>NC_058061.1:14860949-16076783 GCF_020085105.1 Siniperca chuatsi
TTTTCAAAACATCTAGATAACTGAGCACACTGCCACATGAAATGTGCTCTGATCCCCAGTGATACATAATGCATCTAATGACCCTTTGACCTTCCCTCTAGCACCACTTTGACAGCCAGATTTTGATCAAATTCGATGTGGATGTTCATGTTCCTTAGAGTATGAATCATAGCGTTTTCAGTGACCTCCTGATCTTTCCTCTTGTGCCACAATCAGCCCAAAACATGTAAAGGAAAATCTAAATCAAATAGGAAGATGAAAATGTACTGATAATATCCATGCTTTCAGATCTCTCACAATCTCATCTAAGATTGTGTGGGTTTAATAGCATTTTAGATGGATTTTAGATGCACCGTGGAAGCATACTGCGCTGTAATTAAAGGGATTCTGAAACAAGCACAACCCAATATTAAAACATCAACAACGTTTCTGAATAGCAGGTGTTTATGTGAGCCAAGAGACAAAACATTGGAAAATGTAAACATAACTTTAAGAGGCTGGTCTGCGTAATTAAAATGTCACATGATATATGCTCATATCAGGGCTCAGATGGCCACAAACTATGTCTTAATCCTGTTTTACTGCTTGAATTCACAAGCCACATTTGAATTCTGTCAATCATGACGAATCCTGTTGTTCACACTGTGGAGACTGTTGTGGCTCCAAAAGAATCACAACCCCAGGAAGCTTCATATTTTCATTCATATTCATACTATTACCATTCAGGGCAGAAATTATCCCCTCATTTTGAAACCTGAATGTGTACTGCCGGCAGCCATGAGACCTGTGTGTGCCACCCACCAACATCTGTCATCTCCCACGCTTCACTTCTTCCAGCGCTTCACCTCCAGCCTAAAGGACAAATCCACCTCCTTGTTATGTATCACCAATCTGTGATGTTCTACTTCCACCAGAGAAGCTTAATGATACTTCAGAGGTTAAATGGCTAAAATAACCTCCCTTCAAAGAAGAATATTACTAATATTTCCTCCTCTTCTTGGGCTTCTCATGTGCCGGATGCTGATGTTGCGTTGGTCGTCAACGTTACAAGGAAAACTTCTGTGTTGGGCTTTTCTATGGGTTTTTAGACTCACATATGTGACGACACATGGGCACATTATCAGACAGATTACACTGTTGGTGGAAATACATTTGTGGTGTCAAAAATCCTTTATTAATGTTTTCTTTTCACTTAAAAAATAGACCTGCATTTCGCTGTTGTCCTGCGAAAACCATGCATCTCCAAAATATCAACTTTTCAAGTAAGTAACAACAGCGCCATTTTCATAGGCCAGCAACGATTTGTAATTGTTAGTTAGCTGTTAATTCATGTTTTTGTGACGCACATGTTCTGCAGCCAAGTGGATCCTTCACAGAGCAGGTCGTCCATTACTCCCAGGGTTGGTGCTTCGATCCCTAGTTCCTCCTGTCCATGTGTCAACATGTCCTTGTTGCTCCCGATGGCCCAAGGCCAGCCTTGCATTGGTGTGTGAGAGTCAAAAGTGTAAAGTGCGTTGTCTGTTATGGTAATAAAGCACTAAATAAATGCAGTCCATTAACCATTTACCATTCTCGAAACTCAAGGGTTCTCACTGCCTTATTATGAATCTGTAAAGCGCTGATATAATATTTATTAACATTACAAAAAGAAATTACAAACCCTTTAGAAGTGCTTCTTATTATAAATATTAATTAGGCCTTATATAGATTTTTCTCACATTTCTGTGACCTCTTCCCTTTATAATATACAGTCCATTGGTCAGGCGAAGGTGTATTCTTTCAGGACCTGTCAGTGGAAGAGAAGGGAAGTAATTCACTGGACGCACTCATATTTTGATAAGTATTATTTCAGTCTGTGTTGACAACCGGAGTTCTTTGGAACAAAGACCTCATTTCACCCTGAATGTAATTATTTATGTTACTCTGAATGAAGTGCAAAGACTTAGTGCTCGTGTTCGAAAATAGGAAGAGAAATTGCCTCCCTTCTGGGTCTGAATATCACAGATATGACAGGGGAAAGGAGCATTTTTCTAGCTCACATCATCAAGCCTTCTCTCGGCGTACAGCAGTGAGTTTCTCTGTTTGCCACGAGGCTTCAGATTTTGACAAATGCTGCTTTTAAAGTTTCTGGTCTGAAATCTGTTTGACCTTCAGTTGTTTGGTGACCTCATCAGCCAAGCGATATCCTCCAGTGCTCAGCAGACACTCGGCTCGTATTAATGATGTGTTCAAATTGAAGAGCGAGCAGAACTGTCTTAATTACATTATATACAATGAGATAATTAATGAGGTAGTCAATGCCGCCTTGTATTTTTAGTGTTAATGCAGTTAATGAGATATAGAGCTATTGTTTCTTTCTTCTCCTGCTTTGAGAAGAGAGTGTCGCAAGTCATTTCTTGTCTTTTATTAACACAAAACACTCAGATTGGTAAATAAAGTCAAATAACAAATCCTCGAAACTGCTGGTTTTCCAAAGCACCTCATCTTTTTTCATGATGTATTATCTTTTACAGGGAGTGGATGGCTCTCTCAGTAGGATTCCTGTTTGCTTCATAAAAGCCGTTTCTCTCCTCAGCCGTTTTAATGACAAACAACAAGCATCCAGTCATATCCTGTTACCAACCATGGTGATGAATTGAGATTACCCCGGCAACATAGGCGGGTGTGTTTACACCCGATGCAAAGCAACCGCTTCAGACTGCATGGGACTTGTTTTAATCACCGCTTGGAAACCAGCCGTGTGTGTTATCACCCCAATCAAACTTTATTCTTCACCTCACAGAAACAACACCGAGATCACAGGTTGTGACAAGAGATCCAGAGCAGCGTGAGGTTGTCGGTAGTCAAATCATTGAGCGTGATTCACTTCTTCAATTCATTCACAGGGGTGTGCAGTATGACTCACTCAGGTCTCAACCTGTAGCGCATAAACAGATGTATAACTTTTTTCAGTTCTTTTCTATTTTCAGCCACACAAGCATCTGAATCTGCCTGTATCTCCACTCTATCGGTGCAGCAGTTCTACAGTACTGTATGCAGTGGTGGAGCAACTTCTATTATTTTATGATTGTGTTATTATTACTGATGCCTTAGGTCAGTGAAGCTAATTATTTATTATACCCTTGAGTAGTTGGTAAATATATAACAATGCATCATATTTTATAAGATGATAACTTGTTTTGTATGTAAAATGTTCATCTGAAAAGTAACTACTAACTAGTGAGTAAAAAGTACAATATTTCCCTCTGAAATGTAGTGCAGTAGAAGTATTTAAGTACAAAAACGGAAATGCTGATAACACACTATTTTATGGGAACATATTTTCTGTAGTTTCATGGCTGTTGATTTCCAGAGGAATTTCCCTGAAAGATCTGCTCCATTTAAACTCGAGTAAATATTCATTAATGCTTTGAAGATCATTTATTTATTGGAAACTTTATTCTTCATATATGTTGAATTGTACACTAATTTCTTAGCATGTTCAGCGGACCTGCTGTGCACTGACCAAAAGGTCAATTGTAATTAATTGATTGGAAGTGCATCGATTAAACACTGTCTTTATTTTCCGTAGTTTAACGTAGTCCTCTCTGTGAAACAAAAAGAGAAATTACAGACCCATAAAATAAAGTGTTACCAGTATTTCCATTTTATGCTACATTTTACGCTTCTACTCCATCACATTTCAAAGTGAAATATTGTGCTTTTTGCTCCACTACATTTATTTGACAGCTACTGTATAGTTACTAGTTACTTAAATGATTAAGATTTTACATACTTTCCAGGACACTTCCTAAGAAATTTGTAGGAATTTATTTGGAAGAAATTAAGAAATTACTAAAATAGTTACTGAATTACTCAAGTACAAACACCTCAAAATTGCACTTAAGTACAGTACTTGAGTAAATGTACTTTATATTATATTATATTATAATAAATGTATTTTCACCACTAAGTGTATGTATAGCCTAATAAGAGCTCGAACCTTTAATGTCATGCTGTTTTAAATTCATCTTAACAATTTCATTTTTTTTAATTTAACCACTCAATATGAGTGTGACAAATCCCAATACCATCTCTCCTGGCTCTAATCGTCTTCCATAAGTATGTCACACAGCAGCTGAAATAGGTTCATTCTTTCACTGGCAGGGACCTCATGCTGTGCTGGGTCACCTCTCATTCTGTAGCTGGCTGAATGACCTGTTACAGACAGGAAAGTGTATTCCCAGAGTGTCTCTTGTGCACACTCGCCCATGGCTGATGGTGGTACCATGGGTTTTGAGGTGAGTAAGTCTAGTGTGTGACGTCAAAGCTGAAGCTTCTTCATTAGCTGTCAGTGAAGGAGGGCATCGAGCTTCATCACCCAGCCACTAATGTACAAAAACTGCAGGGACAGGCTATACTGTAGCAGTCAGTTATTTGATACAGGGCAAGAAAAAGAGGCCAGTCAGATAAATGTGTTCACACAGAGAAGGCTGACTTCCTGTTTTCCATCCAGATCAATGCAGCTTCATTCTTTGATTCACGGTAGCTTCAGGCAACACAAACACTGACATCCAGAAGATGTCTGCAGTTTATGAGGTTGCTTGTTTTGCAGTGTACAACCAGGTTCAAGCTAAATTATATGGAAAATACTTTCAAAATCAAGTTTTTTTCCCTTCAGGTGAAAAATGTTACTTCTGTATTTCATAGGGCTCGGATAAAAATAAAACACATTCAGTACTCAAGGTCATATGTGGGCACTCAGACACAGGGGTAATTGTGAGTGCCTTCAGGGAAATCATCTTGTGAGGTGATCATATTGGGTGAATAGTAACGTCCTTCACTGAAGATAAATAGAGGATTGGACACAGTGTATATTACAGTATATTTAACTGTCTCTGTGTCGTACAACAGTTCCCTAGGTTTCCACCTCTCAGTAGTTTGATGCAGTGATACAAAGCTGGGGTGAGTAAGCTTAATGAGAGCTGTATTAGAATGTCATTATTTTGTTTAAATAGCCTCTTATGTACCAATCCAGCCCATGAACATGTGTGCACGTGATCGGTGTGTGAGTGTGTACGCAGTCTGGCTGTACAAATGTTGAATGTGAAATCTACAAACTGCTTGTTTTGTCTGACCAACAGTCCAAAACCCAAAGATGCTTATTTTTCTTATCATACATGACAAAGCACGAAAATCCATTTGAAAACTGGAACCAGTGAGTGTTTGTCATTTTTGCTTGAAATATGACTGAAGCGATTAATCGATTATCTAAATAGTTGCTGATTAATTTTCTGCTGATTGACTAATTGATTAAAAAACTAATTGTTTCAGCTCTTTCTGGGTTTTTAGAGCTTGGGACTAAAAATCATGATCTCTCGGCCGCTGCTGCATCGATTTTTGTAATCTGTCTCCTCTCCTCTCCTCTGTGTGGAAGTGCAATGCTAAATTGCTGGTGTAGCCCACTTGACACCAAGCACACAAAGCCATTACTACAGAAGACGGGAATGTGATTCCAAATCAAACAAATGTAAATAAATCACATAAATATTTTGCAGTTAAATATTAATGTGTTAAAATTAGACTTCCAGGAAAAAACAAAGAACTACGCATTGGCTGAGGAGATCATGGAGAGGGAGAGTAAACTATTGTGGTGTTTACTCACCACAGGTGCATTCACAGCCACACAGTGTTTCAGCATGCAGTGAGGGGACCTCACCAAGGGGGACGATCCTCGCCAACAGGCTATTTTCTCAATAAGAGAAAAATCCATGTCTCGGCAGGTGTCTTAAATACCCCTCACACTAATTGAGAGACTGACTGGAGGGGAGTCACTGAACGGGGCTGCAAAGAAATCACTGATGGAAAGTGTTACGTAGCTTATAGTTTGTTATTAAATGTCACAGCTATTGAAGTGGGCAGCTGAAGTATTGGCTTTCTTACAGAAAGTAAATCTTTCTCAGGTCTGTTTGTAATCAGGGGGAATGATTAACCTCTGCTTGCCTTAGCCAAATAGGAAGCCATTTTAATTATCCAGTCAAGACAATGCAGGAAATCATCTCCCATGTCCAGCTGGAGATGACAGTTTGCTTTCCTGCTATCAGGGAATTGTGGTGGACATGAATCATCTCTGCAGAGCCGCAAGCTGTAATTCTTCAGTCACAGCTGCACCTCTTGTTTCCCCACTTGTTACCGAAACTCATTAGCAGATAATTGAAAGTAACAACACTGATTATGAGAAGCGCTTGAGCAGCATCCCAGGGGTCTTTGCAATTTACAAGCTGGCAATGACATGCGGACAATGCTATTGTCTTCCACAATCCAAAAGGGAGTTGTGCTGTTTACAGGCAAGAAAAAAATAATACTTTTGGGTTATGATTAATATGTTGTGTTTCAGCATGTCTGTCTCAATATCACCATTTGCCTAAAAATGTACCATATGTTAAAGGAAAAATCATCCCTAAGATGTTTAATATTATATTAAGACTTAGTACTGCCGAACAGAACCAAGCTAGCTTTTTCCCCTTGTTTTTAGTCTGTACGCCTAGTTAAGCTAACAGGCTGCTAGCTGTAGCCTTACATTTACTGGACAAATATGACCGTGGTATCGATCTAATCATCTAAATCTCATCAAGACAGCAAATACTATTGCTTTAAAGCGGGACCATGTAAAGTTTTCAAAGACGAAATAGCACATTAATGTTCTTACAGTTGAAAACTGAACTCATAAGCAGTTCAGTATGACCCATAACTTCATTGTCAGTCAAGTTTTACCTTTGCATTTTCTTTATGTATCAGGGTCTCAGGATTATATAATAATGTAATATAATAATAATTGACATGTACAGAAAAGAGAAGTTGTTTTATTGGCCAGTGGTGGTGACCACTGGACTAAACTACAACAACAACAGTAAAATGCTACTTTGCATTGATGCATCAGTATTAAAAATCTAATAATGTAATATGTAATAATACATCAGTCACATTTTTCTGCAGAATGAGTACTTTTACTTTTTATACTTTTAGGACATTTAGCTGATAATACTATTAAATTACTTTTTGAAAAACAGGACTTTAACTTTAGAGCATTTTTAGACTCGCACCTTTTAGTGATGTGTGTACATTTACCCATCTGCCTCACTCATGTAACGTCACAACCTGGCTAAAGTTCTGCTAATCTATCCATTAATAATCTAGACTTCAACTCAACTGTAGAGCTAATAATTTATTAACATCTGATAACATTTTAAATGACAACCCTGGTGAAATGTGCTCAAATCATGTATCAAATCAATATATATAATTTCCTGCTATACTATACTTAATGTTTAAGAATAATGAGAACTATGGCCTTCACCTACTGATTACATAAGTTTCACTGGGTTGAATTCACATGAAAATTTCTCTGTCTAAACTCTTGCCAGTTACATCAGAAATGAGTCTGGAAAAAGATCCACCTACAGCAATCAGACCAGAGCGGTAATCAGAGCTCATGAAGCACAAACTGAACCTGAGAATAAACCCAGTCAATACAATCAAAATAAAAGCATTAACAGCACCTGATTAAGTATCAAATGACCCATTATGGCCTCTATATTGGGATTAGGTCACCCAGATATAATTACAATATGTTTGGAGGTTCTGGTTTAAGCTTGTTACGCAACACACACAGTCGTTGATTAAATTTTGTCACATTACGTAAGCATTTCTTGAAAGCTGGGTTGCCGACGCTGTACAATGGCAGGCAACAGGAAAACAGTTTAAAATTTAATCGTTCTTAAAGTACTTTGGCCTGTCTGACTGAACTGGCTGAGTCTCGGCAAGGTTGTTCCAAATCAAAACAGATGGAGCAATGCAGGGGAGCAATTTGGAAGTCAAAAGCAGCCTCGACTGTAAACATTTATGGCATTCCTCATTTTGAAAGCTGTTTGGATGGACATACAATTCAGGCAAACCATGAAGCGAATGTCTGCCATTATGAAACTCTAAGACAGGAAGTGTAGCTGGAGGAAAAGGGATAAACACGTTGGCGACTACCACACACACACACACACACACACACACACTACCGCCAATCAACAGCTTTAAAGTTGAGGTTGCCTAGCAGCAAACAATAGGTAGCCTACAAGCTTCCTCTCTGCTCTCCTCAGCAAACCCTCTGTGCTGCTGTGAGCATCACTGATTTGGATAAATTACTGTGATGAATGGAATCAGAAGTATTGTCTGCAGTGAGCATATTCCTTTTTTGTCCTGCACAAAATCTATTCATTTCATTGTGATGATAATAATCCGGAGAGCATTTTCTACTGTGATTATTAGATGTGATACTGACAGTACAAGGCACACAACTTTCATCATAATCACAGAAAAAAACACCTAGATATTACCCTTATATGATAGTTTCCCAAGTTTGTTTTATTAAAGTTTATTTTGCTAAGTTTGCTAACTAGCTGGGCTTACCTAAGTCTGCATAAAAACACATTTTCAGCCCTTTTTTCAGATTCATTCGTGTTTTATTTTTGCAATTCCTCAGACTCAGCCAATGAAACCATGTTTACGATTACAAATCAGCACTGTGCTTACCAAGTGGATTCAATTAGCGTTTTGCATTAGTCATTGTAATGCACTGTATTGTTTTACTCAGGCATTAATTCACCATACTTGTAAAAGAATAATTGCAGGTCTTTACTCTTTCACTTTGTGTAGATGAGCTTTGTTTTCCTGCATGTTAATTTTGTTCTTTTGTTTTTGTCTCACATAAATATGTCCTCTCAAGGACTTAGTGCTCCATAGAAAGAAGGCTACAGGAAGTACACCAACGCAGCAAGAACACATTAGTATCCGTCTTCATAAATTTTTCCTCATCTCCTCCTTTTGCATGCATGGAGGTTTTATTCCCAACTGTCATCTAAAATGCCTTAATATAGAGTACAGTATATAATGATGTGGGTAATGTGTGGCATGCAGTGTGCTTATTCAAAACCTTTGTCATTTTGTACTTGACTGATTAGCCCAGGACAGTTGGAACACTTCAGAAATATGATAATTGTGTTTTTATGCCGTCCTGATGCGTCCGCTAACCTCATGCTGAGGAGGGAGCGAAGCACTGCTGTGCTTTGTGCCGAGTTGCAATCATCCTCCTTGTCATCAGCTAAATTTTTTAAACAAGTTGGTTACACATGTTAGTGTTCCTGTCACCGAGAGGAAACAACAGCTCTGCACACACAAAGGTTTTGTTTACACATATAAAATATTTCAGACAGCAGCTCATTTCCTGGTTCAGGTTCATTTCTGAATGTGCTGTTAACACTTTATAGCCTTATAAAATTATATTAAAACACACTAATTGAGGTCTAGTCTGTTCAGTATGCGGTTTATTATGCCCTTATATGAATTAATTAATACACTGCCCTTATATTAATTAATTAATATAAGGGCACAGAGAGGCCCAGGATGTGTATCTCAGCTGGCTCTGCTGAGTGCAAGGAGGATGTTATGTACTGTATGTAGTTATAGGCTGAAGATAAAAAGTCACTGAAATAGGTGAAGAGCGATATACCTAGGTAGGTAAAATACAGTTTTCTCTCGCATACCCTGATCACAAACATTCTCCTCTGAACAGTCCCCTGTATTTTGCTCTGGGAATTTGGGTGCTTTAGCACCATGGAGGGAGTTTAGGTTGTATAATTTAAAAAAATTACACATGTTGGACATTTTATAGGCTACAAATCCAGTACTTTTAGACTCAGGATATTTATTTTTGACTACTTTTAAGCTTTTAGGCTGAAAAAATACATGAGGGCTTCAGTATTTCTTAACCTGTTAATTCCTTGTAGTGTGGAGAAGACAGCATTTTATATCTTCATGTGGGGAATTCACATTTACAGAAAATATAATTCAACAGTTAAATATATAATCACATATTAAAAATCCAAATAATAAGAAAAAGTAGAGACTTTGTGGTGTCAGGTAGAATTTTTCCGAGGGGTGAGGGATGCATCTGGGGGACTTGGACTCATGACCTCATGACATATTTCCAAAATCCTTCCTAAAGCCCTGCTTGTACAATGTAGCATACATTATTTAAATATATCACTGTAAATATGAACACAATATGTTGAACATCATCACAAAAACAGAACGTAAAAAAACAAAAGAAATAGTTAATAGCTATGTCTCTGTTATATGATAATATGATACAACATAAAAGAAGTGTATGAATGCAGTAACCTCTTACAATACAGACCCCCAAAGAAAAAGTGACTTAGTGTGGGACAGGACGTTGAGTGTTTACCTGCAGTGGATGAATGTCTGTGGCGGAGAAGAGTTTTGCTGTACTTTCTAGGACCCCTCTTTTCTGTGTCCCTGGCCTCCAGGATTACAGATACAGACAAAAACAAAGTGCTGCTTGGCACAACGTCACGTAAATTGCTAATAAGCAAGCTACTCGCTAGCTTACAAGCATTGACACGCCTACGGGCAAGAATTGGAGGCGGTTTGCACAATTTTGTCTGCTTCCAGTGGGTCTTCTCCTGTTTTCCTCCTAAAATTATTTGTGTTTAAACATAAACCGAAGCAAATTTTTGCACGAATTTGACCACTAGACCGTTTATTCGCCCCAAACAGCGAATGTATAAACTCTAGCTAGCAACGGACACACCTGTGTGTTTGTGTTCAGCTCAGCTTCCGACTTAAGAACTTTTGTGAGTTTTGTGCAAATTTTGATGAAATTTTGAACTTGAAACATTTGCTCATATCTTAAGTTTCTGGTGAGTTCTGGGTTCAGTCAGAGGCTGAGCCGAACACAAACACCATCCCACAGACACGGCGCACCCGGTACAGTGGCTGTTTGGAGTGAGTTAACGCAAACAGTCTGGCGGCCAAATTCACGCAAATTACGAGAGGCAAAAATTTGCTTCGCTTTCTGTTTGAACACACCTATTTTCCCTCTTAAGGAGCTTAAATGTTGAAAAAATCATCTTATTCCACACTGTCAGACAATATCAGTATGTATACTCTGTATCCGCTTGTTCCAGCTCTGTATACATGGTGTTTACACTGTGAAATATTCATACCCATAATTTTATACACATTTTATCGGAAATTCAGCTTGACATATTTGGCATCGTTGAAGACTTTGGGATCTCCACTAGAATCTAAAATAAAGTTATATGGGTTTGAGCAATGTTTGGCTGTTTGTAATGAACGGACCACTGGTGAGTCAGTAGATCAGCTTTGACAGATTAGTTGTGTAGAACTGGATGGCAGAGAATTATTTAATAAACCTGAAATAATCTACAACTTGCTGTTGCATCCAGTCAACATGCCTGTCCCTTCAAATTTAACTGAAAACATACTGGACCATTAGGCTTTACAGTCACTTTTTAAGCTAGTCCTACAAATATGACAACAAAATCTTATAATGGTAAAATCTCAGAAGCGGATCACTAACTAATCACTTGTTTAGATCAAAGTCAGTCTGGTTTCATGGAAATTCATTCATATCTTCCTCAGGTATCTTGCTGGCAGGCTAACTGGGTAGATAACAAATTGTCCGCAGTTGAAGTAAATATAATATGGTGAAAAACACCATTTAGGGCATGTGCTCACACGCACAAAAACACACACACACACACACACAGGGGCACTGCATGTTCTCAAACGTTATTACTAGCAGTCATGGATATATATCCTATTATGTGCACAGCCACGTACCTGTTTAAAGAGGCTTGTTTTTCATTCGCTCTGAGTGAGCTTTAAGTAATGCTGTTTCCAATGAAATCAAATTTAATGTAATTCACCACAGACTGCTGCACTATGGAAATCGATTTAACTTGAGCACACTGTGCTCTCTCACTCAAAGTCAGCAGGAGGTGTCACATGTGTAACTGATGAGACCTTTTAGTGCAGTAAATTCAACATACATGACATTTAAAGTGGCAATAATCGATATTTTTATAACAACAATGTATCAAATGACTATGTGAAAGGGGTCTCTCGTAGTGATGAAGCTACAGAGAAGTATCAACTGTATCTGAAGCTCCCCCCGGCTTTACGAAGCTTTATAACGAGTTTCAGTTCATTGTTTAGCTGTCCAGCCTGCAACTTTACTGTTTATCAGCTTGAGTGATGATATCTTAGTGTTGTGTTCACAACTCGTTTCCAATGCCCCCAAGTGTCAAAAAAAACTTGTTATTGCAGGTTTAAAAAAGGGGGGAATAATTCTAAATAAGAGCAGAACTACAGGTCATATTCAACAGAGAACATATACATCTTTATAAATTTCTACAAAGGAAAGACAAGGCAAGTTTATTTGTATAGCACATTTCAATAACAAGGCAAAGTCAAAGTGCTTTACATAAAATATAAAAGGCATCAAGACAAAATGTAAAAGCAACATAAGGCAATATACAAAGACATTTAAATACAATTAAAACAAGTTAAATAGAAAATAAAAATGAGACATAAAACAGGAGAGTAAGATATCAGTCAAAAACCTCAAATTTGATTTAATAAAAGGCAGTGGTAAACAGAAAAGTCTTCAGCCTTGATTTAAAAGAACTGAGTTGCAGCAGAACTGCAGTTTTCTGGGAGTTTGCTCCAGATGTGTGGTGCATAAAAACTGAACGCTGCTCCTCCATTTTTAGTTTTGACTCTGTGGACAGAAAGCAGACTTTTCCCAGATGACCTGAGAGGTCTGGATGGTTCATGACGTAGCATAAGATCAGAAATGTACTTCTGCCCTAAACCATTCAGTGCTTCATAAACCAACAGTAGTATTTTGAAATCAGTTCTTTGACAGACAGGAAGCCAGTGTACAGACATCAGAACTGGAGTGATGTGATCCACTTTTTTGGTCTTAGTGAGGAGCAGAGTTCTGAATCAGCTCAATACAGGCTTGTGAGGTCAATCATCTCTGCATAACTCAAAAGCTTGCAATATGCGGGAGATTGCTATTCAGCTCCTGTAGCCCAGTTGTAGTCAAGCGTAACTCTGCTGATGCATAAGCTTGTGGCTGTTATTTTGATACAGTGCAATGCACAGTGTTTTGGTAATGTGCAAAAAATCACTCTCTGGTAATGGTTAAATAATTTGTTGAGTTTATTTTGGTCTTTTTCAAACTCCATTCAGGAGGGATTTGAAGATGAAAACAAGGGGGAGCTTTGAATCCGAGTGGATCCCCGCTCTAGCCTCTTTCTAAACATCACTTCAATTTGAAACACTTGCTTGGTGTAGTAAATTGGCATTTGCCTCTGTGTGGCATGAACAAACATTCATTCATCAATCTGTCTCCTCTCACATTCCCCCTCTTCATCTGTCTCCCACAGCCACCTCCCTTTCCACTCCCATTTCCTTGTCTCCTTTCATTTCTCGTTCTTCTCCCTGCCTTCTTCCTCAGTCCCCTGTTTCCCCTTTGCCACCTTCCCCCCTCTGTTTCTCTCCTTAGACTACACCACCTACTTGAATGAACACATCTGCGTCATTCTTCCCATGCAACTACGTCAGCCCTACTTAAGGATCCTGGGGGGGGGGGTTGTAATGCACCATCATCCATAAAGACGAGTATGTGAAGTGTGGAGAGAAGAAAGGGGAATGGATTAGGCTAAAGTAATAGAGGAAATAGAGAGAGAGGAGGTTATCGAGGGGAAGGATGGATGCCAGTGAGAAAGTGGGCAAGAAGGAAATGTAAAGGACAGAATGTAAAGTAGGAGAGGAGAAAATGGGGTGCAGAGATGAGTGTTAGGAGGATGGCTCTGCTTGAACACTGTGTGGTTCCAATTTTTTGCAGAGCATGGTGGGAAGTTTTTGACAGCTGGTGTACTCAAAACAAACTTACAAAGGATAGGAAATGGATTAGACTTTTTATAATTGGTACTGATTCACAATAAAGTTTCTGGAGCAGGCATGTCATGGTGGACTAGTGGTTAAGATGCACAACATCTGACTCTTACATCAACATCACCGGTTGGATTCCAGATGAGGATCTTTGTTACGTGTCATGCCCCTCTCTCTCTTCACGTGTTTTCTGTTTGCCTGTATACTGTCAACTATCAAAAAAAAAGAAGCAAAGAATCCTGGATCGACCCGAATCCAGATTCTGAGGATCGACTTAGGACATCCCTACCAAAAAGAAAATTATGGACCAACGATCTTTTTTAGCTCTACAGAATGACATGAGACGCTTGAGTTTTTAAAAACAGGTGTGAAAACTTTTTGTTAAAGGAAATGTAAAGAGGAGATATGGGTGAATTAGTAAAAATGTACTATTTGTATAATGAGTAATACAATAATTAAATCTGCATGGCACAGCTATCACTTGTATGCTATTTGATGTTTGTTTTATTTAATTTCCTATTTTTTTGATCGTTGAATGTGCAGGTCCCATGCTGAATTTAATCTGTGTTTTTTGTGGTTTGGTTTTCTTCTTTTTTTTTGTTTGTTTTGTGAATATTTGGACAAGTGTGTTCAAATCAAATCTTCAAATCTAAAGCAAAGGCTAAAGATGGTCTAAGGCACTGCGTTTGTGTGATAGCTTATGCGAAGATTTCACTAATCCAAAATGTAATTCTCCTTATTGCACACTCTACAACTTAATATTATCCCATCCAAAGCCTCTTCATAAGCCTATATTGTGCTTTGATTCAATAGGCTGCCAAACATTACAGAAATCCTGGAAGTCAATGACATTAGAAGGACATCAAATAAGCAGCATTTCGGGCAATGGCAGAGGGGAAGCTCAACTCTGTTACCGAAGGCTGGTCTGCTATTATTGCTCCGGGACTTATCTCTCATTAATCGCCTCTCTCTTATCTTCAACGGACAATGAGCTTCTTAGAAATGGAAGTGGTGGAGAAAGCTGGGAAGCTGTAGCCTCTGTGATGAAATGGCTAATAATGAAATCATTTTTATGGGGCTCGAAAAGTATTTTAGTGAAAGTCTTTCATACACATTTAGCATAAACTTAAATGCAGTGTTGTGCTTGCATTCCTGTCTCTGCAGAAAATGATGCCAAAATGATGCGTCCCTCACAGTCGTATCCCACTGAAGCTCTTACATCATCATCAGCGTCAGAGATGCCCCAGTCTGGATCGCTAAAGATGGATCACATCTAAACTGGCAGTTATTAAAAGAAGACCAAAAATACTCTGCCCTGCACACTTGCCAGGAAATCTAAACAGGGAATCGGAAATTCAGTGGTTGAAAAAGGAGTCAGTGAGGTGAATTTGTCAGTTCAATATGATCCTCTGAGCTTAAGATGTGTGACTCAAACCTCTACGGAAACATTTTTCCTCTTCTGCTTTACAGTGTTCTGATTTGTTTGGTTGCAAACACTGAATAAATTCTCTTTATCTTGCAATTCTTTTCAGCCTTGTTCATTTTTCCCTCAGTCTATACTCTTTATGCCATGCTCTTTATTAAAAAGCTGTGGCTTACAGGGGAAGTGCCATCTGTCCTTTGGCAGATCTTGGCAGCGATTCTGACGAGCTACTATAAATATAATCAGGACATATGTGATGGAAACACATACGTCTGAAGAGATTAAATAGGCTGACGTGATTGTGATAGGTATCATTTCAAATGCGGTGTTGTCAGTATTGACTGCACATTATAGGGTCCATATGCAAATGCATGAAAACAGAATGAATGAATTTAATTGATTTTGCCAACTTAAGTGACAAAAGAGGATGATGATTGAGAGATAATCCAGAAGGTGAGCAAGCAATAACAGACACTGCTTCTCTGCAAGAAAAGAGCCGTGTACCTATTAAAAACTAAGCCCCCCTCCCAACACACACACACACACACACACACACACACACACACACACACACACACACACACACACAGTCATCAGATCTTCATCTGCTGCTCAGTGTTATTCTTCTGGACGACTGATTTCCCTGATGCACTGAGCAGCCTCCTCCCTCAGCACAGGAGTGTGTGTGTCTGTATCTGCATGTTGGAGCAGCAAGCTGAGGCCAGCTGTGTGTCCCTGGGTCTCTGTCCCTCTTCACTATCCCTGTCTGACCCATTTTCTTTAGCACACTGAGGCCGTTGGGACAGCAGACAGACCACATGTGAAGAGGCGTCGATGAAGCAAAGTGATGATCCATAGTGAGAATGTAAATGGTTCAGGGGGAACAGATGACCATGAATGTATCATACACGTAACACTTCTGTTATAGTTAATAGTTTTGTTGTAGTTTGACAGATATTCAGTACAGCTTTAATGTTAGACTCAAGTGTGAGACTAAAGCCCTGTTTGGGTCTGACTCATCCACTGCATGGCAGACAGTCCAGGATGTCCCCCAAAGAAAAGCTCAGGGAAGCGGCCGTGCACTGCTATTTATCAGAGGGGTTGAAGTTAAGCAGACGTGCCAAACCAGCCACTTGAAAACACTTCTGAAGGACTAACTGGTCGGTCTGGCAAAAGCTTGCTGGTAAAGAGCAGTGCAGAACAAATGGATTTTGAGTTAAACATTAATGTGTTTTTTCTTTTATGTTACAAACTTGTCTCCAGATAAGAGCTGGTCTGGATCAACCAATCAGCTCGCTTAATGCTCAAGTTCATACAACCCGTTGTTCAGATTTGTAAGGTGTGCACATTTGCACCTCTGCAAGCCTCTGCAACCTGGGTAACGCAGGACATTGTCAAATCTGTATATTGATTAAGTCTCAATTAGTACTGCAGTATCAGAACCTGGCTATCGAACTACAGTGGACAGCTAGCTTTACTAGACTCCTCACTGTTTACAGCACCACGCTCTGACAAGTGGCCTATCTCTCTAATGTCTGCGATTAGCAGGAAGGATATCAAGGTCTGGAGAGTGTCTTGTTCTGTGACATCAGTGTGGGATCTCTCTTGATTTAATTATTTCATTCTATGGGTCCACAGTGGTGAAGAGAGAACCGAACCACAAAGCAAAGCTCTTAAATTGGTCTTCATTCGGAACCTCTTCTACGGGTACAAGCTGGTTAGTGCACCCAGATGGACCAGAGTGGGGAGGACACCTTAGACACGCTGGGGGACTACGTGTTCCAGGTGGCCTGGGAGCATTTGGGATCGCCCAGGAGGAACTGAACGACGTTGCTGGGGAATAGGACGCCTGGGTGGCTCTGATTAACCAGTTGCCACGGCAACCCAGTACCGGATAAGTGGTGAAGAAATGGATGGATAGATTAGTAGAAGTATAAAGTTTTAGTGCCCAAGAATTTTGCCCTGACAGGAATAAAATTTGGGCTGAAAACTAAATACATGTAATCCAATACATGGGAAAATGTAAAGAGATAATGCCACAAAATTAATTCAGTGTAAAAATATTCAGATCAGCATTGTCATTGTCAATCAAAAGTACATTTTCGCCGAACCTTATTACACGTCCTTTCTCAGGACACCACCAGTCATGCACATAAGCACTTAAGCAAACAAGCAGAAATACACACAGCAAGCAGCCTGTGTTGACTGAGGAACTTTGCCTTTTTAGCAAAACCTTAAATAAATAAACAGCACCACCATGCAGCAAGACGTGTTAGAATAGGCTTGGGGATGACGGGTTTGTTTAAAAAGACATGAACAGCATGAAAGCAAATCAGCAAACTAATGTAAACCACTTTGCTGAATATATTTTAAGAAAGATATGTTGAAAAAAGCAAATTATATACGCAGAGACAATTTTTACTGCAGGCAGTGAATAAACACATGGAGCTGTGATGTTAGTTCATTTCTATGTCTTGAGATAAACGTTTGCATAGAAACAGCAACATAAAAATGGTCGTCACAGCACTAAAAGGGACGCACAGAGTAAAGTGAACAACAAATATGCTTAAAAGATCAGTGTGACTAATGCACAATTATCCAAAGCTTGTGTGTGCCCATGAGATTAGCGACCACACACACACACACACACACACACACACACACACACCACTGAGACCATGGGGAATACACATGATAATCACTTTTTGAAGTTGGGTTTTAGTTGTGTGTCTTCATGGATAAGACTTGTGTGGCTGACAGTGAGGGATTGAGACCCTGTCCTTCTCACACGCTAATGAGGACCTGGTGGCGAACTAAACAACCTTCTACATGATTAAATTTGTACAACTCATTAGGCAGCTGTGATTGAATATGCAGACGTGTAAACTGTGAGGCTTATGCGCCTGTGACCTTGACAACTGGGAACACACCCGGGCTCTGTGCATGGAAAAGCACCCTTTACCATTCTTAAATCTGCTGCGATCATTTTCAGCAAAGCTGGCGCCAGCCAATCCCAGCTGCAGCTGTGAACAATATTCCCAGGGTGGTGACCAGTCAGGACTCCTGTCGTCAGAGCAGTAGACTTAACAATCGATTCATTTCTGCTGACAACCTGAAGCCTGGGGCAAGAGTCGCGTTGAAGGAATAGCGGTCTAACCTTCAGGTTTCCATGTCAGAAAGATACTTTGGTGGTCGTGGGTGATTGAGGATACTGAAATAGAATCACAAATTTGCAGTCTACATTTGTTATGAGTCGTACTTTAATCATATGCAGCTTTTCAGAAAATATAAATACAGTGTTGAACTCTTTTCCAACAGTAAATCAATTAATTATTACACTTAGTATTAGCCTCAGCACTGAAGACGCTGAAATTCATGCTTGCAATAACCTACACAGGAAAAGACAGGAGACATACTGTATGGATGCCTCCAGAGTTTTATGTCCTCATAAATGTTTCAAAAGGAAGAACTATGTAACAGGATTGCATGTGTTGTTGGTGAGCACTGAGTATGAGCACAGTGCTGTGAAACAAAAGCTTCCTCTTAATGTTGTAATTATGGCAGGAGGCGAGAAGGGCCCAACAGGATTTTTCCATCACAAATGGTGACACACTTAAAAAGGAAAGTACTATAGTACTAAAAAAGACAGATTCTCTCTGCAGCAGTCTATATGTCTAAATGTCTCAGTATTTGTGTTTCTATGAGGATTTTCTCTAAAAACTATTTAAGCATGCAGAAATGCACTGCAAGCCAATTATATCTATTGATCACATTGTGTTTTGAAGCGAGGTGTCATAATGCTTTGACTGTCTAAATGTCTCTGGATAAAAACAACTGCGGGGAAAACAATGTGACTAGGCATGGAGGAAATGCTACTAAATGAAAGGACACATTCTGAATCCGGGTGCCAAGTCAACCAGCTCGCCTTCAGCTCAGGGTAAAAACACAAATGGCTCCCGACAAAGAAGGTTGTCTTCATTTGTTTTGTTTTTTTCTGAGGTTTTCATCACTAGTGAGAGAGTCAAAAATAGCTCGCTCATGTTGCACATGGAGAGAAGAAAGAGTGGGAAAAAAGGCACTTTGGGGAGAGAGAAGACTTTCCAGGCTAATTGTGGTAGCTTCTGATACATAGTGTATCAGCACGCATGCTGTGTCTGAAGACTTTGTGCCAGCAGAAACACTCTCCTGTGGGCAGCTGTGAGGAAATTAACTGTCTAAAATGAAAACTTGGAAAAATTTTAACCCAGCATTTCTTTTAGAAGTGATATGGCAGAAACCTCAGTACTTTTGAATGCACTTCTGTTATAAGGTGTCCTTGTATCTGATAGGTAGAGGTCAGAGTTCACAGATATTACACTGTATAGAATGAAAACTTACCTGTTAACAGTTGTCTATATATGTACTGTATACTTGGAAGAGGATCTTAAAGTGGGAGTTTGCACATTGCACATCCCTGCACAAACTGCAATTTAAATAACATATCGTAATCATATTGTACGCAATCTAAATTATTTTCTTATAGTTTCTAAATATTTTTATTTCTTAATGTCAATTTTATATATTTATGATTCTTGAACTGCAGTACTTGCTTTATCTTTCTCTATATTTCTACTGTGTTTATTGTTTTGCACCAAAATACCAAAGCATATTCTTTGTATGTGTAAAACCTGCTGAAAGCTGATTCTGATTCTGATTCTGATTCTGAAGTGGACTCACTGACAAAGTGACGCCTAATATTGTTTGTGCTGGGTGACTTCCAAAGTGTGATGTATTATCTTACATAATTTCCCCCACTGCCATTCTGGAAAACCATTAAAAATTAATGAACCCTCAGAAATGGTTGCTCTCCAGACTATAAATTCCATTTTTAATTATTATGACGCATTCAGGCAGGAAGATTCCCAGGGCCGCATGCAGCTGAACTGCACAAGATATGAAACCAATTCCTGAAACAAGAGATAGCAAAGACACTCTCTGTGTAAAGCATGATTTTATCTTATTTAGGAGTTTTTGAAATCTGAATTTTATGCCTATCTGTTATCCATGTTACAGCAATGTCCAAAACACTGAAATAATAGAAATGGTGTTTGAATGGTGGACTGAACTCACAGGATAAATGACACAATCCCCACCCAAAGAAATCGCTCTATTATCATGCACTTGGATCTCATTTTTTTCAGTTTGAATGTCTTGTCTTGATTAGGAGAGGTAGCCATCTGTACTTTTACTTTGGCTTTCTTGTACTTGCAGCTGCTGTGCTTTGCAGATAATTGTGAGCAACCTGCTATGGAAAAAGGATACATGTTTTTCCTGTTTTGGACAGTTGGTGCTCCGTAGCATACTCCACTTTTACATAACTGAATCTGACAAAGGCCATTTCACTTTACTGTCCCGAAGTGCACTTTCATCTCCACTCTGACTTTCCAATCAGGTCAACACAGTTTGTACAGAACCAGACGGTAGTTTTGCTAAATGTGATCATGTAAATCGGAACCTCGGAACAAATCTGTGACAAGACACAATCATTACGTGGCTTTATTCTCCTGGCCCAATTCTCAGAACTACAGCTGCTAATCGATGTGGATGTCAGTCGTGTATTTTCATGTGTTTTCTCCCTGGAGATATGCACTGGGCTCGCTCTTTCTCTCTTCGTAGTGGTGAACAGAAATAAGAGGGGAAAGCGGTCTAAGAAAACTTAGAAGATTATTGTGAAAGACAGACCAATAAAGTGTAGAGAACAGAGTGTTTTCAAGGAAGTGAGTCATACATTGCATATTCTATTTCTGATCTGGCCTTTAGCATTATACTATAATGATCTGTCTTTATTTTATAACACGACATGATTGAAGGCCTTCATTATTCATGAAGTTATATATCTTAAATATATGAATAATTTTAGTAGCCTAGAAGACATACAGTATAACTGTTGTATGAAGATATAAAAACAACAATGCTGCTGCTTACAACAGTGGTGTGTAATGCTGCAAGCTTGTAGAAGGATTTAATTTACGACAGCCTCCTCATGCCAACATTAAATGACATTCTCTGATTCAAAATGAGATTAAATGAAAACAAAGAGTATTATTATAATCATTATTAAATTGATTTTACAGGGAAACAAGTTTCAAAGATAACTAGTGTTTCAAAGATAACTAGTATAATACAATAATGATATTTTAAATTCATTTTGTTCCAAACCAGGGGTACTTGTACCCCAGGTGGTACTTATTCTGCAGTTGCTAGGGATACATAGAAAGCTGATGACTAGCTTAACTAATTTGACTAAACTAAATTGACATTACAATTTGATTTAAAGTATATATATACATATTGAATCAGCTGAAACACCTGAACGCTACAGTACGTGTTCGCGATTTAATTGTAAACTAATTAGCAAGCGAGCAGTCTTAACAGTTAGCTAAAAGTAATGAATAAATGGCTGAAATAGATCAAAATAATGGTTAAATGGTTAAAGTAGTTAGCTAAAAGTAATGGATAAACAAAAATGGCTCAAAGCAATGGATAAACAGTTGAAATAGATGGTTGAAAGTTTTGGATAAATGGTGGAATAGCTTAAAGGAATGGATAAATGGTAAAAATGGCTAAATGTAATAGATAAACAGTGGAAATAATTAGCTATAAGTAATCGAATGTCAAAATATTAGCCTCTTGTCATATTCCTCTTCCAGCCTGTTCATTTACCTGCATACTAACTCTCCAATCATTTCAGACTCTACCACTCCCTTCTGACCTGCCATTCCCAGAGTTCCCACACCTGGCTGCCCCACCCACCTGCTCACCTGTAATAAAAGTAATGGATAGACTATCATGGCCCGGCATCGCCTCTCCCTCATCCTTGAGGATGTTGGATATTTCCAGCTGTTCTCCCCCTTCCCTTGTGTTTCCTGTTTGTCCCCTGTTGGTTTCTGTCTCTGTTCAAACAGTTAGCTTAAAGGAATGGATAAATTGTTAAACTAGCTAAAAGTAATGGATAAACAGTTAAAATAGTTAGCTGAAAGTAATAGAAAATAGTTGAAATGGCTAAAAGTAATGGTTGAAATGACTAGCTTCTGCCACTGGAAATAAAAATGCAAACTTGACTAAACTGACCTAAACATTGACAGTTTTGAATGAAAAAAAAATTGTAACAATATACTTGTGTATTGTAACATAACAGTGTTAAAAACAAACAGGTTAAATTAAATGAACACATTTGGAACATGACAAGGGGTGTTGATGAAGGGGTACTTGAGTTAATCTAATAGGGCTGTGAGGGACATTGGGGAAAACAGATTGGAAACCAGTCTTCTACAGTATCTGTGGTACTTATTTTTACATTTAATTGACATTCTTGTGTGCAGCAGGAACTTTTTTTTCTTGGTGAATAGGAAACAAGTCCTCAGTCTTACAATAAGAAATAATATATTAAACATTACTGTCATTGCTGTCTTGGTTGCACTGCTCTCATTGGGATAAAATAACTAGCTGGCTTTTAGCAAACGCACTTGTTCAGGTGCACCTCTATGCTACTTTTTTGGCCCACTTTCCTCCATTTTGTGGATAAATTTGTCTAAGGTGAAAAGTGGGCCAGAACCATCCCATGAGCCTCCACATGTAGACAGGAATAAGATTTATTACCCAGAATGCCCCACAGGGGAATGCGGTCCCCTGCCCTGTCTAGCCAGAATCGATGAAACATGGAGGGGAGAGGAGTGGAAAAGAGCAAGACAAAGAGAAGTAACAGCTATTTTGGATTACAGCGCACCCAGGAGAGAGAGAGAGAACATCTTGTAAAGAAAAGAAAATGCAGAGAAAAAGAGAAAGGGGGCAAGCAAGAGGGCAGCAGGTCCACAGGTTCTTTTAGACATGTAGCTACATGAAGTACAGATAAGCTCTACATCTATGCAGGAGGAAAAAAGGAAAACAAAAATTTATTTCATTAAAACATGTTCTTGTCCTTTCTTGTTCATCATATTGCAACACATGGAGTGGTTCTGAGCCACAAGTTGAGTACCACTGTGCTGTACCATAAAATCATATGTTAAGTGTCACAACAAAGTATGGATCCTCAATCATCATGTCAGCGATAAGTTCTATTTGGCTATACATCCTGACACTTTGAACTTTTGCTTGGCTTCAGTTTAATGTTCATCCTCTCATCCATCAGTTATTGATAATCTATCAGCAAACTCCACTATGTAATTTACTGAAATAGACTCTATGTAAGTGGACAAAGCAATTTACAGGCAGTCATCAGAAAAATACATCAACAGATGCATCTTGTGACAAATAACATGCTCTATAAGTGTCTATAAATACATCAAAGGACTGAAAGGATGTAGTATATGGAATTTCTCTTTCAATACAAATATTTTTACTAAACAATTTTGTGTAGTAATGTAAAAAAGTAATATAGCAATGGTGGAAGTGATACTCAAGATCTTTTCCTTAAGTAAAATTAGCAATACCACAGTGTAGAAATACTAAAAGTAAAAGCCATGCATTTAAAATTTGAAGTAGAAGTACATAAGTATTAGCATCAAATATACTTAAAGTATTATTGTAGTAAAAAGTATAATATTTGCCTCTGACATAAGTGAAGTAGAAGTAGCATAAAATGAAAGTACTTGTACCTCACAATTGTACTTAATTACAGTACTTGAGTAAACGTGAATAGTTACTTTCCACCACTGCAGTATAGTAGTATAGCACTAAAGTCAGTTTACTATCAAACCACTGAACTATTTAAATGACTCTTTGAACTACATTTTATTTGAATCATGTATATTTTGATAGTAACTATTTGTGGCACTTTAAAAATTGCAAGTATTGTCATCTTGTCACAAATTATATTTCAACATACTTATAATAATACCCTCATAAGTTTACAGCGTGTATTGTAAACACAGCTTGTCTCAATGTGACTTCCAGCCATTGTTGACACAAATCATTGACAGCTTCTCAAAAATGATGAAAGCAGCTCGTGGCTCCTCTGTTTATTCTTGTCATATCTGATAGACTCATTCAACAACCACGAGCTGCTGTACAAAGCGACAGTAACAGATGGTTAGTGCGTGTTTGTGTACGTACAGCACATATGTAGGTCAGGTACACCACGGTCGCTGGTTACCATGGGAACTGGGTAGCAAACATGACTGCGATCTCACAGAGAAATCGACTTGTGGCCAAGCGCCTGCTCTCGCACCTCTCATCCCCTCTCAAAAATTAACCCTTTTGGATTATCCCACAGATTATGTGGGGGACATTCACCGGAGAAAGTTAACATTGTCAAAAGAAGCTCAGACTGAGCCTGCAAGGGCTTTCTCTGCTGGTGATGAGAACGGAGATGAAGCATCACTTTGGATCAATAATCCAACACACATCTGGTCAGCCAGAAGCACATTGGTGATGCCTTTAACTGCCATTAACCTAAATGTACTGTACAAAATCCTAATCCCACACTTTGACCTGAAACATCATCTCCACGTCACACATAGTGCTTGTTTCGGATCTGTTCACAAGTGCCTGTACATAACCTTGGAGATTCACAGGGAACACAAAGGGATTCTCCCTGCCTGTCTCTGCCTGTCACCTTCCATCACACAGACACACACACACACACAAACATACACTCTGTATGGTAAGCGCATGTGATTGGATGCAGTGAGCTGGTGATGCATGTTGAATGCTGATAAGGTTCTTTGGGTGCTTCCTTGAAAAAAAAGGAGAAGCTTTAGAAAGCTTCCTCTGTGCCTGCAAGACAGAGAGGAAGGAAAGGCGAGAGAGAGAGAAGAGAAAACAGACCTTCCCACATTATTCATCAAAGTCAAACCCTGCCCTCACCTCCTGGTTAGACCGTGCACATGCATGCAATCACGTATCGCCACATATAGGTGGAACTACTTCTACACAGTCAGATGTGAATCTCTGTGATGCATTGCTGCCCTTTCTTATCACATAATTAATTGTCATTAAATTGTCACTGAGAACTGTAGTGTACAAACACTCCAGTTAACATGGCCCTCTGCACTGAATTGTCCCATGCTTTCCTGTGGTGGATGTATATACAAACCTGCTTTGTCCTCACAGCGTCCCAGTTTTCATGTCTGTCCAGGCTAATGAGGGGTAAAAATTAGCTTGAGGCACACTGGGAAGCTTTTAGGGTCAGCAGCATGCAAAGCAATTTTTGGTGTGAGATAGCTACAGATAGGGCATTGTGTATTTATACACAGGACGAACAAAAGATCATACAAAAGGCCATTGATGACGTCATGTCAGGCCAGGTTGCCAAGGCCCAGGTCACCTGAAGCAGCAAGTTGGCACCAAGTCTGGTGATGTTCTATGTTTTTTCTTATCGCCCATTAAAAGACCAAAACCAACAATGAATTGATCCTACTAACAAGTATTTTCTGTGTAGCAAAAGCCTGATATAGCTTATTCCGCTGTGCAATAGAGCTCCGCTGTTGACCAAAACTATTAAAAACACATCAATGAAACAGATTGTTGCACTTCTCTCCAGCTTCCTTCTTTACGTTGAACATGGGCACTGTAGTTTGTTTTGAGTCAGCCCCACAAGTCTGCTCCTGATGTTGTTAATAGTCACTAATACACCAAATGTGTATTCATCAACTGCAGAAAATAGTTCCCAGAAAATGCACTGTTTGCTCCTGTTTGCTAAAAGCTACAGTGCCCAGCTGTGCCCACATTGGAGAACACATTGTTGGTTTTGTTCTTTTCATGGGATGTGCTGACAATACAAAAAAGTTGAATAAACCCTAACCTTATCTTTTAATTCTTAAAGCCTTCAAGAGAATGCATGCCATTTGTGAGCTGAAATGTCAAGAATAGCTATACATCTATAATGAGCCTTGAGTTTTTTGCTGTCAATAAGAAACCTTGCCTCTCTTAATTGTTAACTATTCACTAACTGGCTTGAAAAAGGACAAAGGTTTAGAATAATTCCCCTGAGGAACCCCCTAAAGGAAATGTGTTATTGTTCAAATGAAGTTCAAATACAAAAGCCATCAAAAATGGAGTCACAAATATGAGTACAGTAGTTTGTGTTCTGTATTTGTAGTGGATATATGAAAAAAATCTAAACGTCCCTCAGGTTAATCAATCTGCATCCAAGCAGAACTTCATGCCACAATGTGATTGGAAATATTCTGATTTTGCAATACTGCAATGTAATATGCAAAGATTTTAGCCTGTAGGTGGTCTTCCACGTGAGGTCTGGGGCAGGATGTTCTGTGGTTTTATTTGACTGCGCTTGCTGTATTTGCAGTATTTGATATGTCTAGAAGTTGGCCCCATATTCCCAGTGGGTGAAAATATCCTCCCAAGCCTGCTACTGCTGCTCCTGAAATCCATCTGATGATTGAGTCAGGGATGATGCTGGCTGTCTTCACTTCCAACAAAAATTACTCAACACTAACATCCAATCGCAAGAGTCACACTCTGCATTGCAGTCAAACAAGTGACATGACAGCACATTTGTCTGAGATCAAATGTGCATCCTGCTGTATTTTACACCGCTGCCATGCAGATTTGGATTACTTTGAGTGGCTTTGTATTATCCTGATAAATGATAAACCAAAGAAAACAGTGGATCCAGGGTCTGTTCAGATATCCAGAAACAGCTTTGCAATCATATTGAACTGCTAACTCTACTATGTAAACTTCTGAACTATCACTTCATTTGATTTGTATTTCACTGAATTGGCATAATCAAGCTATGTCACTGTTGATTAATAGTCTGTGAGCTGAGGTGGATTCTATTCACCTTCTGCTCAGTTACATATAAGTATTAAATGAAACTCTGATTGTCTTACTAATGATTCTGGTTGACCGATGGTCCGATATTAAATCTTCAAATTAATTAAGTTGATCTCCTATGTTACACTGAGCATACCATCTTTCCACATTATCTGCGGGAAGAGCCACAAGCAGCACAACCAGTGATGAGTCAGATGAAACGACATCTAAGTAGTGAGTCATCAAAACAAACCAGCCAAATGAATTAGATGTACCTTGTCAACGGGTTGTTGACTCTTGAAAAGCGAGCAGCGTTTTGACAGAAATTCAATTGAAATGTTGCAATACCTGCTCGCACTGCTGTGCCAACTTCATACACACACCATGAACAAAATGTGTACATCATTAACATTTCAGCTGACCTTTTTTCTGTGTCAAAATATACCCAGTCACGTCAAATAGCAACACACAAACACGAGTGAACACCACATTGGTTCACCAGAATATCAGAGAAAGACCTTCCTGTACAGGCAGAATCACCTATGAACAGTTTCACCACAGGACATCTCACTTATTAGAGGCATTTTTGCCTTTTTTCCCCAACTGTTTGATTTTGTCCACAAGCCTGCAATACATCAGATAAAACATACCCCCATGCTTATAGGGCCATCTTGTGGTGCTAAGAGGCATTAAAGTAATTCACACAACATTTCAAAAGAGACTGTATTACCAAAGGCTGGAAAAACAAAGTAGATAATATCAGAGTTTGGCTGTTACTGATGAAGCGACATCAGAGATGCCTGTTTTCAAAATGTGCTCAAGCTTAAATCTCTATTTCATGAAGAATGACAAGCATACAAAATGTGACACATTTCTAATTTGTGATACACTCTGACTTGCACGGTCTCCACTTTCTTTTAGAGAGTACATATTGTAAGTTTTCATTGGGACTTTTTTCTGACACTAAAAACAACTTCTTTCTCACCTATCTTCTCACTTTCTAAATATTGTTTACGATAGAGTGGCTAATATCATGTGAAGATCAGTATGGTGGCCTCAATGTGAAAATATCGGTTGTTTTTGTGATTTTAAGACATACACGTACATGATGGTATATAAGACTGCAAACATGAAAAAAGGCTTTAACCTGCAAGTCCAAAAGTTATTTATTTTGCATACCACTTTTAAATACACAGTATACAACATGAGGAGTAAATGAAAACCAACATGAAAAACATCATGAACAATAAAAAGCAATGTAAAAACTTGATAACAACACAAAGGGTAAAGGGCGATTCACTAAAAGAGGTCTATAAATGAGAGTTGTATGCACTACTGTTAACTTTTAAAAAGAAATACTGATGTAGTCAGATTAAATTCCCTAAGCAGGTTGTGATAAAAATATTGTGGACATCAGGTCTGAGCTCAAAAGTTTCACAGAAATATCTAGTTCACAGACCAACCCTGGCCTTCAAAATGATCAACAAAACCTTAAAATCCATTCAAAAACTAACAGGCCGTCCGTATAAACATGCCACAGTGAACACATGTGATCTTGTCTTGGATATTAGCAGTCTGCGTTACAAATAACCTCTGACACAGACTAGAAAGCTTGTTCATTTACATTAGATTAAAGTACAATATTTTCAGTTCCTTTGATGTGGCAACTCACATCACCTCTTTCTTGTGACAGTTTCTCCACAACAGAGGAACTTTGTTATACCGTTTGAATATTGATTCTAATTTAGATATCTGAATGAACAATCAGCTGCTGAAAATATACTCGAATAACCACTTCAAATGGCTAACGACTTAGCTCAGACTAAACATTATCTCTACCCTAACCTGAGACCACAACATAGTGTTGATATGGACAAAATCAACGTTTTTTTTTTTTTGCTATTTCTTTTTAGCCAAATACCAAGCTATCAATAAGTAGACCATATTTTGGAGATATGTCTTTCAGAAGACATTTAGACACAACAAAAAGAAAGAGTCACTTGTAATCTTCATTTCACAGTCAATTAAATTCAGAAAATTGCAGAAGTTAAATTTTTAGAGAGCAAGAAAAAAACAACATTGAAGCTATAATAAAGTTTTATGATAACCCAAATCCAAGACTATGTTAAACTTAATATTACAGTATTGATAATTTATTAGTTTCCAGCTGCACCCCGACAATAATATGTGTACTAACTCAGATGCTGAATTTTCATAATTCACGCCATCATGAGAGAGTTTCAGTTGCACTGTATGATCATTGGTACCTTGGTAAAATGATTGAATATAAACATACTATTATTAACAAACAAATTATTTTACATTGAGAATAGAGAGAATGAAGAGATGAATTATGAAAATGAATAAGATGTACAGTATGTAAGAGTTTAATCATAGACTACCTCATTTAAAGTGTGGTACGCTAATTACCGGTAATTCAACAAAATGAAATAAATACATAAATGAATGAATGAAAATCGGACTTTTTACTCTTTCAACATATTGTAAACTCCCTGACCACACACTAACCATGTGGCTATATTTTTTGATACTGTCTCTACAGGAAGAAGAAATGAAACTGTGTGCCTATTGACTCAGAAATGCAGAACAACAATGTCCTTGAAACCACATTTGCTGTCGTCAATTTTACATGAAACAATTCCATTGGAAGAGCAACATGTCAGATGAATCCGACCAGAAGTGTGCAGGAGGAAGTTTCACAATAACCTTGATGTCTTTTAGGTTTGTTCAAGTGTGGCAACATATTGAAACATTTGTTACACATTCTTCTAATTCTCAAGAAACGCATAAATCAAGGCGCTCAAGATATTAGCCCTCTTCTAGGAAATATGTTAGTAACCCTAAAAAGTCTATTTACTCTATTTAGTCAATTGATATTTATATTTAGAAAACTTCTAAGCCTGAGTTTAACATGCCCTAATGAAACATCATTATAATATTCTCAGCCAGAGATGCTTCTGTAGGATCTGCAGTGAGTTTAGACTGACATTATTGCATTATACATAATAGTACTTTTATTTTGGTAAACTTATATATAATATAATATTCTTATAGAAACTTACAGTGCTGTGGTTTTGCACATTACAGTTACAGTAAACTAAACCTAAACCTGAAACCTGTTATTGAAGTGTTACAACTGAACCCGCTCTCCCCTATTTCACAAAGTGGGGTCAGGGGCCCCCTTCAGGTCTCTTACAAGGCTTCCTGGGATGAACTCAAGGCCATGGTATTACTTTGCTCTAAAAACATAAATTACCAGAGTTTCACAGTATAAATACATTTTGTACAGTGTCAAACCGACTGGGGGTTACACTTAACCCTCCTTTTTTAACTCTACAAGCATTAGGTTTCGCTGGGTTTACTGGTGTTTTATCTTCAGCTGTGGTTGGCTGAATGGTGAACTGAGCCGTAAAAAAAAGAAAAAAAGGAGAGCTTCCCTGGCAGGCATCATCCCCCTCAGTCAGTCTGACCGCCCACAGTCCGGGGGGAGAAAGTGCTGCTTTGTGAATGAAGGGAGCGGCGAAGGGCAGAAAACAAAACTTTACCAAAATTACTTCCGACGGGTGACGATTTTACATTCAACTGAGAGGTTTCGACGGTGCAACAAGCGACACCTGGCCGACAAGGACCAAGAAAATACAGTAAGTCACGAAGCCTTTTTAGGACCTTGTGTGGCACTGAGAGAAAGCAGAGTGACAGGCTTTTTTTTTTCTCGACGGAAAGATGCATGCATAGCAGCCTGACCGTGACTGGAATAACTGTCGTGAGATGGGAGATAATTTCAGGGCAGAACTCTTCCTTCATCTCAAAGACGTCTTCTTTTTGTCTCAGCGTGGTTTAAAGAGAGTGACTGTCGTGTAAACTAATGTAGTCATTATTTAAGCGTTAAAGCTGTGACGACTTTGCGAGTGATTTAGGGATGAAATGGGATTGGTAAATTGCATCATATTGTTGACTTGATCCTGAAAAATTACACAGCTCCAATTTATTTTACATTATCTGTCCATTTAGTTACATAATTCCATTTATTCAAAGCTGAAGCAATTCACACTTTCCAAAGTACCAAAGTTTCCATATTCTATGTCAGTGTGTTTCGCAACATTACATGACTCATGCAGAAGACGTGCACTCCCAGTGTCACCATGCACAAAAAATAGACTCATAGAAGACTCATTCATGATATTATGAGGTTTCTCCTCTAGGGAATCTGGTCTGCAAGTAGTAAACATAAGATATGATCACAGTACTGTGAACAGGCTTCTTACACAGTAGCTTTTTCTGTGGCTCAGATTGTGTTTCAGTTGTGTTGTCCTTAAATAAAATCACCAGAACCGCAGTATTAACACTCACTCAGTTACTTTATTTTACTGAGGAATGCAACTGGTCATCTTTTTTTTTTTTTTTTGCAGAAGCTCATCTGTGCAGGTATTTCAGAGAAGCTGTAAATCATGGTGGTGAGTTTGGCCTGTGTGGCTTGTCTCTGCCTGGTGGTGGCAGTCAGTGGTGACCCCTGCCTCATCATCAGCGAGATCAACGCCGACAACCCCAGACTGGACACCACTGAGTTTGTGGAGTTGTATCACACCAGTGGACAACGGGCTTCACTGGATGGCTACACCCTTGTGTTCTATAATGGGAACGGAAACATAGCCTACAAGGTGCTGGACCTGAAAGGCCACAGCACAGATGACAGAGGATTCTTCCTGGTGGGCTCGGTGGATATGCTGCCCAAACCTGCCATTCTCCTGCCTCCCAACACAGTCCAGAATGGCCCAGACGCCATCGTCCTCTACCACACATCTGCTGCTCGCTACAATGAGAAGATGAACGTCTCGGCCTTCGGGCTGGTGGACGCTGTCGTGTACATGACTCGCCGTACTGGGGGCGCAGAGTTCCTGGCTGAAACGCTGACACCCGGGGAACCAGCCTTTGTAGAGGATGAAACGGCACTCGAGGGGGACGAGTCAATTGAGAGGTGCCTGCTGTCCGAAGATCGCTGGGGCTTTCAGGTATCCGCACCCTCGCCAGGTCAGAGGAATAACTGCACCCCGCCTGCCGCCCCAGCAACCATTCCTGTCATTACTGAGCTGAAGCTGGGAGGAGGGCAGGTGGATGGGCTTGTGGAGCTAACAGAGGATCCAGCTGCAGGTCCTCTGGTGCTGGTAGTGTTGGATGGGAAAACGGATAGGGTCAGTGTGAGTGTGGACGTGCGTGTGAACACCTCCAGGAATGGGTTGATCTCCATGACCATAGAGAAGAAGTACATGAAAGGTCAGTGTGCTGTGGGTTGTCATGATCTTGCTCTAATGCTTTGGATAATGCAATTTACCCACACTATAAGTGTTTCGTCATATGATGGCTAGTTTGTTTGAGCTTTTTAGTTCATCACGTTTCACATGTGGAAGCTATGTAGAGCTATAGTGTGTTTTGATAAATTTTCATTCATTCATTCATTTTCGTTTTATTGTAAATTCTTTGTTCCTGTTGATTTCTTCTCAGGAGATGAGTCTGGGGCAGTGGCTATTTACAGTGGCAGAGCCTCAGACTTCCCTGCGGGCAGTCCGCTGAGCCAGATACAGCCTCTAGATGCATTTGTGTTTGCTGGACCTGGAAACAAGCCGAGTGCCAACCTCACAGAGACTCTCATCCCAGGCAGACAGCCCTACCAACTCAGCAACAGGTAAGACACTGATAGTTGAGAGTTTCCCACTCCTTTAACTTACAAAAGTAAAACCACCCCAATTTGACTACAGTACATACAAGAAGTGGAAAGAATCAATACCAGTTTGGTGAAGCTCATGATGTGTTTTTGGTGTGACTGTCAGATGTCTTAGTAATGTTCAGTGGTTATTTTTGAGGCCATAGTTTCAAATGTTGTGAAACACATTCTGTTAAACGTGGTTCATTCAGTGGGGGAAAGGGTCAGCTTGTAACCACTGTTCCTTTTCACTGATACATTTTTTCCTGTTTGGCGTGTGTCATCCCTGTAGAATAGTAGTCACAAGTAGGCTCTCACTCACACTGACTCAAAGACACTTAAATAGATATTTGCAGAACAATACTCAAATTTGACCAGCAAGTTTAATTTGCACCGCTCTGATAAAAATTGAGCATTATGCAACAAGACTAAGGGTTTACAGACACACTAGCGGCTCTCTGACACTGTACTCAATAGTGCTTTTAGCAAAATGCTAACATCAGCATGCTAACATGCCTACAGTGACAGTGCTAGCATTCTGAAGATTAGCAGGTTTAATGTCTACCATGTTCACCATCTTAGTTTAGCATGTTAGCATGGTAACATTTGCTAATTAGCAGTAAACACAAAGTGTCGATAGTTTTTCAGGTGTTCAGGTGCTACAGGAAAGGTCAGAGGATCGCATAAAGTTATTACAGTTCATCTTTTGGGCACCAAGGATATCTGTACCAAATTCCATTACAATCCATGAAATAGTTGTGAACACATTTACTAAATGCCTCTTAAAGGACGTTTTACCTTGCCACTATTTATTTTTATATATATATATACAGTACAGTACAGTGTTTGCCCACTGCAAAATATGAATGTGTCATTCAACACTAACCAAGTGCAATATTATAACCCTTCAAAATAAGGGTCAATTTGTAAGGGTGTTGTTTCTTAATGATTTCATTATTTTGTCAGTTTGAGAGAGGGAGGCTTCTGTTTGAGTCGCTGTGGTGTGGCCACCTGGGCCAGAGATCCTAGTGTCTTCTGGGAGGCCCCGCAAACTCCTGGACAGCCCAACCAGTGCCCCTGGCCAAAGATCTGCCCTCACAGTATTGGTGAGTGTGACTTTTGAATTTATAATAGATGCTCAGCATTATTAAGCTTTGTATGTTTGTATGAGATTTAGTTAACTCTGAAAAAAACAAAAACACCTTTTTAGCCAGGCACTTTTTTTTTGTGTTTATTATTTTTTGAGAGCATAGCGGGAATATGAACAAACAGAAGAAGAGAAAAAAAAACACAAAGGAACACAGTACATCCTAGGTAATAACAATAACCACAGTCATGATTAAATTAAATGCAAAGCAGTTTTTCTGTAAAAAGTACCAAAGTGTATATACATAGTAAAAAAATAAATAAGGAATATACACAGCAAGGTGTTTTACACTGGACACAACACATTAGTCCTTACCCTGAAAAAATTTCACTACAGGGTCCCTGATCTTATCGAACACACCTCCTCTATCTTCATTATAAAATCTCAGTCTCTCCATATGTAATGTGTTTGCCATTTCTCTCAACCACAAATCATACTTGGGTCAATTTTCCACACTCACAAGATATACTTATTGCAATCACAATTCCAAACAAAACAGCCATTTTTTCAGAGTCTGTGTAATGTTTTAAACTGTATAAAAGACTCTCTGACATTGACCGATCATGTATACTCTTTAAACAGACCTCATCTTTTATTTCTACATTCAGCTCGTCTGCCCACTTGTGTTGAAGTCCTGCTGTGTTCAACAGAGCTCTGTTATGTAGGATCTGATTAAAAAAAAAAAAAAAGGGAAACCACCCCGCGAGTAACAGGATCAAATTTATTTTTTGCCTCCACGGACTCATGCTCGTCCAGGATTTCAAAGTTAGGCATATTTTTCCTGACATAGTCTCGATTTTGTAAATATCTGAAAAAACTTGATGCAGGCATATTGTTAACAGCTCGTAACTGTGCAAATGAGGAAAAGTTCCCAATCATATACAGGTCACCTATATTACAGATACTTCTCTGTTTCCAAGTGTTAAAAAATCAATATCATTTAGGCCAGGTAGCCAGGCACATATTTTGCCAGCTCAAGCAACTTGTTACTAATATGTTTTACTGCAAAAACATATTTTTGCTTTCTCTCTACAGTTTATAGGTAGTAAGGAAGGGAATAAGAAGCGCATGTGTGATTGACAGGTAGTAGTAAATCCCACCTAATCCAGACATTGTGCAATTGATTGGATGCTTGAGCTCCTCACAGTTTATTAGCAAATATTCAATGGCACTTCATAAATGAGTGAGATAACATGTCAGAATCTCACACATATAATCTAGCCAAATATTAAAACATATCAGTTTGTTAAAACTACCTGTTATTGCTTTAAGTTCGCACCATCTGTCCAGTTTCCCCCAACATTAAAAACACCAGAGATTTACATTATTATTGACCTATATGCCCTTCATTGAAAGTTATTAACCTGCCATTAGTTCCACAGATTGTGTTTTGAAATGTAAAATAGATTAGAATTAGATAGTATCTGTTTTATTGTTACTTAATTCTGCTCAACTTAAATGCTTTTAAATAGGTGTATGCATTACACTGTGCTCTGGTAACTATAAATCACCCACCAAGAGAAGGAAATAATACCTGAAAAACATGTCACATGGCAACCTTTGTCTCATCTGTCTAATCTCTCTCTCATCTGATTTAATGATGCGTGGGAACAACATCATTAAATCATGGCCATGACCTAATAACGTGTGAGAGCGAGATAACGTGTGGCCGTGAGAAAATTAGGATGACTCATCTTCATGGAGAGACTGGTGTTACTTGTTGTATACTTGACACATGTGGCATAAGAAGCTACATGTATATGCATGCCAACATGGATACTTTCAGGTAGACTGGGAACCGTAGAGTAATTTGTCTACTCAGAATGCACATCCTCAAAAACACTGACAGGATGCCGATCTCGGGGAAGTTATAGATTTTATCATTAACCAGTTGAGTATCTGGGGAAAAAAGCTACATCACTGGAACAAGTATTGCAAATTAAAGAACTGAGAGTTGGTGGGGAATGTTGCTTCTTGTTTTTTTGAGAAATCAGTTGTGCTTTCACAAATATTGAAGTTGAGGAAAACCTGTGGTTTACCATGTGGACTCCTTTCGCATCCCTTGAACAGATCATAAGTTAAATATTGTAGGGTGCAGCTAGATTTGTCAAAAATCAACAGTGAAAAATAAGTCACCTAAATAAGGTTACAAACTGTATATTTTCCAGCAGCAAAATAAGATTGTTAAAATACGATTATTAAGATAAAGCAACGTCGTTATGAAGATCATATGATTGAAAGCTCCAGAACAGCTACTAAATGGACCTTGTGGTGAGACTGTTTCCTCAACTGCTTTTTCCAAGGTCAAGGAAGATCTTTGAACCTCAAGATCCTTATAAACTGCAATAAGACTTTATAATAGGACATGTGTACTAAAGTACAATCTCTGAGTGGGTCGCCTGTGTCTGGCTGGGTGGATCAATTCTGATTCTGATCTTTATTTATTACAATATTATGCATGAGATGTCAGCCCTGCCCTGGGTTACACCAAAATAAGACTGGTTTTAAACAAACCTTAGCCAAAGTAAAAGGCTGTTGGTTCAACTTTAACCAGCAGTACTTCAGTCAGAGACCGATTTTGTGGGAATTGCCCTGCTCTTTGTATTTGAGAAAATACAAGAATAAGAGCCAACTGGAATTATCCTTTGAATTTCAGCACCTCTGTCAAAGAACGGCGCCAAAAAAGGTCACCACATAAATAGCAGTAAACAAGCCTGTACCATTCTATAGCGGCAAATTTATACCCCAGATTTAAACATCCAGTCAGGTTTAAATCTCCCTATCCAGTTTGACTTTTAAGAAGACAGACGTCAGAACACATTTGTCTGACTTGAGAATTTAGGTCCAGTTTTCTGTTATAATCATCTGACATAAAAATATAAAGAAGTTTTTGTGTGAGACTCAAATATTCTGTAGTGAAACATCACTATAGTCACGTCTCGTCTAGCTTGTCTATATTCTGTTTTATCGTTTCATCTTACAGTCTTATAAGGCTTTCACTTATTTTAGGAGAAACTATATGAGTTCAAGGCAGCTGGAACACCCACCTCATCTGGGCAACAGGGAGTTACAATGTACTCTCTTTCTTGGCAAGAAATCATATAAGCATACATGCCAAAATGTGAAGTATTCCTTTAACCTTTTAGCCATATAAGCCTAACCTATGTCACTGAATCAGTGTTCTTGCTTTCTCTTGCTGCTGAATGTGTAGGCTATTATTGTTTCATTAGTATGAAAGCAATGCGCTCCAGTGCCAATCTTACTATAAACTGAGTACATTTGTTGGCTTATTGCGTGCAGCCAATGTATTTGTATTTAACTTTATTCCAATGGCCTAAGCTTCTTTCTCCTCATCAAAAATGACAATAAAGTGCCTTACAGTCTTTCATCTTCTCATAACTAACAAATTATTATATTAACTTAATATTAATATTAAGTTAATATATCTGAGATATCAGTTGTATGCAACATCATTATGCAACACTGCCATCTGTTGCCTTCTGCTAGGTATTGTGTTAATGTAGTAAACGTGAAATAAATGGAAAAGCAATCTTCCATTATCTCAACAAATCCCTGTGGATTTGGCTCGGGGCTTGTTTTTTCCTGTCTCAAAACAACAAAAAATTAGCTCAAGACACAGAATCATAAAACATTTACAAAATTGTTCTCACTCGACTTGAACATGCTGTCAAACTGTGGCAAAGTAGGAAATGTGTTAGTTGGTAGACTCAGTAAAGAATATTCATTGGTTTATATAAATCATATATCTCTCATTACACATGACACACAACCAGTTAGTTCCACTGTATTCTCTAATGGAGAGATTATGGATATTGTGGATATTGAATACCTTGGGAAGATAGATTTAAATAGGCCTCAGCTAAAGGGTCAGACGGATGATTTTCCACGCAATACTTTTTTCCCACAAATGTCATCAAGAGGTCTCCATAAGACAGTAATGAATAGAATATAACTAAATTACACTAGTACTTTCTTGAAGCAAAATTAATCTCTTCAGTAATGAGTTGTTTAAATAAACATGTAAAGCAATTAAAGAAAAGGTTAGACCTTTTGTGAAATAAGCTTATTTGCCTTCTTGCCAATAAGAAAACTGATACCACTCTCATATCTGTCTAGTTAGCTAGCTAGCTTAGCACAAAGAATGGAAGCAGCTAGCCTGGTAATGTCCAAAGGTAACAAAATCTGCCTACCAGCATTTGTAAAGCTCTTTGTTACATGTTCTTCAATCCATACAAAACCCCAAGTGAAGTAAAGTTAAACTATTCCTTTAACAGCAGCTAATTAATACCTTCCTTTATGCTTTAGTTATTCCAGGAGGTACAGATTCACCGCCTCACCTCCCACCCTGGGGGAACAGTGACTTCCTGATCAATGAGCTGAACACTGATACACCTGGCGCAGCTGAGGACGGCGAGTACATCGAGCTTTGGCACCCATCGGGACGCCGGGTCTCCCTGCAGAGCATCTGGATACTACTGTTCAGTGCACACAACAACAGACCCTACAGGGAGATCAGCCTAAGTGGACACTTCACCACTTCTAAGGGCTACTTTCTGCTGGGCAGTGACAGGTTGGTGCCAGCTCCATCACTCCGCCTGCCCCCTAATACCATCCAGAATGGACCAGATGCTGTGGCACTCTATCGCAGCCCATTTGGCCCACCATCAGCCACACAAAGGGGGATCCCCACCAAAGGCCTGCTGGACGCAGTCGTGTACCGGCAGAGAGGATCAGATAAGGAGGCGCAGGAGCTGAGTAAAGCTCTGACCCCAGGACAGCTGCCTCTGCTGGAGGATCCAGAGGTTCTGCCCGGTGATGAGGCCCTCAGCCGCTGTAGAGGCCTTTACCCCTATGACCTGTCTGCTTTTTCAGTGAGTACAAAGGGCTAAGGTTTCACAGGGCATGCTGAAATTAAACAGTTTAGCTCAGAGGCTAATACAAATGGCAGAAACACAACATTGTTGAAAACAAAGAAGACAAATGCTGATTTCTAATGAATACAAATAACAGTAATTAAAGGAATACTACGCCATTTTGGGAAATTTGCTTATTCGCTTTTTTGCTGAGAGTTAGGTGAAAATATCGACACCACTCCAATATCTGTACCCTAAATATGAAGCTACAGCCAGCAGCCAGTTAGCTTAGCTTAGCACAAAGACTGGCTCTGTCCAAACGCTGAACAAACTCGACTTACTAGCACCTCTAAAACACTCTAATTAACACATTATATCTCATTTGTTGTACACAAACTGAAGTGTAAAAATTATTTCACAAATTGTTGAGCTATTCCTTTTAAATATTTGGCTAGTTTTTGGGCAGATGTCTCTTATTTCACTAATATTTAAATTAATGCAGACGTATCCTTATTGGAAATATCGTTAAAATCAGAAATGTATGACATGCATCAATCACTACAGGTGGCTCCACCCACCCCTCTGAGAGAGAACAGCTGCCCCCGTCCCCCTCCAGCCCCAGAGGGTGTGGTCATCAGTGAGGTGGCTAGTGGCCATTGGACCAATCACAGCCAGCAGCGGGCCTTTGTGGAGCTGCATGGGCCCCCCATGACAGACCTGCGGGGCCTGGTGCTCACTGTGTTTGACCAGGAGCGCAGTGGGACTGTCATTGCCCTTCCTTTGACCGGATCTATCGACCAGGATGGATTTTACATCGTTGGAAATGTCACTGGAGCAGGTGAGGGCAGTAGGAGATCTTGTTGTTTAGAGATAGACGACTGTTGGAAATGAAACAAAAGATTTCCTATATCTTTCTTAATAACAGTCTCTCTCCCACATTCTCGTTGTCTTTTTCTTCTTTTGTACCCATTCCCACCATCTCTCTCTATACTCCTTCACTTCCTCTCTCTCCTGCATAGATCAGACTTTCCCGGAGGGCTCCAAGGTGCCGGTACGAGGAGCAGTAGTCCTGTGCTATGACCTGTTCAGTGTCTGTAGAGCTGGCACTGCTCTGACCAACTCCAGTCTCAGAGATGTGCTTGTGTTCAGTGAAAACCAGCAGCTGCTCTCCTCTCTGTCTACCACCAGAGGGAGACAAGTGATTCCAGCTCTCAGGTAAACTCAGAAAAAACCCAACAGCATGAAGCACTGAGAATGTGTGTGAACTTTTGCAGTAATGATAAGTCTTAAACCCAATTAAGGCTATAATCTGACATTGAAAATGTCATTTAAAGGCCTTTATGTAATTCTCTTAATTGGGTCAAGGCCACCAACAGACTAAGAACCTAATGAAAGGACCATGGTTTTTTGATCACAGCTGGTTCTCTTTTAACCAGGAAAGATTATCATGGCAACGTATGCTACGCTGCAAAAGAAGGGCAGGTTAAGCTGAGAAGACTGGATCAAAACAAATAAAACAGCCCACCTACTAACCAGCCAATGTTCTATCGAAATATCTCACAGAATTCTGACACTTCTTAAACTGTGTATACTTCACAGTAAAGTGGCAATACAAAGGAGTAGGGCTGGGACGATTCATCGACGTCATCCATTACGGACATACGTCATTTTGCATATCATGCACCTGCGCGTCACAATGAAGTATGGCTGCACCCGGTCAAAGCATGGATTCCCCCCAGAGAACAAGCTGCAGCATTAGAACCTCACCCACAATCTCGCCTCGCTCTACCCCACCCGTGCAGTCTCCTTACAGTCGCACATGCTCTGCAGAGAAACAGAGAGAGAGAGAGAGAGTCTCCTGTTTATGTAGGCCTACTTATGCCGTTGTTTTGTAAAAGCTTGTAAGTGCACCTGTTGGTGCTGATGTCAGTCGGTGCCACATTGGTTTTCATTGATTCGATAGGCGACGTCATTAACAACAAGCCTCCTCCACACGCGGCTCACCTGATGCTGTGAAAACAGAATCGCGGGTCAAAAAATCCAACACGGGAGTTGTGTTTTTTTAGGCGACTTTATAAAACCCTGCTATGTTGTTCAGGCCTTTAATAGCACAACAGGAAGCTGATATGACCAGTTATTGACAGTGTGTTGCATATTAATAGGCCTTTTTCACAGCAGACATTTTTACTTATCATTGTAGGAAAAGCACAGGTGTTACTAATAACATTAACGATGGCTCCGTACTATTCAAGGAAGCCATGACGGTCGGCATGCGCAGTACCAGGACCCTGAAATTGAAGCCACTAAATGGAATCCAGCCATTATTACTTGTATTATTTACACCTGTGTTTTTTCTACTGTGACATGTCCAAATGTCCTCAGTGAAAAAGGCCTAGTACGCTAAAATAGTTTCATAGGATTCAAGGGTTTTTCACTGGTTGTATGCAGGCTTGGCTGCCTCCATTAACGTCATAAGAATTGAATACACACCTACCATCTCCACTAACCAATTTCCTGGGGGAAACCTGGGATTTCTACAGTCGCTGCAACTCATGAGAACACAAGGCGGATTTGTCCATACAGTATTTGCATACAAGAAATTTTTATGTCATTCTAGGTAGACTCGCTTTTTTTTTTTTTTTACTTTATCATCCTTATTACTACTGTATATATAAATGTGTATTCATACATGTATTGTTGCGTGCATGTGCAGGTCAGTGGAAGATGGCCCTGTTTCGCTCAGCCGGTGTTCATGCTGTGAGGTGAGGAGCCCCGCCTCCTGGACAAGCTCCTCGCCCACACCTCACAGCACCAACCTCTGTCCGAGCTCCGCCTTCTCAAGTGACATTGACCTTTGCCTCGGACCCCTATCCAGTGTCTGGCAGGAGCAGTCAGGAGGTGAGGCATCATAACTTAAGAAAACTAAAATGTGAAACTGAATAAAATATGATCTAAGGATCGAGGGTATCAAATGTTGCACAGATTGTAAAGCTCATTGAGGCAAATTTGATTTGCCCTGGTTTGAACCCAGCTGGAGACCTTTCCATGCCACGCTCCTCTTTCTCTCTCCCCATGTTTCCTATCTGTACCTTCTTCTTTGGCTTTAGAAAAAAAGAAAAGAAAATTAAAGCAATGAAGATAAAACCTTAAAGTTGGGAATTAATGTAAAACTGAACTTTTTTGTCTGAATTGGCTCTCTGAGTCTCTCTCATGGTCAGAACACAGTAAATAGGCCTTCATAGAAGCTGACATCCTCTTCTCTGTTTGTCCCAGACTGCAGTGGTCTAATCCAGGGGAAGAGGGTCGCTGAGGTGGCCGACTACCTGGAGCAGAGGTGTCACTGTGGCATCTCTGCCTTGTATCTTCGAGGTGAGGCACTTGCGCTCAGTATAAATTGAAACTGTCACATTTGGCTGATTTGTAATGTAAGAAATGACTGGCTCATCCCTGAGCTTTGGAAAAACTGTGTGTTTGTTTAAAGGATGTCAGTGAAAATAATTACAGACCACTGACTTCATTGGTTCTGGTGAAGAACTTGGCTCCTAACAATCAATACAGTGATGTAGGTTGTGTATGTAGTTATGTTGCAGGAACACACCATTACAGTTGAGTCCGGGTTTATTTTTACTGAGAGTGTAGTGGTGTAAGAAGGTGCATTTGACTTATGAAATATAAAGTATAAATATATATCCTAATAATAAAGCACCAGTGTAATAATGTAGCAACTCACAGGAGATGAGCAGGACTCAGGAGCACTGCTTTAGCAATGCCCGCAACCACTTCCAGCTCTGGAAGTCTTCTTACAGAAGGAAGTCATTTAGAGATAGACAGGCTCGGGCGTGGCTATTTCCTTGCCATCATCACATCCTGCATATATATCATATACATTAAATAACATGAATTGTGCTCTTCAAATGTAAACTCCCATCTCCTGTTTCCCATTTACAGAATGTATATATCTACCAAGCTAAAGCACGCCCTGAACACTTTTATATGTAGATAATGAAGCATTTGTCTGTCTGTTCGTGTTCAAGGAGCCAACTTTTCCTGTGTGTCTGGGTGGCTGCGAGTGTGGGGGAACATCCAGGCGCTGTCGAACCATCAGAAGGCCCTCATCATCCAGACATCACACATGAATCCTTCATCTGCTCAGGGAGACGTCTGCTCTGCTCCAACCATGGACCGTTATACAAGCACAGGTTAGCACCATTTTGACAACATAACACCTGCTCCCCAGCACAACAAAGCCTACACAGTCGGTTTATGCTTAAAATGCAAGGTGTCGCAGCTAGTTCATCATCACCTCAAAAACAAAACAGATACATATCAGCTAAATCAATGTATTAACAGTCTATAGTCTGCTTTGAAAACCCCCTGTTCAACCTTCTCAGTATGGTCTCTGGGGTCTTAAAACACCCCCGAATAAAACCGAGCATGGCAGCCTCCAACCCTTGGTGGTGAATCCTCTCTCCAATGTGTCAAAAGTATCTCATAAATTGTAGATTTCATATATATATACGAAATCTGCATCTAGACATGCCCTGGTAACAAAATAAGGGATCGACTTTTGGTAACATCATCATCATCATCATGATCATTAGGATCTCATCCAAAGTTGGTGCAGCCGGTACAGTGTGTTTGTTGGAAAGTATATTCCTAGGTAGAGATCTCATCACTGTGCGTCATACTGTGGAGCCATAGAAGACAAGATGTTTCATAACAACATGTAGAATAATAACAGGCTGCAGATAATTATAAAGCCTTGTTATATAGGACTTTTCATGTAAGAAATACAACTCTTATTTCTGATTCTGACATTCTTCTAAGCCAAATGAATTCCACTTTGAATGACTCTTTTTAAAGTGAAATAGATGTCCTTGCTCTTTCAACAATTACTATACATTGAAAGCACTCTTATGTCGGGGGAAATTCCACCTCCTTACACAAGTTATGGCTCACGTAAGCAGGGACATGAAAAATATATAATGGGGCAAAAAGAAAATTAGGTTAACATAATTTAAGCCTTTCTGTGACAAATGCTGACTTGCTGTTATATACACTGCTGCACTCTGAGTCTGTTACATGGAGTGTCAAAATGACCTGGAAGTACTTAAAGTTATAATCCTTAAGATTTTCATGAAATCAAAACTACTTACGCCATGTGCAACATAAAATCAGATCGCACTAATGCGTCATGGAAAAGGGCCAATTAAGGCGAGTTTGCGTGGCTACGCTGTAAACAGATACGCCAGTTGCTCCTCTGTTGTATTGCTGACAAAGTAGCTTCTCAAGGAGTACTCTTGTGGCTTTAAATGTTGAAATAACAAGCATAGTTAACAGTCAACAGTCAATAAATCTGGAATACACCACTTATCCTGAGATGTTAAAACATATTTCATTAAAAAGAATAAAATTATTACGTGCTTAGTTTGGTCTCAAACACACAAGGCGGTAGGAGGGTAGGATGTAGCAGGCATTTTAAGGTGAAATATGTGACTAATACTACAAAGTGAAAATGTAATGAGGCAAAGCTTTTTCAGGAACACATAATTCAAGTCTTTGGATGAGAGGATTTCTATGATACTCACTGTTGCAATGTGAGTCTGCTACATGGAGTAATAGTCTGTGCTCGCAGCTCAAATTATCTGTAGCATAGAATGCATCCCGTCAGGTCCATTTTGCAAAGACGCCTGGCTTTCTATGCATTAAACCTTACATATGCTTGTAGAATCTAAAGGAAACTAAATCTGTTGCTGCTTTAAAGTTTCATCGGGATGTTTGAATTGTGTTTAAACATATTAACTTGTTCAGAAAGTGTAACTGAGTTTGTATTTGATTCTCTCCTAGCGTCTGCCCTGGGGTTACAAATAGGGCTGATAGTAGCAGTGCTCCTGCTGCTGGGACTAGGAGCTGCTCTGTTCACATATTTCTATAGGAGGAGGTGAGGACTCTTATTATTTGCATTGCTCTCCTTATCTCTTTCTTCTCTGCTGGATGTGCACACTGATGCTGGTTTGCTGGGAATCTTCACAAAGCCAGATTATTAATATTTGTTTAACCCTTTGACTTGTAATGCTTCTTTTGATTACACAGTGAATGAGTGTTGTGAATAGGATTTAAAAATAAATGTGTGTAATTAAGAGTTAGTTATGCTCATTTAGCTCCAATGTTGGGAGTCTCGCAGATGTGTTTCTTTTGTTTCTCATTCACATAGGTCATTGCCTTTATTCCTCCCTGATCCACAGTGATAGATCCTCAGATAAGGCTTTTAAGAAAATATATAAAGAGAAGTCACAATCAATTTGTGCCTTTTTCTTTTGGGGTTGCAAAAGTCTAAATTGTTAGAGGAGGAAATGAAAAAGCACCAGCCTGCAGGGGCGTTGAAGTATTAGGGAAAGAACATGGACTACAACCATGATAGATTACATTAGAGCTGTCACTAAAGATACTTACAACTGTTGATATGAGGAGTGAAAATGACCTACGTACTTGTAAGTGTGAAAATCTAATATAGTGAAATATTTCAGTATGAATATAGTATAAAATAGTGGTACTGCTGTCATAATAACATTAGCATATGCAGAATATACAGTGTAATGAGAAATGTGCAACATATTCATATTTAATATATTTATTTGGTTTCTGAGTTAGTTGAGAAGATTGAGCCCACTCTCATGTCTGTATGGTAAATATGAAACTACAGCTTATGAAACTACTTAGCTTAGCTTAGCATAGCATAAAGACTGGAAGCACGAAGAAAAGGCGAGGCTGAACAAATCTGAACAAAAAATGTCGGACTATTGTTTGGCTCTGAGTAGTTGCCTAGCAACCAGCCGAGACTCCAGGAAGTTACTAGTCCAGACCAAGAAAGAGTCTGACACAACTCCCCTGTAAAACACAAACAGACAATTTGTAGTTTTTAGGCTTCGGTTTTTGTACAGATTAAAACAAACAAGATACAACATGTCAGTTAGTGAGCTTTAGAGGTGCTGTATTTTATCCATATTTCTGGCACAGTTCAGTCTTGTAGAATAGCACATCATTTTCCAAAAGTGTGAAATGTCAGCAGTAAATGTGAGGTTTTGGTGTCAGACTGTAGCTCATAATTAAAGAGCAAGACCTTCTTTCTATTATTATGATTTTACACTAACGTAGAACATAGTCTATGGTTGAGAGATTCCTTCACCAACCCTAACATCTTACTCCCACACTTGGCTTGGCCTTAATGCTAATCCCTATCACTCTCTGCACCTGAGTGTGCAACTCAGAAATAAATACAGAAAGTTCACGACAGTCCTCTGGAGGTTGTTGAAAGTCATTCTGGGAAATGCAGCAAATCACAGAGCGAAGTAGTGGTAGTAGATAAGATAGGTTGAGGGCAGAGTGGGGACAATCAAAAGGTTAATTCTAAACTTAACTATCAATAAATTACTCCTGAAATACTTTGAATGTGAGTGACTGGAAGCTGTAGTGTAATTTCACTGTGTAGATTCTGAAGGCATTAAGGCTCAATTATGTATGTTAATGTTGTTCTCTCTATTCTCAGGCGTCCTCTGGACTATTACACCATGGAGCTGAGTGAACACGCAGAGGGACTGTCGGATCTATAATCCAGGCTTTGAATCACTGTGTTTGCATCTGGAAGTGCTCGTGTGCGTGGGAGGACTTCAGCAGAGACAGCGAGAGACGGGGGTCAGAGGTTAATTTTACCTGTACGTAACTGATCGTGCGGTTGTTTTGAAACGAATGCCACCACAAGCGTCCTTCTGTGTGTCTATGGGAGATCACTAATGAAATGGCTAATAGTTGTCTGTTAAGAGTGTGGTTGCATCCAGTGTGTGGCATGTGATATTTCATGGCACCGGTGACACTTAAGGCATCAAATCAGGCAACCCATGAGTTGCATTTAAAAACATAAAGATAACATATTTTTCTAAAGGTCAATGTACAACCTTTGCCTATCAGTGCTGGTTACTACTTTCAAAGGAAAAGGAAGATAAAAGGGAGGATTTAAAAAAAAAATACTTGAGTCCTAAATGGTCATTTTTGTTGACTTGTTCATGTTACTGTGGAAATTTAAATTTAAAAATTTAAACAACCATGCTTTTGATTTATGCAGGAATCTTCATCACATTCTCAGCTGGCACTACAGTGTTTTAACAACAGACTTTATAACCAAGATAATATTTGTTAAGCTCACATTTATATTTCAAAATGGTCACCTTCCTGCTTTGTTTTCCTGCTACATGCTGTAATAGTCCATTTTAGACTCTAGTCACTCAAAGGGCTTGATTGTCTTTTAAATGTGAATGTCTAGCTAACTTGTGATGAGTGTCTGTAACCACTTTTGTATGCTTACCTAAAGCACACTGTTTACATTTTCTTGATTGAAAATTAGAAAAAGGAATGTGAGAGACTGATGTTGAAGTAATTTCTTGAATGAAGAGTATTGATGAGTATTTGTTTTTAGAAATGAGAGATTGCTTGGTGTTAAGAAAATCAGAGCTATTTTATGTTCCGCTTGTGTTTTTCTTAGTGGCTCAGTAACCTCTACTGTGCCTTTTACTTGTGTGTTATTTGAACCACTGATTCCTCATTTATTAGAGGGAACGTACAGCCATCTCTGCTGCAGCCATAAGTGTAAATACTATAGATATGATGTTAGTATTCTCGGGGGGTAGCAGTTAGCGGCAGTCTGAAATGATAACTTATTGTAGAAATACAGAAACTAACAGGGTTCAGTGAAAAAGTGAAATATTCTGATAATTCTGTTAGTAGTTAGTTTGATTCCACTTTTTAAATAGATTCCTAAAGTAATCATAAAATTTCCGCCATATAAAGCGCCATGAAATAAACGTATAAGCTTGGATATGCTCCATTTTTAATATAGTTGATGTGCTGCTTACCTTGTTATGTTGCCTTACTCATCTGCTGTGGTGCACAGAATTAGTTTGTTTTAATTACCTTGGTGATTTTCCTCCTCTGTACGATTTTCCTCAGTTCTAATTTCCCAATATTCACATTTATTAATGCACCTCTGTCAAATAAAATTAAGCCCATTGTTTTACAGCAAGTTCAACTATTTAAAAAAAGAAACTAGATGGAAAATCAGCAAAATCATATAAATTAAGGCCTTTTTTTTTTAGCTTTCAACGTGAGCAAATATGATGTTTTGCCCCTTGAAATTATGTTATGTAATGTTCATAAAATGTCTGTTTTGTAAACGTCTATATTTTTAGGTTTTGTGTAAAATGGTACATGTAGAAAGTTTTAAACAAAAAGCAGAAGGAGTTTGCACCTCAATATTATAGCCCAAATAATATATTGACATGCAAATGTGTTGACTATGTACACTAATGCTCAGAGCACTTGTTTAACATGAGAATCACATTCATCCCTATATATACTGTATTTACAGTGCACTGACAACAATCATAAGAAGTGGGAAAGAAGTATATGGCTGAACAAAGAACATGTGGTTGTTTAACCTCAGTTGCATATTCACAGATCAGGAGCACCAGCATTCAAATCTAACACAACTGTAAGAAAAACTCACAAATCCTTTACTGGGCACTAAAATTCTGTGTACATACAGTAAATAATCATGGTCTACAGCAGAAGATGTCACAGAAAACATTGGAAAGAAAACTCTGTATCATCTGCAAACCCAGATCATAATTTAAAAGCTTTCTTTCCTGTGTTTTCCTTCCAGCTTATTTTCCCATTTTCCAATGCCATGCACATGTATCAGGTTTGAATGAAAATACTTCCACAGATGTACAATTAAGTTGTACTGTTGTTTTTCTACCTGTTTTGTGTCCCGTCCGTCACTACTCTCTGTTTGATATGCTTCATTTTCATCCCCCAGTTAGTTCTCAAATATCAAATGATTATAATCGCTATAAAATTCTATATAATTCCCACTGTTCTCAGGGAGCAGATGTTCCTACAGTCTACTTTTGTATTTGCTTGGATGTGGTCGTGTATGAATACAGCAGGTACAGTACATTCACTCAGTACTAATGCGATTCACATTGCTATGTGATCAACTTTGTGCTGTGCAGCACCTACATATTATGTATGTTTGAGATGTGTACTTATGGCTTTATGCCAACATAAACCCAGAGAGTCCTATGTTTGCAGTATTCATGTACTATCTCATCTCAGTGCTCATTCGTGGTCGGCACCAACTGCATAGTTGAGTAGCCATCTAAAATAGAAGAGACTTGAAGCGTGGTTAAGCGCTCAGGCCTTGGACAAAGTCCCATTGCATGCACAAGTACAAAGCAGACGTGTTTTTTTTTTTCTCTCTCTCTTTTCGCTGTTCAACCTGCTAACCGCAACACAGGAAGGCAGATTAGACAGGCAGGAAGGAGCTGCAGCATGAAACAGTGTCTCCAGCAGTAGTACTGACTAGTTGATGAAGCTGCTGTGTATTTGTGACTCATTTAATTTGCTCACTAGTCCTCAACTAGATATCACTCCTTAGAGATTCCTCCAAATTCACACTTGAAATTGTCCTACACCTGCTTTCGTGAAAATTATGGCGTAACCACATGCCTTTGTGGGCAGCATTTTACATCCGTTGACAACTTCAGTAAAGCCCATGGTGAGTTACCTAAGTTTTGTTTACTGGACACTGCACTTTATATGTTTAACCTTCACAGCTACAGTTTCTAAAACTGACAACAGCCATAAACTTTAACTTTCCATCTTGATCTTGAGTTTGTATCTGCTCCAGGCCAATGAAAATGGAATAAAATAAAGATCCTCAACAGACTTTAACTCACATTGCCACAAGCTACAATACATTTCTGACACATACTGGCACATCATAATTAATATGTTTTATTTAATTTCCAACTGATCTGTCTTTTGATTTCTTTCTTTACAGTTACTTGTGTTTTACTTGTTGCTGATGATAATTATTATTACAGTTATTTTACTGTTTGACACTCTCCCCAACACATTTCTACAGTACTATTAGGGCGTAAACTTATTGTCGCGAGTTCATCTCATGGTTTTGAATAGGCTTCCTTTGAGAGAAGTGACGTGATCAGAAACAAACCACACAGGAAGGCATTTGCCATTTCCCGTTTGTCTCAGTGAAACATAATTTAAATTCATGTTTGCTGCACTTTCACTGCAGTTTTGCTAATATCCTGTGATATGAAATCATACTAATAATAAACCTTATTTATATACCACATTTAAATAGATGCAATACAATGTTCTTTGCAAATGTGATAAATATGCGAGGGAAGATACAGTAGATCCTAGTTAGAATGAAGTAGGATGTGTTTGTTTTTCTTTTAAAAGCTAAGAAATGCATAGTCTGGTCCAGAGTCTCGGTGTGAACTAATTACTGCATCATTGTATTCATCAGCAACAGCTAAACTAAGAGTCAGCAGAACAGTGACCTGTAAAAAAAACCTTTCTGACTGTGAAATGTGAAGTGTGTGGAGGTCATTAATGTAATTTTAATCAAGGCTGTGAAATAATATAAAATTCAATAAGAAGCACCTTAAAGGCCCTGCACACTCAATGTCACCCCAACAGGTATGGGGGAAAAAGGTCTATATAAGAAAGCCAGATTAACATTTTTCAAATATAGAACTAGAGCCAATGAAATTTGACAAAACCAGTTTCTCAAGTAATTCTTGAGTAATTTTCTCAAAAACATCAAGGTGGTTGGCCTGAGGTAATTATTGTTAAAGAGGCCATACCATGCTCATTTTCAGGTTAATACTTTTATTTGGGGGTCCTACTAGAATAGGTTTACATGCTTTAATGTTCAAAAAAACACATTATTTTTCTCATACTGTACATTGCTGCAGTACCACTATTCACCCTCTGTCTGAAACGCTCCGTTTTAGCTCCCTAAAAGGCCCAGTCTACTCTGACTGGTCAGCTAGCCCACTCTGTTGTGATTGGTCAACCGCTTAGAACATGCGTCGGAAAAGTCACGCCCCTTAGAATAACCAGATTTCTGATGCTTCCTGATCAGCTAGAAACACCGCTGTAGCTATGGTAACCATGACAGGGGGGGCTTAGGCTGAAATACAAACAAGGCGTTTTATACAAGTCAGGAGCAGTGTTTTCTGTGAGAGACCGTGACTCCCTAAGGCGTGGACTTTGGGCTTTGTAACTTTGCAAACCTTTTACACACACAAAAAAAGCTGTATAACACTAAAGGAAAGCGAAAAACCCAAAAAGCATAGTATGGCCGCTTTAATTCGTGTTACTGATGTCAAATATCCTCCTTAATCTGATGGCCCTAACCATAAAACTGAGCGGTACTATAAATCGCTCTGATTAAGAGCATCTATCATGTCTAGTAAATGAATATAGATTCTCAGTACATATGCAGAAAGCTAAATAGCTATCTGTTCATCAAATCTGCCTCAGTGAAATTCAAAATATATCTTAACATTATCAGTGAAAGCTTTAGAACAAATTGTTCTGTACACTAGTAACACCTTAATACACAATATAGTAAATTAATTAGCATTAATTAGACTAGGGAAGACATTTTTGGAAGATATTGAGGCCTCCGTTAATTTCTTCACCTACCTTCATCACGGCCTGTCATGCCCAATTTATGGTAGTTGCACATTGGAAGTAATGTTGTTTTGTATTGCGTAGACACAAACAGGAACGTCTGAGGGCAGAAATTTTCAAGCTTTCTCATGGAGAGGAAGGCGCACTACGATTCTATCCTGGACCGAAGCAAACGCATTATGTGGCAGGACAACTGCTATGTGGATCTTCAGTCCACGTCCTGCTCCATCTCTTCACACGCAGAAACAGAGGGTAAGAGTTTCTTTAACAGGTTCATCATGTCTCTCATGCACTGTTGACTTTGGAGTGGTTAATGTCAGAAGCTGCTTTCCTGTGTTTCCCAAAACTCTTCTACCCATTTAACCTTTCTTTTTTATTAATTTAGAGCAAACAAGTATGTAGGACCATAGACAGAGACCAGTGCAAAAAACAATTACAAAAGAAAAACATATGATCTCCAATCCTATTATACTGAAGATCAATCTTCAGATCTGAAACTAATCTTTAGTTTCTTTGACATTATCGTCCATGTCGCACACATCATATTCACATTCTACTGTTCTTATCATGAATGTTAAGATACGGAGGTGAGATTAGAGCCTTATCAGCAAACCAACAGTTGAAGACTTTTTTCATCATCAGGAGGAGGCGGATTATTTTGTGGTGATGTTTGGTGACACTGAGTCTGGTGGGGATTTGAAGGCAATGGGTGAAAACTGTCTGAAGCCTCTGCAGCAGAGGACTTGTGGGAAAATCAAAGGACCAGCTTGCTCAGTCAAAAGGCAAAAAAGCGGGGGTAGTTAAAGTTGTGTAATAATAACATCAAACGGGAGACTGATGTCAACTTTTTCAAAGACCTAATTGGTTGGAATATATTTTACTTTTAACTGTTTGCCGACAAGTTTAATTTAGACGTTGTAGATTTCTTTCACATTGATGTGGGAGTTTTTAAGTTGTTTTCAGAGAACTGAATTAGGGTTGTGTTCATACTCAAAGTTTCCTGCGGTGGTCCACTCCCGCTGAATTATGCTCCTCTATCATAATAGGAAATGTAGTGTATACACTCACATTTCATTTTTAGGGTAAACAATGGCAGATGCAGCTACTACACTCAAAGTAAGCCATACATTTTATGAGAAATCTATTGTTTGTGACTGTCGCCTAGTTACTATTAATCACTAGTTATGACATACCGCTTACCACGTCCGCTCACCAGTTTCCTGGGGGAATCCCTGATACTGATCAGGAAGCTTACAGGTGTTGGAAATTAATTTGGTCTTTATCAAGAATTAGGAAATGGAAAATGTCAAAAATGCTTGTATGGTTCTTTTGGAAACACTTACATGGACATTTGCCAGTTTGCATGCCAAGGAGTGCTTTTTAATTTACTCACAGAGGGTGGAGAGTCTTTCTTTGCTTGAATATCCCCAGGAGATTTTAGGGATATTGATGTCACCTTAGACAAAACAAATGTTCCTGGCAGATTCTCTCATTTTTCAGGTTTGTATAGCTTTAAATTCAAGAATCTGAATCTGTGTTTGATTTAAATTGGATTATTAGTGAAGCAGGTAGATGAACAGTCTAGAGAATTGTTTATGTCCAGTTCTATTTTCTCCCAATTTTGCTGAAAACTTCTTACTTTTGACATGTTTAAATGCCAGCTGGATATTTTCGGATGGATTATTGAAGACATGCTAAAAACAAACTAAAAACATCATGATCTGAAATTGTGATGAGTAAATTTGTACTGTTAAGTGAAGATTGAAAAGGCTGGGGAGAGATGTGGGTACTTTCTTTTTTTGGGGTAGGGCGTGTGCATGTGTTTCACAAGCACTGATGATAATTGCTATTCATAGTAATTGCTGCAGAAAGCTTAAAGCAAGCTGGAATTGAAGATTTGTCATTACTGTTCCAGGGGGTTAAATTTAGGTCTCTACCACTGATTAAATTGTCTTTTGGAGTTTGAAAAAAAAAAGTAAAATCCTGAACTCTCCTTGTTTGGGTTAATATGTTTAACTGGCTGTTGTACAGTATGTTAAGTGTTTGGCATACTGCTTGAATTGCTTCATACCTCACTCTTGGGTAGAATGTGGATTAAGGTATACAAATGCAATTCATTATATGCAACAAAAAAGTGCTTACAAATATGACTATCCACAAAACACCAACATTATTCTATAAAACAAAACAAAAATTGATAGGTGAGGTGAAAAGTGCAAGAGTGCTGTGTAATGGATCACTGTTTTTTGCAGGGACAGTACTCAACGAGGCGAGCCTATCAGATTAAATCAGATCGAAGGTAAGAGTGCAAGGAACACTGATTAATGATAAAAAAATACCCATAAGTGTACCGACAGATCAGATCAAAGAAAATGTGGTAGGAGCAAAAGTGAACGCCTGAAAACCACTCGTAATGGCGAGAAATATGATATGCCTGTCAGTAATGTTGATTTTTGATGAAGAAAGACTACCGTCCAAAGTATATATTGGATATATGAGCTACAAGGTCAGGCCTTATGTCCCCCCACCATTGAGATGCTTTACATGCCAAAAGTATGGGCATGAAGCAGCAGTGTGCAAAGGCAAACAAAGATGTGGGAGGTGTGTCGTGAACATGAATACAGAAAATGTGAAAGAGGAACTAAGCTTAAGCGCTGCAACTGTGGAGGGGAACACAGCTCTGCTTACAGGGGATGCAAGGTCAGTAAAAGAGTGGCAGAAGTAGAGTGGCTTCTCATGGGATTACATATGCCGAAGCAGCTAAGAAAGTAGACAGACAACACTAAGCCAGTTAGTACAGAGAGCAACAAAATGATACGGTGTGAGGGATGTAGCAAAGTAAAGGAAGACACACTGATTGTGGGGAAACACAAGTTTATATTGTTCATTGTTGATGTTATAAACTGTTCTGCACAAACAGATAAGAAGACAGAAAAGATCAAAATAATAGTTAAATCAGCAGCATGGTCAGGAATTTACATTCTACAAGATAAACCTAATATAATATGCATACAAGAAACATGGATGAGACCGCAGTGGGATTTCGTAATACAGGGTTATATAGCAATTAGGAATGATAGGAAGATTGGGAAAGGTGGTGGTGTGGCAACATTTGTGCGGGATGGGACGAGGTTTAATCTGATTAATTTAGGGAAAGAACACGAATCAATAGTGGTTAAGATCTGGGCAGGAAAGGATGAATTAGCAATAATTACTAATAATAATTACTACTATAACCCATGTAATAGGTTGTGCCTTGATACATTGGACATTGTGGTTGGGCAGGTTATGGTGTGGAGACGCACATAACACACTGTGGGGGAGTAAGAAAACAGATGCAAATGGTTTAATCATAGAGGAATTCATAGAGGTTGAGGTATTAGTACGTGTGAATGATGGGAGAGGTACCTGGTATAGCAGTGCTCAAAATAAGGAAAGCGCAATCGAACACTAGCGTCAAATGAAATGGCGGGTATCACAACCTGGGAGGTGTTTAGTAAATCACCAGTGGGAAGTGATCATCATACTATAAAAATTAAGGTTGGATTAGAAGTACACCAAGAAAGGGAACTGAAGATACTATGATGGAAATTAGACAAAGCAAATTGGGACACATTTCAAACACTGAAGGGGACAAGGGAAGGTTTTGCTTTGCTTTTACTTAGAAGATATATCAGATGGGGATGAATTCAATAAAGAGTTGGTTGCAGTCATTATACAGATGGCAAAACAATACCACATGGAGCAGAGGTAAAAAGAGTGATGGTACACTCTTTTTGGTGGGATGAAAACTGTAGGAAAGCTGTAAAAAGAAGGAATAGGGCATTTAGACAGTTAAAAAAACATAATTCATTAGAAACATTAATTCAGTCCAAAAGATCACAGGCAGTAGTTCGGAAGACTATAAGAACAACTAAACGTGCATATTGGAGGCAATATTGTAATAGAATAGGGAGAGAGACACAGCTGTCTGATATATGGGGAATGATTAGAAGAATGAGTGGAATTAGGAGAAACAAAATAATACCAATATAGAAAAGGCAGAACTTCTGACAGAAACATTAGCAAAAGCTCCCAGTTCAGAAAATCAGTAAGAGCTACACAGTGTAGGGACAATATTCTTGCGCAGAATACATGTGTAAATGTAAAAAAAAAAACTACCACAAGAGAAAGATTAGACTTAGACTTTCAGTTTGTTTGAATTAAAGAGGGCTATTTCAAATACGCAGCAATCATTACCAGGAAAAGACTGCATTTGCTACAGGATGTTAGCTCATATGGACAGCAGTGCTTGTAGTATTAAGATTGTTTGATAAAGTTTGGGACACAGGAAAAATTCCAGTTGCATGGAATCAGTCAACCATTGTACCAATTTTGAAACCTGCAACCATTGCAGGACAATAGAGGTAAGAGTAGGTACAGAGTACTCAAGAGTTTTCAAAGTTGAGAATGGAACCCCGCAGGGCAGTATTTGCAGTCCAGTTTTATTTAACATCATCATTAATGATATCTTTGATCAAGTTGAGAAAGGGATAGGGAAATCGCTGTTTGCAGATGACAGGGCCTTATGGATAAGGGGTCGAAATCTAAGATATATACAGAAGAAAATGCAGGCTGCAATTGAGACGGTGGAGCAGTTGGCAAATAAGTGGGGTTTTAAGTTATCCGTAGCAAAGACACAAGTGATATGTTTTTCTAGATGTCATAAAGCAATAGACTTGAAACTATATGGCCAAACACTTGAGCAGGTGAATGTGATAAGGCTTCTAGGAGTATTGTTTGATGAAAAGCTGACTTGGAGGCAGCACATCGATAAAGTAAAAGACAAGTGTAAAAAGCTCAACAATCTCTTAAGGTGCCTGTCAGGACGAGACTGGGGAGCAACCAGAGCAGCATTGTTGAGTGTATACCAGGCCCTTATGAGAGCTACATTGGATTATGGATGTGTAGCTTACATGTCAGCTGCAGAGAGTCACCTTTATAAGCTGGATGTGGAGCAGGTGCAAGGACTAAGAATGGCTATATGTGATGCCTATAGTAGATTTTAATATACAGCAACAACTGAGGAAGAAATTGGAACAGGAATCTGCTGGGAGGATAGCACAAAATTACACTGAGCAGCACTTTGCAGATAAGTTGGTGATATTTACAGCTGGTTCTAAAGACCCTGAGAGTGGCCCTACAGGAGCTGCACTGTTCATACCACAATGTGAAGTAGCTATTAAGAAAAAAAACACAGATCACTTATCAGTATATACAGTTGAGCGCCTAGCTATTTTGATAGCTTTGCAATGGTTAGAAGAAACAACAAAATAATGCACTAATTGCATCTGATAGTTGGGCAGCACTCACAAGTATTAAATCTGTGAAATGAAGCAGACAAGACCTTCTTTTTGAAATTCCATCCAATAGTTGTTGAGACATTTCACTCAAAACCACAAATGTGAACTTCATGGTGATGCTGGAGTAGAAGTCAGGGGATCACTAAAGTCAGTGGGATTCATCATGAATATCTGTATCAAAATTTTGTGCCAGTCCATCAACTGGATGTTTATATGTTTTACAGAATAAGTGAACATTTTGACCTGCTGGTTACATTAGAGGGAAAGTCAGGGGATTTGTAAACACACAACATCTATTGCATGTGTGTCCATCCTGGAAGAGGGAGCCCTCCTCTGTTGCTCTTACTGAGGTTCCATTTTGTTTTCCCTGTTAAAGGGTTTTTTGGGGGAGTTTTTCCTTATCTAAATCAAGGGTGCACCACATAGAGGGTGTCGTATGCTGTACAGATTGTAAACCCCCTTGAGGCAAATTTTTGATTTGCTATATAAATAAGATTTACTTGCCCTGACTTGATCACCAAAGTTGTCATCAAGTGGGGATCACGAACATCTGTACAAAATTTCATTGCAATGCATCCAGTAGTTGTTAAGATATTTCAGTCTGGACCAAAGCGTTGGCTGACAAAGAGACAGACATAGCGTGGTTAAAAAGAATAGAGAGGGGTTGGAATAGGATTAAGAAAGGTGTGTGTTATAGGGGGGATGATCAACATACAGGTTTTACAGAACAAGGCATCAAATGAAGGGGTTGAACCTGACCATACATATGAAATTCATAGTAAAGATTAAGATTAGGGAAGGAAAAGAGAAATGAAAAAGAAGAACAGACTTATTAATAGACTTGTCCAAAATTACAGGTGTTGTGCAACTTGATTGCCCAACAGAAGAACAAAAATGTAAATTTATAAAAAGACAACATATATGAATGAAATATTGTCCTCTGGTGCACATAATAAGAATGACCAGCATCACTCCCATAATAAATTGCCATCAGTATTTAGTTTTCAGAACTCTCTGTAATGAAGTCAAAAAGACAAAAATGAAGAGATGAAAACATGCTCTTCTTTTACGGCAGTGTGTTTTCCTCAAAAACCCTTCAAAAAGGGTTGTTCTAGCTCAAGAAATTGTCTTTGTTAATTATCACTTGATAATCTCATTGTAATTTCTTAAGAATTTTCTTCGCCCTCTGTTTTTTTTTTTAGATCTTTGCTGGGTCCAAAAGCATCAAGACCAGCTGCAACGCTTCAGTACGACCTCCTTCCTGGAGGGGATGTTAAGCCACCTGAGAAAGGTGGATTTGCTTAGTTCAGCTGAGGAGACCAAGATCAGGGAAGCGGGCAAGCTCCAGGACCAGGTTAACATGCTCACAACTACTGTCACTGGCAAGGACACTCAAGGGTCTGACGCCCTCCGGGGCTTCATAGAGAGCTCAGATTCTCAGGTAGCCCAGCTCATCATAAACCACGGTAAGGGGTATGAAATGGTATTTGCTCTCTGTGTTGGTCTTTCTTTTAAAGGGTGAAGAAAAAATTACTCTCAGTAAATAGTCTAGGCATCTGGTAGCTCAGGTGACAGAGCAGATCATCCAGTAATAGCTGGGATGGTGGTTTGATTCTTTAATCCTCTTAACAGCATGTCAAAGTGTCATTAACCAAGATGTTGAGCCCCAAACTGCTCCTGATGAGTTGTTCAGTGCTGTGTTCAGTGTATGAATGTGTGCGTGTAAATGTAACACATTGGAAAGCACTTTTCTCTTGAGATAAAAGCGCTATATAAACGCAATCCATTTCCTGTTTGAATATAAACGGACCTTTCTAGTCTTCCAACCGCTCAAAGCACTTTACACTACATGTCATTCAGCCACTGATGGCAGGTGGCAACGGCACAGCAGTAGAAAGAAACTAATTATTCACACATTTTGGGTTCATTATCTTGCCCAAGGACACTTCGGCATGTGGGCTGTGGAAAGCCGGGATCAAACCACCAATCTTCCGATTAGAGGACAACATGCTCTACCTCTACAGCCACCACAAGGTCTTGGTAATCAAGACGATAACCTGAGCTAATTTCCTTTTCTGCAGATCCCATGGTGAAGGAGCATAAAGAGGTGCTGTTACGGCGATATGAACAATACAGAGACAGAGATTCAGTCAGCTGCCCCAAACTGAACATCTCCTCAAGAACTTTACTTTTGGTTGATGGACTTTCCGACCTCCAGCAAAAGGAACATGACTTAATGCAGGTGGGGGTGACTCGAGGAAGGAAAAGAAATCATCTCAGACAGCTGGGGCAGGCCAAACTGTTGGAGCCCCTGACCCGGGTCAGTTTACCTCCCAGGGTCTCCCTCACAGTCGGGGTGGCTGGTATTGGCAAGACAACCTGGGTCCGACACTTCATCAGACAGTGGAGCCAAGGGGCCATCTGCACAGATGTGAGCTTCGTCTTGCCTTTCACTTTTTGCGAGCTGAACTCATTAGAGAAACTTTCTGCTGAGAGGCTGGTGAAAATGGCTTTTCCTCATTTAACAGACCCCAGTCTGGTCTTGAGTAGCTCCTGCCGCACACTGCTCATACTTGATGGTTTGGACGAATTCCGCTGCACTTTAAATTTCTCTGATGCAGCTCCTTGCAACGACCCAAAGAAAGAAGTGTCCATTGATGATCTTGTTACTAACATCATCCGGGGGAATCTGCTCCCTGACATAGCAGTATGGGTGACTTCCAGGCCAGGAGTGGCCGCACTCATCCCTGGAGGATTGGTTGACAGGGTGACTGAGATCCCAGGATTCAGCCCGAAGGACATCCGGCTCTTCCTAAACCACCACTACTCTGAGAGGGATTTTGCCAGTAAAATATGGGCGCACTTGGAGTCCCATAGGATTTTAATGGTGATGTGCTACATACCATGCATTTGCTGGATAGTAGCTGATACTCTGATGTACATCATGCAGAGTGGTACACCAGATAGCCTTCCAAGGACTTGTACTGAGCTGTATGCTCACTTTTGTTCCATGAAGGCAGAAGTAGGTGAACCAAGAGGCAGGGAGCCTGTAAAAATGGAGCAGCTCCATGGGAGCAATCGTAAACTGCTGGGAAATCTTGGACGACTGGCATTTTATGGGCTCCTCAAACACAAGTACACCTTCAGTGAGCAGGACCTCAGGGCCTATGGGATAGATCTACTGTTAACTCAGTGCAGTCTTGGTGCTGGAGTTCTTGTTCGGGAGGAGTCAGCCATGAACACAACATACCGGTTCACTCATTTGACTCTGCAGGAGTTTCTTGCAGCTACTTTCTACCATGTCTCCTCCAAGCGGGCCATCTTTGACTTGTTCTCAGAGAGCACCATGTCTTGGCCCAAGATCGGTTTCCAGAACCACTTTAGAAGTGCCTTTCAGCACTCACAACAGGCTGAAGATGGTCACTTGGATGTCTTTGTGCGCTTCTTGACAGGTCTGCTGTCCTCAGTGGCACAGAAACCTCTCGCTGGGCTTCTGGCCCTCGGGAAAGATGATGGCAATCAGAAGGCATGGGCAGCAGGGTTTTTACAAGGCCTCTTGGTCAGCGGGGGAGCTGTTGTGTCCCTACGTGCAGTCAACCTGGCTTATTGTTTACAGGAGCTGCAACACACAGAGCTGTTGCGGAGTGTAGAGGAAGATTTACAGCTTGGTAGCCTAGCAGGGAAGTTAACACGGGCTCACTGTGTTGTGCTGGGCTACCTGCTGCATGTGTCTCCAGAGTGCGGTGAACAAACCAACTTAACAGGCTCGCTGAACTACACAACAGTGAAATGTTTGCTCCCACAGCTGCTGTACTGCAGCCATCTCAGGTCAGCTCCCCAAAGCACTGTCTCCCAATAAACTAAAACTAAGGAGAAAGATTGAAGGGTGAAACTTATAACTTATCCACTCCACAGGTTAGAGAACAATCACTTCAAAGACGATGTCATGGAATTGCTGGGAAGCCTCCTGAGCGCCAAAGACTGCCATATCCAGGAGATAAGGTGAGATCTCACTTACTTTTCAACTCATTATTGAGGTAAAGATGAACTTAGCGGATTGCTCACATAAATGGTGAAACTTTTTAATTATGAGTTAGTGTCGGCCTTGTTGATTACAAGGTTGTAAGAGACAGTGATTATCATGGGGTAGTAGGATTGGTGCAATGATGATGAATGTGATTATCATTAATATTTTGTACCATATGATTTTAACCTCTTTTATACCCCCTCAGTTTGGCAGAGAATGCCATCAGCAACAAAGGTGCCAAAGCCCTGAGTCGAGCCCTCTTGGTAAACCGGACACTAACTTCTCTAAAGTGAGATCTGTTTGTTGCCTTTGACTGATTACAACTGAATTAAGTGAACGCACATAACCTTTTGAGTTTATAAAAGGAAGCTGGTGTGCTTCTCCTGCACTAAACTTAAGTTGGGTGCTCTGCCTAGAAAAACAGGCCATAACCCTTTATTTTCAAATGCTTTTATTTGGAATGAGATGAGAAATGAGAGATGGATGTGAAAGCATTCAGCAGTTGTGTGTGATACGTCATACATTACAACATATTCATTGCTGGCATTGGTTGATCGCAATATCTGTGAGTAATATTACTAAATCCATGTCAGAGCCGATTATGCTCTCATGTACCAGTGCGAGCTTAGAGCATCTTTGCTTGCTGGCAGCTTATAGATGATAGATGTTTTAAAATATTTTGGTAAACATACATTTGGTGAACATTTTTATAGCATGAATACTTTCTAGTCTGTGTAGTTTTATACCAAAGAATACCAAAAGTTCCACAATTGCACTCACTTGCAGCTATTTTGGAGAAACATATAATTCACTCTCAGATTTTGACTTATTACTTCAGAGTGGAGTGGTTTTCTGTAAATATTGGTCACCGAATTTCATTTGAGCATTTCTTTCAATAACAATTTTGTCTTATATACTGCAGCTTTAACAAGTAAAAGTCACAATTTGCTGCAATTCTTATGGTCTTTGTCTTCATATTTCACAGGCATATACATTGCTACATGGTGTTTCTGTTATGATTCTACATTGCTGTATATCATCTAACCACCTTTTTATAATTTAGTCTACGGAACAACAACATCGGCTCTAAAGGTGCAAAGTTCCTGGCAGAGGCTCTGAAAATGAACCAAGTCCTGGTATCAATCAAGTGAGTATAATTGCCATAGATTTTGGATTATACACACAGTGTTCCTACAAAATGTAATTGCTCAATTTCCCTAACCACTCATCAGCTTCCAGAACAATGCCATTGAGGAGGAAGGTGCTCAGGCCCTTGCAGAAGTACTGCAGTGCAACCGCAAACTGGTGTCTCTGAAGTGAGTTTTGTCTGACTTTCACTTGTCTGTTGCACATCCTGTGTATAGTATATGTCTGTGTCCATACTTATGATGTGGAGTTGCGAGTAAATTTTTCTTTCATGCATGTCATATTTCAGTATACAGAAGAATACGATTGGAGCAGGAGGGGCCAAAAGGATTGCAGATGCACTGAAGACAAACCGGACTCTCACAAAGCTGATGTAATCTTAAATTAATATATTCATTCACTATCCTGATCTTGATAACATCATACTGCATTTGGTGGATTAAAGACTACAAGTTATCTCTATGTTTTTCACTTTTTTTCCAGATTTATGTTGAGGTGTACAGTTTCTCACTAATAGACTAATAACTTGTTGCTTAATTTATTCATACAATAGGCTAAGCTTCATGTTAAGCTACATAAATAATACCATTGTTTGTCACAGAGCCTGTAATTTGGTCACATACTGAATGTCAAGATTAATGATTGTACTTTTTTCTTAATGTGTCCAGTCTATTTTTGTTCTTTTCTGCAGTCTTTGTAGCAACCAGCTTGGGGACAAAGGAACAATTGCTCTGGCAGAGGCTTTGACTGTCAACCACACTCTGCTCTCACTTGAGTCAGTACCTCCTGCACATAAGTGCATTGTAGCCTCTGCATTATCCATCACCTTCAGTTCTAAAAATCTAATGTTTATGTGTTTTAACATTGTGGGTCATTACACTTTGGTTCACATGCTGTGCAACAGCGATGCAGTTTGTCTTGCAAGTCATTCATTGCGCTTGTGTCTTTTGGCAGACTTCAGAGTAACTCAATTAGCAACAGGGGGATGACAGCCTTAACCAAAGCACTTAAGCTGAACCATGGCCTTGTCTCCTTGAAGTGAGTATTGAATTTGAAGCTTCTCAATTTTACCAGGTAGCTTTCCTGTAACAACCCAAAACTAATGTCATTCAGGACTTGATCCTGCAACAAAATATCTATAATCAAACTTAGTGATGTAATACTTTGGCTAAGACACCTCTGATCAGTTAATGAAAAGTGCCCCCTCATGTTTTCTTGACCTGAGTCAACCTTATTAGACTACAGCCAGTTCACACAGTAATAGTTTGACAATTTTGGAACTACATTATAACCTTTCTTAGAGTTAGATGAGAATATTGATACCACTCCCATACTTGTCAGGTAAATATAGAGGGCCTAAGTCTTGACGTCAAGTCTGGGCTAGCCTTTGTTCCACTAGCTTCTGTTACGCACTGCAAGCGCTCATTTAGCCTTTCTGTCATTGGTCTTTCTGACAAAATAAAACTGCGGTTTACTTTCCATATTCTAAGGCAAATTGGAATCCACTGCAGCACTTTCTATTATGTCTAAAGTTGAAACCTTCATGATTTTAACAAAGTTAAATAACATTAATTTGTTAGCATGCAAAACATTTACAAGCGGCAGCGAGAATAATTCCGTAACTTGTTTCGACCACCGACATTCTCTTCTAATGTCAGTTTTTAGCTGTAATTTCAGCTGTCTAAAACCTTTTACATGGTCATGGTTAACTAACTTATTTGAACCCAAACCATTTCCTTTTCCTGAACTGATTGATCTTTTCATCTAACTCTCAAAAAAGGGCGAATAAGCGTATTTCCCAAAATGTCTTTCCCAAAACTATTCCTTTAGGAAAAGTGCTACTAGATTTATAGTATTATTCTCTGTGCATGCTATATGTAAATAAATACTAGTTAAATATGAAATGTCATATGCACACGAGACTTCCTTGGCATTGAGATTGTTGGGAAAACTTTCTAATCCCTTCTTTCTGTTTTATGTATTTTTCCTTCTGCTCAGTTTAAGGGAGAACTCAATCGGGGTGGAGGGAGCAAAGAACATGGCCCACGCCCTCCGTGAGAACAGCTCTCTACAGGAACTCGAGTGAGTCATCTCATTAATAGCAGTGCATAGTGTAATGCCCCACAGAGGCATGGAAATACCTGACTGTTCAGAAAATGTCACTCCCCGGACTATGGGATGTCTCTCAAGGCTATTGTATGATGTAAAACTGTAAACCCCATGAGATTACTGTATGAACGCTGTGGCTGTTTGAAGAAATATGATGACATTCACAACTTAACATTCATGGTATTAATGAACTAATGAAGTTTTTATGATCATTTCTATAATCACCTTTGCCAAGTAAATTAAGTGTCATTTTCAAACTTCAAAGCCAGATTTTTTATCAGCTTGAAAGCAAACATATTGCAAAAGCAGTGATAGACTTAAAATTACACATAAAGTCTTTGACCCTCTACTATAACACCTAACTTGTGTATATCAGTGAACTATTCTGTCACTTTACTCTGTGACTGTTTGTACTATATTTACTGTGTATGTGTGTGTCTTTGTATTTGTGTGTATCTCAGTCTCACAGCCAACCTGTTGCATGATGAAGGGGTTCAGGCTATAGCTGGAGCAATCAAGCTTAATCAAGGCATCACCTCTTTGCAGTAAGTGTAATGCAAATGCATGCACACACAGACACACATGAGCCTGCGAGTAGACAGTCGAACTTAGCAATTAGCTGGTGGACATAGTGGAGCATTTAGAAGTTAAAGAACCAGATGGTTTTTTGAGAATTAGTGGAAACCAAAAACAGATAAAAACATTAATGTTGGACATATTTTTGTCACAAACATGACGTCAAATTAATACCATTTGCTGTGCCTGCTTGATATGTAAATTGCCTCTCTTTGCTAACATGTTCACCATATCAAAGGTTATAATATGTCAATGTTTACAGCTTGTTGGGCTGCCCCCAAGTGGTCAAAAAAATCTATTAATGCAGGTGTAAATTTCAGCCACACAATCACAGAACACAATTCTTTCATCACTAATGTTTACTTGCATTTATTGTTCAAGCTTGTGATATATAAAAAATTACATATGCAGTATTTGCGTCATAGTTGACCTTGTTCCTCTTTCTCTTTTTACAGTCTGCAGTGGAATTTCATCAAGTCCTCTGCCACTAAAGCTCTGGCCCATGCACTCTGCACCAATGCCACAATGCAGCTCTTGGAGTAAGGCCAATAGTTCAGACTTCTGCCATTGTCTGCCCCATTTCACCCTCCTCTTTTCCACATGCTCTTTTCTCTGTAATTAAATTGATCTCCCCAAAATTTCAAAGCTGTATTCTGTCAAGGAATCACATTACTGTGAGCAAATGATTAGCTGCAGGATTTTATCGACTGATCATGGTCTTATCAGCTGCTAAACCGTTACGTGAAATTTCAGCCACAGGGTTGTATTGTTGTTTATAATTGTCACTGTGTGTTTGTGTCTCCGTCTTTTGCTGCAGTCTACAGGAGAATGCTATTGGGAATGAAGGCGTCATTTTTCTTGCTGAAGCCCTGAAAACCAACACGTCTCTGTGTACATTATGGTTGGCATTACAATTTTTTTTTTGTTTTTTATAAGTTTTTATAAACATACATAGAAATATACATTCACATAAAAGTTGTGATTGAACAAAGTCTTTCTACATGTGTGACAATTTGTTGTTTTCTAATATTTTCCTGTGTGTTCACTGTTCTGTGTGCTGTCTCTTTAGTCTCCAGGGGGTCTCAGCAGGCACAAGGGGTGCCATTGCAATGGCAGAGGCTCTAATGACCAACCAAACCTTGCAAACATTAGAGTGAGTCCAAGCTGTGTCAAACTGTTCCTTTTTTATTTGACATTCAGCCATATACTGTATAATAATCGAGCTATTTAAATTTAAAACTCAATCTTTCTCCTCAGTAGTATTGCTGTTTTCTTTTTTTGAGTAACAGCTGATTGTATCCCAGTAACAGGCAATTTCCTTCTATTTCTCTGTCTGTCTGAAAAACCTTTACCTTCTCATTTGTCTGCTTTATAGAGTTGATATCTTTTGATTGGTCTATTTAAGCCTGACAAAACCAGCATCCATTTTAACTTGTCTAATTGTGGTCATGGCAAAGCTCCACTGGTGTTTACATTTCAAGTAGGCGGTACACTGCAGTAGATGGTCTTACCTTCACTGAGACATCAACATGAACCCTTCCTACACCTGTCAATATAAATGTGTCAATTGTTTATATCCTGGTAACTATCCCTTTAACATCTCTGGGTGTAGTAGACCACTGTGGGCAGTGTTGCAAATCAATTTACAGAACTGTTTTATGAATGTTGATATGATTTTTGAATCAGTGTGACATAATACATTGACTTATCAGGTATTGAATTTCCTGGATTGGATTAACTAAAATAGACCTTATTGTCTTGTTATTTTATCAATAAACACTTTTAGAAAGTGTACTACGCTTTTAATCATAATGGAGGGTCAGCTTCAGCCCAACAAGGTATTTTCTCATAGAGGGCAAAAAAGACAACAAAATATGCAATTACTTCCAACACAGCACAGAACAACACAGCAGAAAACAAAACAACCCAATAACACAACATAGAAGAATAGGCTTAAAATGTAGACAGAAAACTTTGTATAATGTTTCAGGCTTTCAAACACAAAACAACAAAAGAAACTATCTTATGAGAAAACACATTGTGAACTGAAGGCTGGTAGAACAGAACCTAATCCAGGAGAGGGGTGGGACTTCAGCTCTTGGTGAACCTCTCCAGTCTCCTCCAAATATGCAACGGACACAAGGCAGCTCATTGTGAAACTGTCAATTTCCTAGTCCTGGTGACGAGCCAATTTTTAAGATTGCACCCTGTGTTAAAACAACTCTAAAAGGAAGCAACATAAAACGAGAGTCTTCCTCCTTATTCAGTTGTGTTCTGATGCCTTTTGTCCCTAATCTCTATATTCTAATATAATAATAAGCTAATATATACTCTTGTATGTCTCTTTCATTGTCGATGCTGCCTGTGTTACAACACACCATTTATGCCATTTATGTACATCTGCTGTTGTGTTTTGTACTTAATGTTAGCACATTTTCCACCTTTTCAGTCTACGTGGGAACACTGTAGGGATGGAGGGATCGAAGGCTCTGGCTAACGCATTGAAAAGCAACAGAAGCCTCAAGTCTTTGAAGTAAGTCCTGACTGGAGCTTATCATGATCCACGTGAACCAAAATTTCAGTGTTTGCTCAGTTTAGAAGCATCTAACCTATCATTGCTGTTGACAGTAGGGACACCCTAATTACTGTTCTAGTTTGTTTCATACAGTCTGCTTTGATCACTGATCATAAGGCAGCAACCTCCTACAAGGCTGACAGCAGTGAGCCAACGTGTCTCACTACTCTACTCAACCAATGATCAAGCTTTATTCACCATGTTTGTTAACTAACAGTGACTGTTAGTTAAACATGTGAACTCTTAGTGCATTTAGCTGCAAGGTAGCTCCCAGGGATTCATATGTACTGGGCTTCCTGTTTGTTTGTGGGAACAAATCCATACTTAAATCACTGGACATTTGATTAAGAAAAATTATTTGTCTCTGTTTGCAGTCTTCAGGAGAACTCTCTCGGTATGGATGGAGCCATATTCATTGCAACGGCCTTGAAGGGAAACCACCAACTGACATACATCAAGTGAGTTGTCTTTTTTACACCTCTCCCATATTTTCTCTTACATAAATACATTTTACTGTCTGTGCATGTGTGTTTGTGTCACAGAGAGCAGCATTTCAAAGATGACTACTGTCATTCTGCTCATATTAAAAACGGACTGTCTGTTTCTGTGTTTCTGCAGTTTGCAGGGAAATGGCATTGGAGAATCTGGGGCAAAGGTCATATCTGATGCTATAAGAGCCAACGCTCCGGGCTGTGTGGTGGACATCTGACCAAGAACAGCTTCTGCTGAGGGGGGTCATACATGTAGCACAGAAATAACATTATGCAGTGTTTTCAGAAGTAGGTGTAAACTATGTAAATTACTACTGTAATTAACTCTAGCTGTATGTTGGTACTGAATATCACTCTGTAAGTGTTATAGTAGTTTCACTGTATTTTTATATAGATATTCACATATTTATTATGACATTATTATTGAAGTAGCAGTTGCCATAACGGATGAAAAAAATGTTTTTTTATGTAAAATACACTCAGCATCCATAATTACAGAGTGGAGCTGCATCCTTCTTTAGTTGTCCTTATTAAGATGTCATTCTGTACATTTGCTCTATTTGCACAAAATAATCTGGTGTATAGAAATAACATGGATAAAATGGACTCTGCCATTCACAAACAATTTTTACTGACACTCCTGCTGTTCTGACATTATAAGATTCATGATGATTGGCTTCATAACTTCTGGGCAATCTGTGTTGGCTATTTGATTTATTATGCTTACCTTACAGCAGCTGTAGAATACGGATATGACTCGATAGAGTATACGTTTTTATTTTTTCCAACACTTCTATACTTGTTGCAGTGGGCCATATAAATCTTTGGCTACACAACTGATTTGAAAAGGATCTTACTCTTTTTGTTTGTGTGTTTATAAATGCAAACAATTTTTTTATCATAATGAAGGGTGGCATTAAAGAGATTAAAGCAGAATAGGAAGGCATATCTTGAAATTCTAAAGAAGATGAGGGTCTATCCTTGCCAAATCATATTCACTAATGCCTTTGAGACCTTATTTCCTGAGCTGCTTTAGTATGTGCCCCAGTGCCAAGAAGCAAACAAAAGTAATTCAAATTTTGAATAATACTAATATCACTCATCTTATATATCAAACACAGAGGAGGAAATAATCAAACCATAGAACCATTTTTGTTCAATGTGGAATGGATCCTTCTCAGCCGGGTCCTCCTGACAAGCCACTGGATGTGTGGCACACATGTATGCCTATAACTGCCTGCTCATTTTCAATCTTCAGACAAGATAAAAGAAAGACCCAGAGGCCACCACAAGTTGATGTAATGCAATTAAGTGGCTTATGAAGCAGTGGCCTTCTCTTGGCAATGAGTTTGATATTCAGCCACTTCTTTTGCAGAATGGTTTAGATGTCTGAGCTGAGAGTGTTCACTGCTGCTGCAACATTTCTCTGGAACTCAGGACCAAACAATATAACCAATTATATTATTATATATTATATATAACCCCTTAGCATGGCTCTGATTTCCCCTCAGTGGAGTTTGTTTTATGGATTAAAGGTCTAGTTCTTCCATTTCCCCTTACAAATAACTGCTTAACAAGCTCAGCTGAATTATACACATATCAATATTTACATTGTGAACTTTATTAACTATTTATTGTTACTTGTGGGTCTTTAAAGAAAACAATGATCATGCATATGTGCTGCATTTAATGTTCATTGTGAGTTGTAAAGAAACAAGAGTCTACAGCATTGCTCTGTTGGGCTGTACCTAAACTAAATGCTAATATCAGCATGTAAACATGCTCACAATGACAGTGCTACCATGATGATGTTTAGCAGTTATAATTTTTGCCATGTTCACCATCTTATGCACCAATTCCCACACATTAAGTTCTTCTTTGCTGTTCTTTTTGACAGACAAACCTAAAGACTGTTGAGAAGCAGACAGAGGTTTTCATATACACAAACAGATGATCAGAGGCACATGTACATCCATTCATGCTGTATGGCTATATATCTGACAAAGAGTGGTTGTATGCGTATTTCAGCCTTTGTCCATCAACCCCAGGAGTACCATTTTGCTCCCAGCAGTAATCAGCTGGGGGCTTTCCAGCATCAAAACAAAGAGCTAGTTTGTGTTTTGGTGCATTTGTCGTTTGGCGCATTCTCACTTTGCTCTCACTGTATTTCATTTGCATATCCATCATTGGATGCATACAGTACCTTCAGATTGTTTTCAAGCTCACTGACTTTGACGTAATTGGTGTGGCGGCCTGAATTCTCAATGAGATTTTTTCATCAACTCATCCAGATACAAAGTTTAAAAAAGTACTCTGTGATTAGAGGCACCTGAGCTACCTAATGTCCAGCCATAATCATCATGATACATAAATGATGATATGTATTGAGCTAGGTATGCCAGTGAGTTCATTATCCTATTGATCATATTTATATCATACACATTATAATGCATTATTGAAAAAGCTTTATTTTGAAATTTTTTTAAATTAAAGTTGCAATAAGTAATATGTTATGCTTCTATCTTTTACATAATTTCTTCCTGTACTGTCAAAGTAAATCTCCTGAGGGGAGTGAAGACTTTTAAGGACACATGGAGCAAAGAAAAGAATATGTGTGTAGTGCATGAGGTAGACACTGTGTCCTTGTTTCCTACATTATGACAAATCTGATATGGCTTGGTATGAAAAGAGCTTAGGCAGCGAGGGCCCATTATATACGGGTTGCACATTCTCTGTGGTTTAAAAGACTTTGTCTGAACAGAAAAAGCAGCTTCAGAGTCACCGCTGTGCCAGCACAGAGGGTTGAGTGTGATAATTATGGTACTTTGTTCCTGGTGCAAAACATCAGCAGCTGTAGGAACATGCATGGCCATAACTACGAGGACCCCAGTCTAATATTTGTCTCATTAGCCAATGTGAGCCACTGTGTGACTTCATACAGCTGAATGTCCCTTTACAGGAGCTACTCCAGATGTTGAATTTAAAGCAGCTCTGTAAGCACTTTTGCAAGCACCTGCATCATTATATTCATTCAGTATCGTAGTCTCTGTTCAAATACGTGTTTATCCCAAGGAAAAATATAAATTCTTATGGCTTAAATCTTATGATGTACTGTAGGTGGAAGGAAAAACACATCACCCCAGAGTTAAAAAAAAATCATTCACTTTTTTTAAATTATTTTTTATACCTTTAGTAGATAGTCTTTGCAGAGAGAAGAAAGGCCCTGAACATTGCCTCCTTTTGCACTGATAAAATAGAAGATTAAAAGGTTACACAAGCTGTCAGAGCATACACATAATACAAGTCAGCTTGGCAATAAGACGGTGTAGTCCCTCATTCGTCCAGGAGTGTTCTATCATAGAAAAGGTTTCAGTCGTAGTCATCTGGACACTGTTTTCAGAATCAAGACATTTCGGCTCCCATCCGGAAGTCATTCTCAATTGTGAAAAAATGGGACGGGAACTAGAAATTTAAGCTACTCTGTGTTACATAAGCTCTGCAAGCTTCTCTACTTAGAATGCAAGATTCTAAGTAGAGAGAAGAGTTGGTTTGAACGGGGCGTCAAAGAAGCCATTTTTGTTAAAAAAAAAGAGAACCCCTCTTTGAACAGAAATGGTGGTCTGAGATTCAATCTGCCCAAAGTCTATCAGAGTGTATTATCACCTTGGTAACGCCAATCACATGCTAATCACATGCCAATCATATGCTAATCAGGTACTTAACAGTGATGAAGTAGATGCAGCCAGAAAACAATAGGCCTGATTACTGATTACTGGGCCATCTTGGAAACTATTAGGTCAGTTTCAGGTGAAATTAGCTATTAACAGATACTCAGGAAGACTCCTGCCCTCCTGAGGGCAGGGCTTAAGTAACACAGAGTAGCTTAAATTTCTAATTCCCGTCCCATTTCTTCACAATTGAGAATGACTTCCGGATGGGAGCTGAAACATCTTGATTCTGAAAACAGTGTCCAGATGACTACGACTGAAACCTTTTCTATGATACAAGTCAGCTTGGTTTTTCAGTGATTACACTGGATTCTAACAACCCAGTTTTACAGCAAACATGAATAGAAACTTCTCAAACCACTCTTGCAACCTAATCCATTTCTCCTCTGTGCATATACAGTATGTTCCCTACAGTAGTTTTTTTTTTTGCCAAAGACCTCATGTGTGACCCTCTCAACTTGGCAAGCAAGCACGTGAATTGTTTGTGCACAAAAGAGTGTCCACTTCCTGCTTTTCCATTGGTCAGAAAAACCCTATCCTTGCCCATTTATTGACTAGTGGTATGAACCAACATGCTTGACAGTAGATTTTTTGAGCTATAACAGTCATTGACTGAAAACATCTGCCTGCTAAGTGGCGACAGTGAACCAAAACAGTAAAGTTGCCAGCCAGAAAACTAAAACAATTAACTTAAATACTTTAAAACCGTTCAAAGAGCAGAGTTGGTGATGATTCTGTGTGTGTGCATCTACCAGCGACACTCACTTTAGTTGTTAAAGGGACAGTTCAACCCAAAATCAAAAATACACATTTACCCATCTAGATTGTTTTGGTGGCGAGTTGCCGAGTTTTGGAGATATCGGCCGTAAAGATGTCTGCATTTTTGGAAAATAATGGGACTATATGACACTCCACTTGTGGTGCTCAAAGCGCCAAAAAAAAAAAAAAACATTTGAAAAACTCAACAGCAATGTCTTTTCCTGCAGCCAGAAATCTGAGTGTGATATTTGACAGTGAACTTTCATTTGAAAAACAAACTACAAATATTGTTCAATCATGTTTTATCAACTAAGAAGCATCTCAGAAATCAGATCTTTTCTCTCAACCTGATCTTGAAAAGGTCATTCATGCCTTTATTTCTTCTCAGTTAGATTATTGTAATTCATTGTATTCAGGTTTGAGCCAAAAAAAAAAAAACATCTTGCGCCTTCAGCAAAACGCACCTGCCGGCTTTTAACAAATACTAGAAGACAAGATCATATCAGACCTGTTTTAGCTTCTCTTCACTGGTTACCAGTTAGTTTTAGAATTTATTTTAAGATTTTACTGATCACCTGTAAAGCACTTCATGGTTCAGCTCCACAGACCTTGTTGTGAGCAGTTTTGTGTAGGACCTATCGGTAGAAAGAAAATAGTTCCCACAACTGCTCATAACAAATCTGTGGATCTTGAGTAACTGGGTCATGATATCTGGAAAGAGACATTGCTGTTGAGTTTTTCAAATGTATTTTTTTGGCACTTTTTGACTGTGACTCTTGTTGCAAAGAAACATTCAGAGCTGCAAGTATGTAGGCCTACTTGCAGATGAGCACAATCATTTCTTGGTACAATTAAGACATCAAATGCGAGGGTCACGTATCAACAAACCAGCCTATAACACAAGCATCATGAGCATTGTAAATACCAACAAAAATAGTCCAGGCTGCCTACAAGGGATCCAGTCCTCATCAACACCCATCATATACAATATGCTACAGTGTTAACAGTGAATAATACAGTTAATTGGGAATAGCCCTTGCCTTAAAACAGAAGCGACCACAGAGGCCTGTGCTCCCCCTGGCACCCCTGTAGTTTGCACCCTGCTCTGAGGTTTGCAGGCACTGATCTGCTAATTGATCTCAGAATTGAATTAAAATATTATGAAGCCGTACATACAGTACTTTGAGAAAACTTCGATCTGAGAAACTCAAATCACAGCAAATAACGCATGTCTTTGCATTTGCTCTTAGTTGACGTTTGGGCTGTTTTCGATCTGCTCTACTATTTTTTATTTGCTTTTCTTTTAGTCTGACATTTTACACATCATGAAATTTATGCTGCTATTTTAGCTGAATGTCTTATCTAAAGATCTTTGCTTCATCCTGTAGGCCTATATGAGGTTTTCCATACAAATAAAGTTGTCTTGTTCTAAAACTACATCAGGATTTGTAATAACACTAAAATGGAATAAGGACACATTTATTGCCCTTTCAGTCTAAGCTTTGTTTTCAATTAGCCCATGATATTGAGAACATTTGAAAAAGTCTTACCATATGTCATGGAATTCAACTGCGGACTTCTGTGTATTTAGGCTATATGCAGTCCTGAAAATTGTTAGTAGATGGCTCTGGAGGGAAAGCGATAACAGTCTTTTTGACTACAGTTTGAATTTAAATTCAATAAATCGTATTTCTGTCACTGATCCACATATGAATTTAGAGAGGTGATAGGGAAATGGCTTTCCCATTCCCCAAAATTGCCTATTCTCCTGGTGTCAAGCAGCCACTTTGCTCTCAGGTCTCTTCTCTTTCATCCAGCACCTGTTTTTCCCACTGTTAGCCTCCAGACTAACCCCATCAGACACAACATTATCCTCATGTCCCTGGATTCCTCCACATATTCTTCAACAATGAAAAGCAGTTATAATGCAGAGTGGACAGCCCGGCTTCTTTTCAGCTTTCCAATTCATAAAGACAATAAATAAAGTTCAACAGAGGTCAAGCGCTGAGAAATTACATCACAGAAACATGCTGCAGAATTAAAGAATCAAATTAAAACTAGAATGAAGATAGAAATACCAAAACATCCTCAGACAGGTTGTGTTTAGGCTCTCCTCAGCCTCAATCTCCAGAGATCCTGGCAATGAAATAATTTCTGGAGGACATTAAACAAAGCTAAAGGAGAAACCTATTCATTATCACTGCAAACTAATCTGTTGTGGTATAAATGCACCTAAGGTTTTATCTGAGGACACAATTCTTCCACATTTACTGCACAAAACACAAACTATAAATCTATAACCTGTTGATCTCAAGAACCTCACATATGAAGCTAATCTGGGCTAGTCTATACAGTAAATATGACACTACAGTCAGAGACCAGTTATCTTAGCTTAGCACGGAGACTGGAAACAGGGGAAACAAGCTAGAATGGCTCTGTCCAAAAGGTAACAAAATCAGCCAAAACCTGTACAAAAACCAGCATGTTAACCTAAATAGGATAAAATGTGTTTTAGAGGTGCTGGAAGGCAGATTTTGTCAGAGCCAGGCTATGTGTTTCCACGTTTCCAGTCTTTAAACTAAGCTAATCGCCTCCTGGCTGTAGCTTCATATTTAGCATTCAGACATAAGACTATTCCTTTAAAGTTGAACAGCCACAGGTAAAGCTAATATGAAGAGGTGGTGACTGGCAGTTTTTCAACACCACTCATCAAGTTGTTAGAAGAAGAAGAAATATCTGCCAGTGTTCAGGCTCAGATATCACATTGACTCATTGAAAGAACCATTATGACTTGATTGATTGTTGGTTCTATGTAGAGCACAATCCTGGCAGTAGGGGTGACTACACTGAGAGTGATTCACTATTGGACAGAAAAACACCATCTCTCCATCAAGAGTCCTCTTCACTATTCTGTGGGCTGTTTATAATTTTACATGCCAATGATTTCATATCTTCTAAAATTATCCTCAAATGCTTCATTCAGCATTCTGTGATGAAGGTAGACAAAGAGGCTTGGTATGCTGAGCCAAATAATAAGTAACTAACATGTTGATGTGCACATTTAGGAGATGCCAGACACGAATGAAATGCACATCTGTTCTGTTTTGCTAACTTGCTAAACAATTGGGATCAGTGATTTGGATAGTATTTTAAATTTCTTGTTTACCTGATGGGTCTTTGGCACTGTGGAATGAGCTTCTATTCAGCTCATGCTTTCATGAAATCAGTCTAGACTTAACAACCAACACACTTGTGTTCCTGTGCATTCCCATCATTTGTTGGCTATTCAGAATTCAGCAATATAAATGGTAATAACAATAAAGTGCCATGCTGCTGCTTGATTCTTTTAACTAAATATATGACATAACAGCTCCAAAACACCCAACCACTTTTAAATAATGTACACCCATTTGCTATGTAAGCAGAAGGCTTGCAGTGCTGCCATCCTTGATTGTAAAATAAAATTTCTATTCTAAACTGAATGTAGTTTCAATAGCAAGTCTGACTCCTGATTCATTAGAAAGGGTTTTAGAGGAAAGAACCAGGAGGAAGGTTCAAACCATACTTCAGTTTGAAGGTGATCCCTTGCTTGGTGTTTTTAAGTGTTTTGGGTGACCAGTTACAGATGCCAAGATGCTCCACAGCAATTTAGAAGATCTTTTGTGCCCGCAATGGTTAAACTTATAAAATCATGTGGTTCTTGCTTTATTTCTGAGATATGGATTGTATTTTTTTTATATCATTTTTAAGGTTTCATTTCATATGTATTATTGATATATGATCTTATCTAAATAATTTATGAAAAGATCATTCAAATATGACATGCAAAACATGATTCATCTGTTGCGATCAACAGGGGAACCCAAATGCAGAACACCTACCCCTTGGCAGGCGGTAGGTGGACCGGCTGTGAGCGTGGCAAGCTGAGAAGGCAGGTAGGTAGGCATTTAGGTAGTGATCCTGGAGCAGAAGAAACAAATGTTAATTTCAGGCAAAACCACTGGAAGAAACTTAGCATGCACAATACTAAACGGCCTAGACAGCACTGATACCAAGCTGGCTGAAGCAACAATCTGGCAAAGAGCAGATCAAAGACCAGGATTGAAGTACTGCTGAGTTGATGAGCTAATGGATGGCAGGAGTGTCAGTAATCAGGCAGCCAGGAGAGAGCATGAGAGGTGTGCCAAGCCCTCATCAGACACAGACAGACAGACCAGGGAAAAAACAGGAGACACCAGGGAAGGGGAAAACACTAGGACAGACTCAGGTTATGTACTCACCATAACATAATCTTATTGTGAAGGCCATTTTAAGCTTGTTCAAAGTTATTTCTTACACAAACATGATTAGTTAACCAACCAAGAAAGAATACACTTGCAATTTGTTTTCAACATGTTCATTAGAAAAACATCAGGGATTTTGCAAGGAAAACTAAATCAGTGTCAGTGTGTGTGAGACAGTTTTTGTCTAAAACAGCAATCTGTGATCGTGATTTATCTTTACGTCTGCCTGCAAGGTGACAAAGTTACACAGTGGTCGCTTTTAAAGTTAGATTTTTTTGACAATCAAAACTTTTAGTCAGTCTAGTTCTGGGAGCTTCACTGTTGGGTTGTTTCAAATGCTTGAAAATTGGGACTGTTCCATTTTAATCAGTACATCTGGCAACACCAGTGCTGAAAATGATTGGAAAAGTTTGTATCTCTAGGTGCGCGTGTGCGTGCGTGCGCTTATGGGCTTTGTGGGGGAGTGTTGAGGTCTGGATCTCAGCCAGCTGGTGAGATCTATTAAAAAAGGTTATTCTATTAAAAAAGGTGGACCCAAAGTAGGAACCTATCCCAGCATGCATTGGAGGCCAGTCTATCACATGCAGGGATAACACACAATCGTATTCTTGCAACTCACCTTTCCATCATTTTCATCTAAGAAGCCCATTGATGAGATGTCGTCTTGATTAGATTTGTGAATCGAAATTGGGAATGATCATGCTGTTTTCATACTGTGTAGACCATAATTACTGAGGCCCAGATTAAGAATATTGGCCTTTTTCCATTGTTGCAAATAAGAATAGTCACTGAATCTTGCAAAAATATAATATCAAGCCACAGAGAGCTAAGATCTCACTGAGAGCTGTGGCATATGAATACACAGCTTTCTACATGCTTCTTGTGCTTGTATTACAGTGTGTGTGCATGGAATTTCAAGGAACAAAAAGAAAGTTTCCATCAATCCATCTATCCATCCATCCACTACTACTACAACCAATCCCAGCATGCATGGGCAAGAGATAGGGTACATCCTAGACAGGTTGTCAGTCTATCACAGGGCAAAATAAAGTCTTCACAGTTGAAATGTCAGAAGTAAGTGAATATTAGATGGATTCTAGCTGAATATTAACTTAAAGATCCCAAAAACATGACTTCAAACTTTCAACAGGGGAACCCAATCAAAGATTTTTGAGAGAAGTATTATTGAGAGGTTTTTGAGTTAAACAGTGAAAAACTGAGCTAACCTGCTTCATCAGAACTGTATGGGTGTAGTTGGACCAGACAAACAAGGCACCAACTGTTATCAGATTCTGATTCAAATGCTGCTAAATCCTGATTGGTGCACATAATTACAGTATGTGACATCACATACTTCATGTTCATGAAGGATCCCATCACTCATAGTATGAAGCAGATTGAGTTTTTAGGGCCTTTAAGAGACCTAAAAGATGAGAGTAAGATGAGACCTATCTTATGGATATCCAGTATAGGTGAAATAGATGGGATTTATCACCATCAGTGGAAGCATGGCCTTGAAGATAATATGTCCACCTGAGCCCTATAGCTGTATATTGGGATAAAAGAGAAAGTGGGTGAGAGGAAATGGCATGAGCAAGAGAGATCAGGTTGTGCTGCACTGCTTCAGGAGCTCACAGTAGACGATGTGAGTTGTAGATTTGACTATAACAGTTCCCAGAGGCCAATGTGACGTCTTCAATTTTCTTGTCTTGTCCAACAATCCAAAACTCAGAGACATTTAAGTTCCTAAAATGAAAGCTACACCAAAAAAATGTATCATCTTAACCCCAAATTTAAACTCAGATGGACATCCTATTCTTAATTATTTTAATGATGATCACTTTATTAGTTTTAGCATATAACAGCTTTCTTGTCTGCTTGTAATTAAATCCAGGTACAAGATGCTCACATATTCGTGTCAGGTTTTCTTAAATTGGTGTTGATAAAGAGGACTTTCGTTCTTTTACATCTTGATGAATGAGGTGTTTCTTTCTTTCTGGACAATTAAAGATTAATTATAGATTCTTTAATGATTCCTACGCAGGCACCTGAGTTCTTAAATTCCCTTTGATAGCCTGTGAGTCAAACAAAAAAACCACTTAAAAAAGGCTGTGGTTGATTGTGGCATGGATGGCCATACCCATTCACAATCATAAAGTGTAATGTGTTGCCTTCTTTTGCACCCGTAAAGCCGATCGTGCATTTAGAAGCACCCTTTTCCCGCCTGTGCTTGAATGCAAAGAAGAAAAATGCAAAATGATATATGAGAAAAACTGTTGTGTCCGTCACATCATGTGCATCCAATCCAATCGGTATTCAAAGAGAGCGAAAACGCACCACTTATCATTGCTTTTAGAGGACTGTAATAAGCTGCAATAGGTAGTCTGTAACGAGAAGTTGCTTGTTTACACATTTACTCAACATCGGACAATAATGATGAACATCAGAGGAATCGGTGAGCATCACGGACAGACAAACCGCTCTGTGCAGGTTCAGGTGCAGCCCGCCTGTCACACAGTAACACGCATCTCCACACCGCATCTCCGAGAGCAGCTTTCTCCTTTCTAAAGGACCGTTTATCTGTAAGTGACACGCTCATGTTTTGTATTTTTCGTTTTCAGTGGCAGAGTACTACAACTGTTTTATGCAGAAGATGTACCAAAATGAAGGGGTTTTATCCAAAACGCATTATAGTTTACATGTTAAGGGAAATGTCACATCAACATTCTGTAAGTAAGAAAAATTAGACAACATTAGAGGGTTTTTATTTCTGTGCATGCTTTTTTTTTCATCAGTGTCATCTTTATTTTTGAATCTACATATATTATTTATATGACTGGGTGTTAAATATGCAGCTAATTCTTATAACTTGACTTAAGCAATATGGATTAGAAAAAATATATATATATCTTTAAAAAGGTCATGATACTTTTGTGCAGAGATGCAACGCCTACAGTATTTCAAAAGCAACTGTTCTGAAGTGCTGAAAGAAGCCTATAACTGCAAAACTGCATGCACCATCAGTTACACTTGATGTTGCGGTAACTGCTGTGAGATAAGCTTGCTATAGGGGTTTCCATATGCTGCTCAGTAGCTTATGGCTGCTATAGATGCTCGACCAAGATATTCTTGTTCTGCTCAACAGTGTTGCTTTTTCTTTATGATTTATGGAAACTGAGTCAATAAATTATATTACCTGCATGAGACTTTCAAGTGTATGTTATTGAAAAAAAATATTAAAAAGTATTTTGTATTTATACAGAATTACACAATACACATACATCGTTATTTATATCAGCATTTTACCATATAAAGAATGAAGACATTAGACAAGACAAACAAGACAGGACCAAACAAACCGGGGTAATAGGACAAACTGTACATTGTGTTTTCTTTTAGGTTTGTTTACGCAAAAAAAATAGTAAATAAATGACTAAATAAAAAAGTAAAAGTAAAATAAAAAATAAATAAAAGTGGAAGAGAATAAAAGAGAATAATGATACTTATAAATATTATACTGATGTGAATTACACATTGGGAGCCATTTATGGAAAGAAAGAGGAATCAGCGGGGGGCCAGGTGTTTTCATAGGATGTGATGTTGTTTTTCAGCGATGCTGTGATTTTTTCTAGATTTGAGTGGTCTGTGAGTAGACTGAGCCAGTGGGATATGGATACCTTAGTTCTGTCTTTCCAGTTCAATAATATGACCTTTTTGGCAATGGTTAATGCTAATAATATGAATGGTTTGAGATGTTTGGGAGTATGTAAAGTAGAGACGTCACAGAGTAATGCAATGATGGGGCATATGGGGGATGCTGAGGCATGCAGTGGGGTGTGGATAGATGGTGAGAGGCTGTGGTTAAAATTTGCCTTCCACCAAGCGGATAGAGTTAAGAGTTTTTATGGATTTGCCTATAAATGGGAGATTTTGGATGTCCAATTCTTGAGTGAAGCTGTTTTCAGTTTCTAGCCAGAGTGGAGTGGTGTTATTTGTCTAGTGTCGAATGTACAGTAATTGGTGTGAGAGGAAATAGTGGAAGAAATGTGGGGCCCCAAGTCCTCCATATTGTTTAGGTTTTTGGATGGTGGATAGTTTAATTCATGTTTTTTGTCTTTTCCAATAAAAGGAGAGGAAAACCAGCCTGAGGGTGGGGTGACAGGGGTCATGGCAAAGAGATAATTAATTTTGGGGAGGATATTAATTTTGAAGGTGGAAATTCAGCCAATTTAGGATAATGGTAAATTATTCCATCTTTCCAGATTATCTTTTATTTCTTGTAGTAGGGGGGTATAGTTGAGTTTAAGTTGAGGATGGGGTTGGAGTTCTGCTGTGAAAATAATACTAATAGGGGAATGATCAGAGATGATAATGCTATGGATGGCTGGGTCAGTTACTTTTAGAGTTGTAGTGTGGCTTGTGGTGCTCAAAGTGCCAAAAGTACATTTGAAAAACTCAATAGCGAAGTCTCTTTACAGAAATCATGATCCGGTTACTCAGTAAATAGTTGCTTTGAGCAACACAAGCCGAGTAGCCAGTTACATTCAAAAAAGGCAGATATCTCTACAGCCGATATCTCCAAAACTCAGCAACTCAAACCAAAACAATCTAGATGGATAAGTAGCACTACAGGTTAGAGGAAAAATATGTATTTTTGATTTTTGGGTGAACTTTCCCTTTAAACATTCACAGCTTGTTGAAAGATTTAAAACAAAAAATCCTACACCGATTTACACTATTGATCTTAATGCTGGGGTTTGGGGATAACCCTAAACATTCGAGGATAAACCTGCGGTGTTTAGTAGGCCCTGGGCTAAGTGTAGGGATATCCCACCCTTGACATTTTAGGTGTGAAATTCCTGTTAGTGTGTCTTATGAAAACACATCACTGGCTTTAGATAATTATGTACTGATGCCACTCATGTCAAACAGAGGAGGGGAGAGCTCCACATGAGGTAGTCCCTGGACCTATAAGAAATTAACCCTGAGGTGGTCTCATTTCTTGAGCTGCCACAGGCAATGACTGTCAAATGCCACCTACCAGGAGAGAGAAATCAAATCTGTGTTTTGGCAGTCTGTTGACAGTGGCAGGCTGCGCTGAGCCTGAGGTGGGACCCCCCCACAGATGATGGGGCCCTCTGAGCTTGTTTTGCTAATATATGCCATTCCACTATAGCAGGGCCTTATCTAGGCACACAGCACCACTATAAATAGGCCACATTGCAAACCTAAAATATTTGTCAATGCATTATCACATGTTTTGACAAATGGAACAAACCAAAACAACATTTCATCCAAGTCCTGTGGGTAATTTACACTGCCTCGAGGTCAAAGACTATATGGATTGACAGAAAATGGAAACAAAATATAGCCTTTTTTGGTGAGATTATAATAAACTCCCCTATACAAGGCAGCTGCTGAGGGAAGGTTTAGGCCACATGAGGACATGCTGTAGCAAATTCATTGCTGTAACACATGCATTTCTGTTGTCTCTTTGATAGTCCAATTTCAAGGAGGAATGGTTATCTTTTCCTAGTTATTAACTTCAGAATCTCACATTACTCATAACAAAGTGGGTGCCAGGTTAAAAGGAACTGGCAAGACCCCCACCAGAACCCGTCCACTGATGTTGAACCACAGACATCAGAGCTGACTGATTACATCCTGTACTGCAGGTGACAAATGCACATCCAAGGCAGAGAGCCTGTGAGCTTGTGAAGCAAATCTGCAGGTGATAATTCTGATGGCAATACAGATGGAAACATTTTAATTATTCTGATGGCATACGATTGTGTTTGTAGAAAAATTAATCAGTCCTAATTAGTGTGTCCCAGTGACTGCGAGGCTCTTTCCCAATTCCATACTACATACTAAGCAGGTTTTGAGTGTTTAGTGTAGTTATGCTGGAAAAGTGACAAAATTTTAAGTATATTAAAAACAGATTAGTAAGCATATGAAAAAACCTTGTCCCCTCAACTTTATTTAGAGACACAAGTCATTAACAATAACAGAGACCAGGGGAATGTCTTTACATGAAAATATTAAAAAAGAACACATATCAATTGTTTTAATAGCCTTTTTATTGTTTGAAGATTGTGTCAATGTACTGTTTGATTTCACCAATGAGTAACAAAATTAAGAGTTTTGAATTTGCTTATTTAGATTTGTGGATATGGTATTTTGCCAATATATTTGTGCAGAGTTTGACACTAGAAGGCTGTTTTCACATTCAGCTGCTGAAGGAGGAAAAGTCTAAGTTTAAGACATGGACGTACGACATACTAGTAAAACAAAACTTGATTTTTGAGTTTGCTGTTGACGTACACTGTTGTCCCACAATGCAATGCACAAAGTACATGAAGGAGCTACTTAAAGCTGCAAAATATTAAATCAAATTGATGGTTGTTTGTTGTTGTTTTTCTTTGTTAAGTTTAATTGGCAGCGGCACTTCAAAGTCACGGTGCACAATTACAATTTGTTTGTAGTATGGGACACAGTATATGGTATGTATCACTTTGAGCCCATTTACTACCACTAGGAGTCACCACAATCGGAAATTTTCAAATGCTCTGCATAGGGGATTTAAATAATTTTTAAAAGTAAGCTGGTTCTCATCTTTTCTGCACACCTGCATCAGTGATTTGACACTGATACCAGTGTGTATGTGTAGTCATGAGAGTTTCATGGGCTTTTCAAGTTGCACGCTATTAGAGAACTTTCATGAAAGTCAGCAATGTGGTTTAGTGACTCAATTCAGCTAATTCTGATACATCTAGAAAATGTCTAGCTATAACAGTTTATTTAGGTCGCCTTGGTTTAAAAAGTTCAGCGCTTGTGGTAGGAAACCTAATTGAGAGGTTGTTGAAAATGGACGGTAATTCATCTCTGCTGAACATGATTGATCGCAGGGCAACAGGCACCAATTTCTCTTGAAAAGTCTTTCCTTGTGATGGATGTGCAGGAAGTAGTATTCACAATGTGCAACAATTGAAGCTTTTATAGGTCCAAAGGCTCACATCCATTTTGAAATTCTTGGACCAACCCATGCGTTTGCAGTTTTATGGACAATGCAGATCAATTGGCGGATGAATACATACACCCTAAAATGTCTTTGAACTATGAATTTGGACAGTACTTGAGAACTGAACTCAACACTTAATGACCCACTCTTTCAGCAGTCAAAATTGGTTTGTTCTCCTTCCTCCTTTCAGTCTTTCCAATAAGGAAGAACAAGTCTGCACTGGTGATGGACAGGACACAAGACATTATGGCTTTGATCTGCTTGCTGTTCCTCAAACTGCCAATGGTTAGTCTTGGTAAAATACGATATTAATAATTTTTTCTTGGATGACTTTTAAAGTAACCCAGCTCCAGAACTTTTTATCTTCAGAAATGTCTTCAAAGAAGAAGAATAAAATGTTGGCTGTGAAAGTGAAGGAAAGTCTTTCTAATGTATTTTTTTGTAAATGTTCTTACAGTTTGAGATGGCCAGTGGGAAAGTCTTAGAGGAGACTTATCTGAAGTGGGTCCAGTATAAAGAAGACTGTATCAAAATGATAGAAAATGAGCCACTCCTTCAAGGTATGGAGAAACTTCATTCATATTTGAATCATCATGCAGAAGGGCATATGGCAAGAGAAAGGAGAGGAAAGAGAACAAGGAAAATATCAAATTATGCTATTTAAATTTGCACCAAAAATGATCATCTATGGCTTTTTTGTTGAGGAACAGATATCTTCAGGGTTTTTTTGTTTGCCTTTCTAGCAGGCTTGTTTTGTAACAGGACATTTGACAGATACGCCTGCTGGCCAGATACTCCTGCCGGCACTGTGGTCAACATTTCATGCCCTTTTTACCTGCCCTGGTATGACAAAGGTAAATCACACTTTTAGTGAGTCTAACTTTGACAGAACAGCAAACTGAAATATAAATGTCAGTTTCCATTTGAGTATGTTTTTGATGTGTGGCAATGTTGGTTTGGCAGTCTCCGTCAATCTGTACACAGAAAAATATCTCAATGAATACGGGTGAAGTGGAAATACTGTAGATATTCAAGTTCGCCAAAACTTTACATTTATATCCCCACTACTGACACTAGGAATAAGAGTGAAGCATACAGTGTGTAGGGGTCGCTTTAACGAATAGTTGGACATGAAATATGCTTATTCACTTTCTTGCCAAGAGTTAGTTGAGAAGCTTGATACCATTTTCACGTCTATCCATTCAATAAGAAGCTACAGCCACGGGACAGTTAGCTTAGCTTAGCACAAAGACTAAAAATGGGGGGAGCTGCTAGCCTGACTCTGTCTGAAGGTAACAAATCCACCTACCAGCACCTCTAAAGCTTACTAATTTACAGCAAGTTGTGGTCTTACGGAGGGTTATGTAGCCTACTGCTACTCTAAATTAAACCGGATACTGGCTCCTACTTAGTATCCAAAGGTAACAAAGAAAAGGCTCACTAACACTTTATATCTTGCTTGTTTAATCCGTACAAAAAATGAAGAGTAAAAACGGCATGTTAGCTTGCTGGTTCCCCCCATTTACAGTCTGTGTGCTAAGCTAAGCTAACCAGCTACCGGCTCTAGCTTCATATTCACCATACAAACATGAGAGTGGTATCAATCTTCTCAACTTTCAGCAAGAAATCTAATTTATATGTTTACCTAAAATATCAAACTATTCCTTTAAAGCACAGTAGAATACATTTTTTTAATATTACAAACATTTATTTATTCATTTATGAAACCTGATTGGATTATTTTGTGCGTGTGTGTGTATGTGGTCATTGTGCCTTAGTATGTATGTACTGTATCTTTGTGTGTCTTTTCCCTTTATGCTGGAATGATAACCTGTCCAGGTTATTTACTTATCTGAAGGACTGAGTATTTCTCCTCCAGTGTCCCAGGGTGTTGTGCGTCGGTGGTGTGGCTCTGACGGCCTCTGGGAGAGAGAGGACAGTGGGCAGGTGTGGAGAGACATGACCCAGTGTGAGGAGGAAAAAGAGGTCACATCTCAGGAGGTACGTCTCCAGCTCGGGGGTTAATTTGTTGCAGCCGGGAGTGCTTCTTGTTGCTCAATCATTTGTATTACTTGCATTCTCTAGTGAGGAAGGGTTTCTTTTGTTTAGTGTTCACTGCACTGCTAAAACTGGGGTTGTTTCTTGTCAGGTTGCTTGTCATGTAAACATCTAATGGAAAAGAACAAACTCTGAAGTAACTGATATGTACTCACATGAGTTTGAATGCCAATTAGCAGCATTTGTCAACTGTGAAAGGGGTGCAAAAATACTTTGATATGCAAGTTTTGAAAGATACATGAGACAACTATCAGAGCTCAGAGAACAGGGCAAACCTTTTATTCCCAAACAGATTTCTATGAAGAGTTCTATAAAGATACAAAAACAAATAATTCCTAAATACTAAATGAAAGTATACATAGGCTAAAATGTATACTAAATATATAATTTACAAGAGTCACATATCTATTAAAAGCTTGTCAGTGACAGTAAAACCAAAAGGCAATTTGAAAAAATAAGTGTTTAAAGCAGTTATAATCAATATTTTTAAAACAACAATGGATCACACAACTACATGTGCAGTATCTCACAGAAGTGAGTACACCCCTCACATTTTTTGTAAATATTTTATTATATCTTTTCATGTGACAACACTGAAGAAATGACACTTTGCTACAATGTAAAGTAGTGAGTGTACAGCTTGTATAGCTTGTAAATTTGCAGTCCCCTCAAAATAACTCAACACACAGCCATTAATGTCTAAACCACTGGCCACAAAAGTGAGTACACCCCTAAGTGGAAAATGTCCAAATTGGGCCTAAAGTGTCAATATTGTGTGTGGCTACCATAATTTTCCCAGCACTGCCTTTACCCTGTTATACAAGCTGTACACTCACTACTTTACATTGTAAAGAATTGTAAAAAATTGTACATTTCTTCAGTGTTGTCAAATGAAAAGATATAATAAATTTACAAAAATGTGAGGGGTGTACTCACTTCTGTGAGATACTGTATGTGAAAGATCTTATAGTGATGGACCCACAGACAATTATAACCTGATTCTGCAGTTCCTTCAGCTCTATGGAGCTTTTTAGCATCTTTCAGTTCATTGTTTTGGTTTTCTAGCCTGCAACATTACTGTTGTTAATCAGTGTCACCGCTCTCATCGGCATGCAGGCATAAAAGGTCAGTAATGTAGAATGCTGCAAGGTAGCGCCATGCCTTGAAAGCCCTAGACACCCATGGTCCACCAACACAGGTGTTGTCACTTGTGCTGCTTATTTAGTCTCCTTGTTTTGTTGTTTTGTTGCACCTGTTTAATAAGACCACATGTAACCAATGCAGGAAGGCCAAAATGGGGAAAATGTGCTCAAATTTTGAAGTTGTTGTGAGGACCCTGGAAGCTGTATTTTAACAAGCTGGAGGTTTTCAGTTAAATTCTGGGACAGTTTGGTGAATAAAGAGCTACTGTGAGAGTTGTCCACTGAAAAGAGAGAAATGATCTAATCTTGGCAATGCTCTTGAGATGACAAATATCTCATTATGTCATGTCACTAAAATGTTTCAAGAAAATCAAGACTCAGAGTCTAAAACTACACCAAGATTTCCAGCTTCCTGTGCACAGTGCAAGCCTATGTATTCCCTATACTGTATACCATCAAAATACCATCACTTTTGCTTTATCAACATTTGACATCAGAAAATTACATTCAAGGCTTCATGGCACCAATATTGTGTGCTAACAGAGGAGAGGTCTGATGGGTTTATGACTTTCAGCTCTCACCTCTGTCTCTTTCCTATGACAAATTTTCCAGACATCCAACAACACTATTTGAATTATCTTGATACTGTTAACCACAATCTGGTAATCCCAGAAACAATTGTTTGCAAATGTTACATTCCTGAGATCTTCATTGCTTTGGCTCTTGTTCTGTCTTCTGTGAAGACAGAACAATGCTTTTCATAATTTGACATTATATTGGTGCAGTAATTTATCAGGTCTAACTTCCAAAAAGTGACTGGTGTGGATTTGTCTTTACAGCTGTGGTTCAAACAACTGATGGTGAGCTTCAGGATGTTGTACACTGTCGGCTATTCCTTATCCCTCTTCACGCTCATAACAGCTCTTATCATTCTTCTGAGCTTTAGGTAAGCTGTCAAACAGATGTGCTGTTATTTTTTTTGTCGTATGTCAAACATACCTCATGAAACTGCTCAAAAGATGATAGTAAGGACCACTAAGAGTCTACTTGACTTTGTTCCTTCAGATCTCAATTTTGCAGTTGTATGGGACAAATTTTACTAATTTTAGTGTGCACAGTGACGAAACAGAAAAGTGAAGTGATTAAATGGTGATCAAACAATGGCGATAATATATCAGCAACAAAATGGGTGCAAATTATGTGCCTTTGCAGGTCAGATAAAAACAGCATTATAACATTATAAGAAAATAAGAAAGCAACAAAGACACTAGATAAAAATACATATTTAAACCCCTGATACACAAAATTCTAATCTTCGGTACTTTTATGTCCCCTGACAGGAAACTGCATTGCACCAGGAACTACATTCATGCTAACCTCTTCCTGTCCCTCATCCTGCGAGCTGTATCTGTCATTGTTAAGGACACCATGCTGGAACGCCACTGGGGACGAGAAATCATGAAACAGGCCGATGTGAGGGAGATGCTCAGTCACCAGGTAGGTCCTGAAATTTACTGATGATGGCTTGCTGTCGTGTAATTGTTGTAGATCACCACTAAAAAGTCTCAGTGTATATTACATAGACGAGGCTAACACAATTAGATTCTTTAATGAGGCATTTTTAAACATAAACCTTAAGTAATGTGTATTTTTTATGACCATTTCCTCTAGGCTGCTATTGGCTGCAGGGTAGCACAGGCGATGATGCAGTACTGTGTCCTAGCCAATCACTATTGGTTCTTTGGAGAGGCAATTTATTTGTACTCTGTGCTTATTGCCTCAGTGTTCATCGACAACAACAAATACTTACCTTACATCTGTCTTGGCTGGGGTAAGTTCCATCTCTTTGTGTCCAAAGAATATGCATCTAAGAAGTTTTTCCACTTTACACCAAAGTGTACCTCAAAACAGAGATACAGAACACCTCACATTCGAAAAGCAGGCACATTGTAACAGTAGAAACTTCTCGCTGTCACACCTCTGCCCCGCTCTAGCACACCAACTGTACATCAAATCAGGCTTATCTGACAGCAGAGCATGCCCTGCAACAGCAGTGTAGCTTTTATAGATGGATGCCATGGAAACATTTACACAGCACCCTCCTGTTATTTAGTTCTTAAGCTTGTCTTTGAAAGCACCCGCAGCACTGAATCTTGCAATCTTTACGGTCTTTGTCTTAGGAACTCCACTTCTATTTGTGACTCCCTGGGTAGTGATGAAGCTGTTGAAAGAAAACAAAGAGTAAGTGTGTGTGCATGTGTGTGTAGCGCCCTAATCACTTCATGTGTAGATTCCCGCCCCGAAAGATCCATATTAGACAGTGGAGAAATAGTAACATGTGTCTTTTTCTCTCAGGTGTTGGGCTGTCAATGAGAACATGAACTACTGGTGGATCATTCGTTTCCCAATTCTTTTTGCTTCACTAGTAAGGATGACTTATGCAAATAGTCTACTCAGTGTTAAGCTGCATACCTTGCATGTGTCATCATCTAACATTTTGTACTTCTCTGTATAATATGTGGCATAATATTTTTTTTTGCACAACAATTAACAATTTTGATACAACAATTAATATTTTGATTTTCTGATCAACAGATCAACTTTCTGATTTTCATGAAGATCCTGAAGGTCATTCTTTCCAAATTACGAGCCAGCAACCAGAGTGGATACCCTGATTACAAACTTCGGCAAGTTGTCTCAGCATATTTTCAGTGATGATAAATTAGATCTGTTTCGCTTTTCAAGCCAAGGCCATGCATCTGGCTGTCACAGAAAAGCAGTGATGGATTTTGGTAGGAGGAGGAACAAAGACCAAAAAATGAATGTTGACAAAAAACTATTTGTATGGTTTTGTGACAAATTGCTCTGCCGTTTGATTTGTCCTGTTAGGCTTGCCAAGGCAACCCTTACCCTCATCCCTCTGTTTGGGATTCATGAGATCATATTCATCTTTGCCACAGATGAACAAACAACAGGCATTCTGCGCTACATTAAAGTCTTCTTCACCCTTTTTCTCAATTCATTTCAGGTAGGTTCAATTGGACCAGAGAGACAGCTTGCTGTTGCTGATATGTGTGACATTTTAAAACAATGTAGCTGTCTAAACATTATCTAATGTGTCTGTATAGAAAATATAGTACATGTTGCTTAAAATAAACAGGACTTTTCTTAAAATGTGGCCTCTCTGCAGGGCTTTCTGGTGGCTGTGCTCTACTGCTATGCCAATAAAGAGGTGTGTTGTTTCATCTCATATTCTCATTTAATTTTTTTTACCCTACATAGGAGGTACTGATTAACCATGTGCACCAGTCACAGTATCTGAGAGAAACACACATGAAGCTACATGGATGTAAAAGTGTAAATTGTGGCTTAAATCATATTAAAACATTGCTAATAATACTGGTGATGGGTTGATCTATATTCATCTTCTGAAGAAACCCATATAGAGTTGTCAGGTGAGGACTTGCAGCTGGGCAGATCACTTGAGGATGTATTAGAATAAAAAGACAGAATGTAATGTTTAAGTCAACCATTTTTGTCCTTTTTTAGAGTGGCTAATTGATCTGATCAGTACATTAAATTTTCAAGCATCAGACTGGAAAATGTCACATAATCGGTAGACAAAACGGCACATTAACTGTGAAATGGCTCACAACTCTGGGTGCAGGTCAGGACAGAGCTGAAGAGGAAGTTACACAGCTGGAGGATAGAGGCTGAGAATGTATGCTGTGGACAGTGACTAGCCGTCTCTCGAGTAGACACTTTCTCCATTGCCACAGTGCCGGAGCGCAACAGATCCTCCGCTACGACGACGAGGGCAATTCCTGATGGTCCACCCACTCCCGAGAGTTCACTCAATTTTAGACGTCAAGTTCAGCCAACTTCCCCTCAGCCTGATGAGTCTTTGTTGCACTGTCCATCAGTGGTAAATGGAGACAACACCCTGCAGTGTGGGGATCAGGATGACACTGGACAATCGTCTGGGGCAATGCAAGTGTCCTTCCTCATTCATCTTCAAGACCCTGTGGAGTTACTCCCACATGTTGTAAATGTAGATTCAGACTAAAGACATTCTTGCATTCACTGTACATTTTAAGATTGTGTTTTTTTGTGAATATTCAAAATTGTAGTAATTGGTATTATGCAAGTTGTAAAACTGTGAATATCTGAATAAGTGATTGTGATCATGTAACACTTGGGACATCTTTACGTAAATAATACAAATGGAGTATAAAATTTAAAAGGATATTTGTTTATATTGATTCTTTCAGTGTGTGATGGAAGGAGATGCAGGATGGGTAATTCATTACCTAAGAAAGTAGTGTAGGGATGATTACTATTTCACTTCATATGAAAAATGGGTACAGTAGAATGAACAGTAGGATAGTAAACAAAACAGTATAGTCAACAGAAAGTCCCGAAAAAGGTTGTAAATTTCAAACTGTAAAGTTAATCTACACCAGAACTATATGCAGTTTCTTCTTTGCAACATATGTTGGGTAGTAATTTATAGCCTTTCTGCTCTCATATTCCAAATTGCCAAAGTTTTTCTTCGGTATTCCTTTTGCGTTATGAACGTCATTACCCAGAAGCGCTAGGGAAAGCAACGCACACAGACGTCACGAGCGTGGTGCAGTCATTGGCAACGGCGGAGGCTGGAGCGGGAAGGCTATAACTGCTACACTAAGCTCTTGATGTCAAATCATAACTATTGTTTACTTGGTACCCGGGAGAACTGGAAAATCTCTCACATCTCATAATGATGTGAAGCAATATGCTTTACCGTTTTGACCTCTGGGAAACGGAGATGGAGCTTTCCCCGCTCATTTAGCTGTCTGTTTGCTAGCTAACATCTCTAAATTTACACTAAAGTTAAGTTAGCTGCTCGAGCTTTGACAAGTTGCAGCAAGACTGAGACATCAACAGGTGGATTTCCCATTTGCGATATCAATGGCCTCCAAAGGTAAAATTAGCTTTAAAGTTTTAATTTAAGTCGCTAGGTATGGATACGTCAAATTATGCAACAACAAAGACGGAGATAGAAGCCATAACTTGAAATAACAGTTAATGTTGTTATAATTAACTTATTGCCGTAAAGTCTAACGTTAACTAAACTGTTAACGTTACTGAACCCTGTTTTGACTTCGCAGGTTGGCAGCATCCTTATGTCAACATATTCAAACATGTCAGAGTTGAAGAGTGGAAAAGGTCGGCAAAAGAGGGGGATGTGTCATCATACACGGTAACTTTGCTACGCAATATAATTGTGATATTTAAAGTTATACTTTACCCCCAAACTGTCTTTTGAATATTAAACATCGCTGTGGGCTTGAAAGGTGGCTGTAAAAAGTGCTTGAATTTCGGCTACAAAGGATTCCAATAGTGACCAGTTTTCACTCAGGAAAAAAGTGTCAAACCCTCCGTAATAACTTTTCAAAACAAATCTTCAAGTTAATCTTCTTATCTGCCCTCCATCTGTAGGCTTACTATGTCCCAACAGTAATATTTTGACTAAATAAACAGCCTTTGTCTCAGTCCTCGACAACTTTCCAGCCTAAACAGGGAGATTGATTTTGGGTGGAATATCACTTTTAACTTTTAGTTTACTTTATGTCCACTATCCCCCCGCCCCAGAACAAGACACTGAAGTGTTCAGTGTTCCAGATCAGGGGCCCTGTTCCTGCCAACAGCTACATCCTGGTACCCAAAAACAGCAACCAGTCTCTGGGCCTGACAGGGCGCTACTTCTACCTTCTCTTCAGACCCACCGCTGGCAAATACTTTGTGGTCCACCTGGATGTTTCTGCTGAGGTATTGGACCTGATTTTATTGGATTATCCTGGGCATGTGTATGTGTGATGAAATCAAGAGTGTTTATATATCTATGTTAAGTCCTTTTATTTTTGTATTGACAGTCATGTGACTGGAGTTTATTTTGAAATCCATCAGGATACTAATCCACAGCTCTGCCTTTTTAGCTTTTTTTTGTAATTATTTGAGATTTCAAAGATAGGATACATACATACACCACATATGGTGTATATGAAGACTGACTGAAATAGGTTTTTTTGTTTAGTTTTTTTTCTTTAAGAAGGAAGACATTTTCTTTTCCTCTCTCTCTGTTTGCTGTGATGTGTAGGAGGGCCGGGTGGTCCGTATCTCCTTTTCCAACATGTTCAAAGAGTTCAAGTCCACAGCTACCTGCCTTCAGTTTCCGTTCCTGTGCGGAGCTGCAAAGGATTCAATCTATGAAAGCACGGCCAAATCCGCAAGACATGGTAAAATACATGCACACACAAACAACCATACTTATGTAGACATGAGCTATTGTTTGTATGCATATATTTTGATAATTCGCTGTACTTTTGTGCATAATCTAAATAATCTTGCATGTTTTGCTACAGTACTCGCAGTGTTTGTGTTTATGTGGTCCAGGTTTGGTGGGTCCAGCGCCCACTTCAGTGCGTTGGACCTGTTTGATGCTGGATCTGCAGTACACACTCTCTGTCTACCTCAACCGCTGCTACAGTCACCTGAAGAGCATCAAGCTTTGTGCCAACATGACAGTGAAAAACATGTTTACCAGTGACCTGCTGCTAGATCCAGGTGAGACTCGGTTGAGTAAGTTTAATTTCCCCTCAAAACTATGGCTGCATTTTCTTTCTTTTTGTGATAATAACATAAATATGTATATTTATATATGTACACTTCATGTCTATATGTGAATACTACTGGTGGTTTTCTCCTAGTTTGAGGTGATGTCATGAGGATAATGCAAAAATGTTCTAGTGCTTCAATATAGAAAAAAAATGACGACAGTGTTTTTCATTATCACAGACTCGAAAAGTATGGCTTAATTATTGGAGCCCTGTCAATCTTAAACCCTTGCTTATTCAAACCACTCAATTCAGGGACCATCTCCCTCAGTAAAATACAATGAATACTGAGAATATTTTGAGAGCACTTAAAATCCTTTAGTAAAAAAAATATGTTCTTCACATACCTATCATTCTGTGTCAGGTTCAGTCAGACTGCATTTCTCAATAAACTACATAGTGTCTTCTTTGTGCATGTATGACATCTTTACTTTTCTCATCTACTTGTGCAATTTTCTCTTTCAACAGGAGTTTCCTTCAGTGAAGCCAAGCTGATGGGTCTGGCCTCTTCTCAGGGAACAGGTCCTATGCCCAGAGACATGTCATTTCCTGTGCCCAAGGGAGGCTCCTGGCATGACCTCTATGATTACATCAGGTACGTTAACCTCATCTGAGAACATCACTGGAATTGTGCTAGAAGCAAAATCTACCCTTAAGTACTTTTTCCTCATTTCTGGGGCCATAATGTTTGGTAGTGTTTTGTTGTGTTTATCCCCATTTAGGTAACTAGTGAAACAATGACTTAATTTCACAATGTGATGATTGTATCAATGCATCTTTAACAGAGATTTAACTGCCTAAAATGTTTGTAAATGTGAGCTTTTGTTGTAAAGTGGTCAGGTCAGCCTCTCACCCAAGTTGACTATTTTGTACCAACATCATCATCTATTATACAGGAAGAAATCCATGTGGAGAGTCATTCTGAAAAATGTAATATGGCAGCGTGGGTACACCAAAAATGTAAAATACAACATTCACAAAATAATGGTACACACTTCAGATTGTTAACACATGGGCATGTAGCCAAAGAAGAGTATCTTAAGGGTGGATTTTTCCTCTTGATATTACAAAGACACTACCTGCAAATATATATGACAGACCACTTGTATTTGCTCAAAACAGCACTTGAATGAAATAAGATCTGCAGTCTCATCATTATTATTGAATGATATTTCAATAATGATTATTAAGTGTACTGCTATATCCCTCATCTTGTCCTTCCCCAACAGGTTTCCCTCAGAAGGAACAAAGTTACCCTTTGACTCCATTCAAAAAGGCAATCCCTGGCCTGAGGCTAGTAAGTCATGAAATCTGAACCCACATCTTTGGCTCTGGCTCATTTTTTTTTTTTCATTAAAATAAAAGTCTGTTTTTTCCACTTGCTTTTACAAGAAATTCTAATTAGTTTTTGCAATTTCTGCACCATTATTCTTGTATAATTTCTTTCATTCTGCTCTTACTTTTTAAATTGTTTTTATTATTTATTCATCAAAGTAAATTAGAGCCATTGGATCTTTTAAAATACATTTTTCTTTTATCCTACACACTAATCACTAATCCTAATAGGAATGTATTGTAGATGACTGACTTTCATATCCCTTTCTTTCCCAGGATGTGTCTCCAACCAAAGAAGCCCTATTAGAGAGGAGTCTCGATGTGTCAACCTCAGCAAACCAGTTCAGGACCGCGTGTCCCTCATCCAGCAGATCACCACTCCAAAATCAGTAAGACTGATAACATTTAGTACGTTTTAAATCAAGTCTTCATGATTCCAATCAGCTTGAATTTTGTCTGTGAAAATACAGAAGATGGCTTAGCTTGAGCCTTAAGTTTTTTAGCAGGCTGCTATATTGTTTTTTTCCAGTTTTCTTCTTCTGTTTCCTTAGCTCCCGAGAAATCAAACCCCCGTGGTGACCAGCATACCTGAGCTGGGTTTAGTTTCCACTCACCAGATGGATGATGGGCTTTGCAATAATGATGACCAGCATCAGCAGGAGTCAACTTGCTCCAGTTCACACCAGCTCACATCCAGGCCACCCTGTGCTGATGACAAGGGAGTTCACGTGTATGTGCATCCTGAGGACGGCTTCAGCAATCATGGGGAGGAGAGTGAAGAAGAGGTGAAGCTTCATACTGATTAGATTGCACATTCAAACTAACTTGAAAGCATAATAAAACCCATTATATCCCACATTCCTCTCTCTTTTTGTACATCATGTTCAGCACAATGCATGTCCTTGACTCTGTGATGCCTTGTAAAGTTTTGTGGCAGTATTGGAAACACTGTTGATTTTGTTATATCCTCAGTTTGTTTGCACTCCTGTTCCACATCCTGTACATCTATCATCATCCAAAGAAACCAAACAGCAGGTAAGAGAAAAGGACAGTGGAGATTGTAATGAAACCAGCTGCTGAGACATCATTTGTTTAAGAGCTCATTACAAATCTTTGCCTTTACCTTTTCTGCTCTCCTTGTTAGAATCTGCTTCCAGACCCGATTCTCAGGCTCAATCAAATCATTGGCTTTGGAGGAGCCACTACAAAATGTGTATGCTCATTTAGAGTTCAACCCTTATCAGACTGACTTCACGTACATTTTGAAGGTAACAAATAAAATGCATTAAATCAACGACTAATTGAGGTCTAACAGCTGAACTGTATTACGCTATAGGCGCTCTGGACCAAATCGGGTGATGCAGTGGTGTATCCATGTCACGCAATTATCATTTCTATGAAGATATCCTCTAACAAGCAGAGATTCTTCATTGGCCACACTGATAAGGTAAATGAGCTGTGATGTGTTGTGCTACCTCTGCAGCAGAATCTCTTCCAATGTGTAGGATGGCACAGCTGATTCTAAATATGGTATTTTGGTGATTCACCTAATTCCTGGCCTTCTAATGCAGTTGCATTCAGTAAAGAGAGAGAATTCGTATGTGTATTCATTACAGAAACTGAATGAACATCTGTCCATGTGTTGTCTCTGTAGGTATCTGCACTGGCTTTTAATGGCAACACAACACTGCTGGCCTCAGCACAAACTGGCAACCACAGTGTAGTTCGCGTATGGAACTACCACAAAGGAAATTGTCTGGCCATGTTTAGGATTCATGCTCATTCATTATCCTCTCTTAGGTAACCAACTGCATATACACATGCTCTCACGTACAAACAGTTATCTTACATGTACAATGAGGTCTTGCTTATGTTGAACACTGTTCACTCTTTTTTGTTCTCTTTCCATTTTGAAGCTTCTCATACGGCGGCGGTATTCTCTGTGGAGTGGGTAAAGACAGCCATAGTAAAACAGTAAGCGTCACAAATGCAAATCTTCTCGCATGAAAATTCAAGGCCTTAGTTTCTAATTTGTGCATGAAGGCAATTAGCACCAGCTGCACTGTAGAGAGACCCATGGACATCACTAGATCCAGATGAAAAAATGCCAAGCAACACTTCATATCATTACTTAGACTGATATAATTTTAAATGACATGCTATAAATTGCTTCCCTTATTAGAGTCTATGACTCAGCAAAGCTGCAAGCTGACTGTCTCTGTTTGTCATCCTAATTCAACCTTTCATAGATGGTGGTGGTGTGGAACACTATGAACGTTAGTAAAGGTGGAGAGGTGACCATGTTAGCCAAAGCACACACAGATGTGGACATCTACACCTTGAAGGTTGCCTTCTTTGATGATACAAGGTACCCTCCCTTCTCTCTTTGTATTTTTGGTTGTGTATTTGATTATTTCTTTTGTGCAACAGTGCATGTTTGCATATTGGAACATTTATGTGCACATGTCCGTCCATCTGTTGACCTGATGTTGATGACATTGGCGCTTCTGCTCTGTTTTATCTAACAATGTTGACAGCCAATGATCCACACATGACACATTCTACATATACTGTATCAGGTCTGTAGCAAATATAGGATAGACATTTATTTTCTCACACATTCCTTATAGAATGAGGAGTTCTGCAACAAGAGTTCTGTCAATCCTACAGGTTTCAGTCCACTCACACTCACCTCCTGTGTCAGGTTCAGGAAGGTGTCGAAGACCTTGGTGAGAGAGTGGGAGAGGTGAAAAGGTTTTAGGAGCAGGAAAGAAATGGGCCTCTTGGTGGCGTGTCAATAAATATGAACTCTGAGACCATGGGTTAATCTGTAAGTGTGCTGGTTTCAGGATGGTGTCATGTGGTCGTGACAACATTCGTCTGTGGCGAGTGCGGAATGGGATGCTGCGCTCCTGTCCAGTGAACCTGGGTGAATACCATTCAATGGACTTCACCGATGTGGCCTTTGAGGAGGGAAACTCATCCAATCAGCATCTTGATGATCGAACACTGTGAGTGAGCAAACCAGTCACTGAAACCATCCAGGTTTACGTAGCAGTGGAAGAAGTTTGAATCTAATCCAAATCCACGGAAAATGTTATTATTAAAAGATTACCATTTTTCCTATGTGATTGTCTTCCCATAGATTTGCCAGCAGTCGGAGTGGCTATATCTTTGAAATCGACTACAGCAGAGTTGTTATCAGAAATGTCAGAAGGCTGTTGCCTGCACAGCAGCAGCATGCAAGCCGCAGGGAGAAATTGACTTTTAACACAGGTGTGTCTGAAATCAATCGGAGAGAGAAAATGTTTGTTATTTAGTAGTTTAGAGCAGCGGTTGGGTAGAGGGAAAAACTTTATAAAGGGCCTGTGAGGAAATCAAGTTGTGTCTGTGTGTGTGTGTGTGTGTCATGTTCTGATATGCCGTTGGGGACTTTAAACTGAATGCACACTAACCCATGGGGACCCATGGGAATTTTTGTCCCCACAGTTAGAGACTGCTTTTTGAGGGTTAAGACTTGGTTTTAGGGTATAGGTTACAATTAAGTTAGGGTAAGTGTTAAGGTTAGACATTTAGTTGTGATGGTTAAGGTTAGGGTAAGGGGTTAGGGAAATAATTATGTCAATGACTGTCCCCCACAGGGATAGTGAAACAAGTGTGTGTGTGTGTGTGTGTGTGTGTGTGTGTGTGTGTGTGTGTGTGTGTCCCAGGTTTAGGCATTGCCATCAACAGTATCAGTGTGTCCTCATCATTCTGTGCCACGGGCTCTCAAGATGGATTCCTGCGGCTCTGGCCCCTTGATTTTTCTGCCGTCTTCCTTGAGGCTGGTAGGCAGTGATATAATCTTTAGTTCTTGTATGTTTAGTTAGTCATTTTCTAGTTTACAGGGGGGCGTTTGTCAGGTTGCATATGTCCTGGTTGACAGTGCCAGTAAACTCAGTTTAAAAATAGCTCGTTGGAACATCATCAACATCATTTCAGTTGTCTTTCACCTCTGCAGAGGGCAGCAACGTTACAAATATTTAAACATACATGAACACACAATTTTTAATCATTAACTTTTAATGACTTTTAAAAGAGCCTCTTTCTCTGCTGTAGCACCGTAATGAATTTTGCTAAATTTTGGTAGTACAAGCCAGGTTGTTGTTGTTTAAAATAATAGAAAATATAGTAATAAAAACAAACCTGACATATGTATACATTATTTGTTTTTGGCTGTCATCACATTTGTGTACTGACATTCATATCCATTAATATGAGATGTTTATGTGCACTCTTACATCCTCACACAGACCAAACAATCTATTTGGAGGATATCTCATTGTCATTGTTTTCCAGAGCATGAGGGACCTGTGAGCCTGGTGTCAGTCTCATCAGACAGCCTTCAGGTCTTGGCAGGCACCTCTACTGGTAACCTAGGTTTCCTTGATGTGAGCAGCCGTGGTTACAACACACTAATGAGGTCACATACAGACACTGTGCTTGGATTCAGTGTGGATGGCGTCCGTCGGCATCTCACAACAGCTTCTTCCGATGGCACAGTGCGAATTTGGAATATGGATTCCTTGCATCAGGTCAATCAACACCACATTTACATGTTTTCAGTAGCTATTTTTACCTCCTTTATAATCATCAGATCCTACTATTTGAATGCTTTATTTATTAATATTTACCATGTTTCAGCAGGCCTCAAGTGAAATCCTTTTAATCTTTTCATAATTTAACAGTATTTACATTTTTTGAACCAGACTGAAAGCTCAAATCTATGTACACAGTCTCACTGTAGAAAAACTGGACAATGGCTTTTTGTCCGATGTCCTTTCTCTGTTGATTCAAGGCCATGCAAGGCTCTGTTTTTGTTCCCTGTCAGACTGTTTTGTGCTTTAAAAAAGGACCAATAGTTGTTAAGGTTGTCTGCGTTTGTTGGCAAAACTGAACTCCAAACTCCTTGTTTTCTCTGTAAGACTGCAGTACTGTATGTGACACCACAGTGTTAATTCATGGATTCAGTGTTGCAGATTTTCAGGAAATGTTTTTGCTGAATGCTTTTTTTATTTTTTTGTGGCAACTTTCCTGTGATTGAGGATTATAGCATCTTTTAAATTAAACTTATGGCGTAAGTTTTTGTTTGCAGAAAAATGTAACAATCCTGGTGAAAATTGGTGTAAGATCATGTACTACTTTCAGCCCTTCATTCTCAGTGTCCCCAAAGTCAGAAATGATCAAATGCTACACATAAGGGCTTTAACAGTCAGATATAAAACAAATTTTAAAGATACTGATATTATTTTACTATACACTCCCAACTCCCCAACAGCAAACTAAACCACAAAGCAAATTATTTGGAGGAACTAATTTAAGTAACTGCATTCTAAACTTGTTTTCTCTTTCTTTCTTTTCTTTTAACTAAAGAAATTGTCACTGTATACATTACCATTGGTTTACCATTGGCTTATTTACTATTTAACTAAATATCTGTTGTTGTCTCCTGTGCTTAGTTGTATGATTTTGTGTCAGAGGACAGCCCCTGCTCAGTGGCCTTCCATCCCAGCGAGCAGGTCTTCTCTTGTGGCTTCAGCTCTGGCATCGTCAGAGTCTTTGACATCTCCAGTGCCAAGATGCTGACTGAGCACAAGTACGTCTAAACTAATGTGAAAGCTCCAGCTCCATCAGCTGCTGCAGTTCTTTTTTTGGATACCAAAAGCTGGAAAATACAGCTAGATACAATTCTTCCCACCTCGGCCAGTCTTCGTTGTGGGCCAGCTCTAAGAGGCACATTTAATATATATATATAAAACACGCAGCTTTGACTGCATTTTCAAATGAAGTTGGGAAATTCTTGTTTGTTTTGATGTACTAACCCTTTAGCGTGTGTCCTCCAAGAGAAAGTAATGACTGCTATTGTGCTCTTGTTTCTCTGTATGTTTGTTTGTGTGTGTATATATATATATATATATATATATATATATATATATATATATATATATATATATATATATATATATATATATATATATATATATATATATATATATATATATATTATAGGCAGCACAGAGGTGAAGTGGTGGGTCTTGCCTTCTCTCCGGATGGGGAGTTCATGTACAGTGCCGACTCCCAGGGCTCTCTGGCACTTTATAACGCCTCTGAGGAAGACCACAATGTGATCAGAGTTGTGTGTATGTAGACACAAGCACAAACACACCTGAAGCTAATTTCAGTACATCATATGTTACACTTATCAGTGAAATGTGAACTTAAATCAGCTTAATCATATAGTAAAACATTAATGCAATCTAATTTTATTAGTTAGGTATTCCATTACATAGATTCTATGCAATTAACAACACTATGAGATAATGCATACACAATACTTATATATTGTGTATTAGCAATTGATATAGGGAATTACTCAATAGCTTACCAGTTCCAATTACAGACACAAGCTAGCATAGCAGGCAGTCACATTCAACATCACTGTTGTTTGATTCACTCTGTACCTGATTGGCTAGGTAATGTGGTGGCCCGAGGCACTGAGCGCGCTCCAGACGCCCTCACAGTGAGCAGTGACAGCTGCTGTCTGGCTTTTGTTGGTCCCTCAGAGTACATTGTCACCATCGCTGACTCGCGATCCTTGGACGAGGTATCTTGCACACTGTCACCTTTCAGCACCATGCCATTTGTCGCATTGCTCAGGTAATTTACAATCAGATTTCACTTTAGGAAGTAGTGGTGAGGCAGCATCCCAAAATCATATACCATACAGAAGATGTACCTAAGAATAACCTATATGTTTGTAAGATTCCCATTTTGACCAATTAATATATTCATCATATCACCTGAACTTTGGAGGTCTTTGCTTTGCTATAGGTTCCTATTTCTTACTTTATGTGACCCATTCCATCTCTATCTAGTTGCTCCATGTAGATGTGAGTATTTTGGACGTAGAGAGCCCCCGTCTTGATTCTGCGATAAAGGTCTGCTTCTCTCCGGCCTCCACTGAACACTTGTTAGTAGCCACATCTGCTAACAAGATCCTCTGGGTTAGCACCAAGACAGGCCGTCTGCTCCGAGAGGTAACACTGCTGAACCTTAACACATTAGCTGACCATGTTAAATACTGAAAACCTATAAATGACTTGTTGAGAGGGTCCGAGATCCAACATTCACATGCTGAGCATGTATAGTCCATTCTAGAAGGTCAAATACTATGATATGGCATAGTTCTAATTGTATTTGGAGGAAAAAGTAGTTGGCTTTTGAGAACAGTTAGAAGATGGTTGTTGGGTTGAGATCAAATCAGGAGCCAGATAGCACTACATAACAAGAAGCTCACAGGGGTAGAAGAATGTGGAAAATATGTATGTAAATAGAAACAGGACAGTAACAGTAGTAAGAGTTTTGATATGTACAGTTTGTCTCTACACAATCATTGATTCTTCAACGGTATGGTGGAGTGTTTGTTTCTGACTGGATTTCTGTCCTCCTGACAGGTGTCTAAGGTGCACAAACACCAGTGCGCGTCCTTGGCTGTGAGTGAGGACAGTCGATTCCTGCTGACAGCAGGACACAATGCTGTGAAAGTGTGGGATTATAACATGCAGCTCGATATTAACTCACAGGTAGTTGTTAAAAACAGTTCAAAAATGTATATCTTTTAGAATGACTACTATCGATTGGAATATAAACTATAGAAAGTCCCTGTCACTGCCTTATGTATTAGTCAAATAAGCAATGTGACTGAATGCAATGCAAAGTACTTAATGCACACAAATTTACAATTAAAACATCTTGTGAAAGCAAGTACAGTATGCAGGAAACTAACAGACATTTTCATTACCAATTAATCTGCAGATTATTTTCTAGATGAATTGATTAATAGTTTGGAACATTTAGTGATGGGCCTTTTCACTATTTTCTGTTTTTTTTTTTTTTTTTTTTTTTTTTTTTGCGTGTGTTTTTTTTATGGACCAAAGTGCAAGTTGACAGATTTGAATTTCTTGGTCTGACTTACAGTCCAAAACCCAAACAAACAAATATTCACATTTGAGAAACTGAAACAAGTGTTTTGTCAATTTTGCTTGAAAAACTACTAAAACGATTATTTGATTATCAAAATGGTTGCCAGTTGATTTTCTAATTCTAATTAATTATTCAACTAATCATTTGTGCTCTACAAACAAGTTATTTTACTGTTGAACATGTACATCTTTCAGTGTATTCTGTGATTATGCCATCACAGGTCAGGTAATTTCACACTCCTGTCTGACTGTAATTTCTGTGCAAGTAATAAAATCATAAGAGTAGTTACAATTGTACAGTTATGTGGTAAAACATTGCATTCATCATTATCATAGAAGTCTTAATTTAATTTAGCAGTAGGAGTATTAGTAGTTTATGATGTGTCAGTAGTAACTGATACAGGTGTTTCTCTCTACCAGATGTTCATAGGCCACAGTCAACCCATCTGCCAGGTGAGCTTCACCCCTGACCAACTGGGCGTAGTCTCAGTGGGAGATGCCATATTCCTTTGGGACTTCCTGGCACATCCTGTTGACTATTTGACTGACAGCCGGTAATAATCCCTGTTGCATATTTGCATCTTGTTATTAATGTCTGTGTTACACTTGGTAAGTTTTATTGGTAAATGTCTGATACACTGTCTTCACTCCCAGTTCACCTCTCAGAGTAAGCTACATCTCAGCTCCTCAATCAGGTAACTTCATTTAGAGTTCATAGTCATGCTACAATAATACAAGATTTACCTGATTCAAATGTTCAAATTAGTCGTGTGTTTTTATGTAACAGTTCAACCAGATGCTGAAGTGAGTGGAGTTCAGTTGTCCAATGGGATGCCTCGACAGACAGCGCCCCTCCCCTCCTCACCGCCACCACGACTGGACGTCAGCACCCTTGACCAAGTTGACCAGGGGGGTGAGTTCTCTTTTTCAATTTTAAATTACCCACCAGCACTTCCTAGCTATTGTTAACTGTATGATTAGCTGTCAAAACTAAAAATCTTTTGCGCAGACATTTATAGCTAATGTCTTTCAATTCTGACCAATTGCAAGTTGCATGAGAGATATAAGATGTGTTTACATAAATCTGCCCCGATGTTCATAACTTAGCAATAACTTGATGAGTTCACACAGTTTCAGTAGCTAAAAAGAGTAGATTTGTACCTATACATTAGGAATCTCCAAATCTTGAATTTTCAGTGAGTTAGGTGTTATTAGTGTTGGTAACCTTGCCTCAAATTCCTTGAAATGTGTTGAAATGCCTCTCCCTAGGCTTTTATCTTAATGCATGATTGACTAGTCCATTTCTTAGTTAGTAGACTTTAGACAGTGTATTGACAGAGTTGTTGTTTTGAGCAGTGCAAGAAAGAAAGATTCATGCTCCCTCAGCATTCAAAATAAATTATCACACTCCAGCTGGAAACAAACTTACCATTCGATTACCATTTGAACTAAAAGAGGAAAAACCTTGCTCCTCAGGTGTTGCATCTCTTGCTGAAGCCTAATTTGCCCCTGAATTGTTTACATGGCATTGTTGATTTAATTGCCTATACAAGGAGTATGCCACCCTGGTGTATGGATTTACAACAGAAAAGTCAGAATAAAATAAGATGATTTTTTCCCCTGCTTTTAACAGTACATAGCATATGTACCTACTGTATGTATAAATATCTAAAAAATGACCAGCTGTCATTGAAGATTGCTTTTGCCAGCTGTTACAGGCAAAGAGGCTTGCTGACCATCCACATGCTGGAGTTTACCAGGTTGCCCCAAACATATTTTTTAGTAGTTGCTTAGCAACACCAACATTTACACGCAACACTTGTATCAAGAATGTATTTGTTGCTAATGGCTATAACAGAGGTCTTCAGTGGATGCAGGGACTTGATGATTAGGTTTATTGTCACCCTCAGTCATATTTTCCCTCCTGCAGCTTTGGGCTCCTTGTCTATTTGTGATGACACCCCAACTATCCCAACTGTTCCTGTCCCAGCCACTGGTTCAGGTCCTTCCACTGACCCCAGACCTGCAGTCTCGTTCCTCAAGGTCACAGAGCTGGTCAACACGTCTCCCCTGAATACCAGTCATAAGGCTGGTAAGTGCCCCACTGCATTGTTCAGCATTAACAGTGAACTGACTTTCTGTAGTTTTTTCTCCTTTATGACCTTTATCCTTTATTTTTTAATTAATGCTATTTATTTTGTCATTTAGTTGAGTTGATAGGGAAGCAGCCAGTACGTCCTGATTGTTACAGGCACTTTATCCCACGTTTCAAGACCTCCACTCTTGATCAGGTAAATAGCACTTTGTATAATGATAGACTGTAGTCACTGAGTGTTTTAGTTTGCTGTCCCATCTTAATGTTTTCTCTGATACAGGCTGCTGTGGCTCCCCAGCCAGGAGAAGAGGGCATAAAGCTGAAAGCAGTGATTGGCTACAATGGCAATGGCCGTGGCAACATGGTGTGGAGCCCTGACCAAGGTCATCATAATATACTCAAAAGAAAAAGTAAAACAAAAACTGTGTGGAAATAATTTTTTGGGAACCCTTAAATGTTGGTTGTCAAATCAAAGTGCTTAGTTGTTGTGAGCAGTGAACACATGAGGTCATGACGTGAGGCTCACTTGAGAATTTATGCATATATAGTTGTTGTTTTTTAAATAGATTTTTCTAGCAGCTTGTTGCTGGTGTTTAGTCTCAGTCTAATTAAGGTTAAGATATGAACTATAGCTTGAACATTGAACAAATAAAATTAAACTATAGCTACATACTGAATACTGACTAAAGCTAGACTGAATAGCAAAATTGAAAAAATTAAATACACAAAACACTATCACTTATGTCAGCTGTTAAAAAAGGCTGGTTATTGTTTTGCCCTATCCAGCAAATGATTTCTTTTGCAGGTCTGTTTGCATACTCGTGTGGCTGTGTGGTGGTGGTGGAGTACCTTCATACAGGAAGTCAGAGACACTTGCAGGGCCACAGTGAGGAGATCTCTTGTCTTGCAGTCACAAATGATGCACAGGTACTTTTCATAGTTGTAGACTTTACAGTTATATAACAGTGATTTGAAACAGTAAATACGGCATCGATGTGGAAATAATGCCATAAAGGTCATGTCGCTGTCTACTCAGGTCTTTCGGGTCCTCCTAACATGATTTTGAACTTTGTAGGTATATTTTTAAACTGTGTGGGTGCAGCTGGTGATGTTGCTATGGGTAACACTGTTAAGCCAAAGTAAGGTATCACCGTCAGCCAGCAGTGTGTTGAGGTGGTGGACAAACTACTGCTCTGAGTTGTCTGGGAAAAGCAACATGACCCAGTGTGCCCTCAGACAGCGCATTCTGAGTCATTTTACAGTAGCATGATCATCTACCTCTTACCTTTTATTTTATCTGTTAATGCATGCCGCTGTATGGTTATCTGAAAATGCAGTAAAAAAAAATATTTGTGTAAAAGTTTACTGCTAAAAATTTAGTCTCAAGTTTTACAGGCTATTTTCTCATGTTCAGCATGGATCCTGTGTCTTATGGAATCATAAATTAAAATGAAGGTGCTCTGTGTCTGTTTCCTCCTGTCCAGACTGTGGCATCAGCAGCTGGCGGCAGTAATGGTAGCAGGAGCATCATCTGCATTTGGGACGTCCAGAATGGAACTTGTCGTAATACCATTTCATACCACAGGGGGGCGGTGCAGAGTCTCGCTTTCTCCAGGGATGATCGCTTCTTTCTCTCTGCTGGTCAGTAAAATTTGATTAGGATTGCATCCATTAGTCATGAGCGTTTACTGTAAATTTTAACTTGCTGTTTTTCACAACTTGACACAATTGATTAAAATACAGAAAATGGCGCTAGGGCCAATCAAGAGACTGCTATTACTGAGCACTGATTCTTCCAAACGCCCATAGGAGACTTTTCTGACCCAGAGGTGGCTCTGTGGAGCAGTAAGACCTTCCAGCTGCTGTCCAGTTTGAGTGTGTCAGGACCGATCCATGACGCGGCCTTCAGCCCCTCAGCAGCCAGCCAGCTGGCCTGTGTGGGCAGCCAAGGGGTTTACTTCTGCTTCATCTGCACGCATGGCTTGGATGTAGACCTCAAGGTAAATGACCACAGAAAAACACAGTTAATAATTTTGTAAAGAATGCATGTGTAGTTGACAAAACAAGATCCACTGATCCACTATGTTGGATCAAAACATGTGATGCATATGGATTAACCACTCCTTCACCCTTGTAGGTCCAGAGGGTGAAAGCACCAGCAGAGGTGGGTGATGTGGAGCTGACGGCTCTGTGCTACCACATGGACTCCTTTCTGTTCACCGCCACCAATCGAGGCCACATTTGTGTCTGGGACATTACCACACAGCGCTGCTTCATGACCTGGGAAGCTGATGAGGGCGAGATCGGTACAAATGGACCCTCTGTATATTCTATCCATCTAGTTTGGATAACAATATTTTTTAGCTAAATACTCTTAATGGTTCATACAGAAAAAATATTATAATTATTCTCTTCTAGTTACTTGTATCTAATTAAGGAGATGCTTTTTTTTTTCTTAGTGAAATTATGAAGTGAATTTTGAGTGATGCAGCTTGCATGTATTTTGGTCCTGGGTTCCCACAAATGGTAATTGGATTGATATGGTTTCTTGGTGTAGGAGTTCTGCTGTGTCGAGGGAACCGTCTGTTGACAGGCAGCAACACCCGCTGGTTGCGACTGTGGGAGGTAGAAGCTGCACAGGGCGTGAAGCCTCAGGAAAAGGTCCGCAAAGGGGAAGACAGGTCTGTAGCTCATTCTCTTATGATTCTTCCTGTGTCTTATCTAGGCAGTAGCCTCTTTTCTTCAATTATCTTGTGTGATCTATACATACATGCCGTCCGGAGTCAGTTTACTCAGAGGAACACAGTGGCACACCTGTGTTGTTTCATTTCAGTTTCTATAAAATTCTGCAGAAGGGCAAGGAAATAGGTATAAAGGTATAGTTTATTTATGATTTCTGCTTTTTTTTTTTTTTTTTTTTTTTTTTTAAAGTATTTCCCTGTTTTTATCCCCTACAGATATTGCACTGTCTTGCACATTTCAGAATACCTTAATTATCATGCAGGGCTCCAGACTAACTTTATACATTGGTGGCACTAATGCGCCTAACTTGTTAATTTAGGTGCACCAGCACATAATTTAAGCCTTACCTTTTTTGTCAGTTCCCATACACATTGGTAATTTCTTAACACATGTAAATGATTGTAAACAGGAATAAAGGTGCAGATAAATGTTTTTGGTGAAATAGGGTGATGCCTCTCCCCATTAAGAGAGACGCTGTGCGCATTTATACACAAGGCACAGCTGTTTAACTTCATTGATTATTTCAATCTCCCGACACGCCGACAGGATCGGTCAAGATCTAACGTTAATTACCTCTGTGTTCTTCTACAAAAGGTCACACACACAGTCCAGGTTCATACAGCCGTCCTCCTGATAAATCCTAAGCTCCATCAGAGCTGTCCAAAAGATGTATTTCAGATGCTAAATGTTTAATTCTGTTTCCTCTGGAGAGTTTCCTCTGTCCTGTCAAGTTTATAACTACAGTTTTTAGTTTTGCTGCATAAATGTTCCATGATATTTGCTGTGACATTACTGCGTGCATGGAAATGTTTAAAATGACTGGCAGCAGCCTCTCTAATCATTCAAGTAAATCATTAAAGAAAATCTACATACATCAATACAACACACAATAAAGAAATCAGCTGGAAAGCTCACGCTGATCAACATCATTTCATCTGCAATATAGCCTGCAGGGACCGGTAGAGGTTGTGCGAAATGTCCATGCCGGTGCGGGTCTCTAAATCGGAGAAAATAATTAGTTCGGGTGGGTGGCTCTCAATGACAAGGTGTGTTTAGTTTTTTTTTTTTTCTTTGCAGTAAGCTCTCATGTGTTTAAAAAAAAAAAGCACAAAAAGTTTCTATATGCAGTGATGTTGATAGGTTTTCAATGTAGTCAGTCCCCGGGACCCACAGGTGATCAATAAAATTTGTGTTTTTTGACAAATTGTAGTGTTAACTCGTGTTTAGGGATGGGTATTATTAGGATTTTATCGATACTACTACTCTTATATATACTTTTGTTGGTTCTTTTTCATTACTAAATAATTGCTTTTTAAAAAAGATATTCTTTTAAAAAAAGAATAGAAAGGATTAGAATTTTGTATTTTAAATATAACAATGTTTCTAGAGCAGCAGTAGTAATGTTTACAACAGCAAAGTCACTATATAAACTCAGTAATATCTCACTGGAAACAAATCTAAAATGTAAAAAATAAATCATCTTCCTGACATGAAAATACTGAGTGAAGTTTAGAAAGAATAAAGAACTCAGACATCAGTCAGTATGAGTCCTTCCTCCTGTCCTCTGTCCTCCTCCTTCTGCTGCTGTAATTCACTGCCTGCAGGTAAGTTACAGCTTGTATGTAGAGGGAGAAGGGGCTGGTTTGACTCAGCCAGCAGTAAGTTTACAAGAATTTTCCAAATTTTAAGATACGTGACAAACGAAGCTACACAGTTAGACTACATACAGACAGCTTTCATTTTAGCTTGTTTGTAACAATTCACTATTAGCCGAGCTAACGCGCTGTGCTTTTGTAAACATAGTGCTGGTGGATCAGACTGCGGACAGAGCAGATTAAATTCAAATATCGCTTTCTACATGTTTACATGTTTATGCTTGTTGAACAGGTGTATCGATAATGTATTGGCTTTTTACTCGCGAAGTTTTTATTGCACTTACAGTAATGAGCATAGTCAAGTCGTCAACTCGAGTAATCTCCACCGCCTCTCTGCTGTTCTAATTGCGCTCCGTGTGTCTGTGTGTGTACTCAGCCCTGACGCAGAGAGCAGGTGAGAGGCTACAGCCTGATAATAGATTACACAAGTTTTACAGCAAGGTTTCTTCAGTTTATTTATATGATTTCAACACATTTGTTGTTCAAAATATAGCATTGTCAGGGAAAAATAAGGTGCGTCGCCTAGACACATTGATAGTGAGTTTACTGCGTCCTTTCGGATTTGAATGCATCAGAGACGCAGGACACCTACCTATTAACATCACTGTGAATGTGTATTGTGTGAAACCGATAAAGAATGAGAATATTTTACCCTCTCATCCTCAAGTCATGTCCCCTTTTAATAATAGGCTCTTTGTTCTTGGTCCCCTGTGTCTGTCCTTCAGTGGGACCATGGTGGTGTTGGAGCAGGAGATAATGCTGGATGGGACAACGGTCAGTGCAGCATTTGATAACACAATGGACATGGGCATCGTTGGCACCACAGCAGGAACCCTCTGGTACATCAACTGGTCAGACAACAGCAGCACCCGGCTGGTCAGCGGGCACAAGACCAAGGTACCAGTGTGATCTTTGGGAAATGAAAAATAACCATATGCACATCCTTTGTCTCCAGCAGGGGCTGGAACATACATCTTGTAAGTTGGAGATAAGTGTGTTAAACATTTGAAGCAACAATTTTGACAAGATGTTTGAAAACAGATCCTTATAATATATTAACATTGTCCTCATTGGTTGATGGACATGCCTGTGGTCCACACATCCCTTCTCTGTGGTTATATGTCCGCCAAAAACTATTGCCGTAATAGTAAAATATATGTAGTGAACAAATATAGAATCACTACCAATTCAGTTTATTTGGAAAAATGTATCTTTTGCTGAGCTCTACTAAATGCCAACCAAGAGCTACTGTGTCCTGCACTAAATCTCGTTTACCAAGCCCAGTCAGACTGAAATGTGAACGACATCTTTTCCTCCTCATTTTAAAACAAATTTTTATGGTGAAAAATCCAGCCAAAGGTAGACGTTTTTAGCCATGCTAGAAGCGTGGCTCTAGGGATGGCAATGTCAGTTGGTCAGCCTGTTTTGGTCCAGACTGAAATATATCAACAACTGTTGGATGGATGGCCATGAAATTTTGTACACACATTCATGTCCTCCTCATGAGGAATTGTAATCTCAAAATTATATTTTGTCCAATACATCAGCATCAGCTGTACTTTGTGTTTAATGCTAATTACACATGCTAACATGCTAAACAATGAACATGGTAGACATTATACCTGCTAAACATCTGCATGTTAGCATTGTCATTGTGAGCATGTTAGTATGCTGACATTAGCATTTAGCGCAAAGCACCACAGTGCCTAAGTACGTCCTCATAGAGCCACTAGCATGGCTGTAGACTCTTAGTCTTGTTCTTGTAATACAGGTTTTTCTGTAATTGCACTGTTCAACTCTAGGTTGGCAAGTCAATATTCTTTCAACTCTAACTCGCTAATAGACCTTTTTCATGGAGGACATTAAGACTTGTTAAACTCAGATATAACTAATAGCATTAGTAATGGCTGCATTGCTGTTCTCTAGGAGAACATTTGATTATTGAGTAGAAAAACGCTGGTTTGCACCATCTCAAATAAATGTGTAAATAAGTGTTTTGCCATTAGAGCTTCTAGACCGTGGAAAGCCCTGCTAGAGGACTTGCTAATTATTATTGTCAACTTGTTATGACAGAATGACTTTGGATTTACAATGACAGTGATAGTTGCTAAGGAACCAAGATGCATCGACAACCACACGACAATATAACAATAGAATCTTGTGGTAATATGACAGCGACTCGCCGAAATAGGTAAAAATTATCACATTTTCTTTGCCTTTTTGTGTAATTTATATAAAAACCATTTTAAATGAAAATACAGACACTTTTAGGAAAAGTCAGGTACCAGCAGCATTGTATTTTTTAATTCAACAAAGTTATTGCACACATAAATTTGAAAATGGTCAAAGTGACCATTATGGCTGTTCAATGCTGTACTTTAAATTAATTGTTGATTGGGGCAAGAGGAAAAGCTTTAAAAAAAAAAAAAAAAAAAAAAGAAAATAAGTAATTCTGAATGCAGCAGGAGAGTGTATGAACCACAGAAAAACGCCAGATGAGAAGGATTTAGCTTGATGTGTTTTTCAGAAGCGAGGGTCATGCTGCTAAAATTAACATGGTGATCCAGGACAGGTTACTGCATTTGTTCAGGCAACCGAAAACTCTACACTCAAACACAGGAGGCTTCATTCTCTGCTTGTACTCCTCTCTGCTGTCCAGGTGAATGATGTGGTGTTTAGCCCTGACGAGAAACATTTTGTCACCTGCAGCGAGGACGGCAGTGTGAGGGTGTGGTCAGCCCCCAGCAACGAACTGGTGGTGCAGTTCCAGGTGCTCAACCAGGTGAGGGAATACACTTAACAAATATTCTAAATTAATAGGTGGGTCAGGTCCAGCGTAAACTAAAGTAACTGAATGCTTTTTCTAATTTTTACAAATTACACAAATATAACAGAATATTTTTATTTTTTATATATATATATTTTATATATATTTTTTTTTTAAGCTAAAAAGCAAGGTGATAGGTGGGAAAATGGCACCGGTGGGTACAATCACAGCCACTGTGCACCAAAACAGCATACACCCTTTAAATAATACCCCCTTCTGTTTTTCTCCGTGGGTCAGGCCTGTGGCTGTGTATGCTGGAGCCCTTCTTCCAGTAAGGACAGTGCATGTGTGGCTGCAGGATACAGTGATGGGACCCTGAGGATCTTCCGGCTTGCCTCCTCAGAGATGGAGATGAAGCTGCATCCCCATCACGTGGCTGTCACTGCCATCCAGTACTCTGCTAATGGTGAGAGAGGAGAGCAGTGCAAAAAACCAGCATCTCCTGTATTTACAATGACTGTACTACTTGCTTTGCAGAAGTTACTTCATGATAAAATGTTGTAATTGTATTTTTTGGGCCACCCCACTTTGTCTTTCTTGTCTCCGTCTATTTCTACTTATTTCTCCTCCAGAGAATAATTAACTTGTTTGATGTAATAGGTTACTATTGTTGAGTTGAGTAGTCAGGAGAAGAACTTCCTTTCGAATTCAAAGACCCATGATCTAGCCCATGTGCTGGCAATAAGTTTCACATTATATTAAAGCTGCTATGTTTCATCCAGTTTGGCTCTGTAACTGTTTCTGGGCCCCTACAGGTCATGTGATCCTTTCAGCAGGGAAGAATGGTCTGGTGGCTGTCAGCAGCCCAGTGAATGGAGCGACCATCCGCGTCATCAAGGACCACAAAGGAGCGCCTATTAACACCATCCAGTGTGTGAATGAACAGGTCAGCTCACTGAATCAGACCAAGGAGTGAAGCTTAAACAGAGCTTAACACGGCAGCACAATAGAAACAGTGAGAGAGGTTAGAATTGCCCCTGATAAGCAACATTTACAGTGATCGACTACAAAATACGATCCTGAGAGTGCACTGCTGAGGTGTTTATACAACAGCAATCACTCATCAGTCAAACACTTTGGACAGTGCTCTGAGTTATTTATCCCTGGAGATTGAATTTTAGTAGATGTCACTCTTTTCTGTGCATGTTCAGGCATACTACAGCTCGTGTCAACTCTCTGCTCCTTCTTAAATGTACTTTAAACTGATGTTACTGCTGGCAAATACAAAACATATCACTTCTGTTTGCTGTTACATGGATTTTCTTCTATGAAAATGTCATTGGTCATTACTTGTTAATGTAAATTTTTGTTCCAAGTGACATCAATCCATTTATGAACAGGGTGCAGTCTTAAAAAGCCACATGGAATCTATTTGAAAATTAATTATAAAATAACTTTAATTGATAATGCTTATTAGGCAGAACAGTGAAACAATACCAGCCTGACTGCCTATATCAGAGGCAATGAATATATTTTAGTCTGTCTTTATTCCCGAATAGGTATACATGTCTTTTGTTTTGAAGTTATGTTTTTAAATGCACTTCATTTATGCAACACCTTGTCATCATATAATGTTAGTTGGGAAAGACAGTGACACTCGGCTTCTTCGGTACAAATGCTGTTGACAAGTTTTCTGCCTGCCGTCATACAGTACAAAGAATTGTCTGAAATTTCCTTTCATCAGCTCTCTGCAGATACAACGTACAAGGTTATGGATCGTATGTGATGCTATTTAAACGCAAGGGGAAAAGTGCTCATAGAAATTCTTCCTTTGGTTCTTGTGGCATTTTATAACATGTTTTAATCAGTATGTGTCTAAAGCTGTGTTATCTTGTAATCCTTAGTGTAAGAATTTCGGGCTGGAAGGAAACGAGATGTGGTTGGCTGCCAGTGCTGACAGACGTGTCAGTGTGTGGGCTGCCAATTGGTGGAAGGACAAGTGTGATCTGCTAGACTGGCTGACATTTCCTGCTCCGGCCTATTTTGGGGTACTGTCTGAATTTTAAGTAGCAGTACATGGTAATGACTAGAAATGTCACTCCAAATGTTGAGTGCTGCTGTATATCTCTGTCTTTCTTTTTTATTTATTTTTTTAAGGCTCATGGATACTTCATCTCCCTTAAGTAAAGACATATTGGCAAACTAAAAGTTCAATATTTAGCTATAAGGCTGATACTTAACCCCTAACCTTTTAGCCATTCAATACATTTGTATCTTTAAAGGTACAAGTAGCACTATGAAACAAAAATGTTACAAGTGGTTCACAGTTCTGTTTGCATCATACTCTTGCTGATCGTTTCACGCAATTCTGCGGATCAAAATTACAGCCTCAGGTCCGTTTTGTGGTCTATGCTCAGGAAAAAGACTGGCTAAGCCCTTAGTACTTAACGCATGTTTGTATACAATACTTCTGTTCAGCCTATTTTATTCTAAATGTATGTGCTTGTTTCATTTATTATTTTTATATTTTTCAGCATATTGTTATAGCCTGTTTTGGAAATCTCTGCAAAAAATTAAGCTCAGTCCATGTTTGACTGTTACGCATTAATATATTTGTAAACCTTTTGTGCTATAGGATGACAGCCCACCTCCCAGCCTGGCTGCCTTCTGCCCTGCAGACCCCAGCCTGGTGGTCTATACTGGCTACGGAGTAGAGAAAGAGCTGTCCTTCTACAGCCTGGCTAAAAAACAGGTACCGCAGCTCCTCTACCACCGTGTTGTGGTTTTTCCTGTACCTGTACAGGGCAGATGTTGCTGGCAGAATGTCCACAAGTCTGTGTGTAATCTCATACAATATATTTTTACTACAGATAATAAAAAAGATTGCCCTGCCCCACTGGGCCACGTGCTTCAGCCTCTCCTGTAAGAGTCAACTCATAGCTGTGGGATCAAAAGGTAAACTCGGGTCTTTTTCCTTTTTTTATGTATCTCCATATGGTTCCAGTAAAGAAATTAGATTTCAGTAGTGTATGTTTGGAGCATGTTTCTAATTAATGTCTCACTATGTGTCAAATCTCTTATCAGAGCGAGTGTTGAAGTTGATCAAGTCGACCAGCGGCAGGTTCCAGGACTTCCTGCAGCACAGTGACTCACTGCAGACATGCCACTTCTCTCCCTCTGGGACGCTTCTTTTCACTGTGGCTTATAATGAGATCCTGCAGTGGGAGGTGCAGGGCCTCTGAGGGCCTCAGATCTGTTTTTGAACCTCAAACCTTGTAGGTTTATCCCCTTTCACATGTGCCTAGTTTATATTGTTACTTTATGTGATTTTATCGTTCCATAGATATTTTTTTATCAATCAAATATTTCTTGGGAATTAGTTTAACTTTGTGGAGAAGCATTGTGTAAGATTGCAGTTTGTTTCATGTGTGCGGTTTTAAAATACAGCCATTTTTAACATGTTGAAGGGATTGTTTTGTGTGTCCAGTCACTTCTAATGTTTGACTATTTATTTTTCTTGCTGTGAGTTTGATTGTGTATGAATACTGATGCTGTCATGTCTGCTGTTTTTCAGTGGTAGATAGAATCATGGTTTGTGGGCTGCTCTGGGATGGGATGGGGTTTAAATAAAAAGCAGCATGTAAAATTACTGTAATGTAATTACTGTAATCTGTAATGTATGATGAGTCCAACAATGGTAGGATGGTGCATGCACACATACAAAAGGAGAGACTGCTACAGCCAAAGACATTTGTATTTTTACTTTATTTATTATTTGTATTTGACCATTCTGGTGGAGAGACAGGTGCACTGTTCAGAACATTTGTTAAAAGACACAAAAGTTCCCTTCTGTCACAAAGACTTCAGGCTTTCCAATTTGAATGACAATCTCCCAAATTACCGGTGCTGGGTCACTCTTCTGTCAGGGGTTTTCATCAGTTTGCCACTTCAGTATTCATAAAGGTTGCATACACACTGTAGATACCAACCTCCTTCACTGCTCTGTTGAGAGAACGATGATACCCAGCTGTTGGTAGTTCAGGCAGAACTTTTCCCATTTAAATGATAGTTAAGGCCACAGAGATTAGTCTGTGATGACATGATTATCTTTACATATTTAAAAATGTAGTGGGTGCTGCATTAAATATAATGTACATACTGACCATAAAAATGTGTTCAAATACATAGATAACGAGCGCAAGGTGCAGCACTACCAGTATTTATTAAATTTTTTAAGGATGATCAAGCAGTTTTAGGAAATATACAAACCAATCTAAGGAGGTTGAGAGCATTTAATTTAATATAAAACCAGCTGTAGAAAACAAGATTGCCCCGCAGGCAGATTAAATCATGGCAAAGAGAGGACATGTTTGATACTGAAATATGAGCAAAGGTAAACAAACACTGGGACTGTGATAAACAACAGCTGACGTCAAACCATATTGTTGAGAGCTCAAATTATCTTCTACATTTCTTCTCTTATTTGTGCTTTTGAAGATTGTTGTATAATACACATACTGGTAACTCTTTATCTCCCTGTGTAATGGACTCAGCAACAAAACCCCAACCTTTCCTAAAGCAGAAGTGGAGGTTTCAGATGAGGAAAAGTGGTGTGTTGAAAATTACCCCAGAAGTTTTAGACAGTAATTTCTCCAAATGATGCTTTCATCATCACTACCCTTTGCTTCAGGTAATAAAAAATCTCTTAGGCTAAAAATAGGGTGTGTGTGAGAGAGAAAGAGAGAGATGCTCTCAGAGGGATTGGCCTTATGTTTCTGTTTTGAATTAGCAAACTCCCCACCTGTCAGTTTTACATTCATATGTTCTGTTCATGTTTGAAGCAGCCTCTGGCAAGGAATATACTGTCTGAATATTTTGTAGACTTTATTTTTGGATTTGTCTGGTAACAGGTTTTGTGCCTTGCTCAAAGCCTTCTGGTGCCACTCCACCACCAACAGATAGATATGGCTGCTACCATAACCTACCTTTTGAATTATAGTCAACACCTTCTTGATTCAGATTCAGAAACTATACTGTTACAAGTTGTTTCAACACACTTTGACCCTTACAGGGCTATATCTTAAAGATTCAGGCCATAATTCTGATCATAAAACAGCATATTACATGTACATGATAATGCTAGTGTTGTTAGAAGTGATTTTTTTATTCAGTAAGAATAATCACCTCAATGGTAAGGAGGAGGGGGTTTATTAATATTTTCTGAGGTATTAGACTCCCTGAAAATAAAAGTCATCTATCTCATCTCTGTCTTTTCAAAAGAGCTGACATTTGTAAATAGAAGCAATCCCTTACTTTGGCTTGTTTTATATTAAAAGCTATTGTTACAATAAATGACTAACCAAGGATGTTGCTGTAAATAGGTTTTTGGGCAGAGGTTTAAAGCAGGAAAGTACATTTATTGAAGAGCTGTGTACAATTTTGAGGTTAGCATACTTATACTACTGTATAAGTATACTGTATTTCAGGTTTAAATATTTTTTTTTCACTTTCACTGTATTTGTGGCTGTTTAACGTTTTAAAGGCAAAACATGGGGACCTCATGAAATACCATGTGAAGTAAACGTGGGCAGCAGAGTGTTTGTTCGGACAGCAGAGGTCGTGTTTTCACCGTCTCCTCTGTGAACCGGAACGATATGGTTTCACCTTGGGTGCATGTCGCTGTGGAGAGAGACACACACTTTGTTTTAGCTAGAAATTTGACATTCAAATGAAAGATAAATGTCTCTGTAGTATTGCAGCGCGTCTGACTGTTTTTCAAACAGAGAGGAAACATGAAACAAGACGTCCGGATACTTTTATTGGGGGAGCGTAAGTCATTCGCACTGACAGCTGACCACAAGCTAAGAGACTAGCAAACATTAGCTGTTGTAGCTAACTTACTAACTTCTAGCTGCATTTACCTCGGTTACTCCTGGTGGTATGGTGCCGATAACTGTCTTAAAAGGGAAATGTATGTCTCTGCACTAAATTATGTCCTATCAGATAAAATATGTTTTCTACGAAGTGACCGCTTTCCAAAGGTTAATTTCCGCTAACTTAGCTAGCTTAGAGTATGTTAACCTGCTGTTAAGGTGTGAACGGTTAGTAGTTAGCTGCCATAGAGAAGTTAGTGAACGTGTTTTTTCATCGGCTAACTGATCAGCTGTCGTCTAGTGAACTAGTCACCACATTACACAATACACAGATGTATTTTAATTTGATGTTATTTTAAAAGTTATCCCTTAGTTAGTTAGAGAGCCGTTAGTTAGCTAGCTGTTAACCCAACGTTAGCTGCAGTCAGGCAGTTGCCGTATAACGTCGCTAACAGTTAACCTACCCACCTACCTAACTAAACTGGTGACTAGTTAGAATAACCTTTCATGTCACCATACTTTGAGTGAAACATTTCCATTAGCTTAACTTTATATAGAGGTTAACGATTCAGTATAATGACATTAGTTATCAGGCGTTCTGTAGATATATCAATGACCTATGAGATTTAATATTGTCTTTTTAATTCAGGGGCTAAAAACTCTGCTGTACAATTGAAGTAAAATAGTGTTTGGGGCAGTCCATGTCAGGGCATTTATGTGAATGATAACATAAGGAGTAGTCAGCTAACGTGCTAGTACATTTTACAGTAGTCACTTCATCATACAAGCCACATTGGATCCTTAATTCTTCCTCTGGCAGCTCCTCTCATCCTCTTCATATTGTCTCCTCTAACAGCCAAGGTGGGAAAGACATCACTCATTATGTCTTTGGTTGGAGAGGAGTTCCCAGAAGAGGTAAGTGTCAGTACAACTATTCAACTATGTACAGCACTGCTGTGATTTTACTAAAACGTCCTTTTTGCAGGAGGATAGGGGGAGAAAGCTGGGGGGATTTTAAGTAGCTGACCACCTGCCACTTATAGCTTATGTTGACCACTGTTTGCTAAATATGGCCCCTGTTACTCTACAGTAGTCAGTACTCAGCAAACTGGTTCATTTTTGTGCAGTAAAGAAAACAAATTGTTGCTTGGTGCTGTCCAATGTGGGAAACCTAATACATTTTAAATTTTCCTTTTGCAGCTTACTTTGCATTATGTAAAACTTATTCTACTCTATAGCAAAAATGACTTCTCACAGGATGAGATAGACAAATCTTTAGTTTAAGATATCAGTGCCAGTTGTAAAACACCTATAGTATATTATAACAAATTATATACAAAAAGTAATGTTTCTTTTAATCTGACTTAACTGAAGTAAGATTTGTTTCATACTGTCATTGCGGTATGTTGGTTAGAAATTGAAAATGGTTCCCCTGGAGTTTAGAAAACACTAGAAAAGTTCAATTCAATGTGGGTTTTTTGTATTTATGACTTTTGCAGCATATCTGGGGTTTATTTGACATGATGAAATCAGCCTGCTCTGCTGTGTACTATGTGTCCAGCACTTTGTTTTTGTGTAATTTTTATTAACTATTTTAGTTTCAGTACACTTGCTGGCAATATGTAAGACTGTAGGTACACAGTAGTTTGCTCCAACTCAAAATGCCTTTGAGAAATTTCCATATACATATAGTATTAATGACTAGTACATTTTGCACTACTGTTCCTCCAAAAGTGGAAATTGCCTAGCATTTCAGCTTATGGCTTACTTTTGTGCTATCTGTGATCTACAATCTCTGACAGGTTCCATCCAGAGCTGAAGAGATCACTATCCCTGCTGACGTGACTCCAGAGAAGGTGCCCACACACATAGTGGACTACTCAGGTAACATGACCTAAAGACTAATATGAAGTACCACCATTTTTCAGTCCTCTGACTGTTCTCAGTGCTTGTTGGACATTAAAGACACCAACTGTAAAGCAATTTAGTGTGTTTGTGTGTGTGCATGTGGGTGTGAATGGCATAACTTTGAGATTTGTTTATGTTTGTCCTTAACCCCAACAGAAAAAGAGCAGTGTGATGAAGTCCTTAGAGATGAGATCATCAAGGTAAGCACACCATACTGCACTAATGAACACACTGAACACCATCCTTTTTAACAGTTGAAACTTCTTTGTAAACGTCATGGGAAATCAAAATCAGATGCACTGAAGGGTTGAAGTGGGCTGAAATAATCTTGAGCAATGCTGTGCCACCCTTGATTACACATACCAACTTTGATAAATAAACGTAATTGTTTCTGCAGTTTGTTCCAATTTTGTTAAGACCAATGTCATATTTTAGGAGGCCCAGCATTTAAGCCATTTAGGCTCAGCCATTTTCTTTCTCTAGGTCCATGTATTTTTCTACATAAACTCTTTTGCACTTTGTAGCAGGCACCTGGATGTTTTTACATCTGATTAGCCAGTCTCAGTCATTCTTCCATTCTTATTTCCTTTTGTCATGTTCAGGGTTTTTGGGAAATATCTTGACATTAAGCGTTCTTTCTCTAGGATTTTAATAAAAGGTAAACAAAGATGATTGAATTCTGTTGAGTCCTTCTCAGCTGTTCTTTCTCCAACCCACACAGGCTAACGTGGTGTGTGTAGTGTATGATGTCACCAACGAAGACACGATAGAAAAGGTAGTAACCTGCTACTTGGTTTACATTGTCTCATACTGTATATCACATTTACTTAATGCATTTAAAATACAAACCAATTACACTTGTCATGTCACACGCTGCCTCTTGTTTTTCAGATCAAAACTAAATGGATACCTTTAGTTAACGGAAATGCAGAGAAAGGGAACAAGTATGTATCAGCTGTTGATGGATGTGTGTTACCTGGGCTCTTCTGTGCCACTGAACTTTGCACTCCTTCCTACTGTTTGCATGTAATGTAGGCAAACTTGGTAATCTAGGAACTTGAGTCACCCTGAATAGTCCATGCAGTAGTCACTATTTGAATGTCAGAATTATATCTTGTATTGCAGGATTACCTGTATTGTGATGTAATTTTTATACAAAACAAGTTATGATAGTGTTATATTGAGAGTTACCCTGTCTCTATATGTTATATCAGAGTTCCCATCATCCTTGTGGGAAACAAGTCTGATCTGCGCTGTGGGAGCTCAATGGAAACCATTCTTCCCATTATGAACCAGTTCTCTGAGATTGAGACATGTGTTGAGGTGAGGCTGAAGTCTCTCATGACGTATCCAGTCTGCTACTTACTGCAGTCTATACACACCTGCTAACCTTACCATTGAGATACACACATGGTTGCCAGGTTTCACACAAATATTTACACATGTACACTTTATCTGGCTTTTAGATTGCTGAGATAATTGTATCTGAAATTTTCTCTCTGCTGTTTTTCCTCTTTCAAGTGTTCTGCAAAGAACCTGAAAAACATTTCAGAGCTGTTCTACTATGCACAAAAGGCAGTTCTTCACCCCACTGCCCCTCTTTATGACCCTGAGGACAAACAGGTCAGCCATTTTTGGTAATGGGATGCCAACTGCGGAGTTCAGCCTGTCCACTTATTCACATATGGGCATACATACAGATTGCTTGAATAATAAGGTTTTTGTCCTCCAATATTTTTCCCCAGCTAAAACCATTGTGTGTCCGAGCCCTTAGCAGAATATTCTACATTTCGGACCAGGACAATGACCGTATCCTCAGTGACGCTGAACTCAACAGCTTTCAGGTGCAAGTTAAAATCACCTAACATTATGTTACATTGGTTCAGTTATTATTTGAACAAAAGCATTTTGTTTACTATAAAAAAAAAATCCATCCATCTTTATGTGTAGAAATCTTGTTTTGGGAATCCTCTGGCACCTCAAGCCTTAGAAGATGTGAAGACAGTAGTTTGGAAGAACACCAGCGATGGGGTGCAGGACAGCGGCCTGACCCTAAATGGTAAAAATCAGTTATGAATAACAACATGCAACTTTAAACTGTTGTTGCAAGGCCACACTCAACTGATGGCCAAGTATTGTCGCTCTTCTTTTTCAGGTTTCTTGTTCCTTAATACATTATTTATCCAGAGGGGCCGACACGAAACCACGTGGACTATCCTCAGGAGGTTTGGTTATGACGACAACCTTGAGCTGACTGATGATTACCTTTACCCTGAGTATGTGTCTTGTGACACTATTGTACTGTATCTGTCAACTCAACTGTACATTTTTATATTGCTGATAACTATTGTGTATTACAGCAGGTTGTATTGCAATAATATTGTAGAGTAAAGATCCCTGTCCCTGTATTCTACATAGTCATCTCCATATTTCTCCATTATGTCCTTGTTTCCATTTGGCTTTGTCTGTGTTGTGTTTGTACACACTAGTCAGGAATGCCCAAATATAATAATATAAATATCGAATTGTTGTTTTTCTGTTGTCAGACTACGAGTTCCCGTCGGCTGCACCACAGAGCTCAATCATTTAGGTCACCAGTTTCTCCAGCGGCTGTTTGACAAGTACGACGAAGTGAGTAGCAATCTTAACTGCCTTTAAAGTCAAGTTCAGTTCAATTTAGTTTTCTACATGGCATATTCAATAAAGGAGGGTTTCCTTGTTTTGAAGAAGTGACCTGTTTTTCCCTCTTAGGACAAAGACTCTGCCCTGTCGCCGACAGAGCTCAGGAACCTATTTTGCGTATGTCCTTACATGCCATGGGGTGCAGAGGTCTATATGACCGTCCCAACCACAGACGAGGGCTACATCTCTAATCATGGCTACCTTTGTCAGTGGACGTAAGTACCTCACGATGGTTAGTGATTTTATGTGATTGTAAGCATGCACTAGGTTTACACTTTTGTGCACTTATAGGCAATTTATGTTCTGCACTGTTCGAAGGTCACATGTATGTCAATCCCTTCACATGCAGGCTTTCTGCATACCTTGACATCCACCGTTGCCTGGAGCACCTAGGATACCTAGGCTACCCTATCCTCACTGAGCAGGAGTCACAGATTGGCGCAATCACAGGTGTGTGTGTGTGTGTGTGTGTGTGTTTGGGAGATTGACTGTTAATTATAAGCAATCCCAACAAACAGCATGTCACTTACAAATGTTGAGAACATCTCCTTATGGAACAGGAGAGACATACTGTACCCTCTTTGAAAACTTAATTCCCAGTCTCATAGTTAAGAACTGTTCTGTAGGAGGATTACTAGTCTTAATCCTGTCCACCGTGCCACATACATGTACATTTGTCCTTGAGATGTGAAGATTTGTAAATTGCATGTGTGTTGACACATTTACACATGCATGGTTTGAAATATAGTGCACTCTCCAGTCCACACATGAAATACATTTTGTTCTTGTGTTTCTTGTGAGCATTAACTAAAAGAATAATGATTAGTGATTAAATTAGTGATTGATGGTTGAGCTAATATGAGGACCTGTTACTAGGGTGTGTATATGGTAGTAGTGTCTCTGCAGACATACTGTGTGTGAACTAGTGGCAGTCTGAGGATAGTTTGTCAGGAAAGCTTGGACAAGATTGGAAAGTGTTATGTAATATATCTCACTGCTGCTAATCACACCCATTCTGTCTCTGTCTCAGAAGTGAGCACCTTTTAGTTGACCCTACTGTAGATGACCAGTATTGATGTTAATTGTTATTGTATTTAATTTTAGCCATGCCTGCAGTATCGTTCTAAGAAAGTTCCTGAGTGAAATATCTCAATAACTGTCAGATGGATTGCCACAGTGTTGGGTACAGACATTCATTGCCTCTAGAGGACCAGTCCTAAGACTTGGGTGATTTTTCATCTAGTGCCACAGCAGCTGGGGCTGACAAAGTACAGTTTAGATTGATGAATAGTTGAGTCAAGTCTGACAGTACAGAGTGGTGCTAGATAAGCTGAGTCCCAGATATCCTAAAATGGTAATTGTACAGACAATAAACCCTCTGGATTTTAGCAACAACATGCACTTTCCTGTGGCAGTACCCTCAGGCCAAACTTTACAGTTTGTGTCCTATAAGTGGTTGGGATCCTTTATTTTCATCGATTCAGTTTATTTTCTAATAAAATTTTATTTGATGCCTACATGTCTTATGACTATTAGTCTTGTTTCCTCTGACTTTAAACCTGTGATGTCATGTTGCCTAACACAAGCTGGACTGGCGTACCCTGCACTTACACATGTGTAATGTGCACCTGCATTATATTCTAAACCTAGTTGTTAGGCCTTGTGGAAATCCCCTAACTGCCATTAGAGGTCACTTTAACTAAGGTTTTAGTTCCGCAATATGCTGTATAGACTAATTTTACTTGTATGAAATCAATGTAATGCAATTAAGTATCCTTCAAGTAAAATGTTTTTGTTTTGCTGTAATACATTTTAAATCCAAAGAGTGCGCGTTACTGATTATCTGAGCGAAATCACTTTTTTTTTCAACCCAGGTTGTATTTTCATATTATTTGCTATCGTTTATAACAACGCTTTATCCACAAGCTTTTTTTGTTGAGATATGACACAGCTACAGATCCTCAAGGATAAACAGGTCAGCACAAGTGATGTTTTCTACAGGCTACATGTTTTCAACGGTGATGAAACAGGAGACCATGTAGAAGAACTGAAACAGCAGCTCCTGTGGCAGGTTGACCTTTCTCAGCTGGTGCAGGAATTACATCTTCTGCTTTGGCCTTTTTTAATGACAATGTTGGCCTCCCACCTCAGGGCTGTTAATTGTACTGTGTAGAAAACTAAACAAATCTAACTTCCCCTAGCAAGTAGTGAAAATTGGAAAATCTTGAAATTGAAAATCAAAGACCATTTTTAATTTTACCATTTGGTAAGGCAGGGGTTCAGCTGTGTTCTTGTAGCTAAGCAAGTCAAATTCTAACAGAATGGCAGCCCTGTGTGTTTGTGCATTGTGTTTATATTTTGTTTTTTTCTGCTTGTTTATATGTGCAGTAACACGGGAGAAAGAGGTGGACCTGGAGAAGTGCCAGACACATCGGTCAGTGTTTCTCTGCAAAGTGATCGGACCACGGGGAACAGGCAAGACAGCCTTTCTCCAGGCCTTTGTGGGCCGCAGCGTTGTGGTATGGCACCATCTGCTAGTCTGGGACTGAAAATATTAAGTGTTGCATTATTAAACTGTGAAACTTGTACTAGTCTGCATCATCAACATTGATAATACTAAGTAGTGACTGTTTTCCTTTTTTTTTCACTCTCTTTTGCCTTCTACAATATAAGGGGAATTCCAGCAGTGCCTTCTCACCCTATGCCATAAACACTGTCCGAGTCAGCAACCAGGAGAAGTACCTTATCGTAAGTAGCACCCATACTGACCTTAATGCTGACCCTTAACCTCTGACCCTGACTAAAGCCTGAGCACTACACTCTTCTCCTCCCCATGCAGCTCAATGAGGTGGATGTGGAGGTGGACTTCCTGAAGGCATCAGACGCCTCCTGTGATGTTGCTTGTCTCATGTACGACACCAGTGACCCACATTCCTTTGACTATTGTGCCAGTATATACAAGGTCAGTCACAACAAAGGTCATAGGAGCATTTAAAGGATAATACAAGTGTTTATTTGTTATCATTTTTAGTTTGTGCCATTCACATAGGTTGCCTATCTTCTTTACACTGTTTGTGCTGGTGTTTGCACACAGTCAGCCTAGTTAATAATGCAGTATTACAGCTCACTTTGCTGCCTTTAGCACTTTCTACCATTCAACTGAAGACTTAATTAGTTTTTTTCTGTTTCTCATGTACAGTAATTTCAGTGGCTGTGATTACATTTTTTCATACAAATCAAAAAAAATTCAAATTACAAATCCATTAAAAGTGTATTCTATTTACATGCTCTATAGGAAGAAGGGCTCTAACATGTGCAATACACTGAATCCAGCAGTTCAGAACAGGCAAAAGAGGGTGACATGAACCTGCTTCCAGCATCATTATTAGTTTATTGATGTGTGTTCTAGTGAAGCAACAGTTTGATCTGTAAATATTACTCTGCGGTTATTAAACAGGAGAAGCCACCTCCAGCTCCTGCTGTGATTCAGAATTTCCTGGAAACAAGTAAACTTCACTTAACCAAAGACCTCTCCGCTTAGAAAGATACACCACTTGGATAAAGCCTACAAGTGGTCGAGAGTACTCATAAAGACGAAACAGTGGAAGAGACAATGGTGTGGATTTTCAAAGATCTGCACTCTTTCCAGAATAAACATCTTTATTCTGGAAAGAGATCCTGATTACAAATTGTATCTGTCAAAAGAATTATAGAGGAATTAAACCTCTTCCCAAAAAATATTCCTAATTGGAGAATTTATTGTGATCAAGGTGTTTATAGGATATTTTAATCGTCTTGGCCTGTTATTCTGATTATTACCTGATTAAAAGGCTCCATGTAAACAGTTACAAGAAGAAATGGGTGTCTCCACCAATAAATAAACCAAAGATACAAACAATTCACCTTACAAACTTTGACAGATCCGTGTCCATGTACAAGTCATGATAAAAAGTGATTTAGACTTTTCTTCAGTTTGTTTACATTTATTATGTTGTTATTTCATTAGGACGCTTTTGAAAACAAGGTAGACCCTTCTCTGTCAACTAAAGTTTTCACTCTTTATTCTATTTCTTCTTACATAGCAGCACTACATGGAGAGCAACATCCCATGTGTGCTGGTCGCCTCCAAGGTGGACGTTCCTGAGGTCAAGCAATTCCACGGGATGACTCCAGCAGAGTTCTGTTATAAACACCGACTGCCTCCGCCGCTGCCCTTCTCCAGCCTGTTCCTTGACTCCACCAGCAAGAACATCTACACCAGGCTTGCCTGGGCAGCAATGTACCCGTATGTTCTAGTTAGACAGACTACTCTTCTGATTAGCTCTAGCTCTTAACTAAAATCAGATGTCACTGAAAACCTGGAAGATCAGTCACAGGAGAATATAGTTTAAAACACTGAGTGATTAAAAGGTGGCAGGTAGAGATGTAAGAGAAGCTAGACATTTGTTTTGCACACGGTACTAGCTGTGTGCTGCTTTGTGTGACTGACTCTTAATGTTATTTTTCCTCCAATCTCCAGACACCTAAATGGTTCAGACATGAGCAACACTTCATTCTGGCTGAGAGTGGCGTTGGGGTCGGCTGTGGTTGCAGTTCTGGGATTTGCCATCTACAGAGCTGTTGCCAGACTGAAATGATCAACAACCAGCTGAGCTTCTTTTTATTTTATTTTATTTTATTTTTTTCAAGCCTGACACTCTATACATACATCCATCAAGACCAAACCTCCGAGACCAGAGCCAAAACCACCGCAGTCTGAACAAGACCTAGTCTGCATCATTTTACTTTTTACCCTGAAGGCTCCCTGGAAACTCTTCATATCTATCCTTCTTAGTGTCTGACTTTTTCACTTTCTCCTATGCTCTGAGTCAGTTGATTGCAACAGTCCAAAGGCAATTGGAAGCTAGTGATTATATTATTCCCCATGCTGCTGTGCCCAGCTTTTTCTGCCTTACATTGTCCAACCAGGCTAAGTAGGAGTTAGCCTGTCAGCGCTCGGTGCATTGATACATGAAGAACTGTTCATGTCCAACAGGTGCTTTATCAGAGGGGAGGAAATGCAGGAAGACAGTTGCGTCTAATCTATTGCTTTCCCCTCAATTATCTGTTAAATGTTAATGGTGAGATTGGAGAAGTTTTATATACATGCAGTGTTTCCTAAGCATAATGTAGAAAAATGCCAAATTGACTAGACTGAGGAACCAAAGGGGTAGCACATTAAGCATTTTTAACAGAGCAAACATCCTGAATGGCTGCCATTGAATCTCTGGCTGGAACTCCTCAATGAACAACACTTCCTTTTGACCATGCCACCACAGATACAAGATTTTTATATCTGATTTGCCAAATAACTCCAGCAGCAATGAGTAGTGATAGCATGTTATTTACCCCTTAGGCATATTATTTTGCCTGAGAATGAAACATTTTAATGTTTTTAGCAGTAAGGCCTCCACTGATCTGCTGTGGCAGGGAGAGATGTGCATGAAGAAACATGGCAGTTTGTTTATGCATCTGCAAGTAGTCAGAAAATATTTTTCCTATAAAAGGAGGCCGAGCAAACCTCCAAAAATGACAAAATGTTAAAGAAAAATCTGGTCAAATTTATCTCTGCTTACGCTCAGTTTCCCTCTGTTCACATTGAAATTGAATTAATTAATTTTTATTCAGATTGAAATTGATTGATGATCTGTGCTTTTTTTTTCTATTTACATACACCTGACACTGTGCATACACTTTGACCTTGTTACATAATCTGCCATTGTATCATTTTCCAAAATGAGTCAGTCATGTTAATGTCTGTTTTGTTGCTTAATTTAGCTGGGGGCCTGCTGCTCCTGCAGGATACACTTGTGTGACTTTTGAAATATGGCTGTTTTCTTACTGAAAGTGAACTGATTTAGATGCTTAATAAAAGACCAGACCAGACCTTTGCCCAAAAGACGTTATGGATGTTGGGATGAAAGATATGTCGTGAATGCTGTTTATTATGTCTGACAGTTGGTTCTTTTTTTCAAATCTTCGCTTTGTTGATATGTAGCATCACTTTTTTTTTTTTTTGGCTGACTAAATTTTGTTTTTAATTTACTGCATTTAAACACAAGTATCAGTATCTGACCACACACGTGAAGCAATACCAGTTACTACCCTTTTGCACGTAGCTTCTCGAAATGCAAGAACAGCAACTGGATGCTTTGATCATTCAGCCTGAAGCTGTTAAACAAGGTTAGTTTGATGATCTCACACCTGTCTTTAAAGATCATAATGAATAACAGTATGTAGAGGGTAATTTGTGTGTAATCTTGACTTTCATCAGCTTGACTCCAGTCTGTCTGCTGCTGGAGTCTCAGTTCCAACTGCAGACAGCCTGGAATCGCCTGCAAGACACCACGAGGTGGCAGTGTTACATGTCAAGTGAGAGGCAGGACAGAAGAAGCCCTGGGTGTGTCTGCAAAAGCCACCTCCTCACTGCTCTGCAGCCACTCTGGGGAAAGTGGCTTTTGGGATTTTGAGTGTAGTTCATGTGTCAGAACAAAGTAAATAACTACTGTATTAATTTAAGTCGTGTATTCAGGACTGTGTTTGATTGCGCACTTTGCAGACCAGTTTTGCAGTAAATTAATCTTTTGGACTTGTTTACCACTGTCCTATTCCCATAAGGAACATTATTTCTTTACACTTTTGTTTCACAATATCTTTGGTATATAGGGTTTTACTTCATACCACTAAAGTGTCCTACAAAGCCCTTGTCTGCCCCCGTGACTGGTTGGTAAAGCAGTTATAAGGTAATTCAATCAAGAGTGCACGATACTAGTTATTGATAAAACCACCCACTGCTTTTCATGTGACTTCTGTAGTTCCCATTTCATAGTCTAACTTATAACATTAGAACTTGCAGTCTTCCCAAGTGTCCACCCATGTTTTATCAGCCTCTGCAACAGAAAATCATCCCTCTCGTTGGAACTTCCATACGTGCGCTTTGTCTGCAACATCTTGGTGCATGCAGCGGGCTGAAGAGGTTCAAATATATATGTGTATATATATGTGTGTATGTATAGTCTATTCATCTTTGATATCCACAGAAATTCCTCCGTCCACTAAAAGCATATTACGCACGCGTAAAATGCGCGCAGTAAGTTGACACACATATTTTGTAGAAGATGACAAAGGTTTATTGAATTACAGTATAAACATTCTTTAAAAGTGACTGAACACAGTGGGATGTTTTTATATTATAAGTCGTCTGAACATGAGAAAATATACAGAATGGAGCTTAAATAACTATAGAGCCTTTAGGAAATTCTTGCTGACGTCCACTGCCTACGGTCTGTACATTGTAAAGGCTCAACAATGCCAACCATTGACACATTTTGTATTTTCAGTATGACCCCGTGCACTGACAATAACTATTCTTAAGTTCAACTGTATATACATTTTTTTTTTCCTTTTCATCAAGACCCTAGATTAGCCTGTATGCATCCAATGATCAGACAGAAATTAACAGTATTATTAACGCCAAATAAAAATGCTCACAATTATTTCTACAGCATCTATTGGCTATAGTGCAATGGAGAAGAAACTACTAGTAAAAACAGCATAAGTTTGCATGAAACCTTACAAAAATAATACATATAAGAAAACATTTCCTTCTGTATTTACAGTGACTTTGTCTCTGATATTGTCCTTTTACTTCTTCTTTCCTGCTTTGGCTGCCTTTCTGGGTGTCTTTGCCTTGGGCTTGGCTGCCTTCTTTGCTGGTTTTGCCTTGGGCTTGGCTGCCTTGGGTTTCTTAGCTGGTGCTTTTTTGGCTTTCGTTGGCGTCGCCTTTTTCACGACCTTTTTCACTTTCTTTGCAGCTGCCTTCTTGGGTTTTTCCGGCGTCTTTGACACCTTCTTGGGCTTGGCCGCCTTCTTGGGTTTGGCGGGCTTCGCTGCCTTCTTTGGTTTGACAGATGCCGCTACCTTGGTTGACTTTTTGGAGTCCTCTGGTTTGGTCAGCCTGAAGGATCCGGACGCGCCGATGCCTTTGGTGTGGCGCAGCATCCCGGACGCCACCAGCCTCTTCAGGGCCATTTTAATCTGCACATCGGCGTTCTCGCCCACCTTATAGTTCTTCCTCACGTACTTCTGGATGGACTGACGGGACGCTCCACTCCGGCTGTCGTCGTGAACGATGGCCGCTTTAATCATCTCCGAGTACTTGGGATGAGAAGCGGGTTTTTTGGGCTTTGATGCCTTTTTGGCTTTGGCCGGAGCTGCCGACGTCTCTGCCATGGTGACTTTTTGAGTTAGTTAACAAAAAAAAAGTCCTGGAGGTGTAATTTCACCCGGCTCAGCTGGGAAACCGGAGAGTCAGAAACAGCGAAATATATTCACAGCCAGAAATAAAGCTTTCCCCCAGAAAGTCCGAGCTGGCAGACAATGCCACACTACTGCTCGTATAGCAAAAATGTTGTTATAATAGTCCACACAAACTGATGCGCCAGTAGCCTACACAGGATCACTTAGTGTCTTATTCCACAGGCGCCTCAGTGAGCCTATGAAGCCTATCTGCGGACGTGATTGAGAACACCAACTGCCAGCAGCTGATCTAGCGGACTCCATGGAACTGGCGCCGTCCCGTTTGTGTTTCTTCATCCTCCAACTCCTGTCAAATATAAAAGCTACGGCGGAGTACTGATCTACAAAACATTATGAGCTGATAGCAGAGACATTGGGCTTCACGGGGACACACTTTTTTCTCTTCATCCGCGCCGGCGAACAACTTTTATTCCAGGAAAACCCGCTGGAAGTAACGCGTGCTGTGAACAATTTTGCACAATTCGCGTTAAATTGACCCAAACAGACGGAACCTGGGGCAAAAGCATCCAATGCAGATCGAAATTGAATCTATGCTTAAACGGATGCACGCGGTTCGGCCGGTGTCGGATTCCGTTTTTGTTTTTAATACATCGATACATTTTCCCAACTAACACAGTCCGGCCATTGACTTTGAGTGACGTGGTCGAGATTATTTAGTGTTAAACCTCCTATAAATTAAATGTCACAGCATCTAAGTTACAGATGACACTTGGGACGATGATATGGGGTTATACGCGTGGGGATACGGTAGATGGCTTTGCTGTGTTTGCTGGTTTTTGGACAGAATTGGTTATAACTGTCACTACGGCAGTCGCCACTCGAGCTCCATTGTCAGGAAAGTTGCCAACACATCCAAAGATCAGGGATTCTGATACCGGATCATAAAATTGATCACCATATGTCGGATAGGGTTGTGAGTGGATGCTGTGTAACCAGGTGTGAGTCCAGCTGCAAAGGAGGGCTGCAGCCGAAAGCAAAGTCCTTTAATATAGGGCGCTGTGATGGCTTTCTTTTGTTCAGGAACTGGCGCATCAGACCACAGCCAATAACAGGTTTGACATTTGGCTTTCCTCTTTTTTGAGGGTCTGTGGTGCCGGTCCTAAGCAAGAAAATCCTCCCAAATAACAAACTTTACTACAAATCTCCTGTATTAGGCCTATTTCTTATTTTTAATGTCAGGTCTGATGTCCCTCCCTGCAACGCCATTTTGATTCCTATATGAAAGTCACATCCACTGGAGTAGTGCTTTCCCCCCGACTTTTGTGGCATGGTTATTTGAGTTATTGGACACTATTTTTGGATAATAACCAAATTTCTGTCCTCATGCACATTACACTCAGTGGTGCAAAACAACGCGTAGAGGTGGTCCTCTACAGTGTAGACTACAGTGGGATACTGCACATTTTGAGGCAGTGAAGTGTCCACTGTTCAAAATAACATTTTGCCCAATTACCTTTTACATCTCACCTGTTTATTTTATATATTGTTGCCGATAAATAATGTAAATAATCAAAATAAAGTTAAGTGTAGTGTGGAAAATATCATGAGTCCCTCTATCTCCACCTGTGTCCTTATAGTGAGTTGATGACTAAGTGTTTTGTTTTTTGGTGTGCGTGTGTTTTAACAGGAGGGTGGTTGAGCAAGGAGGGAGTGAATGAGTGAAAACGTGCGGGGAGGGGGGGGGTATCGTGATTTGTTGTTTTTTCTTCATGTGGCATAGCTGAGCTACTGAGGGAGGGAGTAGATGAAAGGGTGAGTTACGCTACATAGCACAAGTGCATAGAAGAGCGAGGGGAGTAGATGACAGGGTGAAGGAGTGAATGAGTGAATAAAAATGTTTAATGTGGGGTATTAGTCTGTGCAGTGCGCTGCTTATATGCTTACTGTATAAATACTATAATGAACAACCTATTGTTTGCGAGTCCTATTCGGGCCATGTGTAGCAGGGATAGCTTTCGGCTTGTTTTGTTGGGGGGGGGGGCAATAGGGTATTGGTCCGTTGTTTTTGTCACCGATTGTCCGAAGTGATGTGTTATTGTCTTTGGCCGCTTGTGCCCAGTTTAGGAAGCTAAACAGAGACTTCTCCCCGGGTTAGACCACTCCCTTCATCCGCCGACAGAGGGACGTCCTCAACCTGCTCAACGCATCATTTCAAAGTAATTATCAGTACGGTGAGATGTAACTTAATGACCTGGACATTTTATTAAGCTGCTTGCGGTGCGTTTCTGTTTCATAAGCGGCTGATAATTGACCATCATTCATAGTTGTCCAATGATTGGTCTAGAATTGTCCCTGCCAGAATTATACCCTAAATGTGTTTATTTATTTATTTTTTCCGAGGATTGGTGTCTCTGTGGTGTGGGCGGAGCTGAAAGGATTACTTGATTAATCAATTAGTCGATTAGCAGACAATTATTTTGATGATTTATTAATCATTTCAGTCATTTTTCAAGCACAAATGCCAAACATCTGATGATGTCAGCTACTTAAACATGAGGATTTGTTTTACATTGTAGTGAATTTAATATCTTTTGGTTTTGCACTGTTGATCCGACCAAAGAAGCAGTTTGATGATGTCACCTTGGGCTCTGGGTAATTACAATGGGCATTTTTCACTATTTTCTGATGTTTAAACCAAACGATTAATCAAAGAAATAATCAGCGATAATGAAAATAATCGTTTCAAAAATGTACTGCAATTTTTTTTCTTTTTTTCTTTCAAGAGTACAAAAAATGTCTTTATAGAGTAGTATTGGTACAAGTGTGATATTCCTTGTGCCCCTTTTGGTGTATATATAGTCATTCACTTCTGCTGCCAACACACTGAAATCTAGCTTCCCAGTTTTATCTTTAGTCATGCCAGTGTCTGAGGTGCAAATCTATTCAGCTTACATAATGCTTAACCCAGTGCTGGTTTATTTGTCAGAAGTTGGAGAGAGTCGAGTGGGAGGTACATTACACATGCATTTACAGAAGACAGCATCGTGTCAGGAGTTTAGCGTTGCTTCTCTAAATTTATGCCAGTTTGTAATTTTAGCTGCCTAAAGCCCTCTCAAGTCTTGTCCTGCCTCTGGCCGAAAGCATTCTAGGTAACATCACCCACCATTTACCCACTGAAGGCCTCAGTGTGCTCCATATCAGGGCTGTGGATCAGTTGTCAAAAGGTCCAAAACGACCCAGCACATGCTCACATTGTGCTCCTTTAAAAGCATTCTTTCTGAGTTGCTTTGATTTGAAGACTTTATCGTTGTTTACTCTGGCTTTAAAAGTCAGATAAGGTTCAATTAAATCAGATCATTTTTATTTACTCAGGTGGCAAGAAAAGAAGGTCTGGAGACAGTTTTTAGATTAGATCATTCCTTTTTCTGAGGAATCCTCAGGGTTTCTTTACTGTGAGTATATATATATAAATACACACACAGATATATCTATATATGTATATATATGTATGTGTGTATATGTGTATATATGTGTGTATATATATACACAAAGTTACATAATATCAGATAACATTATTAAAGGAATTAGATGGAGTTGTCTTGTAAATGAAGACTATGAAGTAATCACAGTTACTGCCTCAAAACTGGATGCTCATTTTTGATTTGTTTCAGTTTTAGCAACTTCTCCATCTTTATTTCCATGGAATACACCAAATGTGCTTTCATCAACATATACTGGGTTCTGCCATCACCTGCATGTGACAGGGTGTAACATTGGTTCCACACGCATACATGAAAATGTATACAGGTATAGTTTATTGTAAATCTTTGACCAGTTGCATCTTCCATACTTGCACATCAGTACATCTCCATGTGCAGTTTTAAAGTGCCAGTTGTGCCCTTGAGCTGGGCATCACTTAGTTCATCCGCCCATTACGCTGCCACAGATAAAACTGTCTATGTCTTGGTGATTAGACCTTCACTAAACTAACAGTGAACTAAGCCATGTTGAGACAACGGAAAGTGAGAACAAGGCATTGACACAGTCGCAGTTTTAATACGCTTGTCCTCGGGCCAGCTGGGGTGTGAGTGTGCTCAGTAGAGGTAGTGTTTGTGTGTAGTTGACAGTTGTGACAACACTTGGACGTGTGAGCAGGTGTCAGTGGCCAAGTGCTGTGCTGACTGCTGTACGATCGAGCCAATAGAGGCCCGTCAGTTTGGCCCACACCAAGGCACTCTTTGTGAATGTCTTACCATTCCCCACTCCAAAACACCCTCCCTCATCTCAGTATGTACAGCAGGTAACTATTTCCACAGCGTCAGCTGTCAAACCACCTCTCACGTGACAGGCTTTTCATTGGACTTCGGTCAGAACACCTGTGAGCTGTCAGTCAAACCATCAGAGATGACTAACAGAAGCTATTGTAAGCCATTGTCTCTCATGATACAACATGACACAGCATTTTTGGTCAAACAGTTTAAAGAGAGGTTTTTAAACAGAGGTGCTCCATTGGGAAATAATCAGTCAGTTATTACGTTCATATTAATGAAACAAACTAAAATGCTGAGTTGGAAAACTATACTTCTGATGCTGTAACAGTTACACATGTGACATATTGACCACAAGCTATCACATCTAATTTAACACTGATAAATTGCCGTTCAAGAATGCTACATTAAGCCCTAATCCTGACTTTAACCTTTGCCCCTTTAATACCTGGAGACTTAAGTACAGTACATGAGTAGCACAAGCTGCTGCAACAGGAGCCATCTTGTGTTTATGGGAAGAATTCAATATAATTGTGATATTTATTTACAAAAATTGAAACTATAAAACTGTCCTTAGTCGTTTGAACACAATGAGAAATTACCATTTCATGAACAGGCATTTCTTTCTTTTACTTTGTGTTCTGTTATTATGTCAAAACTTTACACTAAAAATATAAAAAACAATGATTGAAATAGTTGTAATGCTTCCTGTGCACTCAGTATACTTTTATGCAAAACATTTGCTAAATGCATAAGTGCAGGCATAAGTATTGTGCTCGGAGTCCATTCATACTGTAGTAGTGACTTCTAGTCGGAGCTGCTTTTACCAACAGAGGGCAGTAGCAGCTTAAATACAAGTAATTAATTGTGTTATTTGCAATCCATTTAATCTTAGATTTGGCTTAGATGTAATTAGTGCTGCTACACAAACTGAGGATATATAATTGTGTCAAACTGTAATATTTATATATAATATAATAGATAGTAACAAAAGTGGGCACTACCTTATGTTATATCCTGTACATGGTCTAACTGAAAGTACAGGAGTGATGAGCTCTAGTTAGTTCAGTTTATCTCAGGTGGGACTGGTTTGTCAGCACTCCCTGGATACTCTGTGGTTTGTTTACGTGGATGTCGGCCAACAGGGCTGCCCTCACTTTAGGGTGCAGCTGCAGGTTTAGACACCAGAGGTCTCTCCACACTCAAACCTTACTGCTGTGACTCCCAAACCTCCCAACCACAAGAAGCTGCTCAGAAAGCCTGTGCTCTACTCAGCTAGAAGTGGCACTGTGACACTGTAATGTCAAAAATAGCGACTGATGTTAGGGAGGCAGACCTGTGGTCCCTGTGTGAGATACTGCAGACAGGGCTGAAAGTGTGGCTCCCCTATGAATTCAGATCATGGCAGTTTTACAGAAATTCGGATACACCCGTCAATCTTTTTCCGTTTCCCCTTTGCTTTCCCTTTATCCTTTTAATGATCTCCCCTTTTCACCCTTCTTCCTCTAACTCTCTCCTTCCCCTTTCCTCGCCTCTTCCGTTTTATGTCCCCAAGAGATCTTCTAAGTGGAGCAGTTTTCAACTAAAACTGTGCCATTCAGTGACCTGATTCATTTTTCTGACATTTTTCATCATGCGGGTGATTCCCTCTATTGCACAATCACTACTGCCTGACATTCAGCGACTCGAGTTAATTCACATGATTAGTTGAGGCTAACCAGTTCCAGATGTCTTGTCTTCTTAATTTATAAAAAGATTAGGTCAGCTAAGAGAACAATACAGTGACACTGTAATGTTGTGATCCTGCACAATGTCAACATGCTGTGTGTTAAATTGTGTTTTGCAGATTAGCACAGCATTAGTATTTATGACTGCTGTCATCCCTTGAACTCTCAATCTTTTGGTCAGGTCTTGTGGTTGAAGTTTCATTCCTTCCTCTGTTGAGCTCTCAGACTGCAGCTCTTTTCCCTGACTTTCTTTTCTTTTAACTGTGCAAACTTACCTTTGTTCATTTTCTCTTCCCACTTAATGTTTTTTCAGGGTGGAAGATGGCCTCCACCTCGCTTGGGTGTCCACACAGAAACATCCTGAGAAACCTGTGTGGCTGTTTGCCATTGGTCCACCTAGACAACCAGTTTAATTAAGACTTCATGAGGGAATTTCTGGTTTTACTTTCTGTAGCACAACTTATATTCATCTGGCCCCAGCAAGGAGAATTCAGCAAGTCCGGCTAATCAGTTGTTGTTCACTGATGTGTATTTTCTAGTACCAGTATGCTAATCCAGTGCATCTATGACTGAATGTGTAAAATATTGTTTGGTTGGTTTATTTAAGTATCTTGCACCCAATGGCGCCCAGCTCATATGGGCTTACAAGACACTAGACAGAAAAAACAACCAAGATGGTCACATGAAAGATCGTACCATACAGTTCCACAAATTCAAAAAGAGAACATTTCAAAAGATCCTCAACGTATCTAGTGTGTCTTGTTCTATGAATCTTGCCAAAACAACATGACACCACAACATATCGACCAAAACAATCAGGATTCTTTGACTGAATCTTTTCTAGCAGACTCATTAAGTAGCTGTAGCTGCATCTGATCTCAAAATCAATGAAAAATGAAATGCTGAAAACTACAAATCTACATTTAGACAATCTAGTTTTTAACTTTGATCAAGTACTAAGAGGTTGCCAGATTGTATTTTTAAAGAATTTACTGTGAAGAAAGACATGTGACAGCTACCAGTTTTATGACTCCCAGATGTTGTGATATTGCAGCCCTGTGCACTCTTTTGTCAGTGCTGAAATTGACATTGCAATAACAGTACACCACAGAGCCTTATATTGTGGACATCTAAAAGTCTAGACTGAGCAACAGGGTGGAATTTCATCCAGGTTTAAGAAGGACAAAACCAAGATTTAAAGAAAGCTTTGGTGCAACAGAAATGTATAATAAACAGTGATTTAATCCTGGTGTAAAGTTAATCCTAGCTGGTGCAACCCATCTAAAACAAATCCCTACAGTTTGCATACACATACAGTGTGTAGTGTACATGAGGCGACTGCTTTATAAATCAGCATACATGCAGCTAAAACCCTGGCATAGCCTGTATATAATTAAGACACACTGAATTCAGACCTTTAAGGCATGCATTTATAGCTTCCTCTTACTATCCGTTTCACAGACAGAAACAAAACTATCCACGCGCAGACGCCGATAAATAAACACCTGCCTTATGGACCTCGAGGTCATTAAGCTGGTGAGGAAAGAGTGCAGACTGGCGGTCTAATTAATGTGCCTTTCTGCCTCCCTGAAAGGCCTTGTTATTCTCTCCCCACTCTCACAGAGGCTGGAACAGTGTTTTGTCTGCTGCTCTCAGGCCTTATTAAAAGAGGAGCAGGCTGCCTAGGTTCGTCCTACCATCTGCATCCAACAGGGCTGAATAGAACATGAAGGGTTTAGTCAGGCTCAAGAGAGACCATCCCGTCGGGGACACTTCAGGCAGCGGAGACCGTATTTCACTGGAGGCTTATCTCGCTCTGTCAGTCATCTGGGTAATGTCACTTCGTGGCAGTGTAATGGAAACAATGATACTGGCATGGCCCTCGGTGGGGCTTTGAGCCTAGTTGGCATCTTATTCACATATTTGGGAATGCTATTTACCTGTTTCTAGTGCTATTTTTGCTCCATCAAGGCCATTTGTGCATTTTCATTTGATAGTGTGTGATTGAATAGTGCTACATTCATATTGGCTTTCTTTCAAACAGAGCCAAGACTGTGTTTGTGTTGATGTTATTCATACAGCACATACATACAGTCACACTAACTCTAACATATGGGAGAGCCTGGGGGGTTTTCTTAAGAGGGTTTTCTGCTTTATTTTCTTACAGCATGGGAGTTTTTAGTTCATGGTGCTTGTCTATCATTGTTTGATGGGAGTCCTTTGAGGTTACCAAGGCTGAATTCAGTTTCATTTTGGCTGTTCTTTCAATCTGTCCCACTTATTGCAGTTTGCAAATCCTCCAGTGGTGACCTTATGATTAGATTTGTCTTATTCATGCTCACAACTACAGCGTATTGGAGACCAATGAATTCCGAACATTGATTAGTATTTGAACAAAGAACCCTATGGAGTGACTTCAGTCCTTCCTCACAAAGAAAGGAAATCCTGTCGTTGCTGTAGCCCAGGACGGTCATTATTAAGGTTTTGTTTAAACAGGAGTGTGTCAGGTGGGCATAATGGAAGGTGACAAATGGAAAGTCCGGGAGCTCTGCCATGTTCAAGGTGGCCTAGGTCCAATCCATTAGGTCAAATACAGCAGTTACTCGTGGCTTCATATAGTCAGCAGCCTCAGTCTGAACCAATAAACCACAAGACACATTGCTGTAATGAGTAGGTCCAGATATTTTTTAAATTTTATAATTTATAAGCCTTCCCGCCTGTAAGAAAATGAAACCAAACATCTGGTGCAATAATGGTACTTAAACAGGCAGAGGCACTGTTTGTCACCAAGCCAGAGGCTGAGTTACACTGCTGGTGGTAAATCTCACAGGAAACAGTGCAGAGGACAAGAAACACCCCTGCTTCAACCACAGTGTGAGCTGAAGTCGTCACCGGGTCGCAACCCTGACGACGTCTCCAGCCACAGGCAGCTCCAGGGCATCTAAGGCTGTTTCACTTTTTTTTATGAGTTAAGATTTTACGTCCCCTCACTGCTTCCTCCCCTTCATCGCCATTGTCCTGAAGAGGAGGGGTCACTGCGGATTTGTGCAGAAAGAAAACACCTTTTAAAGGGGATTTCAATCAAATCAAGCACAAACCACTGCCTGCCGCCCACACGAGCAGTAACAAGTTCCTTTTCATCATTCATATGTTCTGACCCTCTGGCTCTGCTCCCTCCATGCCAGTCTCTTTATTATGCGACAGATTAACATAAAAAGAGCCTTTGTTCTGGTATTACTTATACTGAACTATTGTATTGAGGACTCTGGTCTTGCGTTATTGTCGTGGTGGTATTCATTCGAGCTCATTGGAGGATCAGTGAGCCATCCAAACAGTTTAATTCAATTTTTATGTGTGTTGGTGGTGGGAGTACGCTTTGATTGTGCAGCAGTGCATACAATGTGCTAATGTGCCAGTGCTTATAATTAGCACATAGATGTAAAGGGTTGCAGAGCAGTCTATAGTTTCCTTTGGGGGCCATCCGTGCTATTGATATCATTAGTAGTTTTATATTTTTTTCATGCCATTCATGTCTTCTGTAACCCTAAAATTAAAACATCACATGGTTAGGATTTCACCATATGCTTGTGTATTATTAGCTTTTGTCTTGTTTACAGTGTGTGGGTTTGTGTGTATGTAACAGACCAGACTTGTGTGTGTATATGTGGGGGGGGGGAGTGCAGTAGTAAGCGCAAAGCCGCAGTGGAGCCCATCCCCTGCTCCCTCCCTGAGACGCCTTACTTGTGGTGAGGAGAGGAGCCGCAGCCCACGGCCACTCCTTTCCCTTCTCCAATTGGAAGAGAGAGGCTACCTCCCTCCCCTGCCTCATTGGTATGCAGGCAGCGCAGTGTGTGTGTATGAGGAGAGGGAAGAGAGAGAGAGATAGAGGTAGCAGCCAGTGCAATGGGATAGAGGAGAGCGACGAGGAGGAGGAGAGTGAATGAGAGCTGCTGGATCTACCTTGCCTGCGTGCCTGCCTGTCGTCTGCTGAAGCTGGGGTTTACTGCCGCGCCACGCTGCACTGGCACAGAGCAGAGTCACGGCCCATTTGCACCACCGTCTGCACTCTCAGCACCAACACAGCACCGGTTGTTACTCCACCAGCAAGGGAAACCAGGGACAGAGCTCACCAGGCTCTCTCCATCATTAAGGGGGGGACGCAGCAGCTACGAAGGGGACTGACGCTACAATTTAGGCAGCAGCTGCTACCTCAACCAAATCCCCCTCCACTTTATCCCATCCTTACCAACACCACCGCCACTCCTCTCTTGCTCCTCCCTATGCCCTTGTCCTCGGCGGCTCCTCTCACCTCCCTGGCCAGTATATGGATAGAAGCTCCCTGTTTCAGCTCATACAAGAGCAGGTAAGCGAGCGAAGCAAGCAGCGGCAGAGGTTTCTATGGTTACGGGCTCCTGGCCACCTCGCCGTCTATCCAGGGATTGAGACGTGGAGGCTGGGGGTGAGAGCTGATGTGAGGATTGATAGCAGGGGCTGTTTTTGCACGGGCAAACATGAGAGTGTGAGACAACGCGACGGATGCAAGCATCATGGAGCCATGTGGGCCCCGAGAATGTGAGGTCAGATCATGAGCCACAGTGGGGTATATCATGTATGGGGGGTGGGTGCAAATAGATGGATGGACATACTGTATGAATGGATGTATAGATGGAGTGATTGGTGCATTCTCCATTTGAAGAAGGAAGCAAAAAATCATAAAATAATGGTCAGGTATAGCTGCTGCATGAGTGTCTGCAGCAATCACGCTGTATGTGCAAGGATGTGTGTGTCTGTACCTGAATGTGTGATTTTCTGTGTTTACCACATGCCCAATCTTGTCATCTCAGGGTCACAAGAACCAAAGCTTGCAAGATTATTCAGCTTTTCATTCCCAAGGGTCGAGCGAGGCAGTTCCTGTGAAGTCCAGGTCACGGTTTTCTTCTAGAGTAGAAGTTGTCATTTTGGCTTTAATTCTTTTTCTTTTTTTTCAGTCCTGCTGGTGAAAACACAGTGTTAGTGGCCATATTTAGGCCAGTGAAAAATGTTTCTCTTGACATGTGGTTTCCTCTGCCCAAACTGCTGTTTTTACTGTCCAGTCAGATCTATGTTTGAGTTAAGCTTTGGTCTACCATCTCCAAAATGAACAAGCCAATATGGATTTGAAGGCAGATTTTACCCAGAAATGCATGTGTATATTTAGTGCTTCCTGAAGACATATGGGATTGTGTGTGTGTGTGTATTTCCAGTTCTATTTCATGTCTTTTATTTAACTCTAGGCTTTCTAATGTGTCTTGTGTTTTCTGGTGCTGAACTGGTCTTTTGGGGTTTGGGCTGATTGACAGATAGATTGGGCAATCATTCTGTCGAAGAGGGAGAGACTGATTATCTGCTGCAGGGTTTGGGGGGTCACGAGTGGCCCATCAGCAACACATTGATCAACAGACTTGGGGAGAAGTGTGTGTGTGTGTGTGTGTGTGTGTGTGTGTGTCTGTGATCATGTGCACAGTTGCATTTTTATGAATGTGTGTTTTTGTGGAGGAAGCCCGTGTGGGTTGAGTGAGAAGATGCTCTGTGGTCACACTGGTGAGTCATTTACTGTATAAGCACTTCAGTGATAACAACTACAGTGATACCTCAACAACACATATTCCTTCGTAGACACATTTGAATGCGGTATCAAAGAGGCTAAGTCATCTGTGTCAATATCCATTTTTGATGTAGCAGGTCCTTGGGCTGGAGATGAAGCCGATATTTCCTCACTGTAAACGTCTGGTTGTTTTATTGATTGTGGGGTTTACTCTGCTTGTGCCAGTATGTTCATATAGACAGTTTGCAAGGCCACAGTTAAGCAGACTGCAGTCCAATTAAGCTAAAGTCTGGACCAAATCACTCTCACTGGCTGACGACAGGCTCTTTCCACCTTTGGGACTCCATGCAGCGGCCTTTGATTTGGAAAAGGTCTATCTAATTAAACTAGAATGAAGTGAAATCTGCCAATGGTTTTTGGACTGTGAACAGGCAAGCTTGTTTTTAACAAAGCCTTATCCAGGAAAATGTTTGGGGTTTTTTGCAGCTTTGCCCTCCAGATTTAAATAGTCACATTCACTGGAGGCTTTCCCACAACGACCACAGTGTCCCACCGGCCTCTAAGCAAATCCACAAGAGCACCTGGAGGTCTAGTGCTTTGCTTAAGGGCATCTTGGTTGTAGTTGTTTGTAAAGGGAAAGGATTACTCAGTCACTGTTACTGCTTAGTTTTTCATAGTCTACGGTTGTAAAACCTGCAGCCTTACCCAACATTTCTTTTAGCCAAACACACATTAGATGTTAAAGGCGCTAAACTTTAATGCTTTTGGTGTTTCCTGTAGTATTCCTAAATCAGTATTGGATGTTTTGCCCCAAAAGAAAACTGGACATGCTTAGTTTATAAGAGCACTGCAGGTCTAAAAGAGCCCTGTCACACTAAACCACATAAAAATGCTGCAAGGGAAGAGAAAGAGAAAGCAACAGTGGCAACACGAGTGAGTTTATTAGTCTTTGTCTGCAGGAGGTTGCAATGCTGAGCTCAGGCTATTTCTGGCCTATGCAGGCTCACACATATGCTCATGATCAGAGCATGTACGCAGTTTCTCTGATAGTCTTTCTATTTCAGCGCCACTGATAAGGTGACTTGATGGTCAGCAGCACTCAGCCACTAAAGCGTGCTATCATTAGATGGTGAATATCTTCCCATGTGTCATTCAGTTCTTATCTGGGTTATTTATATCTCTCCCATAAGGCCTTGGGGTTCTGAATACTATTCTGACATATTTATGTCAAGTAGAGAGAATAAGGCTCTCATACACTGTCCCCCTTTTATCATTCTGTGATGCTAATTTGCATTGAGCTGTATTTGAAAATGCCTCTGGCTGTTTGTGCTGTGTTTAAACGCCAGGAAATGTTGTTAGATGATTGTTTGCGTCAAGGAAAATTCTTTGGATATCTCTCTTCACTAGTCTCCACTTAAGGAGAGAGTGGTTTGGATCCATCACATCGCAGTGCCACAGTGGTAAAGTTTGAGAGTAATGATAGTAACAGCAGTGCAGAACGTGCATTGTGATAATTACAGAGTCGGTGGCCCAGTTGTTGGTGAACACCAGTGAGTCCTGAGGGCAGCAGAGACAATTCAAAGGGTTTTTATCTGATGTCATGCAAATATGCTCTGCCCTGTAAAGGCCACTGCCCTCTGCAGATACACAGCCCTATTCAAGCTTGGCAGTCTTGTTCACAGAGACCAAAGTAGTCTGTAGTATTGGCTCTGTGCCACTGGGTCAGCACTGTGTCGCTGAGACTGGGAACCACACTAGTGCTGGTGCTTCATTCCCTCCTCATGGAAGTTAGAATCACCATCTTCCAAAGAGTAAATACTGTCATTCAACCTTTCAAGCTCTTTTACTTTTGACATCAAATAATTTATGTATTGTAAAAAGTGTAGGTGTACTAAGTCAGTGTTTTTTTGTTTGCCTAATTGTTTACATAATTTATACAGACCAAAATACTTTAATTTCAATATGTCTGACCAGGTGGTAATTAATAGAGGTGTGTACAAACATGGATGCCTCAAGTCAGCTGGAGCCGTGTTAGCACTATTCAAAGTAAATCCTAATTTAAAGTTTTAGGGCTACTTATACTCTCGATTAATCGTTTAGTCTATAAAGTGTCAGAAAATAGTGAAAAATGCCCATCACAGTTTCCTGACGTCTTCAAATCGCTTGTTTTGTCCGATAAATAGTCCAAAACCCAAAGAAATTAAATTTACTATCACAGAAGACAAAGAAAACATAAAATCTTAAAATAAAAAGCTGGAACTTGTGAACTTTTTTCTTCTTGAAAAATGACTGAGACGATTAGTTGATTATCAAAATTGTTGATAATTAACTTTTTATTGACCGACTAATCGATGAATCAACTGAGTTTCAGCTCTAATACTAGATTACCTTTACCAGAGGAAAAGCAAGAGGGGCCTAAACAGTTCAAATTTTGCCATTTTGAGACAATTAAGGTGAATGCATGCAACCATGGGAATCTTTATCATCTAAACTTTCTGCCCCATATGATGTGACAGCAGTATTAGCTACAACTCTTAGTGCTATATACAGAGGGCCTTGTCATTGGTTGTGTCTCAGCCCACTGGCTCTACTTCTATCATGGCTGGGTTTTGTGGTTTAGTTCCCAGGCCGGATGGTTCGCTTTTGAGCCCCTGTGGAACAGACTGATAAATCGGTCGTGGGCTGGTGTCAGTCAGAGTCGCTGCGCTGAAGGTAATAGAGGTCCGGGGGTTAACACTGAGATCAATCCCCTGCAGTCAGCATTCCACTCCTCTTTCCCCTCCTCCTACTCCTCGTACTCGTGTATACATTTTCATCCCGTGTCTTGTCCATCTCCTCCCACTTGCTCTTGAGCCAGCCAAGTGCGGTTGCTCTCCACCTTAATGCCTCCACCCTCCATCTATAATCTTCCGCCCCGCCTCCCTTTACATCTAAACCCTGCCTTTGTCTTATTACCTCCTTCTTTCTATCTCATTGGTCGCTTTCCATCCATCTGTATTCTGTTTTTTCCTTCCACTCTGTAGCCTTCCCTCCTTTCATCGTCTCTTCCTCTCCCCCCTTTTGTGTCTTTCCTTTGCCTCTCGAGCTCCAAAATGTCGGGAAAAAAAGGGGGGGAAAATGCAAGAAAGGGATGACACACAGGCGACTGGTAACCATGGAAACGCATGCAGCTTGTCAAAGTGTCGCCCTCACCAGTGTTGGATCGTTTCAATAACTGCTTCCCTCTCAGCGCTTTTTCCTTCCTTCTTCCAACCCTTTCTTCTCTCTGTCTCACCCCCCTTGTTCATGCACGTCACCAGCCTGGCCAAGAAAAAAAAAAAACAGGCTCTTCTTGCCAACACTCATTCATCTCAGTGTACGTCATCTCACTAATTGATAACCCTAATTGGCTATAAGAACCAATCCACCACCTCCTTGTATCCTCAGCAGACAGTCTCCCCAGTGTAACGTTCTTCCTGAATAAGGTCAGACTACGAGGAGACTAGTATCTGTGCAGTATGACAGCTCAGTGTCAACACTTGGTTTGCATAAATGTGCGCAGCCATATACAGTGTGCCTCTGTGTCTGTGCTACCGCTGTATGCGTAGTGATGTGCTGATATATGGAGGCTGACAGTAATCAGACGTCCCCAGTGTGGCTCTCTGTTCCCCCTGTCAGCCCGGGCTGAGCCAGGAGCACATTAGAATCTGATCTATCTCCCCTCTGTGGCAAGTGAATGCAGAGCACTGGAGAGTGTCACAGCCCTCTTATAGGAAAGAGAAGAAGAGGACTCACTGCCAAACTGCTGGGTTAGGCAGATGCACAGAATAACAGACAGTGGCAAGGCATTTTTATTCTCTGTGCGTCTCAGTTCCATTTCTGTCTCCACTCTGGCTGTCTCTGTTGTTCTTGCCTCTGTCCTCATTCTACTTTTCCTTTAACTTCATCATTTTTAATTTCTTTCATTTCATCAACCGACCAACCACCCACCTCCCTCTCCCATTTTCCACCTCTTTCCTCTCTGCTGTCTTTTTTTTTTCGTGCTTTCTCTCCCCACTGTATTCCCCACATGTCGCCCTGGTACCTTACACATCACAGATGCTGTCCATATCTGCACCATTTTACTCAGCGAGCCTCAAGGGGAGAACAGGGCTGTGTTTTAACAAACGTCCATGCAACACACAGTTAAGGGGATTATCTAAAAATAGACCTGGGCCCATTTTCTTTCTTGTCTTGGTTCATTTTTTCACAAATTTTGTTTTGTGTGCTTTTCAGACTGCCTTGACACTGCTGGCTGTCAGGCTCAGGAGCTGAGTATTGAGATTATACTGAGATGCATGATGGACAATGACCAAGAGGGAGATAGTCAAGTATTGTGTGGATTTTAAACAATGTACCTGATGTGAAGCGTGTTTTCAGTAAATTCCCTAGAGACAACAATGGTTTTGTGTGTACAGAATCTTGGTTAATATTGGCTCAAAGCAATTATTTTTCCTGCTGTTGAGAGTCATGTTAGTGTGCGTAGAGTATTGTCAAAGTATCATAACTACCAAAAGCCCTTCACTATCAACCAGCAGTGGGAAAACACTCATTCTGAGTCAAGCATCATCAAAACTAACCCATGAGTTCCTGCCTCCACTGTGCTCTCCCAGGTGAATAAATACTAAAGTTTTCAGGGGAGTGAAAAAAGCAGATTAAATGGTTTTAAAGGGATGCTTGCGTACACACACTCTCCCTCACACACCAATGGATTCCCTGATTGATCTTCTTTGCTTCTTAGTTGAGCAGTGAAGCTTTAAGCTTTGAGCCTCCTGCAGTAGAGACTGACACGGCGCAGCGTAGTTTAATGCTGCTCTCCTCATGCAGCCGATGAAATGCCTTTGTATAACCATGTCAGAGCAGGCCAGGTCCAGTTCAAGGCGGCCTAGATGGGATTCTTCTCGTGGACTTGACATGACATGGGCAACGATGATGCAGCACAACTGACTCCACACTGACGCAACATCTGAAAGCTCACTCCTCCCTGGGGCAACAAGAGGCTGTTGGTTTACTATCTGAACCTAATGAGCCTGTGTTAGCATTATGTGGTCTCTTTGTACTGCTCCTGTTTGTCCTGAAGCACATTTTCACAAACACAATCCGATGTACTAAGGAGAGCTGGCATGAGAAATCAACGCTCCATTGCAGAGCAATTTAGTGCATTTAAGAGGAGAAGGTAAGGGAAGAAAATCGAGTAATAGGTGAAGCTGTCGCCCAAAAATCCCACATTACTTAAACCAAGCGTAGATACACACCCTATACTTTACAAGCCATTTTTAACTGGGCGCTATTTTAAGCAACTATACTCAGCCATTTTTATGACACTTTCCTGCTTGAATCAATTATGAGGAGCAGCACTGCCATACAGACATCAGCAGTAATAACCCATGGGGCTGTGCGTCTCAGTGAGTGAGTTGTGATTAGAAAAACCACCCTGACTACGAGCTGCAAATGTGACCAAGGACGGACTCACACAGTCAAATGAAGCATCCCCTCAGAAACAAAGACTGAAAAGTCATTTAATGCTGAGTGACTTTTTTTATTCAGGGAAACTGCAGGTCACTGCGTATTAGAATTACATACCCGCCCTTCTTCTCTCACTGCACCCAACAACAACAACACCCACCCTGCTGTTTGCTTTGACAGACCTACTCCTTTAATGAGGTTGAATGGGGCTTTTTGGTAAGGCAGGTCTAATTCTTTCAAAGGCATCGTAGAGGCAACACCGCTTAATTAATATTGGTGTCACTGTCTGCGCTTATGCCTTCAGCCCTGTAGCTCTCATTTGTCCTTATGAGTATCTATTGTGCCTCTGTGTGTACGTCTCAGCTGCATTCTCCCTTAGGGCAAACTGACACTTCTCTGCAGTGCTGCTTATTAAAAAATCAGGATGCATAACAGAAACAACATCTTCAATACAACTGTTGTCAGCAATGCAGTTTTTATCCCAATGGTTTGAGAATGGGCTGTTGTTTTTCCAGCTGGACCCAGAAAACACCGGTTTCATCGCAGTGGAGAACTTCACCAGCTTGGTGGAGCACCATGAGCTGCAGCTGGACCCGTCCAAGCTGGACATGCTGTTAGCCCTGGTCCAGAGCAATGAAGAGGGACAGGTGTGCTACCAGGAGCTCATCGAGCTGGTGAGTGGAAACCAGATGCACACACACAGATACAGATAGTAATGCAGAGGGAGTCACATGAGGCATTTCATGTCCTGCAGCACAGATGCAAATATCCACACATAAACCCACTTTTGTTGGATTTCAGAAAGGTTACAGAATTGATTCAGACAGAGCCAGCAAGCTCCGCAGAGGCGAAAATTGACTCGACCATTCAGGTCGTTGTCCTGCAAAAAGAGGATCAATCTTTCCAGTTAATGTGTCGGCAAATCCAGACACTTAACATTACATGCCGCGAACAGAAAAGTGCTAGAAAATACCCACACCAAGTGGACAGAGCCACAGTATTAAAGCAACAAATTTTCACCTATCTGTTTTTACAACTGTGCTCCTATTAGAAATTCATGTAATTCATGGCTGATTCTCTCCCAGCGCGTAGATGACCACCTGCCTTCGGCTCCTCACACCGTATGGGTGTAAGCACCCGAGATTAATTTGACGCAATGCAATTCTGTTCCTGGCATATTTTCACTTCCTTAAGCTCATTTCCCTCTCTTTTGTTTTCTCTCTCTATTTATCTGTCTTTTCTGTTTTATCTCTTCCTCTCCCATTATTTTGTGCTGCCCATGGTTTGTAATGAAGGCCACACGAGGCCACTCAATTTGCAGTAGGTCCCATTTCTGGAGTCCATGCAGTACAGAGAAATCAGTGTAGAGGTGCTGTTCCCACTCTGCAGCCCTTTTTCTTGGAAGTGCACAGCTATCTTCGTCTGCCATTCTTGAATGTTGTTCTTTTTTTTTGATCAATCAATTCAAACTCATTTCAGTGCATATTCAACCCTCCCTTCCTCAAGCCATGTAATATTATCTCCCCTTTTTTGAACCTGCCTCCTTGAACCCTCAGATGTCATTTCCTTCTCTTTCATTCTACACTCCTTGTGAGCATATGTTAGGTGGAGGAAAAAAACCCTGCCTCGCCTCCGACGGCATCAGGGAGACACTTTTAAAATTGCCTATCAGCCAAATGCAAATTGCCTTCGATTAGCCCAGCGCTGGTAGTAGCAGGCAGTAATCTGAGGTAATTTGAGAACGCCCAGCCTCACACAGATATCGACCCGCAGGTCTGATTTTAAAGATTTGATCTGATACACAAACGGGAACACACACAGACCATACCCGAACCATTCTGTGCATTCATGCAATTTGCATATATACAAACGCTTTCAAGCATTTTATTATTAATTAATGCAGCCACCCACTTCCTCTCGGTCTGTCTCACTTATACACGCACTGTCTCAAACGCAGACAGACTCTCATTCATACACATGAGCGGTGCCAGTACAGATTTGCTGACTAATTTAGAGGATATACGAATGTAGATGTGAATCTGGCCTCCTGTCGTGCAGCATGCGATGCGTGAACTCTGCAGGTTCTCTGGAAGGAGCTCCAGGCTGCCTCTCAGAGAGTGTCGCATGTAGCATGACATTTTCAACCAGGTCATCAACGAATGCCTTCCAGCCTTCTTTCCCTCCTCCTCTCCTTTCTCTCTGCTGCTCTCTGACTTTTATCATTTTCACCTAAGTCTCTCCTGTTCCTCTCTTCACCCTCTCAAGGCTGTATTCCCTGATTTTTTGTCTGACCCTTTGCTTCTTTCCTTTCATATTTCTGTATCTGAGACAGATTTAAGTAGCTCTCCACAGTGTGTGACAGATGGCAGTCGTGTTTTGATTTGGAAAGTTCAGTGCTGCCATTATATCACAGACAGTGCCTAAAGTCTGGTATCTCTATTGATTTGTGGTCCGGCCTCGATGGAAGATGGAACTCCCCTACACCGAATTAAAATGGACATGGCGAGGTGCAGAATGTGTGTGTGTGTGTGTGTGTGTGTGTGTTCAGTCCATGTCTTTTCGAAGCTTTCAGCCCACAAGCTGCTGCGATTTCTCTCAGTTGTGTCTCTAACAGGTGTGTTCAACATTTTTCTGATTTGTTGTTCTACATTCAGTCAGTGCAGCCGTGAATCCAAGCTGCTTCTCCCGACCTCAGTGGGTGTAAATGTTTGAATCGCACTGTTGGGCAACAGCTTCTCTGGTGTCTGAGTGTGTCGGTGTGTGTGTGTGTGTGTGTGTGTGTGTGTGTGTGTGTGTGTGTGTGTGTGTGTGTGTGTGTGTGTGCATGCGCAAGTACAAGACATCATGCATTTTCAACCCATCTTTCATGCAGGGCGATCTTAGCCAGAGAACTCCATCAGTTCAGCCAGAGGGGTGAATAAGTAACGCTCTGCTAAAACCTCTCATGGGGGAACTGTACACACACAAATGCACCCACACACACACACATACTCACTCATACATATGCACTCACAAAGAGTATAGGTACATATCTGACTACTAATCCACAAAATCCCACACAGCAAGACAACCAGCACACATTTTACACGCGGTGACACGTTTCCACACAATTACACGCAGACATTTTTATGCAGGAGGCTGAGAGACGCCCGAGGTGTCAAAGGTCATATATGTTAGGGTTTGGGGGATGATTCTGTAATAAACAAGCATCTGTTAATGAATTGAGCGTAAAACCAGGCCAACCTGAAGTCGGATATATTCCTGTGTGTGCAATTGCACGTATCGATTTCTTTAAAGAGAGTCCTCTGATGTTATCATGTACCAGCTGTGTAACTGAAGAAGTGTGTCATTGTTTTCCTTCTGGTGGTAATTTGGCTAATGTTCGACAGAGATCCAAAATGGCTGCCACGGTTAATTACACGGGTAGCGGATGTATTTTAGAGATTATGGCGGGGGATTCTCTTTGTTCAGGTTGGAGGATTTTAAGACTGTTGCTGCTTTGGGCCTCAGTTTTACCCTTCTGCCCAAATGTTGCACTTACATTTTCTGTTCCCTCAGGAGGTATAGTTAGAGAAACGCTTATGTAATATGTATTCTAATGTTCTGCTTTAAACTGGGTGAGTTGTTTGTCACATTTGAAGAAGTATTGTATGAACGAGAGCAGAAATGAACTTCAGTTACAGCCCCAGTCAAGAGACACACAAGAAGTTGATATACAGTATTTTAAAGTTTTCATGTCATTTTAAGTCCCATTAAGTGCCCGCAGTGCATCTGTCTCCAGGGACACATATGCTAGCTATCAACATCACATCCCACACGGCTTTCTGTTTTAGGCAGATTGCTGGCTAAAAGTGATGCACTTTGCTTAAGTGTCGTGGAGTGAAGGTTTGTTTTTTTTTTTCCTCCCTGAGTTTTAGCACAGCAATGATTAAAGCATGAAGGAAGGCAGGGGCCGCAAACTGCTGAGGGGAAGAAAAGGTGGACTCTCATTTTAAAAGGATTTGGGCAAGAAAGAACCCAAGTATCTGGGTCAGGGTAGAATCAGCGAGGCAGAGATCCACAGTGATTTGGACTCTGCTGTGAGTTTGCATGAGTGTCTGAGAGAGAGAGAGACAGAGTGTGAGAGAGAGAGAGAGAGAGAGAGCAAGGGAGAGGGGGATTTTGGTCTTCTGAATGACTCACAAATTAGACAGTAAATGGGTATAGTGACACTGTTAGTCTGGTGGGGGTGGATCACTATCTAAGCTCGGTTAATTGGCACCATCTTCTAATATTCAAGTAACGGGAAATGATTTATCGTGTGTGTCTCAACAATTGTGAGTGAAAGATTAACACCACTGTATACAAAATCAGAAAGATGTTTGGATTTTTTTGTATCTGCAGTGCAGACGCCTGAATGGCCATTAAACCACATTTTTTAATTGTTATTACTAATTAGTATTGAGCTGTGAGGTATTGACCATGTGGTGTGGCTAATTAATCCATCAAGGACAATTGACTAGAGCTGAGAGCAGCATGTACAGTAGGCAACATGCAGCTATCAAGAGGAGGAGGATGGACCCTTGCTGTTTGACACACACACACACACACACACACACACACACATTGCTGTCATTTTGGCCCATTCAGCTGTCCCTAAAGGGGAATACTATCTTTATCTTAGTGCTCTTAGCCTCAGCATCAATTATTCCCTGGCAGACATTGCCTCGTCAGGGAACTTCCACCGTTACCGATGCACAAGTCAGAGGTTTTTGCGGGGCACCTTGCTCCACCGCTCCTCTCAGTGCGTTATCTCTCAAGTTTTGGTTGTTCACATGTGCCTTATTGTCTGTTCGCCGTCTCTCTCCTGTCATCACTTCAAAAGGCTGCTAATGCTCACTTTAGAGGCGGCAGTCCTGCATGTCAGAGAAGGCGAAGTGGAGTGACAGCTATGCTTAGCCGCGTCTCCTGGGAACAAATTTTCACAGAGGCAGCATGAATGGGAGAGAATACAGTGCGAGGTAGAGAGGCAGCAGGTGTTGTCACCGACCCAAGCGCAAATGAAATAAACTCAGAAACAGACACTTTATTTAGAGGAGAAAGCCAACAGAGGAAGAAAACACTTTAATATAATCTCATAGAATTATATTTACAGCCCTTAGCCTCTCTCTATTCTGCCTCTCTTCTTCATATAAACACACTTCCTTTTTTTCATTCAATAATATGAAGATATTTAGAATGAGAAAGGAGACGTTTCACCTTCACTGTCCATTGGTCGCCTCCAGAATGAGTTCACCCAGGCAGGCATCTCATCTTCCCTTCTTAATTTCCCCCTCTCTGCCTTCTAATGTCCCTCTACTCCTCTTCTTCTGCTTTCACTCCCTGCCTCAAGTATAGTATAATTGCATTTTCCAGGCTTGATTTCCATACTAAATATGCATCCCTCCATCTGCGGGAGAGCCAGCAGCCCAGCTCGACATCGTTCTGGTTATCACTGAGCAACAGGCCCCCACACCCTCACTGTACAACCACCAGTGTCATAATTACCCACTGTTAGGGTAGTTACCACTTCCTGTTCTGCTAACTTCCAAAAGGGATTAGCACTTTTCCCCCATGTTTTTCTGAGTGATTTCTTGAAAAGAAAGAAAAAAAGGCGACTATTCCATTTATGGAGCAATCTGTTCATTACTTCTTCATTATTTGCTCATTTATTTACAGTCTTTGTCCTCCAGTATATTTAGCTCATTAGCTTTTATAGCTATTGACCCACAATTTCTTTCACTATGCCCCCTGCTGTGTCTACATATAATGAGGCTACAAGCAGCAGGACCTGGCTGATGAATTACGAATGGTGTACTTTAATGGTGGGTTGCACTTCCTACAGGCCCCCTCTGGAGGTTTCAGTACACTGCATACGAAGCTGCTATATTGTCTAAGGTTACTATTGTGAATAACCTGTACATAAGGTCTACTGTTGTAGATGTATACTGTTACCAGTAGCAGCTGCTGCACACATGCCCTCTTTCTCTTCCTTCACTGTTTTTCATGAAAACTAATTTTCATAAAGTGTCACATCACATCATAACACACATATTTTGATTTAGAGATAATTGCTTCATCAGCCAGTTGTCCTCAAAGAAGCTGTATTGTTTTAGCTACACTGGAGACATCTGGCATTGCCACTGTGTATCAGTATCACAGGTAAATCTTACCTGTGAAGCATGCACTCTTGTCCTCTAAGGAAATGCAGATATTGACTTTAAAGGATCCCTGCTGTGGGTAGCTGGTATTGTAAGTGGTAACTCTGGCGGAAAATAACTTTCTGTGTTGTTATCCTGACGGTTCTCTGCCTCGGCTGTCAAAATAGTGGCAGGATAGTTTTCACCCTAAGCCTCCATTAAAGAACTTATCAAGAGTTAGTCTGGCTGGCCCGCAGGCTGCTGCAGAGCTCCTGCTCTGTAAGCAAACCTGGAGTCTGTGATAACATGAATACACACACACATACACACATGCTGGAATAGTTCCTCCTAACAAAGATTTGCTTTTCAAGGGCAAAATCACTTCAACAGCCCATTTGTAATGATGTCTGAGCTGCAATCAGCCCTGCCGGCAGTCACGCTTACATCCTGTCCAAATCAAAAACCACTTATACATTATTTAAGTTTCTTATCAGCCATGAATGTTCAGCTGCAGTTCTGTCATCTCTCCTGTGACAAGAAAGTGATCACCAGTTGTTTATACATGTATCATGGCTTTAATATTAAAAATTTTAATTGCTGCTGAGATATGAGGAGATTTATTAAACACTAAATACTGATTTTAGTAAAATTCTGAAAATGCTTTCAGTACTAGCATCTATCTTTTATCTCTGTGTTACACAGATGGGACTGAAAAGAATGTCGGTGTTATGCTGATTAATCATTTTGTGTGAGAAACTGTTCTCCGTCATTTTGGCTTAATTTTTCTATTAGTCAACACATGCGAGGGGGGAAAAAGCCAATAATGGATACTTGAAACCTAGACGTCACACATGAAAGTTAAAAGTACATACAAAAAAGTACCCATTTAATTCAGCAGTGTGCAAGAAGTGCAAAAAATAGAACATTTTCGAATGAATAGCAAAAGAGAAACTTTGCTGCTTATTTGAAGCCTCTGAACAATGTCAGAACAACAGAAAAAAAAGATAGTGTCACCACCCTTTCCCCTGACTATTTGAACATAAAAGTAGAACTTATATAAACCGTCATGCTATCCCTTGTGAAATCAGTACTTTATGAATGTTGGCGCACCATCTAGGATGATTAGTCACACTGATGAGCTTCCCTCAGATTATATGAAAAGAAGCTATCCTCCTTTACTGATGTTTGATCCACTTAGCGTGAAGAAAGTTATGGATTTAATTGCTAAAATGAAAAATTCAGCAGCGGGCGATGATGAGATCTACTCACCCTGGAAAGGTGTCCTTCAGCTGCTGACAGTAATGCTCATAAAACAAATCGAGACAATTTTATTGCAAAAAAGACATTAAATCATCAAGTAGCAAAAAACAAACACAGCAAATTAATGGAAAGCTGTCTGCTGAATCATTAAAGTCACTGTCAATACAGTAAGTAAGTCTGTCAGCTGGTAAAAAAAAGCTTTCTTAACCTTTGGCTCTGTCCAAAGGTCACAAAATCTGCCTAATTAGTTTAGTAATTAACACGTTATATCTCGTTTGTTGTGTAAAAAGGAGATGTTGTGGTTTTACAGGGGATTATGTGCCAATTATGTGACTATTTATGGGAGAACTAACTGGCTGCCTGGCAACCTCATGGTGATGTCAAGACTTCAGGAAGCCTTAGCGTGTTAGTTAGTGAGCTTTAGAGGTGCTGGTAGGCAGATTTCTTACCTTTGGACAGAGCCAGGTTAGCTGTTTCCCCCTGTTTCCAGTCTTTATGCTAAGCTGAGCTAACTAGTTGCTGGTGGTAACTTCATATTTAGCGTACAGACGTCAGAGTGGTATCGATCTTCTCGTCTAACTCTCAGCAAGAGAGTGAATAAGCACATTTCCTAAAATGCTGAACTATATTCCTTTAAATTAAATGAGAATGTGTCCCGGTATAATCATGGCAACCTCACCAAAAAAAGGTTTTTCTCCCTTTATCAGTCTAATTTGGAAAAATATGCTCATCATTCCTCTGAGTTTCATTAAAATCCAAGCAGTTGCCCACAAGATATTATACTCAACTATTGACAGTAATACATTCATGTTTTTTCACCTTTTACTCAGATGAGCAGTAAGCGCTCCAGCAGTTTCCGACGGGCCATCGCCAATGGCCGCCGCACGCTGCAAAGGGAGATCCTGCTGGACGAGACGGGGTTGGGTCTGTACAAACGTTTTGTTCGCTATGTGGCCTACGAGATCCTGCCCTGCGAGACGGACCGACGCTGGTACTTCCACCAGAACCGCCTGTGTCCCCCACCTGTCTTCATCGCCATCGTCACCATCGTACAGGTGAGATTTAGGAGGTGACGCCATCGACTTGTCAGACACTGAACTGAATATTGATTCTACTGATGCAGTCCTCTGATTCAGATATTCCTATCATATGTTTGGCCTGCAATATTTTACTTGAGTATGTGCTACTAACCCACGACGCTGACTTTAGACTGTTCTGTTAGCTCAGTCGTTCGCTTCAGACCCACTGAAAAGATTTTCTGCCTTTGATCACACACTTTTACTGAGAGCTCGATATGAGCTGGTAACCCATTTGGGAGTCAGGGGCTTAGTGGGTGCGTTTAATGCCATTCCTCCAAGCGTAAACCCTCAGTCAGCCTGCATGCAGGGATTTTTTTTCTCAGACACTGATTTTGGAAGTTGGTGGTCAGGTCAGTGAGCACCCTAGCCACCACAATGGCATTAAATGACCTATTATGTTCATTTGGAAAAAAAAAAGGAAAACCACTAACACAGACCGCCCTCACGGACCACTGTTGAATGGTTGGGGATTAAGCAGCAAAAATAACCTACAGCTTCTTAACAAAACTTCAACCTTTTCCCCTGAAATCATCATAATTCTGAGAAAAGAAAGCCAAGTGTTCTCATAATGCCTCCAAATGGCATTGAATGGTCTGTAATGACAATGAGGATGTGATAATAACGGTTCACATTCATTTTAATTCACAGAGACAATGAGTCATTATTCTATGAAAAGAAATTAATGGAATTGAACCAGATGTGCCGGGGTGGTTCTGCGGGCAGTAATTGTCTCCACAAGTCTAATAAGCATCAGCTGAGGAATACAGAAAGTGAAGAACACATCATGTGTCTTTCATAAAGCACAATGGGTTTTGTTTTGCCGCGCAGTTTCCACCTTTGTACCAGCTGTCTGCAGAGAGTGCGTAATGGGTAGGCTATGTCAGCAAGAACTGACAGTTCGGTGTCATTTCTGTGACTGTTGCAGATTATCGTGTTCATGTGCTATGGCATCATGCTAAACAAGTGGGTACTGCAGACCTATCAGCCTGACTTCATGAAGAGCCCCCTGGTCTACCATCCCGGCCACCGTGCACAAGTGTGGCGCTTCTTCAGCTACATGTTCATGCATGTTGGGTACGTTCACAAAGCTCCATTTACCCACATGTTGATTTCTGGACTGGTTCAATTAAACTACTACAAGTTTGGTTGTTGCAGATGATTCACAGCTGTAGGAGGAACAAAGATCTTATGCTGTCATTTGAATCTTGTTCTCTTTCTGCGCTCTCTCCTCAGTTTGGAGCAGTTGGGGTTCAATGCTTTACTGCAGCTGATGATTGGCGTTCCTTTGGAGATGGTTCATGGTATCTTACGAATAAGTCTGCTTTACATGGCAGGAGTGCTGGCTGGTGAGTGTCTTTTAAAATAAGCATATTATGTAAACCAGTGGTTCAAGACAGCACCAAGGGTGCCGCAAGATTTTTTCATTTCCATTTTCTTACTGTACATTTTTAATGACGTTCCACCACATAAAAAAAGAGGCGACATTTAGATTAACCACAAACTTTTTTACATTACATTTGCAAACATATCAAAACGGAAGCATTAGAAATGATAATGCTGCAGCTAAGAATGGTGACATCTACTTTTGAACAAAACAAAAGAAATACATTTACAATTAGCATTCTTAATTTTTATTCATTGTTTATTTTAAGTTCAATATTTATCTGCATATCTGCACATCCACCTAGCCTAAAACTTCTTTTATTTCCAGTAATCGTGACTAGGCCCATATTATTTAACTTAATATTTATATTAGTTCATATACTGTATGTCACATATTTGACATCAGTGTCATTCATTTTGTTAGTTCAATTACATTCTTATAACAGACATTCATGGTGTCATATTTAGCTGAAAAGTGTGCATGTGTGTTGTGTGGATGTTGTGTAGGGGTGCCATGTAAAAAAACTAAAACTATGAAGAGGAACCAGTGGTGAAAACTATGCAGTGATGTAGCACATAGTTTAGATATTGTTAGCAAATGTACAGACAGGTTTAGATAATTTACAGTGCAATATGGCCAGTTCTTTCCTTTTTTAGAACAATGACATACACAGAAAAGGCTGTTCATTCATTATTTATTTATTTCCACAGTATACTGACCTAGTTTGCTTGTTGTTTCATTACTGTTTGTACAGTCTATTACTCAGAAAAATGCTATGATTCTTTGTTTTGTTGGTATCTTCATCATTTATCAAGTTAAAGGTCTTGTACTACATTTCATATTTTCTGTATAGAAACCAGCAGTTACATTCAGCATCAAATGCACCTCCAGTGAGACTGAAGGTGTTAGGATCTTGTCCTCAAGCCGACATCCATGAGCGGCCCGTTTGATAGTTTTGATAAACACCGACCCAGTTGGTGGCCCAGGTCTTTGAAAAAAGTCACCAAACCGAACGCAGTGGAGTGTTTCATGGTGCCCAGAGGTCAGGCCGCAGCACTCCAGTCTTTGTTGACGAGAAACCTCATTAACTTTCATCCTCCTCCAAGCCAGTCTGGAGATTGGGAATTTTTAAATCTGCACTGATTGCTGGATGTGGTTTCTTACTGCAGTTTTTTTTTTTTTTTTTTTTTTTTTTTTGCTATTAATGCATATTTCCAGAAGTCATCAACACTGCTGCATAAACCTCTTTTCCCTTTCATCTTCACTGGGAACAATTTCTGTCTTGGATCTCGTAAAATCTCTTGCTAACTATTATTTGATTAATGTCGAGAGCAATAGCCTAATTCATATTGAGTAATATTCATTCATTTTCAGCAACGTGATTTTTAGGCCTTCTTTTCTATGTGACTTAAAATCCAAATGGTTCATTTTTCTTTTCCTGTCCTGTCTCTGCACATACAGCAGTAAAATGGAGTTAAAGCTGCACAAAACTCCTTGTGCTCTGTAAAAACCAGACCCTCACTCCCCTATACACAAACACTCGCATGCACACACACTCTTAACACTCATGAATTATTGTAGCTTTGATGTATTTTAGCAGTGATGACAGAGAGAGAGAGCAAGCAAGCGAGCATGGGACTTAGAGGAGGAAAAGTGGGAGAGTAATGCAGGGTTTCTCTCTGGGGAATTAGCCTAAGTGCAGTTTGAGATGCTGTTTGGAGATTTAAGCTGCAGCCTGAATCAAAAAGGAGGAGAAAGCAGTGAGGAGATGGTGATATTTCTACTCCCAGAGCCTGGAGATGAACTGCATTCATTAGAATTTCTATGCTCGAGTTACATTGTAGTGATCAAAAATTTAATTTGTGTAGTACAAGTTGGAGCTGTGTGTAACTGTCTGGAATGAAATTTGAATTTTACTGCATTTAACACCATATATCTAACACAGAATAAAATAAATAATCAGTAAACTAAATATTTGAGTCAACACTCAGTAGACGTTGAGTTTCAGCTCTTCTCTCTGAAAAATGAGGAAACCAGCTGAATTCCTCCTGAATAGTGAGGAAGACCTGAGCCGTCTCATGGTCACAAGATGATGAACGGCTCTTAGCAGCAAAATAATTTCACCATCTGATTCTGATTGATGGAGTTGAAATTGGCGCTGTGCTGGCACAAATGTTGTGATCCATTGGAAAGTAGTCCATTAGAGAGCAGGTTGGGAAGTGCACTTAGACTCTTTGTGTGTGTAATTCTGTGTGTTTGTTTTGGAGGAGTCGGTGGAGGTTAATGACATTTCCAGGGTTAATGACAACAGGCAAGTCTGCTCAGTCAGGATTAGAGAGACGGCACTACTGCTTCCAGGTGAGAGGTTAGACGAAGGGCATTAAAGGGCTTTGAGCACAGCAGGAGGTTTTCAGAAGACACTCAGTTGGTGTAGTGAGGCACACTGGTGGTGAGGATGGGGCTGTTGTATGGAGAGAATTTAGATTTTTGACTTTATGTGAGTCAGCATAATGAATTTGCAATCCTTCAAATTGGCTTTTATAGCAAAATTGTCATTTTAAGATGCATTTTGTCACTAACCATTATGAGTCTTATTACTGAACCTCTTGTAAGGTGCATGAATTAAAACGAATGAATTAAAAGGATATGTTTTTTGTTCTTTTTATTTCCCACTGAAAGCTTGACAGGAGAGAGCATATGTTAATTTTGAACTTCTTCCACTGAGATAACGCTAATTTGACCATTTCTTTGCAGAATATCTGTGAAATATATTTCTACATTAGAAAGATGTAAAAAGCCATGAATTGAAAGGACAACAGAGGACACATAACAAATGTATATAAGCTCAGAACAAATGTAAAATTACCATGCAAGGCCTTGTTTGAGACTTTCAAAATTTAAGGATATGAGGATGAGAATAAGGATGTGTCTTAGTAGATGCATCTCAAAAGAGTTTTTGCATGAACAGACAAGTTTCAATCAAATGAAGAGATCACCAAATGAAACAAAAGAGGCTTTATCTTTAACCTAATTTGATGCTGACGTTCATAGAACAAAGTTTATAACAATGTTAGCTGCCTGACTCTATGCATAGCAATGTCAGTCTGTCGATCCACCACTTTGGTCCAGACTGAAGTATCTCAACAACTATTGAATGGATCGCCATGAAATTATGTGCAGACATTCATGGTCTCGAGATGATGAATCCTACTCACCTTGGTGATCCCCTGACTTTTCTTCTATCACCACCATGACGTTCACATTTGTGATTTTGAGTGAAATGTCTCTGCAACTATTAGTTTGATTGCCATGAATTTGGTACACACATTCATGTCCACCTCAGGATGATTTTTAATCACTTTGGTGAGCTCCTGACTTGAAAAACTAATGACATTCCCATCAGCCCCAGCTGCACTTTGTTTAGTGATAATTAGCTAATGTTAGCATGCTAACATGCTAAACTAAGATGATGAAAATGGTAAACATTATACCTGCTAAACATTTGCATGTTAGCATTGTCATTGTGAGCATATTAGCATTTATCTCAAAGCACTGCTGTGCCTAATACAGCCTCGCAGATTCGCTAGCATGGTTGTAGACTCTCAGTCTTGTTGTTTTATTTGTTATCTTTGGCTGTGCAATAGGTCAAATTCTTGTAAAGATTTTATGGACAAATGTTTATGTTTGCAAATGTTTTGGTTTGGCTTACATTGTTTTTACTTTTTACATAGCACACTAAATTGGGGGGAAATGTAGATATTAGAGACGGATAGGTAGATAAATGTGAAATATAGGATCCATCCCTTCCAGCCATCCATTCTTCCTTTCGCTGATATACTTAATATGAGTGTGTGTGCAGACTTCTACTTGTTGTTTCACACATTTTACATTTTACCAGTTTTCCCTCAGTCTTTGTAAATTTGCAATTGCTTGAGGATGCTAGAAATCGTCCAGTGCTTTAGATTACTCAGTGAAATTCTTGATCTTTTTTTTCTCCTTCCCCATTTTGTTGCCCATGGCTGTCTCATGTTTATATTCATGCCGTCTTATTCTAGCTCATGAGTTCAATCATGTCAGCTATTGCTATCAGCTCTTGCACGCATGTTGCTTGTTATTTTTGTGCGGCAGCAGAGCTTTCAGGTTATAGCTGCACTCAGTGGGTGCATTTATGGGGCAACGTGCTGCAGGTATTGTGCCTTTATGTGTGTGTGCCTTAACACACTGCAAGAATTTCTGCACCGCAGGGCTTGCTTTCAAAGCCAAAAGAAAGATTTTTTCTTTTTGAAAATACCTCAGATACTGTGAAAGTATCATATATACATATCTCACATGCATCCACACAGTCATTATCTTTAAAATAATGAATATTGCAATTTAAAAGAATGAATGAAAGAAGAATTAGTTTAACAAAGTACAAGGTTTTAATCTGGGAAGGTCAGATGGTGCTTTATACATCTGTACACCTTGGATATGGCCTGATTTTGACTCCATTGCACTTGTCCTGTACTGAAGTGCACCATCTGAAAATAAAGTATGACATTTTACATTTTGTCCTCGGATGTGTGCTGACAAAAGGAGCAAATCTGTAATTATTTGTTGTCCTTGCTCACTTTGCATCCACTCAGTAATCCTTCATGGCTCTGAAGAGCTCCACTTGAATTTCATGTTTCGAAATACAAGCAGTCAGAATTTCCGGCTATGTTGACAAGATGAATGTAAAATGTTGAATAATGTTCAACATTTCAGCCCGGCTCCACATTAAAGAAAAGCAGCAGGGATTCCTTTTATTTCATCCACTGTCTTTTTTTCCTTCTTTCTCTTCTGGGTCTCCTTCCCTTGGACCAACAGCTCCATCAGATTCTTCATGTGCTTCAGGATGTCAACAGGTGCCAGAACACCATGTTTTTCCTCGTAGCCCTGTGTGAGCCTCAGGGTGTCTACCTCCTCTAACACCTTACTTCTGAGACAAATCTTCCAGCAGCCTCTCATAACAGCAAGCTGGAGTCTGCTGTCTCACCATGTGACATATTATACTACAAATTTCTTGCCTGTCAAAGTCGATTCTGCAATCTTCAATGTGACAAAAACAAAAACAAACTGGGGGTAAAACTTTCACTTTGAATCATCAGATTTTTGCTGAAATTTCTACAAAGTCTAGTGGAAACAGAATCTGTTGCTGTCTCAACAAGAGCTCACAGCTTCACATTTGGTTGTAAAGAAAAAGTTGTTATCAAGCATGAAAGAAACATGTGTTTAAGACCCTTATTTAGAGAAAACAAATGTGTTAGTGTGTGTAATGTGCCCTGCATTTCCAACTCTCTTTCCTGTTTGTTGTTGCAGAAAAATAATCTTTTTGGTTTATTTATTTATTTTGGTATATTTGAATGGGGACATAGACATATGCATAGAATATTCACTGAGCAGAAAAATGCCACAAATCATAACATTTAATTTGCAATGCTTGTCCCCAGGCTTTTATAAAAACAAGTACATGCATAGTGCAATAAAAAATACAATAAAAATGCAGTAAAATACATATGCAAATATACAAAACTGACAACAAATAGAAAATAAGAATGATAATAAAAGTGCCATGAAAGAATCCAAATTCCTAAGGAAAAACACCTCATATCACACCTGGCTACATGCCTGATTATTCTTCAGAAGTTGTTTCAACTTAGATTTTAAATGATCCAAGTTGTGACTGGTTTTGAAGTTAACCAACTACAGCATTAAAGAACTGCTTATATATTAATACATCAATAAAAACGACCCAATAATATGATAATAAAACACTAACAGGGGTCATTATGCATAATGAGTACTTTTACTTTTGATACTTTAAATACACCTATGTGCTAATTAGGGCTGTAACTAATGATTACTTTCATTATCGATTAATATGACTATTGTTCGATTGATCGATTGTTTATGTCTATGAAATGTCCAATAATAGTGAAAAAATACCCATCACACCTTCTTATAGCCCAAGGAGACGTCTTCACATGTCTTATTTTGCTCAACCAAAAGTCCAAAACCCAAAGATCATCAGTTTACGGTGATAAATGGTAAAGACAAGCAGCAAATCCTCTCATTTGAGACACTGGAAGCAGAGAATATTTGGCATTTTTCAAGATTTTTGAATACTTCTTCCAGTACTGTCCCTAGATAAATAAAGGTTAAAAACATTCCTACATATGCACCTGAGTAACTGAACTGCCACTGAGCACCTTTAACCTATGAAGCCTATGGTTTGAATTATGCAGGAGGATTTTCTCCTCCTTGTGTCCAGGAGCCTGTTAACAGAATATACTGTTTACTGTAATGAAGTGGCCAGCCAGTGTTAGAGAGCGCTGTGCTCACACTGCTTATTGGTATCGTCAGTCGAGGGAGGAAGAGATGTGGCCTGATATCATTTGTGGCCTGTTGGGAAATGTAATGGAAATGTGATAAATGACTGCATGTCAGTATAACCTCATTGTTGCAAGCTAGTTGATGTTGTCATTACTTAAAAGCACCATGCCAATTCACATGTAATGTTTAATCTTTCAGCAGTTAATTATGTTGTTCCGATATCAGGCAGGACGTGGTGGCCATATTCAATCTCTAAATGGCTGTGTTACGGACAGAAGGGCAGGAGACACCGAATCTGGGACTGAGCTTTTTGCAGGGCAGGTGCATCCTGATGTCCAGGGTCGATAGCCAGACCTTCTGACCGGGTTGGTATACTGGAGCGTCTCTGGTCGGCCAGCAGTCTGCGCCTGCAAAGCGCTCGTTGCAGCTGATGATGAGCTGTGTCCCAGACCCTCTCGCTCTCTCTGAACCAGTAGTCGACCGCAAGGACCTCTGATGGTTCACCCAACCACGGGAAGAGAGGGGGTTGGTATCCGAGCATGCACTGGAAGGGAGTGAGTCCAGTGGTAGGTTGGCGGAGGGAGTTCTGGGCGTACTTGGCCCAACCCAGAAACTGGTTCCAAGAGTCCTGGTGGCCATGGCAGAAGGTACGTAAAGCGACCAATCTCCTGGATCTTCCTCTCTGTCTGCCCGTTCATCTGTGGGTGGTATCCGGAAGAGAGGCTGACGGTCACACTTAGGAGGGAGAAGAATGCTTTCCATACCCTAGAGATGAACTGGGGTCCCCGATCAGACACAATGTCTTCGGGGACGCCATAGACATCACGGAAGATGTGATTGAACATAAGTTCAGCAGTTTCCATAGCCGTGGGTAGTCCTCTGAGGGGAATCAGTCAACATGACTTTGAGAATCTATCAACGACCACCAGGATGCATGTGTTATTGTCGGACGCAGGTAGGTCGGTGATGAAATCTACTCCTAGGTGTGACCAGGGTTGAGATGGCGCATTCCTGACATCCCAGTACGTACGTTCTCACATCCCTTGCCATGTTTGGCCACCAGAAGCGTTCCCTTAGCAGCGAGAGGGTTTCATTGGCCCCTGGGTGACAGTGCCTAGAGATGTGTGGGAAGAGTGGATTAGTGGGGTGCGCTGTGTTCTGTTGACATATTATAGACCTGGGGGGCAGCCCAGCGGAGCGTCGGTGGAGGCATTGGAGGAAGGCACAGACATCTCAGACCACTGAATGGGGCTCACTATTATCTGCTTGGGGAGTATGGTTTCGGGTTCCTCTTCGATTTTGTCTGGGGAGTGCATCCACGTTCCGGGAACCGGGGCGATATGAGATGTTGAAGTTAAACCGTGTGAAAAAGAGTGCCCAGCGAGCTTGACGGGGATTTAGGCGTTTGGCGTCCTGAGATACTCCAAGTTCTTATGGTTGGTGAGCACTGTGAAGGGATGTTTAGCACCTTCCAACCAATGCCTCCACTCCTCCAGGCCAGTTTGATGGTGAGCAGTTCTCTGTTGCCGATGTCGTAATTTCTCTCTGCTGGGCTGAGTTTCCGGGAGAAAAAGGTGCATGGATGGAGTTTGGCTGGGGTGCCCTGCTGCTGGGACAGCACAGCTCCTACTCCTGTGGTAGAGGCGTCAACCTCCACCACGAAGGGTCTCTCGGGATCGGGGTGAACCAGGTGCGGTGCGCTGGTGAATGCCTCCTTTAGAGCATTGAAGGCTTCGTTGGTCAGCGGGTGTGCAATGGTACTATAGTTCTGTATGAAGCGTCGGTAGAAGTTGGAAAAGCCCAGGGATCTCTGAATCAGCTGGAACGCCCTCAGGCATTTCAGGACCTCCGCAATGTGGTGGCGATGTTTGGCCAGGCTCCGGGAGTAGATCAGGATGTCATCAATGTAGACCAAGACGAACTTGCGGAGCACCTCGTGGATGAAATCCGGGAATACGGAGGGGGCGTCAGGCCATACGGCATGACGAGGTATTCATAGTGTCCAGTTGGAGTCACAAAGGCGGTCTTCCACTCGTCCCCCTCACGTATACGAATGAGGTTGTACGTGCTGCGGGGGTCCAACTTGATGTAGACAGTGGCACCGCGGAGCGGTTCCAATGCTGCTGGGACGAGGAGAAGAGGATAGCGGAACTTCACGGTAATCCGGTTGAGTCCCCAGTAATCCACACAAGGCTGCAAGCCTCCGTCCTTCTTAGCCACGAAGAAAAAGCTGGATGCCGCAGGGGACGTAGAAGGCCGGATCAATATACTCTTCCATGGCTCTTTGCTCAGGAATGGACAGAGGGTAGATCTTCCCACGGGGCACTGGCTCACCCGGTAGCAGGTCTATGGCGCAGTCCCATGGCCGGTGTGGAGGCAGTCTGGCCGCTCTCTTAGGACAGAACACATCACAGAAGGAGGTGTAGCAAGGTGGTATATCTACAGACTGTTTCTCTTGCGGACTCTCTACGAATATGGTGCAGACAGGAAGTATCTTGGAGCGAGGAGTAGATGGTGGAGGTTGGCGAGGGAAACAGTCTGGGAAACAGGAATTACCCCATTTCAGCACTTCACCTGCGGTCCAGGAGATGATGGGGTTATGTTGATCTAGCCATGGGCGCCCTAAAATCACCTCAGTGGTAGAACCCTCCAGAACCAGGAGGTGTTGTTGTTCCTCATGCAGCACTCCTAATCAGATGTTAATGGGAGCAGCAAAGACCTGGACACGTGCGCGGCTGAGTGTTCTGCCTGTCACAGTGTGAATCTGGTAGACTGATGGTGTGGAGGTGGTCTTGAGATGGAGTTGGCGGCAGAGGGCACCTGAGATGAAGTTACCATCTGACCCCAAGTCGATGAGGGCTTGTACTGGGATAGACACAGCGGGAGTAGTGAGGGTTACCACGGTGGATAGGGGTTTCATATTCTTGATAGATGGAAGGATGGCACTCACCATGGACCAAAGAGGGAGGATGGGACAGGAAATGATAACATGCCCTGCAGCTCCACAGTACAGACACAAGCCCCGAGACAGCCATCTTTGCCGCTCAGCGGGGGTCAATCTGTTGTTTTCCAGCTGCATGGGTTCTTGGTCTGGTTCTGGAGGGTGGTGAGTCTTTGGCTGGCGGAGGGATGGCATAGATGACGGCTGGTCCTGGTGTTCCGCCAAACACGCCTGCGTACGGGTGGCGACTCAGATAGATAATTGGATGAACCGCTCAAGGCCGATGGGTCCCTGGGATCCAATCCCTGATGGAAGGTGGTGATCAGGGACTGCTCATTCCATCCACTGTCAGCAGTGAGAGTTTGGAATTCCAGAGCATAGTCGTTCACGGAGCGGGAACCCTGCTTGAGGTGGTAGAGGCACTCTTCGGCAGAGGAGTCACCAGCTGGTCTTCCGAACACCTCCTTAAAGTGGGAGATGAAGTTTGTCAGGGATTGGGTCACCGGTCCATTCTGTGCCCAGATCATTTCGGCCCACTGTAGCGCGCGTCCTTGGAGCTGGGACTACTACTTTGGACCGCTCGTCAGGGTACAGGTGCGGCTGCATCTCCAGGACCAGCGAACACTGAAGGAGGAAGCCGTTGCAGTCCTCCGCCGAGCCAGAGAAGGGCGCTGGTTTGGCCATGGGACTGGAGTACACCGGAGGTGGCGGAGCGACAGCGGCAGATGCGGAAGTGGTAGCTGGTGTGAAGACTGGCGGTGAGGTGGTGAGCCCACGGCGAAGGAGATCCACCAGTTCTTGGAAGGGATCCGTGGCACTCATGCTGGTCGTCCTACGGTGCGGTCCGGTCTTCTGTTACGGACATAAGGGCAGGAGACACCGAGGTGGAGACAGAGGTGGTTTTATTCAACACAGCAATGAGAACACAGTAAGTTGAGAAGTGATGGAGGATGGAGTACTGATATCATCCTTTCTAGAATGTTGTTGGAGGTTGGGAGCTGGGGCCACACACGCTGGAGATGGGAGAACATTCAACTGGATGAAGGAACACTGGAGTGGAAGCACATGCTGGAACAGGAAAGGGTTGGAATCCAAATGTCATCTTTTCATCGAGGGTTAGAGTCCTTAGTACAAACGAGACTGGACAACTGGCTGAGGTGAGTAGGGTGCTCTTATACTGGTGGTGATGAGGTGCTGATGGGGATCAGGTGTGTGTAATGGCGAAGAGGTGTGTGATTAGAACTCTGGTGAGGGAGTGCGCTGTGATTGGGTGATTGTGGAGCCTGGTGTGTCTGTGACAGGCTGGAGGTCTTCAGGCTTATTTTTACCTTTGTTACACTACCATTTCCACATTCCTGTTATATAACTGACTGATGCTTTTTAAAATCACACTGCACATATATAGGCAGGGTAAATGTGATTATATCTGCTACCAGTGAATGGAGAGCCTTGGTGCATGGCCAAGTGTGACTGTCCATCATCCATTTTGCTGATGTTTGATGTTTGGTCGAGGCGCACAAAGCAAGGCACACAAAGCTGCAATTTATTCTAGTCTATGGAAATCCCAAAAGCCTTGAAATACAGCTTTGGGGTTGAATCTACAAGATTAAAATCAATACATTCAATTGAGTAATTGAAAAAGGTAACTTTTTGTTACCTCTTTGATGTTATATTTCCAATTTGGTAACAGACTGACTTTATAGGTTTTATTCATTTGTTGAGTCTTTGTTCTCTGTTAACTTGTCTAAATTTGATAAAGAAGCACGATACTGTAGAAATTAGGGTTCAAAATATGTTTAAATTTTTATGTTTTCTTTAATGTTTTATTGAAAACACATAATGAGTATAATGTGAAAATTTATTTTTGACCTTGAAGAAATAGTTTGATAAAAAAAAATCTTCACTCATGGTCCCCTTACTATCTATTTCCAGAGTTTTCAACTGCAATTCAAGGTCTTTCTCAGTCGAAGACTCTCTCCTCTTAAATTGAAATGCTGTTGAAAGCTCCTAACTGTATGACACACAGGGTTACACATGTGATTTAATGCACTACTGAAATGAGGTGGCGCTCAAGAAAGTTCGAGTGACTTCGAGCAGACAGTTATGGGATTTTGCTTGGAGCAAAGTTGAATCAGATAAACAGACGCTGCCACACCTTCACAGGACATCAGCAGCATCAGCAACCAAACTCAGTTAATGAGGGAGAGATGGAGATAAAACAACAGGAGGGCTGGATAAATAACGCTCAATGCCAGAGGGGTGTGACTCAGTCTCTGACTCTCCGACTTTGCTTCTGACTCACTTCAAGCGCTGGTGTAGAGACATTTAACAACGCACTGATTTGATTGGCTCCAGGTGAATCTGGGAAGGTTTGTGGCGAGTAGGAGGCGTTTTTAGGAATGTGAGAGCTGTGGAGTCGTCGTTGGGTTGCTATTGGCAGCTGAATACCATTTATTTCTTGTTCGCTCTTACTTTGAAGGCCTGTTGTCGGAGTGTGTGGCTGTGACGGTGCAACATTGTCAGTGCACAAGGTCAAATTTCTGTCTTTTTAGCCAACCTTAGCCGCAGGCCGCTATACATGTACAAACCCTGGTGTTGCATATAGTGCTGAAGAGTCTGGTCTGGTGTTTCTGATGTACTCCCCCTGGTGCTGAGCTGAACTGAGCGCTGAGGAATCAGGGTGACCTTGGTGCGTTGCAGAGGCTACCAGCGTGATTATGGTAATTCTCAACCCCCCCATCCCACCCCACAGTCACCGAGAGGTGACACCGAGCTCACTTCCGCTACAAACACCCCCTGCAGCCTCGCTGATAACAACACTGAGGGTGATGAATATTTCTATTGTAATGCAACCTAATTGAAGGTAGCCCATTTGTGTGGAGCAAGCCCACTGTGTTTATAGCTACTGTGTGAAGCCAATCCATTGCAGCAATGTTTTTCAGACACTCTGTTGGAAATTAGAGAGGAGGCTATTTCTCTGCTCAGTCTTGGTCTTGGGAAGCTGGAAGAATTAAATTAATTTCCATCCAAGGTCAGCTATTGTGCTTGTTAGCTGAAAAGCAGTCGTGAGTGATAACTTTTGGTCGTGACAATAAGTTCTTTTTTTTTGTATTACAGTTCTTCTTATGGCATAAACAACGTCAGGAGCAGTAGGCATATTTGGATGTACGCTCACCAATATATAAAATTTGTCTCCTTGCTTCTTCAGTTTTAGGCCTGCTCATATGCCCACACACACACACACTCACCCAGATCAGATATGATTATACGTTTCCACTAACGGTTGGTGCTGTGCTGAGCGATCTCCTCTCAGCAGCTCCGAGGATGTGACTTGTGGAGACTATTGATTTTTCCTGATGCCCCCTGAGCACAGGGGGAGCATACATACTATCATATTTTTCCCCATGTGGCAAATTTGTACGAGGCAGAAAATTGTTAGAATAAACAGAATCAATCTCTAAGGAAACCAAGGGCAAGGTGTGTTTACAGTGGCTATGTTGGCGCAATGTAAAATTGATGAATTGTATCCGTTCCTCCAGGCCAGAGCTTGGCATCGACGCCGCTGGAATCATGTTGTTTTTGTGTTCCCTTTTTGTGTGTGTGTGTGTGTGTTCTTTTGTATAGGTAGACAAGAGAGGTCCTGATTTATGTTGTGTTTCGACTTTGGATCTGTGTTTCCCTTATTGAAGTTGTTCGTCTAATGATTTGTTTTGACTGCAGTGCAGGAGCGCAGGTGTGTAGTGTTTTGTCGCTTTGAGGATGCTGACAGTTCGGATGCTCCTCCGCAGCTCGACGCTGCAGATACGTCAAACTTTGCAGACTCCGTCTTTCCCTTCACATCATCTGAGGGGTTTCTTCCCTCCCGCCCGCGCTCCACCAGGGCACAAGGAGATGGATGAAGATGTTAGATTGGATGAGGACTGATTGCGAGTCATGCTGCTCCACTTTAAAGAAGGCATCAGCGAAGGAGATGATATTTCCCTTATCTCTTTCTGTCTGGATGACACAGAAGAGTCCATCTCCTTCCCAGGTGGAAAATACCTTTAATAGAGCTCCCCCAGTCTGACAGCACTATTATAGTTGAAATGAGGATTTGAAATGGACGCCACTCTATTAAATGACATTTGAAGCTATGAGCTTTTCAAACAGACTGTAAAATAGACAAAAGACCACGTGACAGATGGTCTGCCTTTAGTTGAGTCACCCTGACATTTACTTATTTTTACTCATATCACCTGCATCACCTATAATTGCTTTCAAAAATCAAACACTATCTGCCCTTCATGATGCATGAAGCAAATGCTAAAATGATTCATCGATTAGTCTGTTGCTACAGAATTAATGTATAACTTTTTTGACAATTAATACATCATTGAAGTTATTTATTTAACAAAAATACTAAATATTTGCTGGTTCTGTTTTCTTAATTGTGAAGATTTCCTGCTTTTGGACTGTTGGTCAGATAAAAGGAGCAATTTGAAGATGTCAACTTGGGCTTATTGTGATGGCCATGCCAATATACAGCCGATATTAGCTTATCGCAGATATATTGGTATATGTGTATATGTTGGCAGATAAGTAACGAGAAATAGCAGCACCGAAATTTGTTTAGGTCATCTAGAACAGTGTCACCATTACATAGTTTGTACAAGTTCATTTTTCAGATGCAAAATGTCCCACTGAGATCATATCTTTGTCACGATTCTTAAAAAAAAAAATATTAAGGGATCCTTATCAAAAATGGTCATTTATGTAATGAGTTTATTACACAAATGACTGCCACCTCTCAAAAATCAGTATCTGCCTCAAAACTCCAGTATTGATCAGGCTATAATGGGCATTTTTCACTATTTTCTGACATTTAATAGACCAAATGATTAAGCATTTCATTCCAAAATGATTTGAAAATAATTATTTGCGCCTCTACATAAAGCAACATAATTATGATGTTATGTGTACATTGCACATCATAATTATCGTATCAAGCATGTTGGTAGCAGTTATGACATCACAATTAGCAAATTTAACTGAAACTAGAGCCCTAGTTTTCTTTTAATTGGGCAGCAGAAAAAAACTGTAGTTCTTATTGCATGATTGTACTCTTAGTGTGTCTTCTGTATCACTGTTCCCCATGCACTCTTCCACTCCTTCCATCAGTCTCCCTCCTTATTTGTGCTTAGTAAAAAATCTGATCAGGCATTTCCCCAGTTTATTAGCCAACAGAGGCAGACCTGTGACTACAGGAGTGCTGACTACAGCATGTCTCTGTGCAGGGCCACAAGATTTAATGCATACAGGACAGAGCTGTCTGAGGCAAGCATGAAGAAATCGAGCAACCCAAACTTAAAAGGCAACAATCCCACAGTATCAATGGGCAGAGGTTTCCCTTACTCATACTGTCCTCTGAGTTTTCTATTGACATATTTTACTTGACAGTGTCAAAATGGTAATCCTAATGGACTCAACAAAAATTTGTCTTACAAATTCTTTCATGTCTAATAATGAAACGTGACAAAATAAATTTGGATGGTTCTCATAGCTTATACCAATAGACAATAGAAAAGCACAGTGCTGCGTTGCCAGATTTGCTTGTACCCAATACTGACTAAATCACCTGAATAAATAACAATTAATTGTCCATTAATTGTCCTCTATTGTGAAATGTATTTACTGAAACCAACCAAGAAATGCAACTCAATGCATATTAATGTTCTCAAACATCCTTTAGGTTCCCAGAAAACATCTTTACAAATTAAGCGTTATGTAGTTTTTCTTCCCTGATTACATCTTCTGTCTAACTCCACTACAGCCTCTGAGAATTAGACATGTTTTCACTGTGGCATCTCTAATCAATATTTTTGTATTAACAATGGGTCAGATGACTATGTGTAATGAGAATTATCACCTGACTCTGCAGCTCCCCTCAGCCCTACAGAGCTTTAGAGCATCTTTCATCTCATTGTTTTGGTTTTCTGGCCCACAATTGTACTGTTTTGGTTCAGTCTCACCAGTCTCATCAGCGTTGTTTACAGACGCAGCAGGCAGCTCTTTTTAGCGAAAAAGCTCTGATAAACCCATTGTACACTACCTGTCCAGCACCAAACAACAGGCAGACAAAGTTTGCAATGAACTGGTGAACATAGTGGAGCGTTTAGCAGCTAAAGAGCCAAATATTTCCCTCAGGAGTTGATGAAAACCAAACAGAGCTAAAAAGAGAGTGAATATTAGATTTACATTTGTTGGGATCGCCTGAAGCACATCTCCACATGAATGCTAATTTTTTTCTGTGTTAGTGATGTGTAAATAGTCAACTGCTAAAATGTTCACCATATCAACTTTATAAGATGAGTGCATGTCAGTGTTGTGTTTTGTTGCCCCCAAAAAATCAATTAATTCAGGTTTAACTTTCAAAAAACCTCAAACTTTTGGCTATGTATAACCCACTTTTACACCAAGCATTAAATACATTATTACATATTTAAAGACAAGTTATGAATATAAGAAACATGCACCAGAGAAATGTATACATACACATGAATGCTTGATTTTTGATAGAAAGCATAGGCTAAGATGATCTAATATATTCACCCTTAAACTCTGTTACCTAATTTTAGCCTAGACATCTACAGCCATTTAGACATCTTTGAAACATCTATTCAACAAAATCTGATCATTAAAAACCTACGTCAGCCACCTTTCTCCAGGGACTCTTGATAGACTGTAAATAGTCTCAGTAATAACAGTTACTCACATATACAAACTCTAGAAAGCAGACAGTTAAAAGCATATTTTTTTGTGTTTGTGCAGAGGCATATTTTCAAAGGATTAGGATTTTTTTTTATTGCAACATTTACTGTGCTGTGGTGCAGCCTCCACTGGAGTGGCTACAGAGAGGCGCAGCCTTAGGCACTGTCAAACCCTGTCTTGGATCAGCTTACCATCCCTTGTCTGCACCTTATCCTGGAGAGACTGAAAAATACAAAATTGACCCATAGCTTAAGGGCAGCCTGGAGTAACAGTGGTGGTGTAGCAAGTTTGGTTTAACAGAGAGGCTCAGTTCTCTGAGCTGCATTGGGGATTGTACTGCGGTAGATATAGTATAGCCATCAGTGTGTAGTTGACTCTATACAAAGGACATCATTTTTACTGTCTACACTGCAGTGCACTTGTGGATGTTGCAAGCTCACAAAAAGATCTGAGGATGCTGATGATGACTTCAGGATGGCAACAATAAATAATATGTGCATGAGATGGAAGGTGTCAACTTGGCACTGAAATAATCGTACACCTCACGTCTTAGCTGCTGCTGAGTGCAAGGATCCTAAATCTTAAATCCCACTAAGCAGGAGAGCTCGCATGACAGGCCTGTTTAATATTCATACTGTATTTGGGAGCCTCTCACCAAAGCAGAGCAAGCAGGAGGAGAGAGCAGTTTGTTTCCTCCCTATGGAGCCCGTCTCTTCCTCTGAGCCGGAGGTCTCAGGTTGTCTCCTCATCTTCACCCACAGATGGTGGTGTCACATCCCTGACAAGTGTTTCCTGTGGTGGTATATTAACATTGGATCAAGTTACTATGTGTAATGTGAAGGGGGCCGCTGGTAGTGATGAACCCACAGAGGATATCTCCCAAGTCTGCAGTCCCCCTCAACTATAAGGAGCTATAACTTATTGCCTCTTTCAGCAGTGAAAAAGCTCTAAAAACTCACTCCAAACAGCAGCCAAACAAAACTAGCTAAAGTTAGCGACTATCGGGTGAATTTAGTGGAGTATTTAGCAGCTAAAGAGCCAGATGTTTCCCTCAGGAGTTGGTGGGGACAAAAACAGAGCTAAAAGGAGAGTGAATATTGGAAAATGCAGCTCCAAATGAATGCTAATGTTGCTCCTTGTCTGCTGTGTGTGTGTAAATAGGCAAATGTTTGCTAGCGTGTTCACCACATCAACTTTATAAGGCGATAATACTGTATGTCTGTGTTATTATTTTTTATTGACCCATTAACAAATTCTTTATTTCTTGAAGGGAATTTACCTGTTCAAAACCACTTTTTAGACAAAAAAAGTAAAGTATTCTGGGTTTGAAAAGAATGAAAGATATATGGAAGAAATACAGTACCTGTCCCCGCAATCAGTTAAAAACTAGGAGATGTTATATAATCTCATTTTTCTTTAACACCTCAATATCGACTGCATGATTTCAACCACAAGTTTAATCCAGGGGTGAAAGATGTGGTCTCTGAGAAAAAATGATTAGTTAATGAAGTTAATGAAAGAAAAGTTAATATTCATATCACTTTGCTAATGCAGTAAAAATAAATGAATAAAATTGTATCACTTAATTGTAGTGAAGCAAAAGACAAAATTTAACCAAAATCACAATAAAACCATAACTAAAACCCCCAGATGATATCTCTCATATCATTCTATCAATATTTCATCAATATATCTCCCAGCTCCACTGCACTGAAGTCAGAAAGAACTGCAGAAAAGTTGTGTAGCTCCGGAAAATGCTAAAAGAGAAACTCAGATGTTGATGTTGCTGAAGTTGCTCCAATTCAATTTTTTTTCCTTTACTTTGAAGAAAGAGAGACCACATACTGTATGCTGCGCTGTGTAATTGCAATTTTGTGGCACTGCTAAAAATGGGGCACTGTGAATCTCCTCAAATCTGTAGCTGAAGCACCAACCTTCATATGCCCCATAAATCCACGTAAAATAGCCCATAGGTGTCGGAGCGAGGAGAGATGAATGACTCAGGAACGCGCTCTGATTATCATCTGTCTCTCCATGATCATCACTGCCACCACGGGCTGACGAGGCGTTCTTTAAGACGATGTTTACTCTGTGCAGTCCCACGACGCACACACAGAATATGAATGTTACAACATGCATTATAGATCTGAGATCACAACTCCAGCAAACCCCAACTGTGATTAAAAAGAGGCTGTTTTGTTTTATCAGCCCTCTCCGCTTCCCTTATCAGCTCATTTGCATAATTAACAGTGGCTGATGCTGTCCTCACAAGCAACTGCCACTGTGATTTCTCCTGCTTGGAGTTCTGTCCTACTTCATGGTGTCACTGCGACCCTTATTACGTGGTGAACGCAGCGGCAGATGCACTGTGCTGCATTCAGGATTACATCTTTATACACCTTTAAAACTTCGACACTGTTTAAAACAGCTGCTGGCTACATACTGTATACTCCATTTCTAGGCCTATATTTATGTTATTCTCATTAATAACTGGCCAAACACACACTGAGATATTCCCTGCACAATAATGGAGATGGCAAAACACTTATTTGTACTTCTATATGTAACGCACACACAGCAAGGTGCAGACCAGTGTGAGCTTCAGACCAGTGTGAGCTTCAAGTCCATCAAAATTAAAACCGTCACACAACTCTTTTCCTTTACACCAGGCTTCATTCACCAAATGTTTTACAATATCATCATCCTTTTTTTGAAAAAATACTATTTACAAAATAGAAAATGTACAATATTCTATCTTTTTATCTTAATCTTTAGCAAATACTATCTTTCATCTTAACCCTTCAAAACGTAAAAAGGTTGAATGTCCATTTATTTAATACAAAACAACAAATTCTGTATTCTTGATTAGACCTCATCTCAAGACTGTGTGGCCGTGTACAGACTGTGCTCGATTGACAGCTCCCACATTCTCTTGTTAGTTTTGTTACCCCTGTCAGGGTGGGACAGTTTACATTGTTGTTATTGTTATTCGTCTATATAGTTTGGTGACATCACATAATTTAAGACATGGCTCCACCCAACAGAGTAATTAAAACAATTGTGTGCAGGGCCTGTAAGTGCTCACACCAAAAAAGTAAATTACAAGACCAAATAATAGCTTGAAAATAATTAATTGGTCATATATAACAGTATCAAGAGTATTTACAGGTGGATTTTTCTTTATCAAGGATGTAGTTATACTATAAGTGTGCGATCACTTTAGCAGACTGCTTACATACAGGAAAAGCCGAAGCAATACTGTACAGCAACACAGAACACAGGTGTGTGTGTGTTTGAGTGCGTGTCATCATGTATTCTAGATGTAAAATAAAAGGGCATGTGAAGGTCAGCTGATGTTGTACAGTCCTTGTGAACAGAGGGAGATATTTTAAACAAACGCTCAGAGGAAGGTGACTTGTGCTGCTGCGTGATGAGTAATCTGACTCTCCCTTTGTTTTCCCCCTCTGCTCCAAAATGCTGTCCTTTGCGCTCTCTCTCTCTCTCTTCCTAACAACACACACACACACACACTCTCTCTTCTCCCTGCACTGCATGCCCTCCCTCTCTTACGTCTACACTCCTAATCTATCTTTCTCTCTCTGTGTCTCTCTGCAGGCTCGCTGACAGTGTCCATCACCGACATGCGCGCTCCAGTGGTGGGGGGCTCCGGGGGGGTCTACGCTCTGTGCTCTGCGCATCTGGCCAACGTTGTCATGGTAACTGTCATCATCATCGCCTCCATTGTTACGTCTGAATGCGTTTTTCAATAGAGATGAAATGTCAGAGCTGTCCACATGGTGTGAGACCGAGACACCGCACACTCCCAATATTTGCAATGGATGTTAGTTGGATCATATCGATGTGATAAATAATTTTTAGTTTTTGGATCGAATATTCCATGTGACCTCTTTGAAGAAGCTCTCGCTGCATGTTGTTGATGAGTAACATACCCCAAAGACTTCCTCCAGTATTTCATATTGCTAAACCATAACATGTTTTCACTGCTCGACATTTGTATTGATGACTCTGAAGTGAACTGGCGTTTCAGACACTTATATTAATTATTAAGTTTATTTGTGTCCACTGAAAAAACAAGCAGTGAATTCCTTGATGCTGCTTTCTGTCACTAGGTTTACTAGGTTTCCACATTCTCTTCAACTCTCGAGGCAGCGTTACATCTCAAGAATCACTTTAACTAATGTCGCTGTTGTTCACTGTGGGCACTGGAGATGCCAGCAGGGATAGAAATCAAAGTGCGCTGACGGGCCTAAAGCAAAGACTCTGTAACTGTGTGCTCGTAGCAGCTAACAGACAGTTTATGTGGTCTGTTACGCTTGATGCCTGTTCGTTGTAGGGAAATCCTTCTAGGCACGTCTTAGTTCTGCTCTTCTGAGTTTTTTTTTTCTAGTTTGTGTTTTTGGAGGAAATCTTGAAACCTCGTCCGGTCTCGACCCAGTAAATTCCCGGCCATCTGCCATCAAGCATCATCATCCGTTTCGCTCAACAGACATTTTCAGGTTCAGTGAAGTTTCAAGCGCTGCTGTGGACGTGACTCACTAGAAGTCATGCAGCTCCAGCTAAATTGTCAGAATACATCATGGAACCAATAAGCGTGCACAAATTCAGCTTTTGACATTACACTTAAATCTTAAATCTCCTTTTTTTAGTTCTTGATGTTTTTAACGAAAAATTAGCCCTTGCGTTCTGAGAATTTGTGTCTTCCGAACAGCAAGCACTCTTTCTTTGAGTCTCTGAATAATCCTCTGCGCCTCACACACACACACGTGGATTGGCTGTCCTTTGGTTAAAGATTGCCCAAATTGCCTCCCATCAGAGAGCAGCAACACCACATCACATCCAGCTCAGGCCTCCTCCTACATGATATAAATGATTTATTTGTAGAAATATTGTGACATTACCAGCACTCCCACTCCTTGCTTGTTTTAAACGTATAGTTACAGCAGGTTTTGTTAATACTTTCTCCTCTGTCTTTAATTTTGCATGCCGTTCACCATTTCTTTTGTCGGCTATATGAGAAGAGGAGAAACACCAGCCCTGGGTCATATTCCCACAGCTAGGAACAATTTTTTATCCTGGGGAGAAAATGTATTATTCTAAGTAAGGATATCATCATTCTTTTCCCCCAGGGAATCACAAGGGCTATTTATTGGCCCACTCTCCCCTTCTGTTAAATTATCTTAGCCCTAATTAATAGAGTGCCACTGGGTTGGAACTGGGAAGTGAAGAGCAGCCAGGTGTATAATCGCATCTGTGTGTAGTCTAAATGCTGCCTCCTCTCTCATATGGATATGGATTGTCTTTCTTTCAGGTCTAAATATGTTCAGAGGATAGAAACAGAGGCGTTACTTCCCAGACTGTTAATATACTCATACAAATAATGGTTGTTGGTGTCGTGATTGTTTGTGCTGACGAGACACTTTGGCTCTGTGTTGCAGAACTGGGCCGGGATGCGGTGTCCATACAAGCTGCTCCGCATGATCCTGGCGCTAGTTTGCAGTAAGTTGTCCAGATTTACTCTCAAAGCCATGCGCTTCTGTTCCTGCTGTTGCTATTTATGTTGAATTTAGAGTGAAATCATTAAACAGTGTGTGCAACCTTCCATTTTCAGCATATTTAACGTCTGCACACCTGTTCAACATAGTAGCAGAGTGTTTATCATCTGAGTGGAGTTTAAAAACCTCTTAAAGCTGAGCAACAGACTCAAGCAGTCTTTGTTAATTGCACAGAGTGAGAGGCTCCATGATTGGACATGTTGCTTTGTTTTCAAAGCTTTTGAGTCATACTACTTGTCCTTTTTCTCCACACGAGGGCTGATACACTGTGACTTTCATTAGTGAGCAATATGTTCCCTCCATCTGTCCCGAGCCTGCCGCCCCCGAACTGAGAGAGCAGCAAGTCTCTGCTAGAATGCGATATTTCTCCTCAGTGATTTACAAACAGGGAATACGGCATTTTTAAAATAAAATGTGACACATCGTTTGTGTGAGATACTGTGAAGACTGAATTAACATTTGCTCTGGTTTTATACTGTCAGTGTTGAGTACTTATTCAGCCAGCGAGCAGCAACAAGCAACAACAAATAACATTTGAAAGCAATTTTTTTAAATAAAGATCCATTTAAATCCTCCTGTGACGTGCAGAAGTAGAGAAGTGATAAAACACTTTACTACAATACACTATAGCTTAAAGTCAGCTCAGTCCTAGGCCCTGTTCTTTATATGTGGAAAAGTGAGTTATACAAATGACTAATTTTCTTAGAAGGATGATGAAAGATTTTCTGATTTTAAATGACAACATGTGTTATTGGGAAAGCCAAATACACTCAAGTAAAAGTTGCAGACCAGTAAAGCCAGAAAACAGAAAAATGTACTTGAATCCTAAATACACACTGTATATATTTAAATTGAAACACTTAAATGAAAATTGATCATATATTTAAAATCTTAAGGTAAGATATTGTGGCTAGCAAGAATTTGCAATTATGAAGAACCCAGGCAGAGAACAAATAGGACTTTTACTAGTAGCACTAGGGGTATAATTGACAGTATAACAACAACTATATGTACTTACATTTGGGACAACCTCACTAATTGTGCACACTACATCGTTAATGTTGTGGAGCACTATATAGAACACAGTAACCGAGTAAAAATGCACAAATAAAAGTAGATTAGAAGTTCATGAGTCTATTGCCTGAGTGCATGACGGGAGACTTTCCTTAACACCTACCTCATGTAAATGCAATCATATGATCAGTCATCATATGAGTTCTCATCATGGTTTCAACTCTCTACTCATTTTGCCTCATTTCAAAATAAGAGTACACTGTTATTCAAGACTTTATCTAAGATTCACAAATCCTCTAACTGCGGGATGAGAATTAACATGATCATTTTAGTGTGATAACAACATGTAAGCCTAGATTAGATAAAGGAATAGTTCAGCATTAAGGGAAATATGCTTATTTGCTTTCTGGCAAAGAGTAATATGAGAAGATTGATATCTTTCGCATGTCTGTACGTTAAATATGAGGCTAGAGCCAGCAGAGGGTTAGCTTAGCTTAGCACAAAGACTGAAAACAGGGGGAAACAGCTAGCCTGGCTCTGTCCGAAGGTCCGCCTACCAGCACCTCTAAAGCTCATTTCTTGTTTGTTTATTCTGTACACGTGTAAAAAAGACAGGTCACCGTTTTTCAGGGGGTTATGTGCTGGACTATGTCTTGGCTCTGAGTAGTTGCCAGGCAACCAGCAGAAACTCTAGGAAGTTACTGGTCCCAGCCAAGAAATGGTCCAGCATATAAACCCATAAAACTTTCAACTGTTGTTTTTAGCCTTCAGTTTTTGTACGGATTCAACAAACGAGATGTAACATGTTAATTGGTAAGCACGTTTTATTAACTTCAGACAGAGCTAGGCTAGCTGTTTCCCCCTGTTTCCAGTAGCTTCTTATCTAGCGTACAGATATGAGAGTGGTATCAATCTTCTCATCTAACTCTCCGCCAGAAAGCAAATAGGCAAATTGACTGAAGAACAGGACCCTAGTCTGGCCTGTTTTCCTCACAGCTCCAGTCATGAGCAGATACTAAAGAGATTTCTCCACGTTTATTCTGTCATTCATCTCTCCTCTGTCCTCCACAGTGAGTTCGGAGGTGGGTCGTGCAGTCTGGCTCCGTTTCTCACCGCCGCTGCCCTCCTCGGGGCCCCAGCCCAGCTTCATGGCACACCTGTCGGGGGCCGTGGTCGGTATTAGCATGGGGCTGCTGATTCTCCGCAGCTATGAGGAGAGTCTGCAGAAACAGTGCTCCTGGTGGGTCATCGTCTTCTCCTTCATCACCTTCCTCCTCTTCGCCATCTTCTGGAACATCTTTGCATATGAGCTGCTGGGGGTGCAAATACCACCTCCTCCCTGATGAAGGCCCCCCCACAGGCCCTCCTCCACATACACACTGACTCAAACCCTGCTCAAAACAAAGGTTCCCCTTTGACCATAGTTAACTTTCCCATTTCCTCTCAAGTTAGACCCAAATGAAATGATATGAAATCATTCAAAACTAAAATCGACCAAGAATCCTTTTTTACAGATACTTTGCAAATCAAAGAAATATGTCTCTTTTATTAAAGAGGGATTATAGTAGCAACAAGTACAGGTGAAAGTTCCTCAGATCCATTTTGAGGAGCATTATATCTTTTTATATATACGTTGAAATCTCATCCACATTACCAGCACTAACCTTTCAGTGAGCATTTAGCTGCTGTGCTCTTTTTTTCAGAGGCTTTTTGAAAAGCTGTTTCATCAGTCGTTTCTTTGAGTGCATCTTTCATCCGTGTAAAGACCTCAAGTAAGAAGAATCTATGAAGAAGAGTTTATGACACGGCACGTGTCACGTTAAAGGAAGGAAAACAGTAGGAGTGTGTACTGCGGCGGTGACAATGCAAAACGTAAAGAGAAATGTACTGTCTTTCATTAAAGGTCAGAGACCAGGATCAACTGCAGGGTTTCAGTATTTTGCTTAAAGGCAAAGCAGAGTAGATGCCTGAAACCCAAGTCCTTTGGCTGTGCCACAGATCAGAGGTGCAGAAGAAGATTTAAAGAAGGATTTCAGGAAGAGCATGTTTATTTCTGGGGGCAGCAATTTAAAAAGCACTAATGAAAAATGATTGTTGATATGATTTTTTTTATTTCACAGCCCCGCTGTAACTCACAGGGCTCACTGTGGAGTTTCGCAAAATTGATGGAAATACTAACTGAAAAACTAAACAAACTAAAAGAACGTTTTCTTCAAAATGAGCTGCTAAGTAGATGATAAGACATCAATCAAAATTCTTTGCCCCTGAGTGAAAATGGAATAAGAAACCCTTTCCCAGAGCAGTTGCAGGAAGAATGGAGAAAAAGGTTTTAAATGCAAGATTTCAGGCAAATTTTATGTGGATTCTGTCATCCTCAAGGAGTAAGGACCTTAAGGTTAGAGGCATCACTGTCATCTTCACTTCATGGGGTCCTCAAACCTCATCGGTTTTCCTATGTTATTTCCATGACATTATACCTACACTGTGGATACAGAAACATAGTTTGGACAACATGGACAAGACGTGAAAATGGGAAATAAAAGTGACCACGTGACAGGAGAGGAAAGGAAAAGAAAAAGAAGTTTATGAGAAAATGACAGCTGATGTTTTCCTGGATGGTCATCACTTAAGCAAGCGAACTCCTCCTGTTGCTGTGTCAAACGCTAACCACCAACTTGCTAGGCGCACCGTGTAAAATATGCCATGTCATGCTCTATGGCTCTCAGCGAGACAAGGACACACACACACACACACACACACACACACACACACTTCTCCTCTTTGTCTTTGAGAGCAGCCACTTCCTGATTCTGTAGGTCAACGTGGACAAACCGAAGAGAAGAAAACCACAAACACACACAAACACACATACTGGCCTCTGCCTGTTCTCGCTCTGACAGACTGAACTGGGGAGGGCGCGGATGTGTCATCACCTGACCTCTGACCTTCGTGTCCCAGAGGGCATTGGGGTCTCTCTGTCAGGCCCAGTCTATACCTCAGTTTCTCATTCTTAGGGACTGTATACTTTTGTAAAGGAATGTACCTATAATGAAAAAAAAGAGTGTTATTAAGTTGTCCCCATTTTTCATTTGATAGTGGATGTGTGTATATTGTATGTTCATAACCAAGAGTATATTTATTTGTATTTTTTCCTCTTTGAAGGGGAAAAGAGAGAGTTTCAAATGGTGCAAAAATAATGCTATGATTGTTGTTCTTCTGATAACTCCTGTATGGCTTTGATCCTCTGAAAAATAGTCTATGAGGCAGAATCCCCTGGTTTGTTAGATGACCACCGACGACTCAAGCTCACTTGATTTTATAAATCTTTAGTGCTTTACAAAATAAGCCATAGAAAGAACTAATTCAAAAGGGCAAAAGCAGAGGAAAACATGTTCTTGTTGGTTTGGAACCTGCTGATTGGTAGCTTCAGTGAAACTTTATTTATTTCTTTGTGTGATCAAACATGATTTCTTCATTGTGTATATTCAACAGGTGAGGTGAAAGAAGACAAACTGTAAGTAAGAGCCTGTGAAACTCTGGACTGTTTGAGATATTTTCATGTAGCTAGACTCATTTTTACAACTTGTTTGCCAACTGTGTAAAATTGTAGTCGATGCACTTTCATTTTGCGAGTGTTCACATCTCCAGACTGTCCCCTGCAGTGTGCAGACGCCTCGCAGTATTTCTGCTTTTGCAAATAACAAATTATGTACAGGGCTTCTGTCATATATTATCTGCAGAGTGATTCAAGCTTTTTGGAAAGCTGAGGCGAGGATAGCAATTACATTTACTCATGCCACATTCCATTTTTCAGTCTTTCAATCAATAATTCATTTGAATGTCCACTGGCTGCCTCGGGAAAAAATGTTATGCATTTGCCAATTTTGATAGTTGGTCATAAATACTGTCAGTAGTAACAGAAGACTCTGTGTTAAATGAAGGAATCCGTATCAAATAGCCAAGAAAAGCCATTTTCAGATCAGGCAATACATGGTAGTGATGGATCCTTGATGGAAACTCTTGTGTATACTAGGAAATATTATTGCTTGGGACAGCAAAGATACATTGATGAATAATGCATAAATACCCTGTTAGTCTATAATGAAGATAAAGAGGATGCCTGAGAGGAGGTTAATGTGCCTCTTTAACTTAAGATTCATAGGAACCCAGAAGGGTTGTAAAAAGGGCTAGTAAATGGCTATGTTTTTGTAGAACACATTAACTGTGAATATTACACATGCAGGAAGAACATGTAGGACTTAAATCGAAGGCTTGTAAATTCTTGTTGTCCCTAAAACAAACAAAAAAATGGTACTCAATTGAGTTCTTCTCATACAAAGAGAATTGCCCTGTTTAATTTGTCATTTATACAAGTCTCAGATAATAGCATCATCAACAGAAGAGAAAATGAGAAAGATCTTAAACAACCAGGTGGGGGGAAAATTTTCAGGAGTAGTTTATTACTTTTCTGTAAGCCAAATCTCCTGACCCTGATCCTGAGCCAACCACAGCACCAACACACCATCTAAAAAGTCATCTCCTGTCTGATAAAAAGCCTCTCCTGCATACAGACAGCAGCTCATCTTAAAGGTGAGGAGTGATAGAGGCCCGACTCACATCCTCTGGCTAACAGCATGTGACGGTTTTGGATTGTGAGGGATGGAGGGACCGCAGAAACAACAGTGCTGGCACTCTTCACAAAACCTCAGCAGGGCTGCAGAGCAGCGGCGTTCGTGCTTTCCCCATCCTGTCGCGCTCGCGTCACAACACCCCCAGTGTCAGGATGATGCATGGCTGTTGCGAGGATACACCAGAGCCCAAAGCTAGAACATTAACAGGATATCTTCTTTTAATACGTGGATCTGACAGGCTGCATGATGTTAATTTAATTGCCATCTGAGTGACATATTTGTTTTCAGCAGTATAAGGAAGGCATGCTGACGGATGGCATGAGCTGAATAGGAGCAGACTATCAATAACAGGTGATCCATCACTTTGGCTGATCCACATGCTCCCTTTGATTGGTTTTGATACAGTCGTGACTGCGGTACAGGATGATGTTAAAAGATTAGTGCCGACTTAGTTGAGTCTCATGCATACATGAACCCTTGTTGATGTGACGGTACCCAAAATACTGTCCATTTCAGTGCTTGTCTGATTCAAAAATGCAGCATAACTTTCTAGCAGCATACTTGACATTTCTCTGACTGCTGTTTCTTATTTCCTGTTTCTTGTATTTCGTCATAAGTGGGCTTTTTTGCACTATTATAATGTAGTTAACTGACATGTTGGCGTGTGCCATATTCTCCACTGCCATAAACATTCTTTCATGCTTTTTTACCTCGCTATGCCAATCCATTGTGCTGTTATGCCCAATGCCTTGTTATAGTATATAAGCCCATGAGACTGAGCACCGGGCAGAAAGGCTGCTTTGCTCTTAGCTGTATGGTATAATCTACATGATCATGCACAGAATCCATAAAAGAAAGAAGCCGCAGTGCAAACAACGGAAGTTGTTAATATATCCAGTAGCTGCTCTGAACTGCTGCTTGCCAACTAGCCGGCCAGGTTGCCTTTTCTTAGTGTTTATTGCTACTAAGATATATATGAGTAAGTCTCACTGCAGGACTGTGCAGGTAAAGCAGGCTACTGTAGCTCCAGAGATGGAACTGTACTTACAACAACAGTCACTGGATGCTCACCAGTGCATAAAGTTACACTTGTAGTGTTTTACTGAAGATGTTGAAACCTGAAATGCTGGTTTAGGGGTTCTTGGGCCCCAAAAGTACAGACATTTGGCTTTAGCTCCCAAATTATCCTGGATTTTGATCTGTTAAAATGTGTAAAACAGGGTCCGATTTTACATTTGTGTTAATGAGCCGGTAAAATTTCACAAAATAAACTGGCTGGGACACAAAACTGCAGTGCAGACTAAACATGCATCTGTGAATCCCAATGCTTGCAAGTTGTCATAGTTCAACAATTTATCAAACTATCCATTATGCTAAGAATTTAAAGTCTACAGTATTGACCTTTAAATGAGGAATGGCACTGAACGTTCTGGTTTTCAAGTGGATTAGTGAACACTGATTTTTGTCTACCACAGCTAGAAACAAGGGTTTCTCTCTGGACATGAAGGTCTATTTTCTGGTTTGTAACAGAGAACATTGCTAAAGTCTTTGGTTTCTAGCTTTGGTACAGATTCTTTTCATGTTCATAAATACTGCCTGAGCCACTCAAGGTCATGCAAATATCCCAGGTGGTTTCTTTAAAATCAGAGTCGTTTCCCTCCAACGATTTAGAATAAAAAAGTCATATGTGTGCTGCTGTGGTAGTTTTTCCTGAGCTGCTTACTTGTATCGATAAAATGGTGCCAAGCTTACGAGGTTCAATCTCTCAGACCAGACAAGAGGTTGTACCAACACAGCGTTTACAAAAAGAATAAGCAGAAGAAGCTATTTTTCTCTCGGTCATGAGGAAACTAAAGGAAAACTAAATTTACATATGGATAATTTATATTAAAGTCCTCATTAATTATTTCACAATCTATTGTACTTTTTAAATGTTCTGAACGGAACCATTTTATATTGTATATATATGAATATATTTTGTTTTATTTTGTACTGTTCATTGTACTTTGCTTTAATTTAGAAACAATATAAATAAAGAACAATACTGTGGCAACATCCTACAGCTTTTTTTAAGTGTGTTTAAGCACAAAATCATCATCATTGCGCTGCAACGATTAATCGATTAGTCGATATTTAAAGCATTTTTTAAGCAAAAATTCACTGGTGTCACCTTCTCAAATGTAAATATTTTCTGGTATATTTAGTCCTCTAGAGTAAACTGAATATTTTATTGGCGAGATACAAATACATACTTGAAGATGTGACCTTGGGCTCTGAGTGACGTTTTGTAGACCATATGATTAATCAATTAATCAAGAAAATATAATTGAGAATGAAAAGAACTGTTATTTGCAGCCCTGATCATCATTGTCACTCAGCCTGGATTTGGAGTCCAGGCAAAGAAAAACTTTAAGGACATTTAGCTTACAGCTGTATGACTGAACTACATGATACCAAACTTGTTCACTATTGCAGAAAATAAAGTGTATCATTAGATCATGCCTATTCACATGTAAAGCAAAAGTGATCTTGAAAATGTGGTTGTAGGCTTTCACAACATTTGTAAACCTCATCCTACAAGTTCTACAAAAAACAAATGCTCAGTATACTGTATTTGATATAAAGGCTTTATTATTTTGGAAAAATACAAAAAACTGACAAACATTAAAGCAAGTTTAATGTAAAAAAAAAAAAATACTGTGCAATAGTTGTAATTTCTATCTTGTTTTGAGCTTCTTTGCTGTTCTCTGGTCAGTGTCAGCGTCTGAGCACTTCTCCGCCACACTGCTGGCCTTCACATCAACATCCTTTAGAAGTGGGAGCTGCTGCTGTTTGGCTATGGTCATCGCCCACAAACACAGCTCCAGCCTGTGGGGCGTCCAGTCCTGCTGGGGATCCACTGAGGACAAGAGGGGAGGCCAGTCATCAAAATCAAAGAAGATTTAATGTGGCTTTTTTTTTATGCTGATCAACAGAAAAAGACCTTTTAATGTCAAAGTGAAAACGAATTTCTGATGTAGATTAATTACAAATATAAAACACAAAAGACATTAAAGGATCTTTTTTCATTAATAAAAAGGTCATAAAAGCGACATTAAATTCCATTTGATTCAGTGTTGTAAAACAATAAAACATGAAATCATCCACTTTTTATAGTCACTGTAATAAAACTGAAGATAAAAATGAGCTAAATTTGAATACAACTGATTAAACAGGAGACTAAAGGTTACAGTGCAGTGCAAAATATGAATTAATAGTTCCAAATTTAATTTAATGAGAGTTGGAGCAGACCTCAAGTATTCTGGGAGTTTGTTTCAGATGTGTGGTGCAAAAAAAACTGGACGCTGCTTCTCCATGTTTTGTTTTGATCCCAGAAGAACTCTGGATGGTGCATAACGTAGTAGCAGATCAGAAAGATATTTCTGTGCTTTATAAACCAATAGTAGTATCATATTTAGTAGAATACAAATGCATCTACAACACCATAATACCAAAGTGGACCAATGCAGATGTACTTGTAACCACCCTTGTGTCTCCGTTATTACCTCACCTTTGTTTAGTTTTTCAGTCGACTCAACCATTTTGCCCAGGTAGAGAGCATAGTGCTTGGCTGTGTATTGAATGGGCTTTAGTCCCGGTACACTCTCCATGGCTTCATCCGACATGAAAGCAGTCTGTTCTGGCGCTCCTGCCGCCAACACAGCTGGAGCAAAATGGACAGTCAGCCCCAAGCCAAGCTGAGTGTAGCTGAAGTGAATACAAACTATTTAAACAGTCCACCAGTGTAAGGACTACTCTGTACATTTAATGAGAAGGCAATCATTTTGGGAGTTAAGAGGATCACAGATCCATTTTATCTGTATGAATTCTTAAGCTTTGATCTATTTGCTGGAAGTCTTCGGAAACAGAATAGAGACGCTTTGCTAACCTGAAGCGGTGGCTGGGCCGACTCCTTTCAAGGAGCTGAGCTCTGCGATCGCTGCCTGCACATCAGGCAGGAGGCTGAAGGCCTTTCTGGAACATTTCTCCACAGTGTCCTCACTGTTGGAAGCCACCAGCTGCTGCAGCCTCGGCCTGAACTTCCCTCTCTGCAGAAAAGCACACAGGGCCACTCAAGGACACAGCTGATGCACTGAGTGCTGTTAGATTGTTAGAGCCTCTTCATACTGTAGCTAAAACTATATATGTTTGAAGGAGTATTTACTGGAGCAGAGTGACAACATCTTTTGTGCGGTTGTGTTAAAGTTCCTTGGGATTACTCCTCCCTCTAAGCGTTAGTCTGTATGACCCTAGGTCACTAAACTGGTTTTGATCATTACATCTCTGCCATACTTGAAATAACAGTGCAATATTCTGTGTAATACTCCTGTGCAATATTTAGTTTTTCCTATTTATTGATATTGATATTATTCATACCTCCATTACTGCTGTGCAATATCCACCGTCTCATAACAATCTCAATAAGCTACACTTAACTCGATAGTACATGCACTACTACTTATTACTTATATTATTACATTGTATTATTATACCGTATTATCATCATCAACCGGTAAACCCACGTACGTCACACTTATTTTAATTTATACTTATACCCACCTGGTACTTAATTTATTTTCTGACCTGTTTTTATAATGTATTGCATTATATTTTTTGCTAGTACTTTCTCCTGTGTGCACTGACGTAAAGGCGAGCTGCTGTAACAAAGAGTAAAGTATTTCTGATTCTGATTATTATGATTTAGTGTTAGACGCTACTTACAGTGAGCTTCCACTCCATCAGTTTCACCAGCTCTGACAGAGTGACATGTTTGTCAGGTCGACTTGAAATGAGTGTGGGCAGCTCCTCTTGGTACCTGTACAGATACACACAGATTAGCACCTGTTACCTTATATAACTTATATTTAAAGCAAGGTCGACTAAACTCAATTCATAGAACACATTTTATATACAGGGATATCATAGATGTACTTTTTAGATCTACATTCATAAACCTACTGTATAAGCAGATCAAGAGATTTGACAAAACAATTCCAACTCAAGGTCCACTTACTAGCTTTTTCCAGATCTTTCAACTTTATCACATGGCCTCCATCAACAGATAGAGTTTTCATAAGCAAACATGGACGACAGGTGATAAAAGTGCTGTAATTAAATCCTACAGCTACTGAGCGGGAATGTCAACAAATCCATTTCCAAGACAATCGAGCAAACCCTCTCCGATGATGAAGACACTGATACAGGTGAAAGCTCCGTAAAAAGTGGCCCATTGATTCTGGGATTGTTTTGCCATTTCCAAGCTCAAAAATGAACTTTGATACTTAGATCAAGACATGTATTTTGAGTGACTTAAAGATATATATAACATACTGGAAGCCAGCAGATTAAACAGATTTACTACACAGTGCAATATGAGTCTACATCTCTCCCTTATCCTGTGAAATTGAGTGTGATTTTGTAAATTTTGCCTGAGGAAAAAAGGATTTACCACTTGTCAAGGTTCAGCAGCTTTCCAGGTTTCTTGCCTTTGGCCTTGGCCTCCACTACATCCCAGTATTTCCCATACACACTCCTCCATGTGGCTGGGTCCTCACAGGCAAACAGAGTACTCATGGCAGCAGAGCTCACACCATCACCTACAAACACAAACAAAATCTAAATGCACTTGTAAAGCCTCTATTTTATAGGAATGGACTACAGCACTATGCCATTAAACGTGTATTATTTTCACACTTTAAACTGCCTCCCTTTGATTCAACAAATACCGAGCTCACCTTTGTTTGAAGGACACCTAAAACAAAACAAAAACCAGCAAGTGGCCGATAATCTCCAGTGAACTTCTGAATGAATTGTAGTGGTGTGACGGTGCTTCCGTTATGAGATCCGGAATTCCCGCGAGATGATAGAGTAAAATACTACTTCCGGTACCGCAAGCAGTAAGCAACAGTTTCAGAAGGTTTGTTCCGTGGATTACTTTGTTATTGACTTGGCATAAATACTGTTAACCGATAGGATACATTTTTCATATTTCTTTAATTGTCTGACATACTTGTAAAACTTGTGTTGTGCATGTTTCGTCTTTGCAAACGTGGTCGATAGCTAGGTTAGCCAGCTAGCATTAGCATCACATTCCAGTCATGTTTATGGTGGAGTTACACACTGCACAGCGAGTTTAGCTATTTGCAGTCAACATACCAGCAGACATGTGAACACCGCGAAGTAGCTAACTGATATGCATAGCTCCAATTTAACCCTAATTTGGAGGAAAACGAACTCAAGGCTGTAATAGTAGGTAGTGGAGGTGGTATTGGTAGTCAATCTGAATAGTGTCAATGCACATGTTACACACTATTGGATCGTCTTTCACCGCATCATCGTAACTTCACGTGAGAACAAAACAGCTATCAATTAATCATCAGCACGTGGTAGAGGGTGACAGTATTTAAAACTTAAAATAATTATGTTGAAGAATATAACACTAAAGCACGAAGTTGACAGTTAGCCATTAAATGCCATTTGCACCCCCTTGTAAACGAGATGATACATTCCAAGGGAATATTTATCCTGATAATTATAATAATTTTGACTATATGCAGCTAAATATTTCTCACTCCGTAATGTAATTTTCTAGTTGTATCCAGTAAGTGCAAAGAATAGAATATATTCACATTCACATTTATAGTAAAAGCAAGATCCTCAGTTGATGTGCTTAACTATGTCAAAGTTTCAGTTTAAAGTCTATACAACATAAGTATACGCCAGTCAGTGTTAGATTCCATGTCTGTCACAAACGTTTACATAACAGATCATATTTCATTAGATATTTTTCATTTTGTTTCTGATAGATGTAAAATATCAGTCCTAACTATAAACCCAGATAGTATCATGCTGTGTGTTGCTCACATGTCAATCTCTCACTAGCAAGCTGGCTCTCATGGGAGCACATCAAGAGGATTCTGTGCAGCTGCAGACACTGACAAGGCCGGCGGTTCTTCACCAAGTAAGTTCTGCAGCCGTTTTTATTGTCTAAAATGTTAAAAGGACATTTAAGACACCAAGTACTGTACTGCCCCCTACACCAAGTACTGTATAAATCTAACATCTTATTTTGCATGAGTGCCACCTTCTGGTGGATTGTTGAACTGCCATAAAATCATTTTACATTTTGCTCAGATGCCTCTTACAGCAGTGCTGTAAAAGTAGCAAATTAATTTGTCGTTCACCTGATGCATCTTGTCACTTTTATTGTTTCTGAGCTCAAGTGAAATCCCTGTTGTCTGCAACAGGAACATGGAGAAGATGTCACGGGTTACCACAGCCCTCAGCAGCAGTGCCGCCAGTGGCCGAACTATGTTCTGCCACTTGGACGCGCCTGCCAACGCCATCAGCGTGTGCCGTGATGCCACGCAGGTGGTGGTAGCCGGCCGCAACATCTTCAAGATCTACGCACTGGAGGAGGAGCAGTTTGTGGAGAAGCTGAATCTACGTGTCGGGCGCAAACCCTCTCTCAACTTCAGCTGTGCGGATGTTATGTGGCACCAGATGGAGGAGAACCTGCTGGCCACAGCTGCCACCAATGGGGCAGTGGTCACCTGGAACCTGGGAAAACCCTCTCGTAACAAGCAGGACCAGCTGTTTACTGAGCACAAACGCACTGTCAACAAGGTGTGCTTCCACCCCACAGAGGTTTACATGCTGCTAAGTGGCTCGCAGGATGGCTTTATGAAGTGCTTCGACCTGCGCAAGAAGGAGTCAGTTAGCACTTTCTCAGGTAGAATATTATGTGATAAGCATCAGTGTATAACTATTAATTTCCCACAAGTGAAATACAAGTGTTTCGAATGTCATAAACTTCATCTTAATGTCTTTACAGTGCGGTTTACTGAAATTATTCTGAGCATTTTTGCATTTGAATGCATATCTTCACTCCTTGTGTTTTCATTGTTTTCAGGAATTTTGTATAAAACAGTTTCAACATTGAACAAGAAATAAAATCACTAATGTGTTGGAGCTGAAGTAATGTTTTACTGTTAGAAATTAGTAAACAAACTATATCTTCTTATTGCTTAATATCTCTGTTGATTTCTTTCCCACTCCCTTTCTTCTAGGTCAGTCAGAGAGTGTAAGGGATGTCCAATTCAGCATGAAGGATTATTTCACATTTGCTGCATCCTTTGAGAATGGCAACGTCCAGCTGTGGGACATCAGGCGGCCGGACCGCTACGAGCGAATGTTCACCGCCCATACTGGCCCTGTGTTCTGCTGCGACTGGCACCCTGATGACAGGTAAAAGAAAGTGACTTTTATGACACAAACCAACTGAGAACTTAGAGGTTTTCCTTTCTAAAAGTATATTGGGTCATACTATATGTCCCTTGCAATTAGTAGTGCTTTAGTAGTGGGTTTTAATTATTGTTATCCATTAATGTTTTTCTCCCTTTATTTCCATTTTAGGGGATGGCTGGCCACTGGGGGCAGGGACAAGATGGTGAAAGTGTGGGACATGACCGCGAACCGGGCCAAGGAGATCTATTGTGTCCAGACGATCGCCTCAGTAGCACGGGTGAAGTGGCGACCTGAGAGGAAGTTTCATTTAGCCACCTGTTCCATGATGGTGGATCACAACATCTATGTGTGGGATGTCCGCAGACCTTTCATTCCCTTCGCCACCTTTGAGGAACACAAAGATGTGACCACTGGTATAGTGTGGCGCCACCAGCACGACCCTCATTTTCTGCTCTCTGGCTCTAAGGATAGCACACTCTACCAACACATGTTCAAGGACGCCACTCGTCCCGTGGACAAGGCCAACCCCGAGGGTCTGTGCTTTGGACTGCTTGGTGATTTGGCCTTTGCAGCCAAGGAGAGTCTTATTAGCAGTGATACCAACAGAAAGCCTTACCCTGGAGGCGACCGCCGCTACCCCATCTTTTTCTTCAAGAAGCCCGACCCGACAGAACAGTTTGCCCATGTGTCCAGCGCCCTTACCGTCTTTGAGACAGACTTGGACAGTAACCGCATGGACTGGTTTGTCAAGACAGCACAACTCTACCTCCTTAGTGGGAAGCCGTTTGCTGAACTGTGTGATCACAATGCCAAGGTGGCCCGGGAGCTCAAAAGACCTCAGGTCAGACAGATCAATACAGGAACAAATCTGTACTGTTTTTTGTTTTTCTAATCACCCAGCTAGGTTTTGATATTGTCAGTTTACATGCAACCTTGACAGATTGTGATTTAAAATAATTGATAGACATATTATTGCATAACAATGATACATTTCACATTACTTGTTACATTTAAAGTACATTTAAAGTAATTAATTACTTATTACTCTATTGAAAAAGTAATTACAGGTATTTTACAGGTAATTACAGGGCTGCAACTAACAATTATTTTCATTATCTGTTAATCTGCTAATTACTTTCTCAATTAATCGTTTGATCTAAAATGTCAGCAAAATGTAAAAAATGCCCATCACAAGTTCCCAAAGCCCATGGTGATGTCTTAAAAGGTTTTGGTTTGTACGACCAAAAGTCCAAAATCTAAAGATATTCAGTACTATTGTAAAATATTCACATTTGAGAAGCTGGAAAGTGAGTTTCTGCCATATTAGCCTAAAAAATTACTTTACTTACCTAAAATTGTCAATCAATTAAACTAATCAGTTAATTAACTAATTGCTTCAATTCTAACCTGCTTGTTACATTTGCACTAGACCTTACAATGACAAGGGTTATTCGCATTAAGTGAGTCAATAAACTTGTACATTTAATATCACATTATCATCAGGAATTTAAAGGCAAGACGTGGTAAGCAGAATCATTGATAGATATTTGGAGATTGTAAGTAACAAAATGTAGCTGTAACTGTAATGTGATAATGAATTTGTAGCCGTGCTCCACTTTAGGAAAAAGTAATGTGATTACGATTAACCATCACTTTGTGTGTTACAAACTAATTGTGTTTGCCATGTATATATTTTCTTTAATACAAAGGTTTCCACAACATGGACCATGTTGAGAATCATGTTCTCTGACCCAGCAAACCTCACGCCCGGTCCAAACCACAACCTCAGTAAACTGGGCACCTTGCCTCTAATGAACAGGTAAATAAGCTTTTTAGGGTGCCATTGCAAAACAGTAATGCCAGTCATTTATAGACTAACATCTAATGCTGATGTACATTATGCTTTCAGTTTCAGCATGAAGGAAATGGGTTCAGGGATGGGCACAGAAAGCAGACTGGAGCGCAGTAAAGGTGAGAGCAGGCAGGACAACATCCACCTGGAGCCTGGAAACTCACTCATCAGCAATAATAATGAAGGTGAGAGTGGCCATTAAAACTTGTAGAAGCCAATCTGGTTGTCCATATGTATAATATGCAAGACTTAAGCCATTCATTCAATTTCCCTTAAGAAAATGAGGAGACAGAAGGCAGTGAGGGCCAGGCTGAGTATATGTTCGGTGATGCCGAGTTAGATGACGATGACCTCTACTCTATGGAGCATGACAACCAAACAGGTCAGTCACAGTCTAATCTCTGAGGAAACTAAAGAGCTGCTTACGTCAGTAACTGCTATTTATAACTGCCTGCGTGCTCGGCGCTCTTTTGTCATAACAGAAGAACAGGAGTACACGCTGCCCCAGGAGGCCTTCCAGCTGCGCCACGAGATCATGGATAACCCGTCTGCTCCAGAGCACCTTCAACAGGACAAGGCCGACTCCCCGCACGTCAGCGGCAATGAGGCTGAAATCACTTGTCTGACACCCATCGAGTCCTTCTCACTCATCTCCATTTCCCAGCCGCTATTCAGCCCACATCTACCTGCCAGCTTCTTCTGTCCCATTGTGCGGGAGATGCTGAGCTACTACGCCGAGCAGGGCGACGTGCAGATGGCCGTGTCTGTGCTTATCGTCTTGGGGGACCGGATCCGCAAAGAGATTGATGACCTCACCCAGGTCAGACAGAGAAAACAGTGTTGTAAAAACTGCATTTAAATACAGCAGTGTTTGCTGCATTTTCACCATTTCATGGACTAGAGTGTTTTTGTTGTGAGAGGCATTAGTGAAAAAGCTCAGGTTCTTCAAGAAAAAAAAGTTTTTATTTTGCTCAAAATGCTCTGATAGATACATTATGATTGGTCCCTGAACAAATATCAAATATTTTAGGTTTAATGTATTTGCACAGGCAAATTCATTGGATAACATCCATGTGAATTTACAAAATCCAGCAAGATTTAGGGCTTAAGGCTTAAGGCCTTATGCATGTCTATAAGTTGAAAATAGCCTCTATGTCCACTACTAAAACTCCCAAGTCTTAAAATTCAGTTATGACACTGCAGTTTGGAAGACCTAAGCAGACCCTGAATGAGTTGTGCTTCCATTTCAGGAGCACTGGTACATGTCCTACATAGACCTGCTGCAGCGATTCGAGTTGTGGAACGTGTCCAATGAGGTCATCAAGTTGAGTACGTGCAGTGCCATCACCTGCCTTAACCAGACGTCTACAACACTGCACATCAACTGCAGCAACTGCAAGCGGCCAATGAGCAACAGGGGCTGGATTTGTGACAGGTATGAACACCTGCATCACCATTTAATTTTAGAGAGCTATGTGTTTGTATTAACATACGATTAATAATTCATACAAACCCTGTTGCTTTCACTTCAATAAAGTCATTTTTAGTTGTTTATTTTTCTTAAACTCCATCCAGTTTTTTTAAATTAGTGTTTTTTATTAAATTAAAACAAGCTTCTAATAATGTTGGGAAGATTGATCCCACTCATCAATCTAGGCCAAGAATGAAGCTACAGCCAGCAGCCAGCAAATTTAGCTTAGCATAAACACTGGAAACAGGGGGAAACAGCTAGCCTGGCTCTGTCCAAAGGTAACAAAATCTGCCTACTAGCAACTCTAAAGCTCACTAATTTACATGTTGTATCTTGTTTGTACAAAAACAGCAGTTTTATGGGGGGTTGTACACTGGACTATTCCTTGGTCGTGACTAGTAACTTCCTGGAGTCTCCTCTGGTTGCCTAGCAATGGCTCCTAACTGTTGGTATTTCCAGTGTAAATGCTGTCTTTACTGCTTGTTATGTTGTCTTAAATGAAAGCTCTGCACAGTACGCTGAATATTCATTTAATTCTGACATGAACCGAGCTCTGACGTCTCTCCTCTAGGTGCCACCAGTGTGCCAGTGTATGTGCAGTGTGCCACCATGTGGTGAAGGGACTGTTTGTGTGGTGTCAGGGCTGCAGCCACGGTGGACATCTGGAGCACATAATGAACTGGCTCAAGAGCAGCACCCACTGCCCTGCTGGCTGCGGTCACCTGTGTGAGTACACCTGAGCTCATCACAACCACTGTTCACACAGCTGGTGCTCTGTGAGAGTGGGAATCAGTCCTCACACCGGCCTGGATCTCACACACACAAACACACCGCAGACAAACGAGACGTCTTCATTCCTCCACATGGGCCCGGAGTCTTTTGTCCCTGTGGAAAGAAGGGTGCTCTGTGCGTGTGTTTGAAGTGAGATTAGTCAAATGTCTGATATACTGAGTCTGAAGGAGGAAGAGGTTTATATGTGCTCTCCTTAACAGCCATTCAAGAGCAAACACAATCACATGTGGATTCATATTTGTATTTGAATTGGTGATTTTGAACCATTGGTGAATTTGTATATAAGCAGATGTTACAATAGATATTCAAAGAATATAACAATATTTTTTGTGAATTTACACTTGCTGCATTTTACATTGTTTTTAAACCCCTCAGTAAAATCCTGAAGGCTGTACAAAAAGAATTGTCTGCTCATCAAAAGTGGATTGTTAATGTTTGTAAATAATATGTAAACGTATTTTGAAGGACTGTAGATAATGTTGAATTAATGTATATGAGAAATAGTTCTCTATTCAAGCAATACATATTGAATTGACACTTGAAGTTGTCCTGCACCAGTATATTCTGTTTCATCAGTTGCATTTACAGAATATAGCTCAACTTCCCTTCAGTGTATACACAGCTTTTCTGATGAATCACAGTCACTGTAGACTGAATTCATGTGAACTTGCACTGAGCTTCATATATTCATTCAGCTGCACATATTCACACCTGGCAGCTGTCCCGTACATCCAGTCTTCCCTTGTCTGCTGAGCAGTTCCAATGGAGCAGTCAGGATAAAAAAAGTCTTGCTCGAGGGCGCTTTAGTGAGAGGAAAAGAACACTACTACCAACCACACTTAATTCTCATGGGTCGTAGGAGCCTCTAGTCCACCAGCGAGACACAATGTGTGCTGCTTATCATAGTTTGTATACCTCACTATTAGAGAAATACACAACAGATGAGTGTATGGGCCAACAGAGACAACTTCTGTCCAGATAAACCTCAACAGAACAGCTTTGTCTTGAGTGAAATGTGACTGTTACTCTTAAGAATCCCTGTTACATCCCAGTACTGTGTGGCCTGATGGCAACTGGTTGGAGAGTTTTACAGTCTAGTTGTCAGTTTTACTGGCAGACCTTCATAACATGAGTAAATTATCACTGAGAGATGGATAATATTTTATCAGTCTAGTCTCAAGTCTGGTTGTGTTTATTTGGGCACATTTACATTCTGGACGCTGCTCAGCATGACAGGTGTTTGTCTTCCACTCCTGTCTGCCATCAAGTGTGTAAATCAACAGCAGAGGATCAGTAAAGATGATAGTCCTCTGCCCTTTGACCTTTTTTTAAAAAAATTTGTACTGAAAATTCAGCTTTAGTGACACATAAGCATCCTGTATTCTGGCACACAAAACAGGAAAGCTTTCACAGATTTCAGAATACATACGAATTTAAAAAAATTGTTTTGTGTGCTTTCAGATTTTCAGAACACAAACTTTGTCTTTCCCACAATTTTGAATGGGGCACAAACTAAAATTTTAATTTGAACAGTAGCTCAGGTGGTCAGTAAACGGCATTAGAAAGAAAATACTTTATCACCCTTTTTTATGACTGAACATGTGACTTGTACAGTAATCATCATCTCTAGTAGTTTTCAATCTTTCCCATTAACAAATCTACAGTTGTCCTGTTAATCATGAGGGCAGAGCAGTGATGTACGAGGTGGGCGGAGTCTGTGCTCATTTAAAAACCTGCAGGCCTGAGGCTGGTGTATCGGATCAGCTGCTAAAGCTAATCTCAGCCAACATCCATATCGCACCAAGGTTGTAACTGAGCAGCAACTGTCATCACATCGATTTACCGCCAAAGCCCCAGGCACAATAGAGGATTTTCAGATGTACTCTGTATGAGGACATCCCAACAATCAGGAGGGGAATCCCTGACCCAGAGGCTCAATCGGCACAGAACTGCCCTGCGCTTTAGTGTTAGCAAGTGAAATATTGACCACATCAATAGTCAGACTAATCTGAGCCACCTGATTAAACATTTGGACAGGCTCTGGAGCGTCAGGGAATCAAGTCCAGGAGTGAAGAAAAGCAATATTCAGTGTTGGTTAATGAGAGAAATAAGTGGTAAATATCTCCATATATTCCACACATCTGCTTAGGTCTAATGCAGAGCCCAGTGAGCACCATAAATCCGGAGAAAATAAAATAGAGGTTTTATAAGGAATAAAAAAAGAAACCACAGACAAATGTTAAACAAAATTCAAGTAAAATATTTTTAATGCACAAGTCTACAACACCATAGCCCTTTATACAAGATTGTTTTTTTTTTTTATTTCTACTTTATGCATTCTCAAATCAGCGCCACAAATTATCACAAAGTCATGAATAATTTTGCAGTTTTCTGCTGCTTCTTAAAGATTTAACAGGGTTCCAAATGAAAGTCTCCACCCTTTTTTTTGTTGTCCTAATGCAAGCTGTAGACCTCATTTTACTGCTACTTGACTTATCATGGAATCTCTCCTAACAGGACTATGCTGCTCGTCTGTATTTCTATTTTTATTTACTGTTTGGATCATTTTGTCCATGTGTGTATATAATCACTCAGCTTTTCATCTGTCTCTGCTAAAATAAATGCTATGGGACTTACATTTGCAGATATTATCTTTAAACTGTTATGAAATTGTTTTATCACATAATTATGAATAATGAATCATGAAATATGAAGCAAAAGTTGTCTTTCTTACAAGGATGTGCTGCTTTAACATTTGATTGCATGCTGAAATACATTTAAATTTAAGAGTCTGTTGCATGTGTACATATGTCAATTTAAAATGATTAAAAAATTTGAGTATTTAAGTATCCACCCTCAACTTTCAGGCAACATGGTTTTAATTCAGGTCCATATAACCAAGACTATCTGGAATTTTAAAGATTTTGGAGGATTTCAGGGTACAATAGATCACGCTTAAGAAGATACACAGTGAATCCACTGAATGTTAACTAAGCACTTGATTGCACCACTGAGTGAAATCTGAATCTGGACTGACTGTCAGGTATTTGTGCTTTGAAAAAGAATACTATACTATTTATCATTTTACTCTTAACTCTGCATCATATGCAAAAGTCCACAGAATTACAGTACAATGGATTGAAAAGCCCTTCCCTGATGTAACAATGTATTGCTGTAAATGATTAACTGACTGAGGTTTCACACATTTCTCTCTTCTGTGTTCTTAAGCTCTTAAATATGCATTCAGCAGGACATTATTTCAAACACCTAACAGCAGCACACAAATAAGATTTCATTCAAATAAAGTATAGCTCTGCAGAACTTCTTTGACTACTTTTATGAAATGTACCTCTTCGGCTGGTGGCATGAACATAATTTAAACCACATTTCATACAGGAAGAGTACAGTTTTTTAGAAACATTTCACAGTATTACAGCCTCTGATCCACGATCAGTCCCTCCTCCTCTCTGTGCGTTTTCACAACCCAACTACAGGAGTCCAGTATACACCAGCACAAGCGTGTGAGGGCCAGGTACCCTTCCTGCCTGTTTGTCATTTCCCTGCAGTAGCTGCCATTGCCCTTGGCCTTGTCCACATCTGGTGAGCTCTGGTCCATCAGCCAATCCCAGAGGAGCAGCAGGTCAGCTGCTTCACTCCCAGAGCAGCTTTGGTCAGGCAGGGCCGGCCTTGTCTTTGGCCTTCTCCCATTTCGGTGAGATTGTTCAGGGTGGTAAGATCACCCTCAGTCAAATATTGGCAAAATGGCCTCTTCAAATATAAGAAACAAAAGTTATTTTCTCTTCCACCACTTGTGTCCATCCAAAGAGAGTTTGTTGTAAGTACTCACCTTTAAAGGTTTAAGGCCGTTCCCAGCTATCTGAGACTTTTTCAGGCGCACTCAGTCGCCTCAGACTCTGAAGCACGGTTTGCAGGTTCCTTGCTGTGATGATGAAACAACCAGATATTAGAGATTAACAATAGATTCCTCTGACAACACAAAACCACTTTAATCACTGAGCATTGCACCATCTTACCCAGTTCTTCTTCATGGGAATCCAACTTCTTTAGTAATTCTACAACACTGGAGCGTGTGAGGCCCTCCCCGGCTGTGAGGAGTACAAGTAAAATCATTTACTTTTTTTGTTGTTGTTTAATAACTAAATGTCAAAGGTGTCATCCAGCACAGGACACCTCAACTCATCTTTAACACCAGTTTCACCTTTTGTTTTATCTTCCACGCCAGTAGAGCTGCTATTCCCATCAGTAGTGAGACAGGCGAGCAGTTCAGCGTGGCGGGCCCTGGACTCCGCCAATGTGGCGCTCATGTCCTGAGCCAGCCGGTGATTCTCCACCAGCTCAGCTTGGACCCTCCTCCATGCCATCTTGTCCTCCATCAGACATCCCTCCATCACGGTACGCAGCTCCTTCTCCTGAGATACCTGGCTCTGCAGGCTCTCTACCTCCTCACAGCGCTACAAAGGCAGAGAGTTAGTCAGTTAAATGTGGATAAAAGGTTTTCAGTTTGGTCAAAAAAAGTCAGAAATGTGAAATATTTGTAAGGCAGTGAGTATTTACTTTGTAGTTACCTTGTGTAGCTGAATGGCCATCTCCTGCATCTCAGCCTCAAGTTGGTCAGCATAAGCCTGTTCCAAAGCATCGCTGGGTGGTCGAGCACTGCTGTGCCACCTTGCAATTGCCGAGGTCATCTTACGCTTGGGTCCAAACAATCTGAAGAGCAAGAACGGATTCAGCATTTCATACCACAAGAAAACAACACTGTATGTGCTGGGGTAAATGTGAAAGAGGGGATGAAGTCTCTTACGTGATCCCTATTTCTTTGAGATCATTTTCAGTCAGGGTGAGAAATATCCGCAGGTCAATGTCTTGCTCTTCAAGTAAGGGGAGATACTTAGAAAAGCCAAGTTGTTCCAAGAACTCTGCCAGATCCTACAGGAATACAAGATTTTAGGGCTGAAGAACCCAACACAGTCCAGAATAAACTGGCCATGAGCCACATACACACACCATTAGAGGTCATATTACTGATGCATCAAAAAGTGAGCAAACGTAGACATGCCTTTGGACCAGTGTAGGAGGGTGGAAGACCATCATGTGACCGCATCCCACAGTTCACTGTACCACTGGAGTGAGCTGCATCGTTGCCTCCATGGCGACTCTTGCCTTTTGAGTGATGACCCTTATTTACTCTGCGAGAGCTGCTCCTCTTGCACTGGTCAGAGTCCTGATGGAGAAAGGTATACTGTGTCACTGTGATATCTAAATAAAATCTGGTGTTTGACTCAAAAACAGTGGGATTTCTGTGCTCTTGTGTTCACCTCGTTACTCTCCACAGAGCCTTCCCAGTTGAGGCCAATCACATGAGGCAGGCCTTCGCTGCTGCTGCTGCTGCTCCTCATGGTGGGCATGTCATTGTCAAAGAATGGACTGTCATCTGTGACGGTATCATATAAAATGAATTGCTTTGGCAGACACCCAGTGTAACTGATCTCAAAGGACTTAAAGCAATAATCATACCAAGTTCGGTACTTCTTGTGGTGCATTTCTACCAAAGACACATGTAACTATTTCAGTTATGTATTTTAGATGTCACAAAACACTGGTAATCGTGTGCCTCTCACCTCTGCTGCTATTGCTCTGGCCGTCCAGCTCATTGATGGGTGAGGTCACGTCACGGTAGCGGATGCCCTCACTCTGTTCACCAACATCACGAAACGCCACGTAGCCTGGTGTCACTGCAGGAGGCTCTGTGGGGAGAAAAGCAGTATATAATAAACCCATGACTATAGTAATGAATGGCAGCATGCCAGTGATTGACTAAAGCTGTCTGTTTAATTGCAAATACAGTGTCTTTGTGATAATTTCTGTGATGAAATCTCAATAAACGGGGTCTTTCAGCACTCAAGGAAAAACTATCCGCTGTACACAAAGTAGTGTAAGTGTCAATCAACCTCCTTAATGCTCAGACTGATTGTATTTCCTTTTTAGAAACTTTTGTGTAATTTGACTTAACTAGAACCACTACACTCTTAACAGTGTGATCAGTATGATACAGTGTGACACTACCACACAGTTTGCTGGTGCCTCCTACTCGGAACTTGGCGATGGCCTGTGGCCCATCATGGATGCTAACGCCTTTAACTCGGTTTCGACTCGGCCTCCTCGGGGGTGCGCTGTCCGAGTCCTCGGATGAGCTCAGGTCTTCAAAATGTCCTGACAAGTTAGAACACACACACACACACACAAAAATTCATCATAAAATAAAAGACAAAGAAGGGATAACATATTTTGTTAAAATAAACAAGCAGTTACGCTTTTTCAAATACCTGGTTTGATCCTTGGAGTACGCGAGTCAATGAGGCTGACGATCTTTGTATAGCCGTACATCATGGCTAGGGCACGGGCAGTCTCTCCTTTAGCATTTCGGTCATTTACTTTAACTTTCTGTAAATTAATAAAATAAAACGGATGTCAGGATCATAAGGCATTACCTCTATGTGAGCAGGACAATGAGCCTCTTCTTTGTCTAACGGCATCACCCATCCTCAGTGGCATACAAATTTCCTGGTGCTGTAGCTCCGTCTTTGACTCGTAGAGAGCATATTTGTGGACGGAAACCTACTTACATGATCAAGCAGGAACTGTACAATGATTTCATGTCCAGAAGCAGTAGCCTCCATCAGGGGAGTGAAACCAGACCCTGGCTCCCTGTGGATGGAAAAAAAAGTAATGAAAACCTCTGTCTGAATGGAGTTTTGCAGTAGTTTTGGGATGAATGAAGACACTCACTTGACATTGGCATCAGCGTTGTTATCCAGCAGGAACTTCACCATCTGCTGGTGGCCTGTGCTCGTGCAGTGGAACAGAGCGGTCCAGCCTCGAGAGTCCTTCAGCTCCAACTCAGCACCTTGCTTTTGATGTAAGAAAAACAAAAAGCCTTTCATACTCTGAGTAACAAAGTGTTCAAACATAGAACCATAAACACCTTACAAAATAATAAAGCCATCCTTCCATCTTTATGATAGAGCATCTCTTAAATTCAAGTGATGCTGAAGATTGCAGATGATAAAACTTCAGCTTATGAATTTGTTTAATCCAGATTTGTTTTCTGTTTTTCAGCGTTAAAAGTCTTAAGTTAATACAAAATACAGCTGCTTCGACAAGAATCAAGACAGTTTTAAATATAACGCCCATTCTGTGATCTACACACTAGGTTACAATCTTAGCCAGATCTGACCTTAAAGTGCTTCTAAGGACATACTGTATACTGTACATATATTGTATGAGCTTGCACTGCTATGCTCATTAGCCCTCAGTATGTCATCTTTACCTGCAAGTGGCCTCGCTTACAAGATGCTGCACATTAATGTGGAAGGACCATACTGGTGGTTTTGCATGTTTTAGCCCGTTAAATATAATGCACATTAGCTTTACATTACTGTCCACAATTTCTTGAAAGACACTGCTAGTTTATCTTTTTTTTCTTTTTAGCATTTGTTTTTCAGTCATTTCACAGTATGGAAATCAACTTACAGAAACTTGAAACTTGTTGGTGTGTAGCTTGCCTTTTTTGTCAAAAAACTGCTGAGTTGTAAGACAGCTGAAACCTTCCTTGTTGGTACATTCAAAGCCAACGTCTGTGTTTATTGACAGTAACCTGCCAAACCGCAGGCTTTTGTACTGAAAAGGCATTTATGACATTGGTGTTTGTTACTGTTTGCCTTCTGGGTTTGATTTTCCGATGACACTTTTATGAATGCTTTGCATTCCGGCAAAAAAACAATCCAATCACTCTGCACGGTTTCACTTTGCCACTGTAAAAGTGTGACCATGGGGATTTTGCATTCAAAAATAAAACGTATCTGAATGTTCTGCTTGGATTTCTGAACACACCAACATACTTTGCACGAACTGTTACTGTCAGAGCCATTTTGTACCTGCAGCAGAAAGTATGCAATACTTTCATTCCCACAGCTTGCTGCCAGCATCAAGGGGGTTAATCCTTTGGCAGTGGTAGCATTTACATTCACTCCAGCCTCCAGCAGGAGATTTGCAATGTTGTCATGGCCGATGTAAGATGCATACATCAGTGGGGTCCATCCTCCAATGTTCTTGCCATCCAGGTCCACCTCACGTCTGAAAAAACAAGATCATAGTTATCAATACACATAGTTAAATGTGCCACAAAGGCAGTGGATGAAAGGAACACATCTGGTTTTACTATTATTATTATCATTATTATTATTTAAGCACCCACTTTTTGATGCATTCTGCCACCACGTCGTACTGGCCGATGGAGCAGGCGGTGTGGAGGTCCAGGGGGACATCCAGCTCCTCAGGTCGCACCAGGGAATCACCCAGCCACAGGGACAGGCTGGCACCCAGTTGCTCTGATTCACTGGCTTCGTCACTTAGCTCAGACATCTTCTACCTCTTTTCTCGCCCCTCCACACACCTGAAAACAGAGGTGGCCCTGAGACTGAGCACCAAAGTTAAAGATGAAAACAAGCACTATAAAGCACCGGATTCACATGTTACCTGAACATCAGACAGCGAGAGACGTTAAATGTTGTGGGTTTGACTTGTGATAAACATACAAACAATGCCAAATAATACTAGCGTCTGACTTGCAGTTACTTTGAGGCTCGTGTTGATTTATATCTTTACTAGCTCCCAACGTTGCTCTTTTAGCTAGCGCAACGTTAGCTTGGCGACATAACGTTAGCCTGGTTTAAACTTTTCCCCACCACACACCTACCTAATAATAAACTATGAATAAAGTGAATTCTCCGAAATGTCAAACGACAACCTCAACGAACTAATATTTCAAAATGTAGCCGAATGTCAAGAGTGAAACACTTACAGTCAGCAGGTACCGTTAGTTTGTTTTCTCAGCGGGTGAAACTTTTTTGTTTTGTGTGTCACGCTCAATTGTGCTCGTGTTGAACCATGCCCTACCCCTTCCTGTGTGAAAGGTACTGCTAAACTTTTTAACAGCAAAAACACTATTATATATAATAATGTCTGGCCAGTGTTATCTTAAACGTATTGCATTGCCCTGTAGGAAAATATCTGAGTTTGTACGTGCCAAAGAATCTGATTGTTTTAGTCTTACACTGGTTCCCTACCTGGAGGTTAGCACCATTTGAGGGATCCCCATGAAATCTGAGGGGTCAGCAGATCAGGGATGAGAAAATAAAAAAATCTGTTACAGTTAAAAAATTTTAATCTATTTATTTTTCAGATTTGAGATTTTTGAAGGAGAAAAAAACATACTTGTAATATTGCATAATTTCACTTCCTCATGCCTCTAAAAATCTGAGAAAAAAAACTGAATCAGAATCGGGTTTACTGCCAAGTAGGTTCTCACATACAACGAATTTGCTTGGGTATTTTGGGTGTAACAATAAACATAGTAAGAGAAAAAAAATTTAAAAGATTAAAAAAACAAGTACTACAAAAGTCAAGAAATAGAAAATGTAAAAATTGACAGTAAAAAGATGAAAAAAGTATGTACAATATATCTGTTTTTAGAATGAAAGAGCTGTACAGTTTGTGCAGGAATGTGCAAAAATTCACAGTATGAAGTAGGCTATAAGGAATGAGGAATATGTGCAACGTACAGAGATAATAGTCCAAAAGATGTGCGTTAATATAACGCAGTGAGACAGATGTGGAGACTATATGTTAATGTAACGTGTAGTGTCTATGGGGCGGAATAAGAGTCAGTGTCAGTGGGGGTCACAGGCCTTGTTGATGAGGCCAGCTGTAGACGAGAAGAAACTGTGAGGTTTTGGTCCTGATGGCCCGCAGCCTCCTGTCTCAAACAGTTTGTGTCCAGGGTGGGAGGGGTCAGCCACAATCTTTCCTGCACGTATCAGGGTCCTGGAGGTGTACATGTCCTGGAGGGAAGGCAGATTGCGGCCAATCACCTTCCCTCTGCAGAGCGAATGATATGCTGCAGTCTGCCCTTGTCCTTGGCAGTGGCAGCAGCATACCAGATGGTGATGGATGAGGTGAGGATGGACTCAATGATGGCGGAGTAGAAGTGCACCATCTTTGACTTTGGCAGGTTGAATTTCTTCAGCTGCCACAGGAAGAGGAAGGACTTCATAGTGTCAAAAGGGGAGTCACACAGGGTGATGGGGGTGGGTGGGGCTGGGTTCTTCCTGAAATTCACAACCATCTCCACTGTCTTGAGAGCATTGAGCTCCAGGTTGTTCTGACTGCACCAGGTCACCAGGTGGTCAATCTCCCACCTGTAGGCGCACTCATCCCCACCAGAGATGAGCCCAATGAGGGTGGTGTCATCCACAAACTTCAGGAGCTTGACGGACTGGTGACTGAAGGTGCAGCTGTTGGTGTACAGGGAGAAGAGTAGAGGGGAAAGGACGCAACCTTGAGGGAAACCGGTGCTGATGGTCTGGGAGTCAGAAACATGTTTCCCCAGCCTCACATGCTGCCTCCTGTCAGACAGGAAGTCTGTGATCCACCTGCAGGTGGAGTCAGGCACACTCAGCCGGGAGAGCTTGTCCTGCAGAAGAGCTGGGATGATGGTACTGAAGGCGGAGCTGAAGTCCACAAACAAGATCCTGGAATAGGTTCCTGAGGAGTCCAGGTGCTGGAGGATGAAGTGCAGGGCCATGTTTACTGCATCATCTACAGACCTGTTGGCTCTGTGGGCAAACTGCAGGGGGGCCAGGAGTGGGTCTGTGATGGATTTGAGGTAGGACAGCACATGGCGCTTAAAAGACTTCATTACCACAGAGGTCAGGGTGACCTCCTGTGGTCACCTGTGGTGGTGTCTTGTGGTCCTTGTTTTTTTTGGGGATGGGGATGATGTTGGAGGTCTTTACGCAGGCTGGTACGTGGCATGCCTCCAATGAGGTGTTGAAGATGTCTGTGAACACCTGAGACAGCTGTGGAGGGTGGAGGGAGAGACAGAGGCCCTGTTTACACCTGGCATTAACATGAGTCTTCAGTGATCCAATCACAAGTTGTCAGCTCTAAGTACAGGTGTGAATGCCACATTCAGAGGTGGTCTGGGCCGCATGTGACCACATTCTTTCAGCAGTGTGTACGCGAATGTGTCTTGGGCTACAATGAAGGATCGCCTACTCAACTGACTTCTTCTGCGTAAGCAGAACTACGTACTCATTCGTACACCAACGACATCATATTAAAGTGCGAAACAACAAGAAGCCCCAACAACAGACAAAATGAAAACGCTGTCTGATGTCCTCTGGCTGCTCTGCCTCAACTCTCGGTGAAATACAGATTTTCCAAATGGACAGAGAGCTTTACTTGTTGCTAAAGTAACCACTAACTGCTGCTAACTGTAGCTCCTGTTAGCTAGTTAGCCGTGCAGTTAGCGGTTCTATTAATGCTAGACTAAATCATAGGCAGAACAGCTAGAGGACATCAGATGGAAAAACCAGAAAATATTTTCTCCATAAAATATAATCCAATTTCACCAAAATCAGTGAATAAAGTTAAAAAGTTGTGTTATTGTACTGTAATCGGTGAGGCCCAACCCCCACAAACACTCCACTCCTGCAGTGTCTATTGTTTTTCCAACCTAATTCTTGTCTCATTTGTGGTCTAATAAACAGTAAATTCATCAAATTCAGGTTAAAAACAACAATGCATTTGGTCTTTGCAAATGGAAATGGTGTTTATTTGCATATAGAGCAGGAAAGTGAGATCCGATCACAAGTGGTCACTCGAGACGCATGTGAAGACGCTTTCTAATGCCAGGTGTGAACTGACATACTAGGAGCAGTCCAGTTGCAATCAGATTCCCCAACACATGTTAATGCCAGGTGTAAACAGGGGCAGAGTCTGGTCCGGCTGCTTTGTGAGGGTTCTAAACAAAACAAAACAAACAAAACTACAAAATGCTTTATTCAGAAATATGGTACAAGCAATCAGCTTAGCACTGTGATTTTAAGTGACATCAACTCCATGCAGCCCCTTGTTTTATGTGCTTTTTATTGTTTCCATCACAAAGAATGTCCAGCACACAGCTCAGGCCAGACTGTCCAGCCACACAGTCCAACATGATGTATGATAAAACTTGTCTTCATCATACAAATCAGAGAAAATTGAAGCGAAACGCCTCCTTTGATGGAGTAAAGACAAAAGCTGAGGTCTTCTCCTGAGTCTGTGATGTTGGGTCTGTTTCCTGCGCTTCAGTTTGTTGCAGGTTCTCCTCTGTGGCCGGTGTCTGGGCCTTGACTTCAGCTCTCCGGTGGAAAACACACTTCTTTGGAGAATCTGACACAACTTTGACGTGAGCTGATGCAATTTCTGTTGGGATTGGAGAAACCAGTCAGTTAACGGCACTTCGACCACACTTAAAAGTTCTTTCACAGTTCCAAGATGGACCTTTTTACACGGGAGAAACTTTTACTGTTCAAATCACTCTACTGCTATACTCCACTCACCGCTCTGCATGAGTTTGTACTGCTTTCTCTTCTCTTCTTCCATTTTTTTCCTGTAATCTCCTGTCATGGCTCTCATCACCTGCCTCTTCTTGGCCAGAGGAGCATTGGAGCTTCGTAGAGTCTTCAGGGCACGAGAGGCTTCCTCCTCTGTGGGGAGAAAATATTCAAGGTGTCACACCTCAAAGCAATTAAGTATCTGTCACATTTAACTACTTATGTGGCTCTGTTTGGACCTAGACCACTTTTACACCTAGTATTAACGTGCATGCTGTATAAACATCATACTCTGTTTCGGTGTACCCTTCTGGGACCTCATTCCCACTTCCAGCTGCTCAATGCACCAGTCCAGCTGTCTGTTCAGCAGCTCTTCTGCACTCTGAAAGACATTCAGACACCAAATCAGCTAATCAATCGGAACCCACCATGATTACTTAAAGGAAAACATTTCACACTGACCAGCTCTGCGTCCTCGCCTCCTTGATTCCCCTCAGCCGAACTTGGCTTCTGCTGTGGCTCGGTGCTATCTGAGGGTTTTTTCTGTCCAGATTTCTTCTTCTTCTTCTTGGCTTTTGACTGCACTGACAGTTCAGGTGGAGAGTGAACCTCCTGCAGCGGGGAAGGCTTTTCCTCTTGGACACACTGTTGGCTGCCTGGAGAAGAGGTGCCTGGGGTCTCTGTCGTCTCCATGTTTTCTACAGGTGTAACACCAGGAGGAATTTGAAAATTGAAGGCAAAAGCAGAGCCCTGTCCTGTAAAGGATACCCGGCTCGCAGCTGGTTCGGTCCTGTCTGATGACGGAGATGTTTCCTCCTGAAGTGCCGGAGAGTTGTGAGGTAGGAAGTTAAATCTGAAGGTGTTCTCACTGCGAGTCCAGAGGGGCTTCTCAGTTCTGCCGTCGACAGGAGTGGAGCTGTTTGACTTAGGTTCAATATCTGTTGAATGAACATACGCACAAACTATCACAGTGTATTAACACCTTGGTCACGCCAATCACATGCTAATCAGGTACTTAACAGTGATGAGGTAGTTGCAGCCAGAAAACAATAGGCCTGATTACTGATTACTGGGCCATCTTGGAAACTATTAGGTCAGTTTCAGGTGAAACTAGTTATTAACAGATACTCAGGAAGACTCCTTCCTGAGGGCAGGGCTTAAGTAACACAGAGTAGCTTAAATTTCTAGTTCCCGTCCAATTTTTTCACAATTGAGAATGACTTCGGGATGGGAGCCGAAACGTCTTGATTCTGAAAACAGTGTCCAGATGATTACGACTGAAACCTTTTCTACGATGGAACACTCCTGGACGAATGAGGGACTACACCATCATACACACAAACATTAAGATCCCTTACATTGACTTTGAACTGCATTAATTACCTCAAAGCTTATTCTAACTTTAATTGTAATAGATACAGACAAATCTATAACATAGCATAACACCAATTAAAACATTTAAACCCACTTCTGAATCGAAGTAATTTCAGGTTAATCAAACTGAGGGATGTTTTTTTTTTTTTCAGACAAACCGCCCACTTAAACTTAATATTTAAATCCACATTTTGTCCCCGAACGCAGCCTATAATAGACCACACACGTACAGGCAGCAAGGCTCGTAGGAAATATATTTAGCTTATGCTGCGTAAGACTTGTAATTAAATCATAATGTACCTATAAACAACAGCCTTTGGTCTGTCATGCTGATTCTTCCAATGCTGCAGGTTTTCAGCTGAAAGACGCCTGTTACCCGGAACTATTTAACTCGACGCTTCAGGGAGACAGACACGTTCAGCGGAACAGGTGCAAGTTTTAGCCGACATTGTTAAATATTCTTCTATTTTCTCGGTTTCCATGTAATCGTGTTGTGTCAGAAATTTACCACCGGTGTCGCGTGAGAATAGGTCCGTCTGGTAATATTTCCCCTTTGCTTGTTGTTCCGGTTGAGTGAGTGGATTGACACGACTTGTCCATTTGTATATATTTAAAAAAAACGAAAAACAACACTTTCTTTTTTATCATGACAAGCTAAAAAAATACATACGCAAACGTTACAGACTGATCTGATGTATTTCATAAACATTGGTAAATAGGGATACAGGTCACCACGGATTAACTTGCAAATCAATTTAAAAATAAGGCTTCATTTATAGCTGTGGAAAAGGCATATTTTACAGCCTGAAAAAAACACAAATACATTTAAAAAATTGGTACAAAATATGAAAATATAAAAACAGGTTGAAGGAATATAAAGAGGACAACAGTAACCACGATAAACAAAGGCTCTAATCACTGTATGCTAATAAAGCTGACTTGAGAGTAACAGGAAATGGTCATTTTATAGACAGTGAAACAAGCTGGTCAGGTCTTCACACAATAGCTTGTGTATTTACGCAGCTCATGCAGTGTTAGGTGTACAACGCTTGTGCGCATTATACGTTTACAAAATATAAGCAACTTGGTTTCCTTCCTTTGGTTAAAGCAGGTCTGCAGTGAGTTTTTCTTTTTTATGGAGGCTTTGTTGAAATTTCAGAATATAGCCAAGTATAACTGTATGGACGTTCAAAACAGCTGGCTTGTGCTAAAGACTGAAGGTCTTGTAAGCACAACTGCACCCCAAACAGAATATCCCCTTTGTTAATACAGGCTATAACTTATCCCCTTTCCATCATCACCTGCCATTGACCACATTTCCCCCCATCCATTATTGAAGGTGAATATACTTATTTCTACACATAACATAGCATATCCGTTGCTCAATAGGGCATCATTGTAGCCTTTCGTTCCGTTTAATGAGAAGAAAGGGATTTGATCGGTGAGCACCATATTTTCAGAGATCATTTTATAAATCCTAAGGCTGTAGAACCAAAAGCTAATGCCAAAACTGTGCGGACTAGGAAGAAGCTGTTTCAGGTTAAGGAATTAATGCAATAACATGTCGATACATCAATTTAAAAGAAGGCACTTTGTCCGGTTCTTGTCCCATTCTACTTCAAATGCAGAGGCAGTGATCCTCCTTTTTTCCTCCTCTAATCACATTCCATCGGGGATTTGAGTCTGGACCAATCCTGTGGGCTCAGGGGCGGGACTTCGAGCGCCTCTCCTCTCAGGCTATAAATACCACCTCCTGCCGCCCACGGTGAATATAACGTTAGTCAACTGAAACCTAAGAAGGTACTGTCTTCCAGGAAAATAAACACAAAAGGTAACGTGAGTTTTTACTTTTAACATTGTTTTTCTACATTCGGTGTTAATGGTCGTGTGGTGTACTTTGATTTTCAGATCGTTAAGGCACGTTAAAATACAGTTGAACTAAGTAGCGTTAACCATCAGCCAATTGATAACAAAACGGCGCGCGCTATAGCCAATTGGCTAACAGTTAGCTACATTTGACGTGCTCTATATAAACTTTACTTGCCAAGAAACCCGCGGTCTTATACTTTAAACGTACACTTAAGGCTTACCTCAATTGTATTGTTGTATATAAAATTGTATTTAATTGCAACGGTGTCTTAATTTGGTTGTAAGCCTCTGGTGGCTAGCTGGCGCCATTTTGCAACCGTCCATGCTACGTTAGCTTGAAAGTGGCTTGCCAACGACAGCGAAGAAACGTGTGTGTGTCCCGTAGCTTAATGGTGGCGGAGCTTTGTATATGCTTGTTTTATTAAACTAAAACCATCGGTGTATTACCGGGAGGATATACCGTATCTGCACATTAAGAAGCGTCCCACTGACAAATCGAGTTCTCGGCAATATAACGTTTCCTTTGTTTATACTTGTATAGAAACGTTAATAGTGAAACGTTATCGGGAAAATTATGTTTATGTTCTTTAATGGGGGTGTGGGTTAACTGAGTGTCAATAGTAAACCAAAGTTACAGGCTATACTTCACGAAGGCAGCAAATCTGTTTAGTAAAGCGTACTGGAGATATTATGAAATGTAATTCGTTGTTTGCTTTATTTGTTTGCAAATTTACAGGTGAAGTATGGCTCGTACCAAGCAGACCGCTCGTAAATCCACCGGAGGAAAGGCGCCTAGGAAGCAGCTGGCCACGAAAGCTGCAAGGAAAAGCGCGCCATCCACCGGCGGAGTGAAGAAGCCCCACAGATACAGGTACATGTTCAGTGTGAGTGATCTGGCTTCTCAGGTGTCGGTGCTTGAATGGCAGAAACGGCAGACAATTATTCTGCTAAAGTAGTATCACGTTTTTGTTTCATTGGGTTGGGCATGCAGATATTTCTTACAAGAGATCTTAAGTTCCTGCTCTGCATTTTCGGTGTAGTTTTCTTCAGGTGTGACTGACATGTTCGAATGCACAAAGTGCACATGTATGTGTTTTGGGGGTGTTAAATACAGCACGTTTGTTGTAGGCCTGGTACTGTTGCTCTGCGTGAGATCCGTCGGTACCAGAAGTCCACTGAGCTGCTCATCAGGAAGCTTCCTTTCCAACGCCTTGTCAGGGAAATCGCTCAGGATTTCAAGACAGATCTGCGTTTCCAGAGTGCAGCTATTGGTGCCCTGCAGGTGAGATGGCACTTTATGTTTTTTATGCAATTTTTTTCTGGGGGGGTCATTTATTCAGAGTTATTTGCTTCTGGCTCATTTTGTTTAAAAGTATATTCTTCTCTCCATGTAGGAAGCCAGTGAGGCATACTTGGTTGGACTGTTTGAGGACACCAACCTGTGCGCTATTCACGCAAAGAGGGTTACAATCATGCCCAAGGACATTCAGCTGGCCAGGCGAATTAGAGGAGAGCGTGCATAAATGATCTTGGATTTTATCTTTTTAGGGGGGGGCTGACTGGGGTTTTTGTAAATCTTGGAAATATTACCAGCATGTGTACCACCGAACTTGTCATTTATAGTTTCAGGCATTTCTTTTTGTACTTTCATTTCACTCTTGACTTTCTCCAACTGTCCTATTCGTGGTAGAATAGAGCTATATATATCTGTAAATGCTGGAAAACAAATATTCCACTGCCTTTCTCAGGTTTGCAAATCTATTTTAGGATCCGTACCTTTTTTAATCCTGTGTGTGCATGTCATAGGATTTCTTGTTGTGCTGTAAATAAACTTTCCGCTACCTCAAATTCTTGCCTTTTTTTTTTGCTTCTTTTTGGCTGCATTATCTGGATACACATGCTTTGGATAATTACAAGATTGAGTTCTTAAGGAGTACACCACAAATGTAGTATTTCCCTTCCATAAAGTTGGGACTTAAAACATGATGAAAACAAGATCAAAGTAGCTGAGGTATCAAGACTTAAACCATGTTTATAATGAGTTTCTTTTTAAGTTTCATAAAGTTGAAAATGGACTTGGTCATTGAAAATGCTTAACTCGATATATAAATGCAAGACGATATTTAAAAAAAAAAAAAAAAAAAAAATGCCATTGAGTGTTCACACATTCAAGCCTCTAGTTTCTGAATTGAGTTAGGCTTTGAAAGTCACTGAATTTGATGTTTAAGGTGCAGGAACCATGTACAAAATTGACAAGATCGGGAAATTGGATCCTAGACAAATCACAATGCAACTTAATAGCATCTCGTTAGCCCCTTCCTGTTATGTAAATGCAAAAACTTCTCAACATCGTTTTGCCAGTTTACCTGGCTGGTGAGTGACAAGTCTACCAGCTACTTGCATATTTTACCAGTTGGTGCTAATTTTGTGGTCTTTCAAACCCCACGCCCCCAGTTTGTAATGCAAGTGGAGATAACAGACATTAAGGGTTATTTCCTTCACTTGACAAAACTCCCCATGTCTAGTAAACTGTCAATCGGTGGAGTCCCCCTTGCTTGCAAATGCACTGATGGCATTTGGAAATTGTTAAAAATATGCAGTTTAATGTATATTGAGAAACTAATTATAGTAAGTTATGACAATAGAAAAACAGATTAAACCCATGTTTAGTGGCTGAAAGCATTTTAATCCACGTGTTCTGGTCAAACACTCAACTGAAACTGACAAAAGGAAATGTATGGTCAAACAATCCATATTTCATTTTTTGCTGGGGGAAAAGTCATGCATTTCCATAGTACTGGATGGCTTCACTATTACACCTTGCCATCTGGTGCTACAGCCAGACAGAAATACCACAGATACATTTCACAATAAATACAGCCTGAAATATATACATCCCACATTTGTCAACTTGATTTATTTTGCTCCTCCTCTTCATCTGAAAGCAAGCCAGGTAAATGCTCATACAGCTCCTTCTTCAGCTGTTCGTCAATGTTCGTCTCACTTCTCAGTGCACACCACAGAAGGAAGCAGGTGGCAAACAGGCTGATGGGGAGGACCTTCCACCAGGGCCTCTCAAACTGGCTCCCCATGGAGCGCTCAACTTTCCAGGTTCTGTGACTAGCTTTACTGGTGGAGAACTTGATGGGCTCATTGTTCACCTCTTTGTCATCATCTGTGGATCTAGCTGACCTCTGAGAGCTCAGCGCCAGGGGCCGCACACTGTTTAGTCTGCTGACAAGAATAAAAATACACCAGTTAAAACTGACTGATTTAGTGGATAATAACATTCCACATTTGCTGAAGTGCTGTTCTTAAGTATAATGGTTCATATTATGTGGTACTTGTACTTCACATCAGTATTTACATTTTGGAGACTTGTTTTTACATACTAAACCTAATAATCAGTTTATTAAATATGACACATTGTTAAAGATTAAACTGCCCAACAGTGTACCTATAAAGTCGTTAAAATGATCTACTAAACCAGTAAAATTTACACACTCCAATTACCCAATAATATAATCTCTGATAATGTAACATTAGCAGGGGTAGCTTTTCGGCATACCCAGTACTTTTCATTTTTAAACCTGAAATATATTTTGCTGTTAATATTCACTGTCAGTAGGCCAACTCCAAAATGTGTCATCTGATGACAATATCAGGTCCTGGTGCACTGAATTCCACTTTAAGGGAATTAATACTCTGGTCTGCTAGAACAATAATCCACATGTAGCATAGACTAGTTGCTGGAGAGGATGTGGGGACAAGTAGCAAACTATACACACATTCTTTGTGTCCAATATTGATACCATTTTGGGAAGAGGTTGAGAAAACCCTAAAAGTATATTCTTGACTTAAAAGAACCTCTGAAACTAGAAAATATTTTGGGTATTAATTTCCTAGGAAAGATAAAATCGTCTGACATGCATCTCTTTAATATACTGCGCGTGACGGCCATGAAGCAGGTGACAAGGACATGGAAACAGCCAAATCCACGGCTATCAACAGAACTAATTTTGGACATGGAAAAAATAACTTTTACAATCAGAGATCATGTTTAAAAAATGGAATAAGATTTACTCCGTAAAATAACATTTTTTCAATCTAACCCAAGATTTGCAATAAACAGGTACTCCTCCCCCCATATCCCTCCTCCTCCCCATTTTTTGTTTCTTTGAGTTCGTGTCTTAGTTATTTTCTGTTATTTATTAATTTAACTTGTATAAAAATGTGCAATGGACTCAGTTGTATGGGAGATGATGAAGAAAACGTTGCAATAAAGTATATTTAAAATAATAATGTAGAGGCAGCTTGTCAGAAAACTAATTTTAGCCGAATACTGTATTGTGTTTTAGCTAGCATGGTCTATGCTCTCCTCAGCACCTAACTACCCATGACAGGATCCACTTCATCGGTTTACTATCAGTGCTGCAGGTGCAGTACCGAAAGCTGTGACCTTTCAGATACTGTAACGCTAAAGGATAAAGGGTTGATCAAATAGTGACAGGTAGGGTGAATACTCTACAGACAGGACTGCACAAAACTGGATATCAACATTTGTGACCTTACTTGTATCTATGGCGTCAGAATTTTTGGCTAACAGCTAACTTGTGTCTCTGTATGTAAATACTATGGAAGCACCATTTTTACTAACAGGCTACATTACCACCATCAAAGGATATACGCAGTGACAACATTTCACATTAGGTGACAAAATCTGTAGGTCACAGAATTGGGTGTAACATGTATTCTAGTTAAAACCTTGTCATTGAACCACTCCAACATCGCAGTCAACATGGTTCCTCTTAACGCTACATACTCACCTCACGGTCGACGTAGCGTTATGAATAAATATCCCTCGACTGAAAGCAACGCGTGTCAGACCGGTGAAAACTCGTCCTGCTGTTGGAGACATCTCGGACAACTGGTCATTTTAGGATACACGATGTTAGGTCAAAGAAACTGAAGGTTTTCTTATCAAACGCTCCTTGGTTAGGTCATGTAACGCTGTGCAACCTAGAATTCCATCCGGAGCCGCTGATGAACGCTGGTTTGCACAGTTCCACTAAAATGTAGAGGAAATGTTGTTATTACTATATTATACTGTTATTACTAGCATAATGTGAGGATTAAAAGTATTTTTAGTTATTTGCCAAAATAGCCTATATGTGATGCGATGACGAAAAACAATATCATGTCGTTTGACATGTCAATCTTACCTAAATGTCCATTTAGTAGCTATTCTGAAGCTTTCGATCATATTACATGATCTTTATTAGTAGACCGAGTTTGCCCAGTTGTGGAAATGTAGATGTTAAATTTTCCATTTTCTCTCAGCTTCTAAATGGGACTTGAGATGAAATTGTTTTGTCAACTGCTATGTTTTAATGCTGCGATATTATTGCTTTTTTCTGCTTAAAAACATTTACAAACCTTCCGGCGTCCCATCATCATTTTGCAGATCACATCACTTTTTGATAGCATAAATGTATCAGAGATGCTGAAGGTTTCAGTAGTTTTCTCATCGAGGGTTTTGGAAGCGGTCACAACCGTCGACCAATCACAAAACAAAGGGAGATATCCGTCCAATCACGCTTCACCTGGGCAGTATCACTTCCTGGTTGCGTTCCCATGCTTGTGTGCTTTCCAGATTTCAGCAAGTCTTTTCGCAGTTCAAGTAAGTACATTTGTATATAAGAACAATGTGATAAAATAAATGTTTGGTCCATGATTAAGTTTTAGTGGGTATAGAATTTTTATTCGGCGGCCGTAGAAATCACGGTACCCAGCGTAACATTTGTGTTTTTGGCTGTGAAAAACTGTTTGCATTTTCCCAGTGAAATCGAGCATATTCCTATATTTACTCATGTCCATGGGCGCATCAGGCAATCAGCAATAGTGGGATAAAGTTGGGAATAAAGACATTTTCATGCAATTGCACGTGTAATCCGGTTGAGTATTCATATTCTGTATACTTCAGGTCAATATGTTCTTCTATTTCTGTGTGTTAGTGTCATGAAATGTTTATCACAGCAAATGAAGAATGCAAAAGCACTCATCCTTCTCATTCTCTAAGACTTATTGCCTTGTCATTCAATACTGCATGCAATATCTCTGTTCTTTAGTAATGTGCACATATTTTTGTTTGTAGGAGTAAATTTTATCATGGCTAAAGACAAATCTTTGAAACCAGACGCAAATCCTCTTAAAAGGAAGAAGTTGAGTTCAATTGGCAGTGAGGTCCATGCGGAAGAAATGATGGACACTAAAGTAAAAAAGACAAGGAAAAAGATGGAAGTAGAGGTAAGTAGCACTATCCCATGTACCTGTTTTAGATGACACAACCTGAAATTGCTCTAAAAATAATGAATGTTTGTTTAATTCAGGCGCCTCCAGTACAGATTCCTCATGTGACAATCACAGCAGATGAAAAAAAACAGAAAAAGGAAAAGAAACGCAAAAAGAAACAAATGACAGAGCAAACGGAGGTAAGAATGTTACCTGTTTACTTAAAAATGTGAGGAGTCATTTAGGTTTTAGGTTTAGGTGTGAGTACTCAGGTGAACTCAGACTGCTGATTTGTGTTGTTCCATACAGAACATTTTATTAGCACTGGTAATAACCCAGTTTTGTACATTAAATTTTGTCTGTTTCGCCAGTTTAAAGGTACTGAAAAACAATTTAGAGCAGCTAAAAGTAATGTTTTTGAGGCTCAGACCAGTAAGTGAGAGCTGACATTGTATTCTTACAGTTGAGTTAAATATTAATTTAAATAACAAAAATTGGTCTGATGTTACATTCCAGGTGGCATCAGAAATATATTAAAAAGTGGAAATTGAATTTGATTACAGTTGAAGACACCCTGTAAAACAATTGATCCAAAATTAATAATAATAAATGGTATGCATAAACCTTAACTGATTCAACATAAGAGTTTCCACAACAGTTGGAGTCCTTGCTTTTACATTCCAATAATGATAACTTTATTTACACTCATGACACAGACATGTTGTTATCTATTATCTGTGTGACCTACTGTAAGCAGTTGGCATTTATTTGAGGGGAGTATAACAGTTTGTGGAAGGATGTTAGAGCTTAAATGTGTGGACTGGCTTGGTCTGTCACATGTTGCACTGTTACATGGGCTTGCAGCTGGTACGTAGATGGATTTTCCCGAGGCTGACCTGTGCAGCTTGGCCCAACTGCTCCTCTGCTGGAGAAAAAGCTTCAGTTTATCCTGAAAGGTCTCCCCGAGGAAGCTGTAGATGAGCGGGTTCAGACAGCTGTTAGAAAAGGCCGCCAGCCTGACAGCGTGACCAGTCAGGGGGTAGTCCTCCCGCAGTGTGCCACCGTCTGTGTTACCTCTTAGAAGGTGAACACTTATAAACACATTCTCCGGGAGCCAGCAGAGGAAGAAGACTAACACAGCTGCTGAGATCATCCGCAGGGCTTTCTGCCTGCGAGGCCTCTGCCGTGGGCCGTTCTGCTCCCTCTGGCTCCTCTGGAGCACCTCTGCTATTCTCCAGTAGCACAGACCCAGGATGCAGAAAGGCAGCAAGAAACCCAGCATCACCTCAAGCCACTGAATCTGGGTCACGTTGGCGAAGCAAAAGTGGAGTTCTCCAGCGTGCTGCCCTTGAGCTATAGCAAAAGGAAGCACGGTGAACAACGACGAAAACACCCAGATAAGGCAGCAGCTGAGGCGTGCGCGCGGCATGCTGCGACCCATGAAGCCGGTCAGTGCGACAAACCGGTCGAAGCTCATCCAGGTTAAGAAGAAGACGCTACTGTACATGTTGACCTGCTGGAAAAGGTTCATGAAGGTGCAGAGGCTGGCCATGTCGTAGTAGCCCTGCTTCAGGTTGAACACCTCAATCAGAGAGTCAGCCACAAGGGTGAGGTCGGCCACGGCCAGGTTCACAAAGTAGAGGTCCGGGGCTGTCAAGCGTCCCCTGTTGTCCAGGTTGACCACTAAGATGAGGATGTTCCCAATGAAGCCAACAGGGAACAGGAATATAGTGTAGAGGCTGGAGAGGATGAGGCTAATAATATAACGCTGATGGCTCTCTGAAGCCGCCTGCAGAAAATCAGAGACGACTGCCATTTGTGTGTCATTTAGCTGAACAGTGAAGTTATACTCAGTGATGACTCTGTACATGGTCACGTCCATATTACACTTTTGTGTTGATCTGGTGTTAGCAGTAGCTAACCATTAAGTTGCCATAGTTCTTTGATTTCCACGGGTTTTTAGCCCCTGTAGTGTCCGTGGTGCCATGTTTCCACTTTCTGCACCGTGGGCTTCTTGGATGTACAGTGGAGTTGATGATTCTAGACAGAGAGGAGAAGTGTGGTAAGTCAACAGCTTGTTTTCAGCTTCTCAAAACTTAGATTTAGTGTGAATCAATAGACTTTCCAGAGGCAAAAATTCTGTGCACACTATCTATGACTGACACTGCATATTAGTTAATGGTCACTTTGGAAATAATTTTTGAGATTAAGGGATATTTCTTGTTAATATGTGAGTGATTTTACCCACCCTTGCAAAATATCATATACCATGCCCTTCAAGATCATCATACAAGATCAGTTACAAAACTATGTAGTTTATCATTATCTTATAAATCTGCTGTAGCAGTTTCACTTGAAAACATGTCAGATTTAGTGAAGATTAAGAAGGAATGCTATACAGTGAAGTTCAATATGAGGATACAAAATTGTAATAGTGGGCCCTGGTAATCTAGGGGTTTAAGGCGCCAACCATAAACTGTCCCTGGTTCGAGTCTGAGCAGGGACCTTTGTTGCATATTGGTCCCGTTTTCTCTCTCAAATTAATGGTGCAACTGACAGATACAGTTACTTTAATTTGAAAACTATCAGATACTATTAGTCAGTTAGCTTTGAAATACATTAATATGTGATACATACTTTGACATTAATATAAAATATCTTAAACTTACCTTAAACTAACGTTTCCTTGCACTGTATTGTGGTCCTTCTAATCCTCCCTGTCCTTATGGTGGTGATTAGGAAAGCAAGTGTCGCAGTAAATCTGCAGTAAAAGTGTTGTGGTGCCACCCACCACTTACAACAAGAAGCACAAACGCACAATGCAGGCGCACACACACACACACACACACACACACACACACACACACACACACACACACATACATTGTATTGTTTTTTAACCAAACAATGTTTTTTCATCATGGCTTCACTTCAGTTTATTAGCAATACATTAAGTAATTATAATTCCCTATGTATTTTATATGGACTTATTGTATTGCATAAATAATTATGCTAAGTTGGGACATGGAGCCATCTTGTCAACACTGGCACTGAAGTGTGAACACACCTATGATTGTAGAATGTTAAAATATATAAATATGGGAGTCAGGGCACTTTTATCAAAGACAGACTGAAGAGTATATTTACACAAAACAAGATGAAGGACAGACAGGATAGTTGCACTTCATCTTTTCTTGCTTCAGACTCCTTAAAACACAAAAAGACAGTTCATTGAGCTTTACTTTTGCTTTTATTGTGGTTTACAGGCACCTTTTTGAGACTGTAGATGATTTACCATGTTAATGCCATAATGCATCGTCATTTTCCTGTAAGGAGTAACATATATTAGATCTTTGATTTAAAGTATTACCACTATGATTTTACACAGTGTGAATAAGGTCTGACATTTCATATGACTCCACATCTTATACAACCCGGCTCCTGTATTAATTTTCCTACTGGTCCCTGTTTTTATGCCACTCTGTGTTGGCACCGATGCAATATGTGATCCATGCAGGTCGGTTATTCCTAGAACTGTTGCCCATCAGTTTCTTGAAATGAGTTGGAAAGTTCAGAGTATCACTTGGCTGGCTTGTTTTGGTTCTTTAAAGGCTTTAAAAATAATTACACAAAGAATATTGACACTGTCGGCCTAAACTTAGAGTCTGACTTTTATTTTCCTTGACTAAATGTTTCCTATGTGGCATTGTGGGAATTGCAGAGGTTTTTCCAGGCATTTTGTCTAAATGGGCTTTTGTGCAAATCATGTTAATGCAAATGGAGTCTGTTTCCCAAGAAAAGACGCGTGTCTAAGAGCACGCTCAATAGAAATAAAATTGAACATACTACCGACAGTAAGTCCTTTTTTAACTGTCTATGTAAACATATTGTTATTATAGCAACAGTAAGGACTGCACCAACATGTTGCACAATTCTGAGGATGTACAGCAAAACTTTTTTTTTGTAAAATAAAAATGTACAATGACTTTCAGTCACAGGAGACACTAAAAAAGAAAATGCATGTATGTAAAAACATTTACATTGTCACTTAAGAGAGAGGAACAGCAAAAGCATTTAAAAAGTTAGATTAAGAATATGTCTAATACATCAGATGTCAAAAGTCTTTAATTCGATGCATCAGAAGAGTCTCATAGATGAGAGAGTTCTTGTCCTCTATGACTCTATGTCCTGCAGGGTGTCTGTGATCTCGATGTGGGGAGCTATGATGTTTCTGTTGGGCTGTGTGCGCCTTGGGCTTCGACAGCAGTCCCTCAGCTGCCTAAACGCTCCGTGGAGACTCTCTCGACACGGCCTGTGCATGAACAGCACGAGCAGCAGGCTGACGCTGCTCCCTGAGAAAAGTACAAACTCAGCCACGCTCAGAAACGCTCGCTCTCTATGGCTCTCCCTCTCCAGTTGTGCTTCTCTCACCAGTGCCACGCTGTAAAAGAGCTGGCAGAAAAACATGACCACAGTGACTGTCAGGAACACAGGACCCTCCTCAGAGCCGGAGAGGAAACGGCCTTTAGATTTCCACTGCCGGATGCAGCCACCTATGAGAAGTCCCACTTGGAAGATGTAGGGAATCAAAACAGCCAGGCACAACCTAGCAGCTGCATACAAAACATCAGCACGGGCTAGATCCATAAAACATTCCTCCTCTTTCTGCAGACCATTGCTTGTTCCACGAAGCCCAGCCAGCAGCAGAGAAAGCAGGACAGAAGTCAGGATCACCAGAGCCGCACAGATCCCAGGCTTCCTCAGCAGGGCGTGGGATGGCGGATCCAGGGTTAGGACATAAGCCATGAGCACTAAGACCAACAGGCCGCACAGAGAGGCTGTGTTGATGGTGAAGGAGAGAGCAGCACAGCCCAAACCTGTGGTCTTCAGGTGGGCAGGTCTGTAGGCCACAGCGTGGAGAGAGAGGAGCAGGAGCAGCAGCTGGAAGCCACAAAAGGCCCAGAGCAGGCAGTCGAGCCAGGCCAGCCGTCTTTGTCCTCTGTAGGTCTGGAGGAAGCTGAAGAGCAGGAAGCAGCCTGCGATGAAGGCCAGCCCAGCCAAGAAACAGTAGACATAGTTTGCTGTGGAGATTATGTCATTGGCTGCAATTATTGACTCAAAGGTAGAGACTGTTGAATTGGTGGTGTCCATGGTGGTGAAGTTGTTGTCCATGATTTTGGAAGTGCTGGGAGTTAGAGTTTGTGTACTCCTGGTCAACAAGTCGAGGCTTTGATTAGACTGGAAATGAAAAGAGAAAACACCCACTGATGAAATCCTATCCTCTTTAGCATCACCACTGTTTATCAAGCATTTCCTCCCATCAGGGGATGAACAGAAATCGAGTGAATCTATCAGCAAAGTTCAGATATTTTGGGTACAAGCATTTATAACCTGGTGTCTGTAAACCAGCTGCTCTTTAAGTGCACAAAAACAAGTGGAAATACATTAAGAGCAACCATGTTTGAGTAATTAAACTTATTTATCAGCTGGGTTTTTTTATAAAAACAGTGTTTACTATTCCTCAGCCTATGAATCACTAAATGGGTTTTCCACAAGAACACACTCTTACAACATAGAGTACGTTTCCTTCCTATATTAACTCAAAGTTGAGCTAAAATTTGAACTTAACTGCAGGTCATCATTATAGAGCTCTAAAAAACTATATGTAGTGCTGACTACATTTATTAAAAAATGTTTTTCTATTTTCTGCTACCACGTGTCCCTGATGATCTTTGTCTGTTCCCCTTTGAGGAGCTGCCTACTCAGTAAAAACACATGTTTCCACTTACCATTTTTGCTTTCGTCACCCACTCGTCTTCTGTTATGTGTTCACCAGCCCAACGCTGCTGATTGACTCTGAAAATGATGCTCGTTGCATGGACACGATTGCTCACTGTGAAGGACTTTTATATTTCTGTGGGCAGTTCCCTGCCAGCACACTTTCAGAATGACTTCGTGGCCATGTGATCAAAATCTTTTCCTCCCCTCCCTATTTTTCTTTTTTTTCATCACCGTGCAGACTGAGGTCCATTAAATCAGAGAGCATACTGACTCCCTTGTTCAACTTCCCCTGAGAGTTAAATGCAGTCTTTAAGTTGTGCTGTGGTTACTGACTACAGCAGTGAAATGGCTTCAATTTGGTTCTTTATTTCTCTTTAGAGCAAGTTTTATTTATGTATTTTGCCATCAATGATTCTGCAGACAAATGAGGAGATAGATACTCAATTTCACCCTGTTACAAAGGGAAAATATTATATTATAAATATGTTTCCTTTTCCTTGTGGTAGTGTTGTCTCTCAGCAAACTTTCTGTCAGGAAACTAAAAACCAGTTTTTGTTTCGATTCAAAATTCACCCACACAATACCAGCTTTTCTGTGGCTCCTCTGTATGATTTAGCAAAACACTGAAAAAACAGGCGGTTATTTTTAAACCGTGTACCGTGGATAAGCATGAGTGCTTTTGAATGCAATGCTGAAGGGATGTTGCGCACCTCAGTAAACTTAACCACACAGTATAAATGAGTGTGATGCTGACCTCATAAGACTGTAAGATACAGGAAATGTCCCTCTGAACTGCAGCACAACAGGAAGTGATCGAAACCCAAGAAGTGCATTTAGCTTTCATTTGTCTTAAAGCTGTAGACTAACAAAATGTCACATTTATTTTTCAGTCAGAAGAAATAGGAAAGATAAGCTTTGCACTGAGCCAGAAAACTGTAAAATAATAGACAATTGGCAGGAAATGGTGGTTAATGTATACACACAGTGAACTGATTGTTCTAACATGTTTCATTCAGTCACAGTCAGTGTGAGTTATTTAGGGATGTTTGATACTGGTTGTACACAAACACAGAAAATGATAAGGGTCTACAAAGGAAGGTCTGTTAATGTAGATAACTTCCATGACATTTTGTTTTGCTTTGGTGTGACAGATTTCAGATCCACCCTGTTGCCCAGAGGGGACGCATGAGCCAGAGGGAGAGGAGGACTTGAGCCCCGAGGAGAAGCGCGTCCTGGAGAGGAAGATGAAGAAGATCCTGAAAAAGGAACAGAAGAAGAGGCTTAAAGCTGAGGGAGAGATGTCAGAGAAAACTGAAGCAGCTGGACCCACTGCACCTCAGCAGGCCTTAGATTACCTGACCTGGTAAGAGCAACTCTAACTTAGTACAGGACAGGGCTCCTGCCTATGATGTCATCACTTCTTACATAAGAAACCATAAGTCCAAAGCAACCCCAATGTCTGTATCCACTTAACCAGGAAGCAAAAAAACACTGCACATATGCAATATTTACATTTATTTATATTTAAGCTATGATATGGATCCAAAAGCAAACTGGCCATGTTTAAGCCTAATGCTGATGGCACTAAATATGACGAATTTTCTTACATGCCTAACATTGCACAGTAAATATATATGGGGACACGTAATCGGGAACACCTGAACAATGTAATGCAATACAACACAACACAGCCCTCATAACAAATACTACTTTGGTGAATCTTATAATGTTGTCTTTTTGGTTGAGAATGTGTCAGAGTTGTTGCTTCCACTCTTTGGTATCTGTTGAATTTGTTGTTTGCGGTATTGTATGTACATATACAGTATCTGGTTTTTGCAGTAGTTAACTAATGTAAGACCTGCAACTCGCACTGGTTTTGTCTTCGCAGCTGGGCTAAAACTCGTACAAAGTGGAAGTTCCAGAAGACCAGGCAGACGTGGTTACTGCAGCACATGTTTGACTCCGAAAAGGTGAAATGAACCTGCGTGAGCGCTTGATGATGGGGGATTTTTCTCCGCTGAGGTTTAGAGTGAGGGAGTTGTTGACCTCAGAGCTATGTCTTCCTGTTTGATTAGTTTGTGAGTTACACCCACTCTTATAATACTTCTCATACTTCAAAAAGTATGACACGTTTGTTAAGACTGACATGTTTTCATTTTTATTAGCATTTTGTGAATATAGCATGGTTGAGCTGTTACACACACTTTTGTAGAATAGAAAGCTGAAACTACTAAAAGTTCACATCAGTATTTATAAGTAATTTCACCCCATCTGTGCAGTTCTTGCACTATCAATCTTTATGAACTGCCCTAAAAATACATTTAAAGATGCTCTCTTGTGCTGCCTTTTAGAAGTACAATATTCTGTATATTTACTACAAATAACTACTATTTATTTACTTACTTGCTAATTTATTAGACAAGGACAATTATAATATGTAAACTAATGGACAGCAACATGATTATTTAAAATACTCGTTCTCAGATTCCAGATGAGAAGTTCTCTTTGCTGCTTCAGTACCTGGAGGGGCTTCGTGGGGCAGCCAAAGACACCACAGTTCAGAAGGCCTTAGCCCTGGTTGAAGAGTCAGGACAAGCGCCAGAGGACACAGATGTCCAGCAGAGGGCGCACAGAGCCAGAGAAGTTATTCAGCTGCTCTCCTGAACCCACCACCATCAAAGAAAAGCATGAAGTCCACCAGAAAAAGACTGATGTTGATCATTGGACTGATTCCCCAGGTCTCAAACTAGGACTAAAAATGGATGTTTTATATGTAGTTTTTTTGAACGGTTCTTTGGGTAAAATATACGTTTTGATTAAATTACCAGTATTGCTCACATTTTTTAATCTAAATGTTTCTACGTTACTTTTTCTTCTTCATTTCTTGACATTACTTGTGTGCATTATTGCCTGATAGTAATCAGTCACTAAAACCAATTTATAAAGTTTTTACTACAAGTTACAAAGCATCTGATTCTCACTACTTTTTCTCCAAATGTAAAGAAGTCCAGTTTCACCGTCATGGACACCTGAGGAGAGATGTAAATCCCTAAAGATGAAACGGAAAGCTGGGAGACTGCTGCAGTTAAGTCTCAGGAATGTTTGTAGTCGAGACATGTTTGTGCCTGTCAAAGCCCCATAATCTGTGAAGTCACTGATGAGAATATCCTTTCTCATCCACTTAAAGTATAAGCATTATAAACAGGTTTTTGGTTTTACAGCTAATTGTTTTGAGATTCATGTAGATCCATTCTTAAACTAAATCTTTCTCGTCATGTGTGTGCTGTGGTTATAATCTCAGTGGAACTGTTACATGCTATTCATAAAGACACACTTTTTGCCCATAAGTCATGTCTCCTCTATGCCTAGAACAGATTTACAGAAGGTACAGGTGCAGCTGCCAGTTCTGGCTGCAGGAACAGGGAGAATGTAGGCCACCTGCACTACATAGGCACATGTTTAGACTCTTAACTCAGGTTACAAACTTTTCAGGAAGGAAATTGACTCTATATGTGGGTGAAGGCTGGTGACATCACTTCCTGGATTTATAAAAATACACCCAAATACAGTAGCCTTAATACTCCAAAGACATATACTGTATATATAACATATATCTAAGTTACTCTCACCGTATCAAGCCACACACATGAATAACACCATGAGATTATCTGTTAAGATTTCTTTCATCTCTTTTGCCTTTTGGTCTAAAACACACACACACACACACAAAACAAAATACCATGGTTATTTAATAAAATGCTTTAGTACAAGTCTTTACCTGTATCAATTTCTCTTGTAAAAAGTTTGTGAACCTGCTGAAGACTCAAATGTTGAGACATGAATACACAAACCTTTTATCCCCTCTCAAAACCATTTTTATTTTTCAGTATGTTGTGTGTTTACAGAATGAGTCATTTACAAGATTATCCTTTCTGCCGAAAGTCCTGGAGAGAACTAGCTGAGTGTCGTAACAAAACAAAAAAAAAGTTTCTGCAAAAGTTTGACAAGTTTGTAATCCACAAATGAGTTTCTCAGTGTCACTTATTTAAATTAATCTTTAGTAATACTGTCTGTGTCGCTCACATTGACCAACAAAATCTTCTGATCCAGTCAGGTGCTTTGAAATGGTGACTTGCTCTGGGAGATTTTCACTGCAGATCAATAAGGCCATTGTCTCCCCTTAGGTGTTTATCCTTAACTGTCACAGTCACCGTGCCTTTTGCTTCATCTGTGGCATATAGCAAAGATATTGCACAAAAAAAAGTTATTCAAGTTTTATACAGCGTGTAATGAGTGAAGACAGCCTAGTTGAGTTCACTTACTTTGCTTTGAATCAAAAGGAATATTGTGTTGAGTGAGGAGAGCACGCAGTCTCTCAATCTCTTCTCTCTGTTTTTGGAAATCCTGTATGAAAATATATCAAGAGAATATAAAGTTTCTGCTACATATTTTAATCAGTATTGTAATAATAATATACATTATTTTGTAGGCTGCTATTTGGAAGAGTACGTAAATATACACACCGCTGTACATTTCTGTAAAGAGTTGTGTGTTTCTGAATCAGCTGCAACTTCTGGCAGCTTTATCTTTATCTTCTCTTTTTGACTCTTCAGGAGACCAGCATCCTCAAAAATATCCCTCAAAAGATTGTTGTATCCCTGCAGCAAACATACATTGCGTGTTAGTGGAAAAGACCATTAGATAAATGACTAACTGGAATAAAAATGATAAACAAGTATCTTTTAAAAAAGGCTGAGCCTTTAAATGTAATTTACTGTATAATTGTAACACAGACATCTGGAAACCCATACGACTCTACATTTCATCAGCTTGCAAGTGATTAAGCCAGTCGTGCCGTTTTATCTGTCAGCCAAACCGGTCTTTACCTGCTCCGTAATAAGACCTTCATAGCGAGCCTGCTCAGCTTCATCCCATTCCTTTTGCAGCTTCTCACTTAGTGTTGGATACACTTAAAAAGAGCATACAAATGATGAGAAATCACTATTAACACTGATTTACTGCTGACTTGTGCTGTAAGATGGTTCTTTTGTCTTACCTAAAAGAGAATGTGGATGGCAAACAAGGGGGGTCTCAAAGGTTAGCGAGTACACACAAGTACTGGGCTCTGAGACTTGGGCAAGCTTGCTGCTTGCACTGCACACAAGAATCACCTACAGAAACATGACAAGAAACAAGGTACACTCGTGTTCTTATTCTTGATTTAATCGTGACAATGATTTTTGAGTTGATGTGTTGATTGGAGAGCCTGATACGGCTCTAGGGTGGTTGTTCAAAGCCTTTTAAGAGTGTTAAATTACATGTTGGGTCTGGACATTCATTATCTCCTAAAGTGTTACATAATTGGTCTTATATTTAAGAAGAAATAGACATTGAAAGAAGCCAGTGAGCGATCCTAAATACTGTTAAATGACTACCAGAATGTGTTTAATCATGTAAAACCCCATTAACCTTTGTTTCCCTGTTTCTGGTTCCACAAGCATCCCCATCTCTCATCCACATGCCCGTGAAAGTGTTGTTTACTATTTCCCACTCCTGCCAGATCCTGTTAGGAACACACGAAAGGCTGCTCTTACAACAAACCCACAGCTTATTGCCAGTCATTTATATATTGATATTTTGAATAAGAGTAACTGTAGGTAACTGCATCTTACCCCAGTATCCCACTGTAGGCATTCCATCTAAATGACTGCTCATGTTGGGTGATGTTGTGAAATGGACAGAATTCATATTTATACCTGCAAAATGACCAGGCACACAAATACAATGTCATGTTTTTTCAGATACTCTGCCGTAAAATGCAAGAATCCAGCAATCAGCCTAAAATACTTACATTGACTCTGTGAAACTGAAGCACTTTCCAGCAAGCTGATGAAGATGTGCAGGGCCTTGAGGAGGACAATAGTGTTCGAGTGATACGATCAGTGAATTCAGTGATTGGCTGATCAGCAGAAAATATCTTGATATCTTTCACTTGTTAACCCGTTTACTTCAGAACATTTAAACACATTATTAAATAAAATGTAGGCTTTAAATCATGTCGAACTATTTTACCAGACACTGGAAATGGAATCACTTTAGGCTGTAGTCTGCTTCCCTGAGCCAGAAAAGGATTGTTCAACCTAAACACAGAAAATCTGTCAGAAAGGGGCTAATGTTAACAAGGTACACACTGTGACACATGTTTTTGCTTGACGTACCCAAATGTGTTTGGCTCCTCGACTATCTTCATTTTACCGGCGAATCCATGGTTTACTGTGTAAAAAACACACTTCGACATCACAGTCAACTCAATACAATACAAACACACAATATAATGGAGCGCATCTGGTTTGATATTACTGCGACATAAAACAAAATGCACTCAGTAGAGTATATAAGCACTTACTGAAAAGGGACACACAGATCATCCACAGCCTTAATACATGATGTATTCCGTTACACAAACGGTGCATGGCTGACGTTTGAGTGATTAAAATGTGTTACTGATTGCTTTCTAGCTCCATTTCCGGCTTTGTTCATCATTCGTCAGATGACTTGTCACGTGATCAAAATAAGACGTGCGCATGCGCTGTTTACTTCATGGACTACGACGTGCTTTCCACGATACAAAGTTATAGGGCTAATACTAGTTGTATTGTGATAATATCTTTGAAACTGCAAATTGTGTACTCGTAGATAAAATACGAAACGTTTACCTTTTGCGAGATAAATTCTTTAGACATGCTGGTGTCAGTGGGATAGCTAGCTAGCTAATGTCAGAGTGAAGTACGTAAACAGATGCTGGTTAGTTTTAATGCGAGCTGTAATCTGGCTGTAGCTAACCTAACTAAGTAGCTGTCCAGTGGTTGCAACATGGGACGAAAGAAACAGGGCAAGTTTGTGCGCCCTGGCAACAAGGGCAAAGAAAAAAGGCATGCAATGAAGGGGAAATCCTTAGAGGTCTTTACAGAAGAAATGCACACTGCTTTTGAAGGTAATAATGCTTTGACTATTTGCTGTTCAAAAATATTTTTCAACTGTTCAACTGCCTCATATTTTACATGTGGGCTACAAGACCAAGTTTTAACAAAGTGCAGTAATTCTCCTGTTTAAAATGCTAAATTAATATATATTTGATAAAGGACAATACCCAAGTATCTAAAGTAGAAGAACAGAGTTTACATGACATTTCTGTATTTTAGTACCAGGCCATAGGGCTTTGATGTATTAACCTCTTAAGGTTATCATTTAATGGTTGAAATAATGTTGACTGTTCATGTTCTTCTCAAATGTGCTGATATAAAATATGAAAGCACACCACCTCTGTTATCTTATGCCATAGTAATATATAGTAAGTAAATAGTAACTAATTGGTTATAGATTGACGTCATTGAGGAAAAAGTGCAAAGTTCTAAAAAAACGAAAAACCTGAAAGTGTAAGTACTTGAGTAAGAGTGTTCACCCTCACATCATAATGTACACTTTGTCCTCTTTGTTTTTCAGCAACTCTTCACCTGGAGGAGGGCGCAGAGGCCCCTCAGGTGAAATTGCCTTGTCCACTTGCCATGTGGGAGTTGGGTCACTGTGATCCCAAACGTTGCACTGGCAGAAAGTTGGTACGCAAGGGCTTTGTACGCAACCTGCGCCTCAATCAGAGATTTAATGGACTCATACTGAGTCCAATGGGCACAAAGTATGTGACGCCAGCAGACAGGTGTGTAGAGTTGTTTCCTCCATACTGCGCCTGTTGAAATCACTGCTAGCCTTCAAAGAATCTGTTTATTTTTTTTGTTATTATAACATGTAATAATGATTCACAAGACAAACCATAAGCTGCCACATATAACAGTTTATCCAGTCATTATTCCTTAGATTGATCAGTTAATAATTTAATCTATAATATTTGATTTTAAGATTTTTTTGATGTCTGATCAGAAGCCAAAAAAAGCATATTTCATAATGAAATGAAACAAAGATACCAAGCTAATTTGAGCATTTTTAAATCTGTAGACCCAACCAGCAAATGTTAATTTTTCAAATATTTTTTTAATTGATTATCAAACTTATGTTACCATAACAAATGTTTTTTTGTTGGAATTTCTTTAATACATCTCTTAATGTGATCAAATTATATTGAAATAGTTTGTGATAAAAAACGTTTGTGTTGACCTTTATGCACAGAGAGATTGTGGCTCAAAGTGGGTTAGCAGTGATCGATTGTTCCTGGGCCAAACTGGAGGAGACTCCGTTCAATAAGATGGTCGGAACGCATCCCAGGTTACTGCCGTACCTCGTAGCTGCAAACCCCGTCAACTACGGCAAGCCTTGCAAGTTATCTTGTGTTGAGGCTTTTGCTGCCACATTCTGCATTGTAGGTAAGGTTTTAGCTTTAGTTATTCGGGAATTATGTACTGTATTGTCCCCCTGACTGCTTTTTGTATTCTGTTACAAGTTACGGCAGTGAAACTCTTACATACTTACATACTATATCTGATTTTGCAGGTTTTGAAGAACTAGCAGTGCTCTTGTTGAGGAAATTCAAGTGGGGAACAGTGTTCCTGGATCTCAATAAAGTTCTGCTGGACCGCTATGCTGCATGCCAGTCAGAGGAAGAGCTGCTCTCTGTAGAAAAGGATTTCCTCACGTCAAAACCAGAGGAGGAGGAGGAGTTTGGTAAAATGGGGGAAAAATAAACCATCCAGTGTTTTTCCCTACATATTTGTGTAGCAGAGGTGGTTGGGGTCATTTGGGTTTTAATCCCACATCTGTCCTTATTTTAGTCTTGGTTTGGTTTCATGGACACCTTGTAGACCTAAAATAGTTCATATTTATTAAACTTTATTATGGTGAAAGCTCTCCTTGGCAGAATCATGAGTTACTGCATTTTAGGGAAACTGAACTAAAATATAATAATTTTATTGTATTTCACAGTTGCTCCAACGCTCGTAGTTTTTTCTATGGTGACTCACCACTGCTAAATTATTATTGGGGAAGCACTGGTCTCATACTTCTGGTCTCATACTTATTTTCGAGATGTGGAAATCATAGAACATAGTTCTTGAGGCTTTTAAGCTTTGTGAATTATTTATGAGTTCTCCAAAATTTTAAACACTGATGTAAACATTCCTTGCATTGTTTCCTGGACTGATAATCAATAATCAGACATAATTGCCATTTTACTTTACTTAGTTATTTTGATTTTGATTTAATTTGATTCTATTTGAATCTCTGAACAAATCGGAGATGTGGGCAGTGATTCAGAAGTCTGGAACCAGGCTGTTTCCAGCATCTCTGGAAAATTGCCCCATACACAGAAGGATGCATTTTAGTGCTGAGTTATGATCTCTGTGGTTAAAGCAATTTTCTTCTTAACGAAAGCTAATCATCTATCTCGTTCACAGATCCGTTTGATGTTAACTCTGGAGTAGAATGTAGGAATCTCAACAGACGTCAGTGGTAAGCATTTGATATTGCTCATGAGGGCATTCAATTTATAACTTCTTTCAGAGTGAGGTAATCCCTCAGACCACTGTTTGTTTGCAAACAGTACTGATGCATATGTTGATAAATCATCAGTACTGATCCAGTCATTTTACTGACAGTTGGTCAATTTTTATTTTGTTTTCCTAGTAGTATGTCACAGCAGAAAGTAATCTACTGTCAGATAAAATTCAAAAGCCAATAAGCCAATTTTGCTGGGAAAATCCCAAATATTCACACACATCTGTGCATTCCTAGTTTGTTTTCCATGGGTATGGTTGCTAAGTTCCCCAAACTGTCATTTCTGTATTTAGTGCACCTGAAGATGATGATTCTAGTGAGGATACGGACACCTCAGAGGATAACGAAGATGAAGCAGAAGATGAAAAAACAGACAGCAACAATGAGTCAAGAACGGCCTAACATCATCATGATGAAGAGAAAGAGACTGAACCAAAGTCATCACAATAAAAAAAAAATTCAAATATGGATTATTTTACTACAAGGACTGGCAAAACCTTTTCAACACTCATACATAAACTGAATGCTATTTGGGGTCCAGTTTTGTATCCAAAAAATAAGAAAATTATACAGTACATTGTATGTTTTTTTATGTAAACTGAGTAAATAAATGAGTATTTGCAACCGTATTTTAATTTGAGGTGTATATTGGGAAACTGGATTGTCACAGTTTCAGCTGGATACACATGGTTTGATTGGATAAAGAGATGATCAGTAAATGCAGACTTGTGGACTGTGTGAATACAGGCGGCTTCTACACAAACGTTTTGTTGAAATGGTGTAAAAGACCTGTAGCTAAACCTCGCCGCAATGCATTATCAGTCAATCTGAAAAAGAGCGGCGCAAAGATAGTTTGTGGGACTAGTTACTGCGGTATTTGAATATCAACAACTGCTGCCGTCTCACTCAATCCCGATCAGCAAGAAGTTCAGTAGGTTGTAAATGTGGCGAGGGGGGCGGACACAGCGGGACTCTCCTCTGCTGTCCTGCGGTAACATTGTTGTGGAACGACGTCACAGCTCGAAAATGAAGGCGCAGAGGCAGCCATTACTGGAGCTTCTCTAATTATTTTATTCCAAATAAATACTCGCGGAAAACTCCCATGGCAAGAGCTACAAGTCAGCTGGTAAGTGTTGCAACTTTAACGTGAATAACAGTTCGAAGCAGGTGTTCAAATTGTACAGTGTGGCGGCTGTGTGACAACAAATAGTTACGTCGGGCCTTCATTTGAAGAGCGGTGCTAGCCGCAAAAGATCGTTTAACGTTACGACTCACTAGCATCGTTAGCTCGCTAATGTTGGCTAACACAACACCTAATGTTTGCTACGTTAACCGGGGTTGTCCAATACTGAACTTAATTCATGATTAAAGGTTCGTCGAATTATTCGGTACTGAATTACCATTTACCAGTGCTTGCTATTAGTTTTATAGGATTTATGACCATTTCCCCTTGGTCAGTAGCTATCTGTTGGCTGATGTTAGCTAAACATGTTCGCGCTTTCGGACGATGCTCCTGCTTGCTAACAAGCTAACGTTAGCTTTATTGCGTTCAACCTTTGGTTAGAAGAAAGCTTTTTAAGGTTAACGTTGTGTAGTTCGATTGTCAACCCATTAACTTTTAAATTTCGATATTAATGTAGGCACACTAACTTTGAACATGGCTGAGTAACGTTACGTGAAAATAGCATAAGGTTTTGAAGTTACTTGTCTGTTACCTGGCTTGCTAACGTTAGCTAATTGACTGGCTGTTAGCGTTAAGTGTATAACTCGCTGTCAGTGATGGCCGGCATTATTTGACAAGGCAGCAGGAGCTAACGTTAGCTTGCTAGCAGGCGTTAGTTAGCAAAGAAAGTTCGCACAGGCCTGTTGTTACCCGAGTACTCGGGGTCAGGTTAACGTTAGCTGATGTTTTCTATCAACCAGTACTTGGTTAACCAATAGTAATGGGTCACTAGATAGTTATATGACCAGCTGGCAACAATACAGTCAAGTACGGATAAGGCAGCTAAATGGCCACACCTTGGTTGAATGAGAAGAAGCTAGGCCAACTGAACTAACTGACGTTAACTGAGTTGTAAGCCGAACAACATCAGCACCGAGTGTTACAGTAGTTCATTAAGTTAAAATTACTAACTTTGGTACAAGCACCAAACAGTTGGAAAGCACAACCTGTCGCTGTATGTTTTCAACAATCATTTGGTGTGTCTCTCGTCAGTGTTTGTTTGCGTTAGCTGCGATGTCAACTTGATCATGTACATACAAATGTAATGAGTTCAGTACAGTTGTGGTAGTAAGAACAGCTGTCACATGAAAGCAGTAACTTTGACATAGTTTTCACAACTTTAACACTGGGGGGTGGAACCACCAGGCTCAGAAGCAGCTTCTTCAGTAATCGCTGCATGTCTTTATCAATTCTGAACTTTGCTCCTCAAGTGGTCTCTCTAAAATTGTATATTTAACTTAAGTTGTGATACCCTACCAAGAGTGTTAGCTGCAGTAAATTCAAAGTCAGCGACCTTGGAGAGTGGGTCTATTCTATATGATCCAGTTCCTCTAAGCCTCATCTACTCTAGTGTTATATACAAATTTTCTGCAATAGGTTGGGTAACTGCTCGTTTTGTATTACATACTATTGTTTTCATTATACACTCTGCTGCACGAGAAAATGCATCAAAATGTATTAATCTGGGCTGGCCAATATGTAAATTTTTGCTATTTATTCCTTAACACTATTTTGTCATCTTATTTAAGGGAAATGTGAATTATGATGCACTATAACCAAGCAATTGCTAAATCTGTTTGCTCACAGAATGATGGCGAAAGTACCTAAAAATCCCAGTTCAAATGACAGTTCAAAGTGCTGAACTTATCCATAAATGGATATTCTATATATCTATTCTATATGTAACAGTTCTCACTTTAATTTCCTCAACAACCACATGTGGACATGGCTTTTTTTTTTGTTACACAATTTCTAGAACTGCATCACCCCGTTGACTGATTTATTGTCAATGTTCCCTCTCCTGTTCCAGTATGATGTTGTGCCCATTCAGCCCAGTGTTGTCATCTGTTCCTGCTCGCATCCATCAATGGTAAGAAACCACCCTGACTCCTGCTCGCCACTTGCTATCCCAGGCGCAAGCAGTAGCCACTGTCCCGGCATGGAGGGCTCAGCCTCAGAGGCCCGTGCTGTAGGAGCGCCTGCCAGCAGCCAGGGCTCAGACCTCCGCACACAGCCGGCTCTCCAGGCCCCCCAGCCACGCAAGAAGAAGCCAGAGGACTTCAGATTTGGCAAAATACTGGGAGAGGGCTCCTTCTCGACGGTATGTAACATGCATTCCACTTAGCTTTTGAATTATACCTGGGTAGATGTTGCTACATGCTAGCGTTCTTTTGATTAATGTACTTGGATGAGTCATCCTCAGCTTATTTGGGGTGAATTGACAAAACAGGCCCTAAGAGCTACTAGATTTTCTCCCAAGTTGACAATAAAGTAACATGCCATGTTATGTTTTTTTCTGTTCTTTTATCCTAAGGTTGTCCTGGCAAGAGAGCAGGTAACAGGGAAAGAATATGCAAGTAAGTAATAATGCACTAGTTTTTGGTGAATTACACTTTATTATCAAGATGTAAAAGTTGCTGGGTGTATTTTTGCCATTATATCTTGACATTTTCTTTTCTCTTCTCCAGTTAAGATTTTAGAGAAGCGCCATATTATGAAGGAGAACAAAGCCCAGTACGTGAAAAGAGAGAGGGATTTGATGTCAAATCTAGATCACCCCTTCTTTGTCAAGCTCTACTTCACATTTCAAGATGATGAGAAGTTGTGTATCCTTTAACAAATAAAATTTGTCAAGGCATGTTGTATATTAATAACTTACCAGTTTTGTTGTTTTGTGTAAAAAAAAAAAAAAAAAAAAAAATGTTTTTAACAATTTATTTCTAGTAATCAGTATTCCTTAACTAGCTTTTTGTAGATTTTGGTCTCAGCTATGCTAAAAATGGAGAGCTCCTGAAATACATTCGCAAAATTGGTTCATTTGATGAGACCTGTACTAGATTCTACTCAGCTGAAATAGTTTGTGCTCTAGAATACTTACACAATAAGGGGATAATACACAGGTAAGACTTTGTTTTATCCATAATGATATTTCTGTCCTTTTTGCTGTTTTGCTTATATAATTTTCAAACCCTGATAAACATTTGTTTTCCCCATAAGTAACACGTACCTTTCATTTCAGAGATTTGAAACCAGAGAATATTCTTCTGAGTGAAGAGATGCACATCCAGATAACAGATTTTGGGACAGCAAAACAGTTATCATCAGACAGTAAACAAGGTATAACTGCAATCCTGATTTTACTTGTACTTTTCAGCAAGTATAACAAGTGTGACGTGACTGTAGCATTTTACTTTCTGTGAGCAGTATGAAGTTATTCGTGTCTTTTTACCATTTATTTGCATCGTTTGGCAGCGAGAGCAAACTCCTTTGTTGGAACAGCACAGTATGTGTCTCCAGAGCTGCTAACAGAGAAATCAGCCTGCAAGAGGTAATGAAGTTTGGTCATCATGCAACTGATACACTTGCTAATTATTGTTTTATTGTTCGTCAGATACGAGTGGCATCACATCTCTAAGTTTATTTCTCTGTTTCCCTTTTTCATGTTCGTTTGTTTTAGCTCTGACCTCTGGGCCTTGGGATGTATTATCTATCAGCTGGTGGCTGGTTTACCACCGTTCAGAGCTGGGTAAGTACTAAGGGGCATGTTGATGTTACAGCTCTGTTAATCCTCGTTAATTCATGCTTCAATAATGGCTGATCATGTTGTATTGCTATTTATTTACCGTTTAAGGTTATTTCAAGTGCAGCAAATGCTAGGTGTGTGAATAACCTTGCCCCAGTAATATTAATCTGGCAAACAACATTTCACTTGTGGTTCACTTCCCTAACAGTCTCTTCTTTTTTTCCCCCTCTTGTATTTTGTATGTTGTAGAAATGAGTACCTAATATTCCAGAAGATAATAAAGCTGGAGTATGAATTCCCAGAGAAATTCTTCCCCAAAGCCAAGGATCTTGTCAAACAGCTTTTGGTAGGTCATCAAGTACCATGATTCATATGTGTAAGATACAGTTAAATGTTACTGATATCTAGAGGGGATTAAATGTGGTATATTAGTTGCCCGTGCTGGTGTCGGTTAATTACAGGGCAGTGCTTTTCTAAAGAAAGAAAACACGTTATTTCTGCTTTTCCCTCAGTCACTGGACCCTTCCAAACGGATTGGGTGTGAAGAGATGGGAGGGTACGACCCTTTGAAGCGGCACCCTTTCTTTGACACCATCTCCTGGGGTGACCTACATGTACAGACACCCCCCAAGCTCACCCCCTACCTGCCAGCCATGTCTGAGGATGATGAAGACTGCTATGGAAACGTAAGTTATTTTATTTCGGTCCAGGTCTTTCTTATCCCTTGTTTTAAATTTATTTTTTGTCCATTGTTTGCTTATTCATGGGAAAGCTTGTGTAATACATCATTGAAAGATATAGATCCCCCCCCAAACGCTGAACAAACACAGCCAAACATCATTATACCCTTTCTTACCTGTCTCATTTTCAAACTCAGTACGATGACCTCCTGAGCCAGTTCAGCAACATGCAGGTGGCCCAGTCCAGCTCATCACACTCCCTGTCGCCACATGAATCCACACCCCCGCAGAGGTCCAGCAGCAACATTGAGCAGTACATCCACGACCTGGACAATAACTCGTTTGAGCTGGAGCTCCAGTTCACTGAAGAAGAGAAGCAGCTATTGCTGGACAAACAGACCACTGGAAACCCCTGGTAAACCCCACCACAGTTTCAACCTTGTCAACCTGTTAATCTGTGTGTGTGTTAGGGTGTTATTCATTGTTTTATTTAAATCTGAATCATTTTTGAATCAAAGTCTTGCTCATGAAATGTGAACACAGTTAAATTTGTTTTTTTTATTAATTATTTGTTTGGCTGTCAATACATATATTTGTTGAGGGGGGAAAAAATGCATGTTTGAGTAAAAGGGAGGGGGTGCCAGTAATCTGTTGTTGCTTCTTTACGCAGGCACCAGTTTGTGGAGAATAACCTGATACTGAAAATGGGCCCAGTAGATAAACGGAAGGTGCGTGAATTCTAGCCAATATATTTGAGATTTTTATATTACTTATCTTTATTGTATTGTTGTATATTTATTATATATTTTTAAGAAGAAGAATTGTAATCCTTTTTAAGTCAAACCTTCTTACAGGTTAAGAGTTTCCTGCCAACTAGAAAATACATTAGCTGTGTTTTGTAATAGTTTCAAAGATATGTGAACAGGTTTTCTAGTAAGTTGGCACAGCATGAGTGAAGTCACTTCCCATGGTATTGCTCTGACTGCTAGCATATAGGAAGTAAAGGGGACTTCCCTGCTGTGGTGAGAAAAGTGGCATTGGCCTCATAGCCCCCTCTGTTGGTGAAGTACTGTCTCGAGACGTGTGGCATTCCATTGCAGGGTCTGTTTGCTCGACGGAGACAGCTGCTTCTCACTGAAGGACCACACCTGTACTACGTGGATCCTGTCAACAAGGTTCTGAAAGGGGAGATTCCTTGGTCCTTAGAGCTACGCCCTGAGGCCAAGAACTTCAAAACTTTCTTTGTTCACACGGTACATGACTATTTATTTATTTCTGATGTCTGTCCAGCATATTTTCCTCGAGCAGCATGTTGATACTTGCCTACTGTTTAGAATCTCCTCTCATATGTGGTTTTGTCTTTTTAATATATTCTTTTCATTTTTTGTGATGTTTGCAGCCTAACCGAACATACTATTTGATGGACCCCAGTGGAAATGCTGACAGATGGTGCAAGAAGATCCAGGAAGTGTGGAGAAAGATCTATCAAAGGCACCAAAACCCTGGCCTATAGGAGCACAGTTTCTCCTGTGGCCACTCCTCTTTAGCTCTGAGGCCAATCACTGAGCAGAGTAACACCCTCTTTAGTGCCCTTCATCACCGCAATGTAAACAAACTCTTAGAGACGCTGGCATCTAGACCTTGTTTGTTTTCCTGAGTAGAATGATGGGAAAAATACAACTTTGGATTCAGGGTTGCTTTGCTTGTTCTTTGTGCTCTCTGTGAGGCTTCTATTGCATTTTTCTATGTATGGATGATAAGACTGCCACCATCAACATCTGCTTCTTGTACATTCTGCAGTGGGGAAGAGAAGGGCAAGCTTGTCCTGTAGAGTGACCACAAGCTTGCATACCGCTAGGACTATCTCAAATGCAAGGACTGGTTTCCTGCTTCAATGATAACATAACACAAAATCTAGCTTTTGTGAACCAGAGCCTATCCTGATATCTTAATTAAACCATATCCTAATCCTACATCGTACGTGCAAGCTGTAGTCAGGCCCCACTTTTAATGCATATACTCCATAGTTGTAACAGATACTGTCAGGACCCACTTCAAATGCATATACTCCATAGTTGTAACAGATACTGTAAGCTGATTCAGTCTCACACGTTTACCAAACTCAAATCCTATATATATTTTTGACAGAGCCCAAATGTTCCCACGGTATTTGAGTTGTTTTTTAGTCCCTTGGTACTTGCTTATTGCAGTCCAATTTAAGGTCTCGATGTAACAAAGCAGAGGGCCGGTCTGCAGTGAGACATGGGTCTGAATCAGTCTCTGTATAAGTGTGAGCCTTCTATCACTGTTACTGAGGATGTATTGCTAACAGGGGGTGGGTAAACATGCCACTAGCTTGTACTTCCTAATCATAACTTGCTTATCTTTCCTGCATGGCCAGTTTTGTAGCTCAGCCTTGTCTGCTTCTCTCTCCTAGGGCACTGGAGATATAGTTTATTCAAGTTTAAAGGTGGGTATTTTTGACTGCATTGGCAACCATAGCGAATATTATTGGATGATTTGGCTGTTCTGTACCATTCACTGGCTATTTCTTTGTGGTGTGAATTCTTCAGTTTATTTTTCGGTGGGATAGTCGGCTCATCTTCAGTACGTCCTATTGAAAACAAAATCTTATGTGCTGACCACCCCATGCTGAACAGAAAACCTTCATCAACAGAGATACATACACATACTATCATTCTCTGAAGCAATCACAGTAAAGCTGTTGTCCCTGGACAAGATGGCAGAACTGCCTCATCGGGCTCATTGGCTCGTCTTTTTTTTTTTAATTTTATTTTTTTTATTCTGACTTTTGGCCCAATAGAAATTAAAGCGATTGATTTAACTTGTGCTCTTGTTTTAGCAATATGTATTATCATAATGCTTTTAATTTTTGACATATTACCTTAAGGTCCTTTCCAAAGGTCCACTTCCTTCAGCTGAGTCTGTGTGTGCAGTGTGTGACTGGAGTATAGGTGAATAGGACCCTCTGGCCCTGGGACCCGGGGCTCGATGTGGTTGGATGTCAGTTAAAGGATATCTATCTGATCCAAATAACCGATGAAATTGCTGTATCTGTCTATAAAGTTGAGGAAAGCACTAGAGAAGTGTTTTCCTCTAGTTAGAAAAATTGTTTGAATCAAGTCGATGGCAGTCGGTTACATTGTGTATGGAATACTCTACCTGGCTTGTAACTGACTAGAACTGTGATGTACAGACGATGTATTATTAAAATCTGAAGCAAGTAATGCAATGATATTAGGATACAGTTTTTGTATTTTTATTCTTGTATAAGGTTATTTGATGGCTATTGTTTAGCCTCTAGTTCATTCTGTGTTATTTAAATTCTAATATATGAATCATATTTGGATTGAAGTCATGTTCAGGGGCCATGTTGTGTATGTATTGAGATGTAAAGCCTTTGAATGTGAATAATTATTGTAAACTATAATATTTTACAGCTTTTTTCTTACTATATCATACATTTTCTATTTGCTCAGTGATTTAATCATATTCTGATAATTTAATGAATCTGTTCATTCTCTCTCTGATTATTTGTGCGCTAGGTCAGTAGATGTTGAATGATGAATTTTCCACTTAATGCTTGGTAGTCCAGTAATTAAAGCATGTAGGGATTTAGGCATACAAATAAAGCCATGTGTCCTGTCTTCTGTTAACAACCGCAGTCATGACACAGTGCAAGCAGTAGCATTCAGTGGCAATGACATCTCACGTTTTGCAGCATGTAAATAAAGTACCGGCCCATTATCTGTTTTTGTGTCGTGAAAATTACTTGAATGCAAACATCAAGGATGGTTGGTCTTACGAAATACCGTGACATAATTGTGTGTATGTCACGGTATTTCTTAAGATACATTTTCATACACTATGACATGTCCAGGCTTTCCGTATCAAGAGATGATTGCTCCATATTAAAGCGTCAGTAGATCAAGCTGGGAAGGCCCTCTTTTCTGGGGAATAATTTATGCAAGTCTCTGTCAGTGGTGCTGCACTGGGTAAGTAGGAGTGGCTGAGGCGCTGGCAGCCTGCTTTGCATGAATCGTGGACTCCAAGTTAGTTTAGTGGTTGCAGCTTAGATATTTCCTGTCAGCCGCACAGACGAGAGCCGAGGGCGGAGGAGACGAGGAGAGGGATGGCAGAGAACAGCTCCGAGACAAGCAGCGCCGTTCATCGGAGATGTTTGGCCCATTCTCCGGCGGAGAGAAACATTTCATCCGGTGTCGGGGCATCGAAATGGATTCGACTAAACGTCGGGGGGACGTATTTTTTAACAACGAGACAGACGCTGTGTAGAGATCCAAAATCATTTCTGTATAGACTGAGCCAAGCTGACCCCGAGCTCGACTCCGACAAGGTAAATGCTAAGCTAGTCGAGCTAACGTTAGTTAGCACTATAGTTAGGAGCGCATTTGGTTAACTCAATTTTATTTTCCAGTTATTTAGCTTAAATTTATTTAGTGCGCTGTCAAGGAGTTAGGGTAGTTCGTGGCTGCGCTTACCAGCTTGCTTAATTAGATCCCGAGCTTTGTGAATATCAGTGTTTATTCATACTTGAGTGATAACTCGAATTTTTGTGGCTAGCTAGCCATAGCCCGCTAAGCTAGCTAGATTCCGACAGTCACCACATTACACACGGTCTTGCTGCTAGCTTGTGTGTGTGTGTGTGTGTGTGTGTATAGCTGGCTCGTTATGTATCTTTTAAACAAGATACGTTGCCAGGTCTTGCGGTTACATAAATGTGTTGGTTCTGTAAAACAAAATAGTATATGGTTTTAACTTTTTCTATAGGTTTTCCAGTTAAAATAGCAAGTCGCCACAGTAGTTGGAAACTCTCCCCATCTGAGGCAGTTTCATTGCGTTGCACTCATCGAGGTGTCAAATGTCAAATAGTGACAGCAACCAAAATTTTCTCTTAATCTGGTCAGCTTGTTTTGTATTGACAAAAACTACTGTTACATATTCGACTTTGAACCTCGTTGTAGATGTAACTCAATTTTGAGTATGACTGTGTATAATGTAATATTTAATTTAAACTTTGGGTGGGTTATTTCACTTAGCTTTAAGCATTCATTTTCAATTATCATTTAGGTATAACCTTAATTGGGCTGGAGCATACTATTCCAAAAGCCAAAATGTCAAATAAATACATTTTTTTTTACATCATATTGGTATGCTATTAATACACTATCCATCTATAGCTCTATTCTGGCCCATCCAGGGATGTCTTCAAATGTACCAAATGATCTACACATCTTTATTGCTCGATCAACTTGTGTTTTTTTCCTCCCTCTCTTGAGGTTAGTCTGTTATTTGGCTCTGTTTGCTCTACAGTAATCAGCCTCTGTGCTGGTGGTGAGGCTCCCTTAATGAGTACATAAGTCATTGCCAAGTGGGGTGAGGTGCTGCTGACAACTGAGAGCTCAGGATGAAGTCACTCATTTCCCTGAATGGCCTCAATGCAGATGGAGGCTTCTCTCTGTTTGTCCATCTGCCAGTTTTAACAGCAGCGTGTGTGCTTTAAGGCCCCCAGCACTGTCAAACACAATGTCTTAGTGTCTGTATAGATAGTGTAATGTGCTCTGCTTTTCATCGTTCATTTTACTGCCCCATTATTCATTGTTTTCATCTACTTGCACATTTTAATCTTCACCCCTGCCCCCCTTTATACTAAGCTGAGACCATGGCTCATCTCGTATTTTCATGCAAATATCTTAATCTCTGAATAATCAGCTTGCTTTTTTGTCAGTTTATCTTTCCATGAGCAACGGATCAGTCCATTTCAATCCTTTGTCTTAAGTGTGTATCAGACTCGAGCCATTACCGTACCACTCTCCTGCAGGCGGCCTGGTTTAAGATGGCTCCCAGTAAAGGAGCTATATAGATAATATTTCACTTGCCACTGAGTCTCAAACTATATATGTTGACATGATGTCATCTCATAAGCAACTGAGCCAAAAAAGCCATGTTTTTTGTGTGTCACACAACCCTGCATGTGAATAGGAAGCCCAGCAGAGCACAACAGATCAGTGAAGAGCTCTGTTTATAGGCGAATGCAGTATTGTGTTTTCCCAGCCAAGGAAATGAGTGGTTCAGTTCTCAGTCACACAGGCTGACGTGCTTCAGCAGGACTCTTAAGGAGAACTGCATTATTCATGTTGTTGACTGGAGCCTGTTTTGCACATTGGGGTAGAAAAAGTGCTGTGACGTGCACAGTCATAACAGCTGACAGTCTTGTATTTATACGTTTTCTTTAAAAACCTTTTTTTTTTTATCCCAGCATTGACATGTCACTCATTGACTGCAAGATCATAAGCAGGTATTGCTCTCAAAATTGTCTATTGTACAATCAATGAGCTGATGCTGCCAACATCAATTTGGCATCTATCCCTTTTGGCAGACTCCTGCTCACAAACTACTCAGCTCAGGACCACTCAAGTAGAGACCCAGCTTTTTTGCTTTGAGAGCTGCATCAATTTTTCAAGCACCCACATCACAAAGGATTCTTGTTCCTTCAACATCTTATTCTTTTCATATTCATATCCATTTTCTGCCCGAAGAAGTTCTCTCTGCGACATCTGTGAGAGAAATATGGCCGCATTTAATGCTGAATTCAGGTTGTATGTCATGCCTGAGCACACTGTGGGAGGCAACGTAAATATTTAACAGTGATATCTTGGTCATCTCACAGTAAGTGCTCAACAGGACACTGCAGAGTGTTATGGGCAAATCAAGGTGTGACTCAAGGCTGATCCTACCGGCTTTATCAGTCTAAAGCAACTTTATTCACAAAAGCCGAGCACCTACATATGATCATAGCCTGGTGTTGCAGCAAATTAAAATGTCAGTTGGAATTTTATTCTGCACTAAACTCAGTCATCAACGAGATCATTCATTTCACTTCCAGCCCCTTTTTCTATTGCGATACACATTTCCTGTTCTGCCTAGAGAAAACGCCAGGTTGCAGTGATTTCCCGGCTTGCCAGCTTAGCCATGGAACTACTTAACTGCCTCTCATCATGACAGCAAAGCTTTTAGGGGACTTTTAAAAAGGAGCTGTTCATTTACTGCCTGATGCACTCCTCTGTCATAAATTGTTCTGCAAAACGCACTCATGGTGTTGTCTTGCACAGTTGAAAATGGTAGAAAGGTGAGAAGTTCCTCCCATCCTCGGTGAAAGGTCAAACTTGCATTCAAATGACAGTGTTCAATATCTTGAAATATGAGATAGTTTCACATATTAAAGCCATGATGTGATGTGTGTATTATTTAAAAGATGAAGGCCTATTTTACTATGCCATTACTGCTTGTACTCCAGAGGGACTCCGGGTTCCTACTCTACAAGGATCAGACTTCCACTTGGCCAAGTAGCTACAGTCATGTGATTCAGACGATCTACTGCAACAGCTTTAAGTACTGTTTCTGCAGTGGGCTTGTACTCCAGCCCGGCTGCAGTGAAGGCCGAGCAGCATTTGATAATGCTTTAATTCTTTTTCATTTTTGGCCTGAGCAAATTTGGAATGGCTTCACGTGATGGTGTTAATTGTTTTTATCTTCTGCTTTTGCTGTTTTTTTTCTTTGATAATTACTTGTAACCATCTGGTGTTTTATTTGAAAGTCTAAATGAAATTTAGCAGTGAACATCCCCACACCTGTCTGGCTTGAATTGGTTGCATGCAAAGTTTTTGGTGTACACCCATTGTTGTACTTGGAAGCAAACATGCAGTGACTTGTTTAATTTTGTTGATTTAAGGATTGACAGTGTTAAAGGGAAAGTTCACCCCCAAATCAAAAATACATATTTTTCCTCTTACCTGTAGTGCTATTTATCCATCTTGATTGTTTTGGTGTGAGTTGTCGAGTTTTGGAGCTATCTGCCATAGAGATGTTGATGCATTTTTTGAATATAATGGGATATCATGACCCGGTTACTCAAAATAATCCACAGACCTTGTTGTGAGCAGTTTCATGTAGGAACTATTTTCTGTCTACCGATATTTCCAACATGAAACTGCTCACAACAAGGTCTGTGGATTATCTTGAGTTTTTCAAATGTATTTTTTTGGCACCGTGAGCACCACAAGCTTATCTATCTATCTATCTATCTATCTATCTATCTATCTATCTATCTTATCTATCTATCTATCTATCTTATCTATCTATCTTAAAAAAAAGAAATAAAAAAAAAGATGGATAAATAGCACTACATGTGAGAGGGAAAATATGTATTTTTGATTTTGGGATGAACTGTCCCTTGTTTAATGTGTCTACTGAAAGCCTTCTTGAACATCATGTTTTTTTGAGGGTGGGTCACCATGGTATTTCCTGTGGTAAGATATGTATTGTGTGTAGTAGATGAATGATAAGGTTAATACTCTGCACTTCCCTCTGCTGTGAATCCCACCCTTCTAATTAGCTTTTGTGTACCTCAAATTGAAGTTGTCTTCAGTTTGAGTCCAGTCATGGTTAGGCCTGCTTTGACTTGGTTCTTGTTACTCTGTGTACTGAAGGCTTTGCAGTTTCAATATTTTTGCAAGGCCAAACCACAAAACACCATGGAGCATGCCTGACTACACTACATTTCTGGTGGTTATTGTAGCCGGTGTTGACACTTATCAGTGTATTTGTTGATATTATCTGGTCTCATTGGTTTAAGCAGTTGGCCTCCCATGTAGGTCTAGCATTCTGTCTGATAGTTACACAACTGTCAACCATAGTATTACACAGAGAACTTTTTCAGGCTGTGCTTCAAGCTATCTAATTCAATACATTTATTTCTAATTCTTCAGTTTTCCTTCTCTTTTCCTGTCAGTCTACAGTACATCCCAGCAGGCCTGTTCCCCTCACTGTCCCCACCCCTCTGTTTGTTGCCCAGTGCTCCCCAGCCTTGGCCCCCAGAGACACACAGCCTTTTGTTTGTAATTAAAAACACTGTCCCCTTTGTGGACATTGGCCCATATCAGAGCCCTTATAATCATCTTCCTGAACTGGGTCACTGTCACCTCAAGTCCCCCATAGATGCATGTGCACCCAGAGGACCAGCAACAGGCTCGTCAGTACAACGGGTCAGGAAGCAGAAAGTTTACAGAAGTGTAGAGTATACATATATGGTTGCTTTGAGTATTTGATCAGTGGGAGTTTTTTGAGGCGGTATACAATAGTTTATTAGTATAGGGCAATTGGCCTCTTTCACAGCAGACATTTTGACTTGTCATAGTAGGATGAGCACAGGTGTTGCTAATAATATTAACGATGGCTCAGTTATTCAAGTGTCCCAGTGAGCCAGCATGCACAATACCTGGTACCCTGAAACCAAAGCAGCTAAATGGTATTAATTTGTAATTGATTTCATTTACTCCTGTGCTTTTCCTACTGTAACATGTCAAAATGTCTTCTGAGAAAAAGGCCTATAATGCATATGTTGTCTCATAGCGCTTTACAGGCCCATACCAAAATGTGGAGTGAACCATAGACCTTTTGTCAAAGCAGACATTTCGACTTGTCAAACACAGGTGTAAGCATTGATATTAGTAATTGCTGGAATGGAGCCATCGTTAAAGTTTTAACTTCCACTGCTGCTTTTCCTCCTATGACAAGTCAAAATTCCTGCTGTGAAAAAGTTCTATGGATCAGAGTCCTTTGGGAATAATCAAGAAGCAATAGTGCTCTGATGCTTGCAAAGCTATCAAGATTCAGGTTTACAATATTTATTCAGAAAGCAAATGGCATGTACTGGAAAGTACAAGATTGGCAAAAGTTTGACAGGGATGAAAAGAAAAATGGGTGATGCTCATCAGGCAAACATGTCTGTCAAATCCATAATATGAACAAGCCCATCTTGCTCTCAAGTTCACTGTAATAGAAAAACACGTCGGTTCTTGTTTTTGATAATGTTATTTGGATATAATTCTGCCTGGTACCTTTTTTTTGGTTTCTAGTTTCTCCTGTATTGTTTGGAAATTTTTGGGCTTCCAAAGGAAAAAGGTTGGGAACTGGAAATACAAGGTGGATAAAGGTCTTGGCTAACTGTATGTGGAAAAACTATGGATGCCATGTGTTCAGATATTAGCCATAAACAAAAGAAATAAGTGACTGGACATTGAAAACGAGTTACATTGGAACGGTAATACACTTTTTCAATGTTTTGCCATCTTTAACACATCATTGGGTAGGGATAAATTGTAAAACGACTACTAATGGATACAGGTGGCCATGTAGTAGAAAATATAAACATTTAGTGCATGGTGGTTTTGATAAGCAGAGAAGAATAAATAGAGGTTAGAAGTAAAAGCTTAACCTTCTATGTTAAAATCTATCATTATGTACAGTGTGGTTTTAATGTGGTGAGTTGTGCAGCTTTGGCCTTGTCTGTTTCCTCCATGCAGGCGCACCTGTGCTTGTGCTTAAACTTCAGTTATTATGGAAATGTAAGGAACTGACACAGGGCAATGAGACCAGAATAGAGCTCCAGAGGGATATTTTTTGCCTTGGAAAGGAGGTCAACCAGCCAAGAGGGTTCGGAGATTCATTAAAAAAGAGAATGCACTGGGGCCGTTTCTCATTATTGGAGAGATTAATGGGTTTTGAGTTGAATCCATTTCTGGACTAAGTGTAGACTTGGCTGTATGTTTGAGTTTTGTCATGGCCTGGAGTGTACAACAATATTGCTGTGTTCTTGTTTAAATAATGAAGAAGTCGCACCAACCAGCAATGCTGCTAATTTGCCAGGATTGTTCCTGAAGCCATATACTCGACTGATGCAAAGTCAAACATCCTGTAGCATTTTAGGATTAGCACAAAATTTGCTTATGGCCTTTCCTCTGTACCGAGTACTAAATGTCAAGCATGTTTTACTTGCTAAATGTCATGTCATATTAAACAACTTTTAGTAATAAACTGGTGTCAACTGCAGTAGTTAAACAGCTGTTCAAACTGACTTTTATGTTATGTGTAAGGCCAGCTATGCAACAGACCAGACTAAGCTAATTGTCGGTTGTAAGCCAAGGTGCTTTCTCCTGGTCCCCTCGGTGGATTCAGCCTGCTGTTTCAAATCTTTTTCTGTTCTGCTCTAATTGTTTTAGCCTCCTCATCCCCCATGAGACAAAGACGGTCTAATCACAGCACTTACAGAAATAGGGGAATACCCAGCGGTTGTGAAGGAATTGGGATAAAACCCAAGGCCTTTGGGTATAGTGGAGTGATATTCCAAAGCTCTTGTATGTGTGTGGCACTTTGTGCGCATGTCCAACCCCTGTAGAGATTATCAGCACAGGAGCTGACCTCGTAATTCTCATCCCTCGAGTTTATTTTCACCTATGCACAGCGTTGTTTTCTTTCTCCACAGATTATGTTTCGATTTGAGGTATACGCCTGCTCATTGAATGTGTCTTTTTAAAGGAACACTGACATTTTGGAGAATACAATTTTAATTTTACCCATAATAAGATGAGAAGATTTTAAAGCACATTCTTCTCTGTGCAAACAATGCATTCCCTGTAATATCAGTGTTCTCTAACTGTGGATTTGACCATAAACAAGTACATTTCCAAGTTTAGTCAAATTCAAAACTCTTAACAGTAAAATATAATAGTACAGTGTTATTCTATTAATCCCATGCTCCTTTTCTGCTTTTCAGGATGAAACTGGTGCCTATCTCATAGACAGAGACCCCACATACTTTGGGCCAGTGCTTAACTACTTGAGGCATGGCAAACTGGTGCTCAACATGGACCTGGCAGAGGAAGGTAACGTCTCTGCAATATGAGATGGACTTTAAGAAATGTTTTTCAAATCGAAATACACTCTGTAGCACAACAAATGCTTTAACAAACTCTGTGAATATTTCTTTTCAATAATTCACTTCATTATTGTTGATTGTTGTAATGCTTTAATATCTGAACAGTGGTGATGGCAATGATTGTAAAGAAATAAAGGCAGTCCTTCTGAACTGCTTACATGTCCATCCGCATCTCAGTTTTAACAAAACGCAAGTGAAATACAAATGTTTTGATTGGTCAAAGAAGTATAGATTCTAACACATTATATTTTAGCATCTCCGTAAAACCCTGCAGTAGATGCTATTAGTAGTAGTAGTTGTAGTAGTAGTAGTAGTAGTTAGTAGCAGAATAAGTCTGCCTTAAAAGCTTCATTGTTTCTTTTTCACTGTTTTTAGGTGTGCTAGAAGAAGCTGAATTCTACAACATCACATCATTAATTAAGCTCATCAAGGACAAGATCAGGGAACGTGACTGTAAAATATCACAGGTATATGAAGTTTAGATAGATTTCTCCATAAATGGGACATTCCTGTTCTTTTAATTTTGTGAACTCTTGTTATTCCTCCCTTTCCATCCCATTTCTCTCATGTGTTCGTCCTTCCTCTCAGGTTCCGGTGAAGCATGTGTACCGGGTGCTGCAGTGCCAGGAGGAGGAGCTGACACAGATGGTGTCAACCATGTCTGATGGCTGGAAGTTTGAACAGGTAAATCTCTTCCTGCCGGGTCACAGCAGCAATCCTCCTTTCATGTGCTTCACCCACCCCGCTATGCTCACATTGACCCAGAAAGTCCAGTCGTCAATACTGGAAATGGCTAAAAAGCCAAACACATATTTCTCAATGTCTTCATACGTGATCCGGGCATCCCTTCTGTGCTCTGATTGGTTGTTCCAGCTTGTCAGTATAGGTTACGGGCGGGCCCACCAGTCAGAGTTTCTGCTGATTGTGTCAAGGGAGGTGAAGGGAGAGGAGTCTGCTTTGCCAAACAACAGCGGAGAGGTGTGTCCAACAAATTTCTGTCCATGGGCTGGTCACTGCATGGTCCCCATGTTGTCCATACACACCCCATTGGCCATTGTTTGTCCCAAGTAGACACATAGCTGTCGGTCATTTCTTGAGTTGATTCTTTTCAGTGTTCATTTGTACTGCTTGCTCACCACTGAGGCTAAGAGAATATAACACATTTTTTTCCTTGTCTGTGATTTTATTATGCTTTTTTTTTTTTTTTTTTTTTTTTTTAATTTTTATTCATACTGCATTCAGTTTGTAAGCTTGTTTACAGCCTTCTGTCTTTTTTCCTTTGATGTAGCCACCTGGCTGTTTTGGGGGCTGTGCTGTGATATGGTGCTGGTTGTTTAGAGGTGAAATTGAAATAGATTCAAACATTAAGACAGATTAGTCCAAGATTACATGAGTTTGTGTTGAGCTGGAACTGCCAAAGACTAACATTGAGTAATGAGAAACCACACGTTTATGTGTTGGGAGTGTGTATTATGTGTGAATGAATCTCTCTGAGACGAGGGATCACTGGATCTCCCATTAGAGCTGAAATCTCCTTACACAGGTCAGATAGGAAACTCCTAGAAACACTCCGTATGCAAAGCCTAAAGCTCAGTCGTCAGCCCAGGAGTCTTTTGGGCAGATGAGCCTGACTGACCTACTGCCGTCTTTAAGACTGCATAAACATAGATCACTTGTTGAAGTGTGTTTTTAAGATGAAAGGATCGTAGGATTTGGTGCATGTTGAGTCTTTAGCCGTGTGACTAGTGGAATCCATGGTAGTTAGTTGAGATTATTTGGTCTCTTTTTGCTGTGTTGATGCCTAACATAAGAGAGATCTCTTAACAACAAGAAGTCTCCGGCAGCGGTGCCTAATGAGGCGAGGCATGTCTGAACATGCACACCTGGGTACAGACATATACATGTAGCCTGCAGTATACACACACTTTATGTTTAGCAGTAATAGCAGTTCAGGAACAGGAATTTCTCAGGTTTTTTCCCCATGTTTTTCAAGGTGCGCATGCAGTTTGTTTATAAAGAGCTTAGGGATGTCTTCCCTTTATTTGTCATCTTGTGTGTCTTTTTATTCAAACTGACGTGGCTGGGAACAGGAACATTAGAAATTGCCATGATAAGTGTAAAATATGTATTTTAAAGATACCATATGTGGGATTTTCTCATACCAATTCTTTTCCTGACTGACGCATTCAATGCTTAAAGGAAAAAGTCACCTGCTGTTACAAGCAGTAGCTAATGTTTTCATTTGGGTTGTTTTGCACTCAGTTCCCTCTCACATCTTGAGTCAACCCTTGTGGTAGACTGGTAAGCCCTGCAGCTAAAACAAGAGTTGAAAATGAAATTAGAGTCATAGAAAGCAGATTATAGAACATAGCTCATACTATCTAGTACTGAAAGTATTGATCTTAATTAATATGGCAGTTGAAGCACTGGAGAAAATCCTACACATCTCGTCTGTGTCATGGTACTGCTAATATTCTAATCTTTAGTCACAGAGCTAAAAAAAATGGAACTGGTGTTGATTGAAGGGAGTGAGCTACTTTGTAGTTCTCTCGTTTATTTGCTTTGTAGGAGATACTGAGGTTTTCAACACTTGATTGCTTCAATTCCAACTCTTCACTTTAAACAAGCCTGGTCCTATTAAGTCAAATCCACCGTTCCACATTGATTTTCAACCAGCATGTTTGCTTCCCTGCACTTGTATTCAGTAACTATCTGCTGATTATCTTTTTCTGTCTGTGTGCTATTTCTTTCATTATCATTACCTTACTTTTGTGGACCACCAATTATTTGATCTCTGTGTAATTACTTTGATAACTCAGTTTTCTGTTTGCCCTTTGATCTTCATGAACGTTTTATCCTGGATTTTAATGCTGGCATGTCTACGGGTCCTAAAAATACTGTTTGCATTGCATCATATAATGACTTAAAACTGACACATTTCAATGTAGCCTTAAAGTCTTGAAGCCTGTAACTTTTATCTTCTCGTGGTGTATTAGTTTACATTTTTTAAGCGGGGTGCCCTGTTAGCCTTGTGGTGTTAGTGTACCATTTAATTGTGCAACCATGCCATCTGGGGTTTAAATCTGACTAAGGACCTTTTTATGTGTCATCCCCACCTTATCCCATATTATATGGTGTTCTCCATTGCTATCTATCTAATCAAGAAAATAATTAATCCTAAAAACAAACTTCAAAGTGAGAGTTGCACAGACTATACTTAGATTGGTCTGAATTAACTGTTTTGAGCTATGTCTAATTAGTGAAACTTGTCCTATTTTGTCCAAAATGCCATTTAGAATATATTGAGATGTCTTAAATTTAAGTGGCAGGAACCTGTAGACTCTCTGTACTCCTTGATTGCCTGTCAACCTCTTTTTAAATTACTTTAACGTCTCCCTACCTGTTTTCCCAACATGAGTAACCCAGTTTTGGCCTCTACTTCACCAGTCTAAGGCTAATTCGTCCTCTGTGCTCTGCTCTCATGTCTCTCTAGCTGGTCAGCATAGGCTCCTCTTACAACTATGGAAACGAAGACCAAGCCGAGTTCCTGTGTGTAGTCTCCAAGGAGCTGCACAATCAATCATACGGGACAAACAGTGAGCCCAGTGAGAAGGCTAAGGTAAGTGTGTGTGTGTGTGTGTGTGTGTGTGTGGAGAGAGAGGCCGGTTGAAAATCCATCCACAGCAAACATCTGTGAATGATGGCCTGTGCTGGATGTTTTAAATGCATCGCATTTACGAACATGCCACCACGGGACTGAAAGCACCTCTGGTTTATTGATGAGAACCCTCTATGAAGGAGAACATTGTGAATATTCAGTCCTTAAGTTAAAAAACAGCCTGTCTGTATAACCACAAGCGATCAGAGAAAAAGAACAAGATAAAATGTATAAATTAAAGCAAAGTAGACATTCATTTTGACATTTCTCTAACAGAACTAACTCAGCTTTTAGACTTATGCCGTGTGAGATTTGACCAGCAATAAAAAAAAAAAATAAATTAAAAAAAAAATTAAAAAAACCTCAACAGTGTAATCCGTGCTAGGGGCATTAAGAGTGCACAGGTCTGCAGATTAGTGGTGCTATTGGTAAGGTCTGTCATTTTCTCAAGGGCTTTGGGAGCGAAGCAGGAGGCACGCCCTGAGGAATTCAAACTCCCATCAGTTTGTCCCCGTGAGGGCCCCACTCCTTAAAGGCAACTACACATGAAGAAGCACAGCGTTAAACTTGTATTCATGCTGCTGTTTATTTTGATAGGAAGATTAAACACTACCAGGGCATCTTTCAAGCAAATGTAGAGAATTTGTTGTGATTGTTTTCAGGGGCACTATATCCACACTGGGTTTTTGAGTATGATTAAGTAAAATCTAAAAGTATCTCTCCTTTTTGTAGTAAGCATATTTAAGTGTGGTGGAAAGGTGTCCTTGGATAACATTTGTACTTGTTTTCTTGTGTTTTGTACCTTTTTTTTGAGATTTGACACTAAATGTAGTTGTTAATGTGAAACCCCTCTGAACATAATCCATTAGTTGTATTTTTCTCCTTGTTCTCCTTTCCAACATTTTACACCTCCATTCATTTCCATTATTTTACGCCATGCCTTTCTTGTCTTCTTCTGTGCCGTCTGCATGCTGCATGTTGCTCAGAGCGAGGACGAAGAGACGGATTATGAAATGAATGACTCTGATTAGCGCTGAGCACTTATGACTCACTGGTGAGCGCTCAAGTGCTCGTAGTCCCTCCACCACAACTCCCTAGTTTGTCCCTCTCTGCCCTCCACATGCCTCCTTGATGCAGTTTACACTACTGAAATTTTTCTCACATTTGTTTTCAAAGACACCTTGAGCTGATAATAATATACTTAAACCAGAGTAAAGTGACTGAATCCAGGTTGAAAATCAGCTTCAGAGTCTATAAGCCAAAGCAAGATCAAAAGCCAGATGGTTCCTGCTGAGACTGGCCAAGTACTTCTTTGCAGGTGAAGCTCTTTGAAACCAGATGGGAAGAGCTCCATTTCTTTCAGTAGTGTAAATAAGACCCTTGTAATTGTGTCATGCTCACAGCCTTGGTTAATGGAGGGCATGTTGAATCATCAGCTGCTGTAGTTTGACTCATTGTCCCTCATTCAATGACATTTAAATGGAAGGGAGGGTTACTATGCTCCCTTTGTCCATTTCATTGTCAAAAGTAGTAGTAGTTGAAGTGTTGCTTGGACAGCACTGTGTTTTTTTGTTTGTTTTTTTTAAAGTCAAATCATTAATAAATCCGTCTGTCGCCTAATGAGGAAAGTTGAGTTTAATCTCAAGCAATGCCGTGATGCATTTTTTACACTGATTTGGATTGCTACAGTTAAAGGTAGGGATGTCAAACTATATATTTTTTTTCATTATGATCAGTGGCAAAATATGACTCATCGCAAATAATTGCATATTTAATGTTATAATTCCTTTAAAAATCCACAGTGACGAATGCCAGGGGAAAAAAAAGTTCAGTCACAAGGATATCACACTAAATACACTAAATAAACAGCAGGTTTCTGCTTCTTAATGTGTTGCAGATGGAGAGCATAAACTAATGAGATGACCCGAATAACCGAAAGGCTTATCACATTTTAGTAAGATCCTCAAACTTAATTTAGTAGCTCAGTGTAGAGGCAAACTGATAACTAAATATTAACAAGTGACCTGGGCTGTTGTAGCTTTTCAGTGAAAGTTCACCTCCCAGAAAACATGAAAAAGTGAGCATCATTTTCTAGAGCCCAAGGTGGCATTTTCAAATAGCTTTTTTGTGTGTGTGTGTGTGTGTGACCAACAGTCCCAAGATAATTCAGTTTACTATCATGACAAACAGCGAATCCTCACATCTGAGAAGCTGCAGCCAGAGTAGTTCATATTTTTTGCTTCAAAATTGACTGAAACGATTAATTTATCAAAATAATTGCTGCTTATTTTTCTGTCATTTGACTAATTGATAAATGGACTAACAGTTTCATCTGTACTTGTGTAGGATATCATAGCAAGCGTGATATTAATCTCACAGGGGGCTGGGCAATACACCGAAAATACACAAAATGTCCAAAAGGGTTTTTAACTACTGAATATGAATAATCTTAGTCATAATACATCATTTTCTGTTCATTTTTCAAAATGAAGAATCATTAAGGAGTCAATTTAATTTGTTACTACAGTAAATTGTCTTATGACGTGGAATCTATGTGGGCCAACCCTTATCTCTTAACTTGACTGGCACAAAGAATGTATCTGGGATTGTGGCTTAGACTCCTGAGATCAGCTCAATATGTGTGATGGAGGCAAAGAGGACAAGTGCACCAGAAGTATGATGAAACATAGAAAAAAAAAAAACCCACTGTCCTCTGTAAATTGACACCCAGCAATAGTGAGTGATTTTGAAACCCCACATAAAATGTAAAAAAATTCACTGCTGTTGCCTTGATAACACTCTGTTTGAGTGTTCATCTCTTTGGCAGTTCAAAATCCTTCAGAGTGCTGTGGTTAGTTTCAGCAGCATGTCTTTCCAGTACCAAGGTTGATCCCACCTGACAAGCTTTTCTGCTTTATGAGCTTGCCCAGAATGGGCTCTACAACCATGTACCGCATAGTCTCTAGCACAATGCTTTATTTTCCTCACTTGTGCAAACATTTCCCTTTTTTCTCTGCATCCAGTTCAGTGTGTTTGATTCAGCCAGCACATAGAGTAAATGTGAGTGTGCTCCTGGCTGGGAGAGTATGCACTGTGGCAGCAATAAGTGCTTCAGTAAAAATGACTGACTACTGAAATACAGGGGACTGTACAGAGTCAGGTACTAAATGACTTTGTGGTATGTGTTTTTGTTCATTATATCATGTTTTTTTGGTCTCTGCAGATTCTTCAGGAAAGGGGTTCCCGGATGTGAAGAGGACTCAGTATTATGAGCTCCAGGTGTTATGATGCAAACATATCATCGTTGTGGAAGAATGGAGATTTAAAGTGGGGGGGGTGTGCATTTCTTTTGTGTTTCCCCTCCATTTTCATTTTTATTTCTTGATGTGTTTAAAAAAAAAAAAAAAAAAAAAAGTCTGTTTACTGACAATTTGTGCCTGTACATTTAAACTGGACCTTTTTGAATTAGCGGCAAGTTTAGTTTCTAAACTTTCTAATTGAAAGTAAGGAATTGCAATCCACATATGTTTTATGCTATAAAATATGGCCATCGTCATATAAGGCCAATGATTCACTCAGGGTGATCTATAGAGTTAATTCTTATGTCCTCCAACTCAAGGGGTCTGATAAGAGATCGGTATGGTCTTTATAACTCAAAAGTATCAAACTCAAGATCATTGCTTAGAGATGTTAAGAAGGGAATTGTGCATTTATTTAGTGCATATTAAAGAGTTAGGCTATTAAATGTGAAATTCACAGCTAAAACTAATCGATAACATATTTTCCCCAAAGATTTCAAACAGTTATACTGAGATTTGTGATCGTGAGGATCCCAGCTAGACAACACACATTTTCAGATGCATTTGAAACATTTTGCTTTACTAGAAAAACATTTTCAGCAACTAAAAGGACAACTTCTCAGACCAGGATGAAAACTATGTGAACAAAAATGTCAGTGATTTGATACTGTTGGGAAAGGGGCATTAGGTCCTTTTTATTAGGGCTTTTATTGGTGATGAGGAAGTGACCTGTAACGAACAGTAATACGAAACTCCCATTTTCACATAGACTAAGTAAGCTAACTTTAGAGATACAGCAGAAATATCTGCCTAATATGGCAATGTACTTTATTGTTCGCTTTCTTGGCTTGAGAAGTAAATGTGTTGCTAGTGTAGCTGCTTGTGGCACCATGTACTCTATCTTGCAACCTTAGTAACCTAATTACCCACAGATATGTCCATTGTGTGCTGTGGGATTAAGTAATTATTATATTTTCAGGAAGTTGACTTAAAAGTTTTCAGATGAAACTTTTAAGTATTGGACACACCTATAACCGCGAATTTTCATTCAAAATGTTGTGTTTCAAAGTAAGACTTCTACTGCTTCTGCGAACGTGGAGTTTTAGTAGTGTAAAGAAGTGAAATTGCTCTCTAAATGTTGTAAAGTGCAAGTTTATATCAAGTTTAATCTGTCAGACATTTTTCTCAACTTCAAATTTAGTTTGAGACCTCCTCATGTTCATAAGTCTAAAATTAACTGCCGAAATAGTCAAAAGTGTTTCAAATGTGAATTCTGTTTTGCAGTTTATTTTTTAAACATCAGTGTCCTCCAACGATGTCCTGTTTCCTGTGAGGAAAAACATCCTCAGAACAGTGGCATCTTTATTTTTTCCAATTGACTTCTGAGTGTTCCTTAACTAGTTTTATTTTGTGTGTTTGAGGGAACATCTTGTTTGATTAAGATTTTTTTTTTTTTTGAGAGGAAGTAATTGTGGTGTGGGAAGTTAGGGGATTGGAACAGTTTGAAGGCAGTGGTGAAGGACTTTCTGTTCATATCCAGAGGATTTTGTTTTGATGTAAATAATCCAAATTCAATATTAATATTTAACTCTTAAAACAACTGCACGTTTTGTACACTGTATAGAAAACACAACTTTGAATGGAAGTTGTTTATACTGGATCTTTAAAAATGAGAGTCTTGACAATGTTAACTTCTGTTTTGCATTGTTTGTACAGGACTCGAGATTTCTGAGTTAGGATTGAAACAGCTGATGCTGAATATGGTGTATTTCACTGAGAACATGCCTGGAACATGTTTTGATAACCAATAACAAAGCTATACTTGGCTGGCTATGAAGTTGACTGTTACATTTAAAATCAAATGTATTTTTTCCTGCATTGTGATAGATTATTTTAAGCATTTTGAATTGTGTAGATTTCGTACACAGCATTACAAGCACTACAGTGGAAAACAACACTGTGCACATTGCTTACAAGCCTGTAATGTTGTTAATGTAAATACCGCATTTTAGAACACTTTTTTTTATAGAAAGTTGTTTTCAGGTTTGATGCGTGGTTTTGATAGGTTGGATATTTCATTCACAAATAATCATTTAGTGTTGCCTTTTTCCCAAAGACCAAAATCCAATGTCTTATGTGTATCGTACACATTAATCTTAGTGTCAGGGATGAGTAAACTTTTCTTAATGCTGGCACACTTTGTACATATAGACTTGTTGATGACACACAAACCTCCATTTACTCACATGTACACGTATACACTTGACTAAAACAATTTTTATATTGTCGGGGAAACAAGTATGGATGCATGATTTTTGATATAGATATACACACAAACACACACAAGGGCTTTTAAAGTGCAAAATTTGACATCTGCAAAGAGGTTCAATCAAAGTAGACTGGATTTCCTGCCAGAGCTAGGCTATGTTTACATTTGCTATAGTATTCTGAAGCCTTCCAATTATGTACTGTCTTGCACTCCCTCACACACGTTAACATTTGTCTGACTTGTGTGACTGCACTAGTGGCAACTAGCACTCCCCACTCCACGTGAACTGATAATCACACAGACCGTGCAGCCTGATAAGAAACTCCATCCATTTCTGACAGCCTGTGCTTGAGCGTTGCAGACAATCTTGCTTTGAGATGCTCACTTTGTAATTGGATGAGACTTGTGTGCGTTGGCTCAGAGCAAAGGTATATTTGGGTCTCATTTTGAGACTTTTCTTTCCGTGTTGAGATTTAAAGTGTTTATGTGTTTTGATTTGCTTGGTTAAGTTGTAACCTCATTTGATATACTCTGGTTTGAGGTGTTTAACCCCTCTACTTTAGCAGCTACATTACCTTTAATGCCCTTCACAAACAGGTTGTCAGGTTGAGCGTTTGGCATTGATAATCATTTCATGTGATGGACAAACTTATCAAATCTGTAGCCTAATACTTATAAGTGCCCAGTTTGTTTTGCATTCAAGTCATAAGCCACAGACCACTGTAATGCATGATTGAAGATGATCACACTTGTAATCAGAGGGAATGAATGTGTTATTTTTCCTCAATCTAGCATATACATCAATGAATAAGGTTTTCATATCACTACATAGATCACTTCTATATGATCTTATGCAATGCTAAAAATATATACAAACTTAAGTATGAGGTTAAGGGGATAGATCTATATGGTCTTGCATAAGGTAAACTCAATAAAAATGTTGTCATTCATGTGCGTGTACTTTTTTTTTTCTTTCAGAGATGTGTTTACCCTGTGGCTCCGCCAGAGTGTAGCTAAATGATTCATTTTAATTTCTTACTGTTGTTTCTACACACAACAGTACACATACATTAGCATTTTATAATGATAAGTAATCATATCAGACATGTACATCACACCGAAGCGTCCATATACCTGTAGAGACCATAGCAATAAATGCATAAGGCATGACGACGACGACGAATCCAAAATTTTTGATGAATAGCGACCTCTTGTGTCACTTCTTCAAAACACGTTGCTGTGGCTTAGTTGCCTGGAAAAATGCCTGTTAAAATGTAAGCGATCTTTTTTTTTTTTTAATTCGTCTTTTTTTTACACGGGAGAATAAAACAGTGTTTGAAAATATGTGTTTTACAACCAAAAATCTCAATTAGGTTAATCTCCACTCTTGTAAACACAATGTGTTTTGTTAAACGTAATCGTTTAGGTTAACGGTCGTAGGTCTGGGCAAAGAAGTTATATTAGACAAGATAGAAATCCATCTGGGTTGGCTGGAATGGGACATCCCGCGCTCGTTCATTGATGAAAAATACGATTAATTTCATATAACGTTAGATGTAAACGGTTTAAATGCACATATATCAGATAATCCTAATAATAAACATAAGACCGTTGCTTGTTTATTTTCTGAACAGGTAACCTTAGACAGCGGCACAGCGCATGAGCGAAGAGCAACAACCGCAAAGCAAAGCTGATCTTCACCAACAACTTAAAGGTGCTTGTGATGCGCCGTGTGCTATCAGCATAAGATTTGCTGCTCCAATGAAATGGAATAACTGGAACAAATAGCCCGATAAAATCTTTTGGCTGAATCATTGGCAGTTAAAAAAAGATAAACGTGCAGACTGAGCTTCCTAGGGGTATTTAAGCAAAGACGGAAGTAAACGACGGATGACTGTTTCGCTTCACTGTTTCTGTTTCTGGCTTGAGTCGGAGCGGGTGGTTTTTCAGGAGGGAAACTTTGCAAGGTTTAACGGGATTTGAGCACGATTAATACATTTCGCTTAATTACTAGAGCCAGTGCAGCCATACTGAAAGGTAGGAGCACACCTTGATTAAGGAACATGTTAATTTTGTCGTGTATTATGATAGTTTACCCGCTTCAGTTTGCGCCATTTTCGCTAGTTTGGTAATGCACAAATGTGCGCGTCTTAGCTCTGGCTTTCTTTGTCTCTATTCTTTAATGGATTTATGCTATGGTTTATTCCTGTGGAACATTTCACACCCGTGTTTGCTATTCCATTGTAGATATTATTAAGCGTTAGAAGAAAGGCAGTGATCACTTTCTCTCATCCAAAATTGTATCCAAATCAAGTGCATTTGCGCATTTTTGTGCTGCATCAGGCCGTGTCAGACGCTAACAGCGCCAGCGAACTGTTAGGATATAGCATGATTCTGGCGCACATGAGTTAGCTTATCAAGCTAACCGGCTAGCTTGCTAATCAAATAGCTTTGATAACCAGTTAGTGGACATTTGTGTTGACAGCAAGTTTACAGTAAAGCTCAATGAACAGTAAACAAATTAAACGTTAATGGTTTCATTTCCCGAGATCCTTAAGTTTAACAACAGCGCAACCGAAAGAGAAGGAGAAGCGGTTTTTGTAGACCTGTATCACCCCCGGCTAACTTGGCTAGCCCCCTTAGTGTAATGTAACGTTACAACACATGTCGGCGTAAACGATACTTTTAAACACATTTACTGTACAAGACTGATGAAAACTGGTTAAAATTACGTCTTAAGTTGGTCTCTTACTATAGAGTACAACTCCACTGCTATAAAGTTAGTAAATGCTGTGTGTGCAGTTGCTAGTTAGTTTTGTTGCTTTGCCTTGTTGTCATTACCTCCAAAGCATCGTTGCTATAGAGATCATTAGACATTCCAGTGGAGGGTCTTTAATCAGAGCTCCTAATTAGCTTTCAAGCGGACTGGCAACACCGTGGTGTATAGCCACCTCTGTAAAAAAATATGTTAGTTAAAGTGAGGACAGTCACAGTCTTTCATGATGCCATGATAGGTTGAGTAATGTTTAACCGTAATTGTAACAAGGTGATTTAACTGATTAATACACCTTCATGTAGAGAGGAGTGCTAATTTATTCACTTGTGTAGACTAAAATGTACATAGGAAGTAAATTACTGTATACATGGGCAACTACAACTGATCATTGGCGCTCACTATGGATAATGTCAGGTTTTCACCATCTAAAACTGTAATATTAGATGACATTACAGAAGGTAGGAGCTTACTTGTCACTGTTGGCAATTGTATTAACAGAATCGTGTTGAAAGAGCCAAATGTGTCTGAAAAGCGCTCCACAACTAAAAACAGTTGAAACGGAACCAAATAAGACCTATCTCTATAAGAACATGAAATCCTGCCCGTCCTAAAGGCCAACAAGCCATTTTTAAATTGTTTTCTCGAACCAACAGTCCAAAATGCAACGATATAAAGCAGAGAAAAGCACCAAATCCTTTCATCCTCTTTGGCTTTTTTTGCTTTATAAATGACTTAATTGGCTAATCATTTCAGTTCTGAAAACAATATGATTTTATTACAAGGTCAGTTCAAGTTTTTAAGGCAGTGGCCTCCTCCTTGGGTGAATCCATGCTGCCAAGTCCTACCTGATGTTTGGCATTGTTTTTATATAATTGACTTGACATTCTCTTTCATTTCAGGAGTCCACGAATCATGTCAGGCATTGCATTGAGCCGGCTTGCCCAGGAGCGCAAGGCTTGGCGAAAGGACCATCCTTTTGTAAGTAGTGTCTTATGAGATGCACCTGTTCTGGCTTTCACTGTGAGGGTCTGTTTGAGCTTTCATTATATTAAGTCAAGTCCTCTAGTAAACACTGTCGTTAACTGTTTATTCATTTTTTTTTAGGGATTTGTTGCTGTACCAACAAAAAATCCAGATGGAACCATGAATCTCATGAATTGGGAATGTGCTATTCCTGGCAAGAAAGGGGTAATGTGTTTCATAGTCTGTTTGCATCCAGAATATCTTTGCTTTTATATAAGAATCATTGCTGAATGGAACACAGTGAGCTTCATAAGACAATGACATTTCTGTAGCAGATGCAAAAGAGCATGTATGTATTACACAATACAACTATAACAGTATGTCTTGCATTTCCTATTACGCCAGTAGAGGTAGTGAATCCCAACAAGAGTACAGATTTAAAATTTTCAGGGACCAAAACAGACATGACAACTTGATCATTCTTAGTAGCAGCTTGAACAGTGATGAGTCTTCAACCTGCTTTTAAAATGAATCTGGCATTAATATCAAGGTTTTAAGAGTAATTTCTTTGGTGGAAACTTGTGTGAGTACGACGTGACGTTCTGTTAAGAAGCTGATCTAACAGTTGTGTGTCTCCTCAGACTCCGTGGGAAGGAGGACTGTTCAAACTGCGCATGTTGTTCAAGGATGACTATCCTTCTTCACCTCCAAAATGTGAGTTACTGTGTCTGACCTGTGTTCAGCATAAACACAACTGTTACTGTGATTATTACACACACACTGTTATTATGCTGTAGCAGATATCTAACTGCATTACTCAGTCGGTGGATGGACTTTACACAGAAAAACACTTTATCTGGAATGTAAAGCCAGGGACACACCAAAGTACATGTCTTCCTTCGAGGGCATTTTGCATTATCAGGTGTAATTTTCTATCCTGACACTGGCACAAGTAACAGTCTGGCTTGTTTGACGGCTAGCTGCCAATCACATGAAGTTAATGAAAACAGGCAAGTTTAACTTTTGAATTGGTCCAGATGAGGTGGGGAGTCTGTACCCCCCACCCCCAACTGTCGAGCTTTCATATTGTTCCTGCTTATTTATCAATTCTGAAAACACTCTGGATGACAGGAGGTCTTATTTGGCCATCACAGTCTGCACATGGCCAAACTAAATTATAAATCCCTTCCAACATGTTAAGTGTATCGATGTAATGAAGATCATAATTTATAGCCAAGGGTGAACTAGTTAAAATAGTAACCCATGTTCTAGCTTTCTTACTAAAGCTGAGCAGTGTTGTACCTGCTGAACACCTCGGTCATCGGTCTGATAACCTGTGTAGTCCCCTTCACAGCAGTAGCAAAAACAGGTTTTTCCCCACATCATCATTTGTATTTGAAGGCTTATTAATGACTTCTAAACACTGCAAAGGTTGTTGAAGCTGATCTAAAAGCCAGTCTAACTAGTACATACTACTCCTTTTAGTGGCTTTATATACATTCATGTAAGGAGTCATGGTAATTTTATCCATCCATTCCAGTTCACAAGATGCTAATTGGTTGCCCCAACCAGTAGGTGCTTTCACACATGCGTCCTTTACTGCATTGTACAGCGTTTGCCAGTAATGATTTGAGTGTTGAATGTTTTAAGAGCTGATACAGCCGTGGTGCTAAACCGACTGTGACAGTTTGACCGCTCAAAACATTAAAACATTTTTCCTAGAGTACGATACTGGCCTATTGTGTGAACCAAATCATTACTTTACCACTATGGGTTACGCACATCGTTAGCGCACTGTGTTGACTATGTTTCTAATATCCAGCAACAGGGGTGGTGTAGTCTGAATATCTCATTAAAATAACATTAAGCCATTGCTTGTGTGAACAACCATATCTGCTGCTTTTTTAGTGGAACAGTTCAGTCAGTGTATACTCTGAAAAGGCCTAGTGACATTTGTGGGATTTGTTCATCCATTTGTAATCGATCAGAAACTTAAGTGCACTTATGTGTGTGTTTCAGGTAAATTTGAGCCTCCACTCTTTCATCCAAATGTGTATCCATCAGGCACAGTATGCCTATCTATTCTAGAGGAGGACAAGGACTGGAGACCAGCCATCACAATAAAGCAGGTTTGGATTGCCAAGCACACCTCATTTACATTACAGGGCTCTTCCAAAAAGTCTTTTTGCTTTTTCTTTCCTTGGTTTCATACTGTATCTCTAAATTTGTATCTGTAAGTGGATACAGTAATGTATTTTCAGTTATCTTGTCAGATATTTAAAATTTAGAAGGGGGAGTTTTCTGATATTCAACTTGAAATATATAAAATGAAACATTTTTATTTTTATTTGGTCAGCTAATCAAAAATGTCATTGACCCTGCTGGAAAATAAGGGACACAAGTTTTTGAATCCTTCAGTGAGAGCTGACCCAAATGAAAATTGAGTTAATGCAATTGACCTAGAACTTTTGTTCAAACAAATATTATAAGCATCCCTATAAAGAAATGCAAAACAGATGAATTGCTGATTTTTAAAATTGATTTTGTCTCATTGAGTCATTTATCCTACAGATCTTATTAGGTATCCAGGAACTCCTAAATGAACCAAATATCCAGGATCCAGCCCAAGCAGAGGCTTACACAATCTACTGGTGAGTGACGTTGGGTTTTTATCTCGTTCAGCTTTTCAAACATGACAGTGAAATGTAAAATTACTGGAAGTGACGTGGATGTCTGAAAAAGGTTAAGGAAACGAGAAGTCAATTACTGATCTCCTTTGTACAATGCCAAAGTCTGTTTCTAGGTTGAAACTGATGAGCTATATTTGCACTGTAATGCCATCTTACAGCACAGTTTTGAAGGATTGGAGGACTTTTTTATTGTTCTCTTGGCTAATGCATCAATATTGTTAACTCTGTGCCTAAAAATAAAATCAGCTCGTGACAAATGAAGTGGTTGTTATCTTGCACGTCAGAGGAGAGAGAACGTGTAAAGTTTCTGTACCTAAAGCAACACTACAAAACTTTGCGTTAGAAATTATACTATTGGTGGGCCACTCTCCTCCAGCCCTGGGGGGAAAAAAGCTGATGTCCACATGTGTCTGAATGGATTTAGTTTGTTGCATGCTTTGATTTTATTGCACTGTGGCTAAAGTACATGTTCCAAAAATCTATATCCATATGATCCAAACAAGGTATTAATGACTTAGATTTTCTTAAACTAGCAGATTTCATTTTATCATTAGTTTAGCCATTGAAGTAGATTGATTTCTATTCGACGCTGAAATAGTTCTTCCTCTTAAAGTGGTCATATTATGCTCATTTTCAGGTTCATAACTTTATTTTGGGGTTTTACCAGAATAGGTTGACATGGTTTAATTCTCAAAAAATACCATATTTTTTACTCATACTGCGCATTGCTGCAGCACCTTTTTTACACCCTGTTTCTTTAACGCTCCACTTTAGCTACCGAGTGAGGCATCTCACTTCTATTTGATCTTTGTTGGGAGTTGCACATGCACAGTACCTAGGTAAGGACTACTAGCCAATCAAAAGCAAGGTAGTGTGATCCAAACAAAGCTGCTTCAGCCGGTAACTATGGCTTTGGTTCAGCTGTTACGGTTCAAGCGTACAAGTTCCAACAACCCGAACCAGCTTCACAGCTTAGACTGGAGCAAGACAGTTCAGAGTGGTAAGTTATTAATTGTTTAATTAGTTTCAAATTTAAAAAATTAATCTTTCACACATAACATTTCATGTGCACTGTCTCTACATCCCAGTAACAACTATATGCCCGTTGACTACCTGAAGGGTATCTAACCTTTATTTTAATTTTAATTTCATATTTAGGTGTACAAAAAAAGCATAATATGACCACTTTAACTTGTAATTGCATTGCTAACGAGTCCTGTTAGCAAAGCAGCTCCTGACTGATGTGAACACACTGGCAAGTGGGATTGCAAGACCAGGAGGATTAGTGAGCAATAGGACAGGCTTCTTAAAAATCTTCATACACTTGATGGTCCTGAAGTGTAAATGGTAGTGATTGAGGTCAAAGCATGTTCAGGGACCTCTATGAATTCTTCTGGGGTGTGTGTGTGTGTTTGTTTCACAGCTTATTTTATCCACACACAACAATTAAGTGGTTAACTGCAAAGCGGTAAATTCTCCAGCCTGATATTAGTTTGCTTCATATCTAAAACCTATGGGAATCCTGGAGATGATATTGTTTTTAACTTGTGTGCACAAAATAATAATTTGTGTGTACAAATGTCTTTTTAGGGGGCTTTGTTTTAAAATAGGTGTCCAGCTTTACAACCTGGAAAAATAAATCTGACAATAGAGAGATCTCGATGATTCCTGCATTTTCTACTTTTGTCATATTGGTCAAAATTAGGTTTTCATTTTATTTTATTTAAATTTTTGTTATGGTTTGGAAATGCCACTTGTATATGATTTATTTGTGTAAGGGATCAGAGCACCATGATAACTGCTATTTTTTTAACCCCTTTCCAGCCAAAACAGAGTAGAATATGAAAAAAGAGTTCGAGCACAAGCCAAAAAATTCTCCCCCTCGTAAGGGCGAAGATTTGCTCCGCTGCGGCAGAAGGAATGGGTTTAACAAGAATCACCTCCCCGCTCAGTCTCTCAATGAATGTGCTCCTCTCACATCAGGACTTGCTTAAAGACTTCTATTTAAACTCCACACATTCTGTGCCATCCGTTCTCCTTTGACCTATCATTTTTTCTTAATTGCCAGTTGGCGCATAATGCTGGGAGGGGATGGGTGCTTCAGCACCCTGGTCATTTCTTTTTAAACATTAATTGTCTTATGTGGTGCAAGGGACACAGCTCGGTACCAGTTTCATCACCTCCATGCAAGCTGGCTGTCATCAATGTTCAACGAAGAAAATGTCTGTTTTATTTTGCTCTTTCACAGGGTCTATTCCTTTTGTTTCCCCCCTTTTTATGTTCCATAAATTTAATGTAAAATTGGCTTATTTCATTGTCAGTATTTCAACTGCTGTATAATGAATGGCACTTTTATACTGTTGTATCTCACTAGTGTCTCTAGATGGCTCTGTCTAATTCTCTTTCCCAGGTTTTCTATTCAGCATGCTGTAATATATGATAGAATCTGCTACCTTGGCTGTCTTTTTGTTATTCAGAGTGTTTGCTATGGAATATATAAAAATGGCCATGATGACTGAGGCAGGTAGGCTTACTTCTGTATCAGACTTTAAGGTTATATGGTGCTTTGTTCATGTATGTGTTGGCGTAAATAAAACTTTCTACAAAACATTTGCATTTTCTTTATTAATTGAGTAAAATATACACAAGTTCAACGTGGCCTTAATTGGTGAACTATTCAGTCATAAAAAAATCTGTCAAAAGGAAGTCTGAAAACTTAGTTACTTAACACAATTTATTAAATTGATGCAAGCAAAAGGTTATGCAAGTATTTTCTATAATCAACATTATGCATAATGCTGTAGAAACATTTTACAAATATGAGCTACCTAAATAGCGTCATAATGGCCAACTACCTCCTACTAAAAAAAATAAATAAAATTTACTGTAGTTATTTTTTAGCTTGAAGCAGTTGGAGTGTTATGAAGCATTTCCCTGTGAAGTTGATCTTTTAGGCCCAGCAATGAAAGTTAAGCTTGACACTATTTTACTGTCCAGTTGCTACATACAAACAGCTTATGCTTCAGTGATGGCATCCACTCTGATGATCCCTGTTGGGCAGGGTTTTCCTGAAGGGCTCCCATGGTGCTCTGCTGTGACTGGACTAGTCAGCTGCAAGGCGCTCAGGGTGCAGTAATCATTACAGTACCAGGGAGGCTCCCTCTCCAGGGACGTGGTGCTGCAGAGCCAACACCCTGAGTCTCCTTCAGCAGGGCTCCCTGGCTGTGAGCTGAGGGTCAGACTCTTGTGTGAGCCCCCTGGAGCCGACAGCGGAGCCATGGTGCTCACAGCATACGGGATGCCCAGGAGAGAGGTATCAATGCCTGGGTCAGGTATATTGGTGTATGTGCTGCCCTCCATTAACTGGTGGTTGAAGTGGGGATGACACGCTTCCTCTGGGACATCTGCACACTTGGTTAGCGTGTCAATTTGGAGCGTTTCCTCAGCTTTCAGAATTTCTGCCATGTTTTCTTGTGTAACCACCCAGCTCTATAATCACAGTCATGTTTAGGGACATTCTCTTGAGATAATTGCGTATTTTATGTGACGAGCTAAACGTACCTTGAAATCTCCCTGGCAGTCACTGTACAGGGTGTGGAAATACGGTGCTGGAGTTGGGATGAAGGCACTTTGCCTCAACCTGTAAGTGTGAGGAATATAAAGATGATATTTAGTGTATATTGGTTGTAGAAAATGGCATTTGCTATATTATGGTTTGGCATCAAGCTGGAGGAGGACCTTACTTTTTAACTGGAGCATAGCACAGAAGTAAGACGACTGGCACCATCACACATAAGGGGATAAACACCTTGCCCAGTCCAGAAACAAATGTGTTTGGTGGGAGATCTGTATGGACCAACATACAGTAGAAAAGATTAAAAGAAACACGGGGGGGGGGGATAAGTGTGGATGAAAGAAATCGATTTACAGTAACTGCTTTCTCAACAAGTTGCCTTTAAGATGAAGATCCTCTTGATTAATCTAAGATCAGCTGTCTGTTTGTGGGGAGACTCACCATTCACAGCTGTCTTCCAGTGAACCTCAGAGGACCAGTCACCCCACTCTCCCATGTAAAAAGCCTGATTAGGACTGGTCCGCACTCTGGCAGCATACTCAGTGTCTGGCACAAATTCATGATCGTCCACAGAATAATTCATACTGTCTGTGTTAATTTCATGTGATATCACCTGAAAGAAAGAGAGAAACAGGGCGGTATGTAATGAAACTGTGAAGGAGAGAGATGTGCTGTATGGAGGCCCATTTGTGCTTAATCAACAAATCAACTTATTAGTTTAAAGATAATAGGCCATGACAGGACAGTTATTCAAGAAAAGTGCAGATATTTGGGTAGAGTAATAGATAAAATCTACAACTTCTGAATTGCTTTACCTATTACCATTTTTTAATTTGACTGTCCTCGGAGATGGGATCTAAAGTGCCAGTCATTTCCAACATGGTACATATCCTGTCATGACTTTTTTCACAGCAAATATTTTTGACATGTCATCATAGCAAGAAAAGCGCATGTGTAACCAATAACAGCTTAATTTCATTCAGCGGTGCAAGGGTCAGCACTCTGGTGTTTGCCTGACCCCCAGGAGCCCCAAGAGGCTGTTAGTTGATTTTTATTTGATTTAATATTAACTAGGTCCAGTCCTGCATTATTACTTAATCTTGAGTCGCTGCTGCACAAAGGGGTTCTGTGTTAAAATCTAGTTTTATGAGTGTTTTAATAGTATTATAATGGTGCATGTTCAGTAGGGGCACAACAGCAAACTTTGACCCCATAACAGGTTAATCCAGCCAGGCTTTCTGGGACACTGGAGTGGAACAGAGCCATCTTTGTGTTCTTAGTTTAACATGACTTTTTCTTGCTATGACAAGTCAAAATGTCTGCGGTGGAAAAGACCTATGGGTCAAATAAAGTCACACACCCATAGACTGTCGCCAAACTGAGCAGACAGCCACAGTGGCCACTGATGAAGTCACTTTGGTAGTTTCTCATTTTATAAAGTTGTCTTGGCAGCTCAGAGCAATCGCCATCACGAGAATGAAACCCAGCGAAAGGAAAATTACTCTCTGAAATCTGAAGTTATTGACAGTTTGGGTCAAACCCCCTGGCACAGTGGCAAAAGTTCAACAAATCAAACCAAAATGCACCAGTAATTAGCATATTATTCATTATTTTTGTATCATTGATTAATTCAGTCATTTTTTTCCCAGTAAAGTGTTTTCATTAATCTTTAAATTATTAAATTGTACATTTCTCAGTTTTACCCTTTAATACATCAATTTTCTATGTTTTAGATGTAATCCATTAATAGATTATTGATTTGCCAATAGACTTAAACTGCCTCTAACAGGCCAGATCTGTTTCTCTTATTCCCGCCAATGAAAAGCATTCTTGCTTGTTTATTACTGGATCTTACGTTGTGTTTGTCTCCCCTTTTGTAGTAATGGAGCTGATACTTCAGGTTGTCGACCAGACCGGTGAAATCACTGTATTTCTCATAGGTACTTTTCCAGGTGAAGTGGTGTTGACTTGAGTTGTGGCTAACTGTGAGGCAGCATGGCGCGTTTGGTTTAACTAATGAGAGGACACATTGAAGACAAATACCAAAGGCAGGTTTTTTAAAAAGGATAAATGAATGAAATATATATATACATATATATCTGTTGAGTGTGTCTGGTCATGAGTACAGACCAGTATGTTCCTTACTGTTTGTCACAGGCATATATTCGTCATACAGCCGCTCACAGATTTCAGACCCATCATTTTGGTTGTGACAAAGTGAGATTTCAAAGGTATCTATATCCCCAAAGGTGTTTGAGTAATAGTCGTCATCAGGCATTGGATCGGATGTTTTGGCGGAACAGAAGTAATCCCCATTGGTGTTTGTCAGCAAACACACAAACTCCTCTCTGCACAAAGTCGTAATGAGACACAATATCATCATCACATTTAAGGTCATCCATTATTACTATGTGCCATGAAAAAAGGGCCTCACTTTTCAGATGTTTCTCTGAAAGTGAGCCAGTAGGAGCTGTTGCTGTCTGAGGTGTTTTCTGATGGTGCGATGCTCAGGGAGCAGTTGATGGTGAACAGGTAATCGTTCACACATTGAAGGTTGTGGTCCACACCTAGAAAATATAGAGGCAGTGTTTTATTTGGAGTGTCAGGAGTCAAAGGAGAGTTTTTACCAAAGTGTCACTTTGTAACTGTAACCCTAATAGGATCTCTAACCTCCGACTTTCATTGTACTACTTATCATACCACTATAAATATGGTGTACTGCTTCATAAGGATTTATTTATTTATTTATTGTTAATTTGCTAATTGATAATAAATCAGTTAATAACACTTTAGAGATCAGTAACAAACCATTATACACAGATGTAAAAAACATTTTTTTGTTTGTTAGGTTGTGAGCCCTCATTTTAGTTAAGGATCGCTTTGGTTGGTGAATTATCCTCTTTGTATTTGTAGGTTTTTTCTTCTGTTTGACTTCCCTCTGGAGGACGACTGCATACCATCCAGTCCAAGAACCATTACTGAGGACTTAATAACATTTTAAACTGCACGCTTTATGGGTTATGCCCATATGTACATTGAAAGCGTTACTGGTCGCTGTAATTGTTTCTCCTGTCCATACTGGCCACAAAAAGATTCCTTCTTAATACAAATTCAATGGAAGAGATGGAAGACAAAATACACAATCCTTGTTTGGAGCAAAAATATGGGCATATTCCAAACTAACAGTGTTTTTAGTAACTAATAATACTAATAATTGGAAGATGCCCACTTGATTTGTGTAAGCTGGACTGTTGAAGCCTCATATTAGAGTCAGCTGAACCTTAGAAGTCATTTTTTCACAGAACAATGACTGCGGATTTTGTCCCCCTTCTCTTCCATTAAAATCGTTTTAAGAGAGGATCTCTTTGCAGGGCATGTGAGTATTGTTTTAGGATAGACTTGAAAAAATGGGAACCTATCCTTTAATTGTAAAATTAAAAAAAAAACCTTAATTAACAGATTGTTACTGTATAGGTTTTTACACTTTACCATGTAGTGGCAATTTCTTTGGAATAAAGAAACACTCAAGGCAATCACTTGTCTTTCTGTAGGCTTACTTCAAGCGTCTGCAGACGGACTCACAGCAGCAAAAACATACATCAGTATAATCTGCTCTGAATGAGTACAGAGGAAAAAGAGCATCAGTTATTTATCCAGTCTTCAGGGTCAGGCTCCTCAACCCAGGGAGAAGAGTGTCCCTGAAGTCTGGACATAACAGTCACTAGGATGTTTTGTATTTCTATGTCATCATTATCAGTGTACTGTTCTCATCTCGCACACCAAACAATCATACACAAATGAAGTATTGACGTCAAACAATTATAATAACATCTGTATGTTATTATATCAGAGTCCGTTTGTTAGCCACCAACTCTTCAGCTCCAGCTATTAGTATAAAAAACAATAAAAGGTTGTAGGCGTTTGCCTTTATAATAAGAAAGCTTAGCTGACTTAAAGCAGTTAAACGGTTAACAAAGCGTCTGAGCTATTTATTCTAACTTTTAGTGTGTATGTAGTATTATATCTAGTTTTTAAAGCATCTTACATTCACATTTTATCAATGTGGCTTTTGTCCCAAGCAACGAACAGATGAGGTGCAATCTAAGTAATCTTGATGAGCATTTTTAGATTTTTTCCGTGGACAGACAGACATTTTCTATCACATTTTAAAAAAGAGACAATACTGGCAGAGATATAACCTGTGGTAGGATTTCCGTGCAGACAGACAATGTTGGCAGATATGAGCAGAAACGCGATCAGCAGCATCAGCTTCAGCCTTGGTGGAGAGCACCAGTCCATCACACCAGAGGGTCCAGACATCATCTCAGCCCAGAGAGGTCTGTCTTAAGTCATGCTGCCCTGAAGCTTTTGTAAAAACGTTTAAACCAAGACTGAGAGAGGGAGGTTTCAGTCTTTTCACACTGATCGCTATCGCTTACACCACTGGTTGGAGAGGATGTGCTTTTTTAAGAGAGCAGTTGTAAATGGAAAGTGTGTGAAAGGGGGACTTGAGTCTCATGTCACAACAACACAATCCATCATAATATGTGCTTTGTTATGTCTTTTCATAAAATTTGGTTAAACAAAGGTACATATATTATCAGATCCTATTTTAATTGCTGTAAAATTGCTGAAATGTTCTGAATCTGTTAATGTTTTACCCTTATGTTGAGATACTCAATAGTGAACTGAGGTGCATATAAATCCATTCTTCACTCATGGTAACCTACTTAATAGACAAAGCTGGAAGACATGCATGTTGTATCAGCACTGTGGTGAGATTCACTTTGATTGATGAGCTGACAGCAAAATTACACATAACATCAACTGCTGCACAAAATTCTCAAGCTCTACAAACTAAACTGTACCCACATCAACTATCTTTCTTTATACATAATGACCAATGTCCTAAATATCACATTGTAAATTATTTTGAAAAATAAATTAGAAATAGTTTTTAGCACTTTTTATGCACTGAACTGACGAAACACTTCTTCCTTTTTTGTTTTTCTTCTGTTTTATTTACACTACAACATAGTGACTCACACAGGGAAATCCCGCCAGTTAATTTATTTTAGCTTAATATTTGCGGCTGTTGCTCTGTAGTATCTGGAGAGCTAGACATACGTCCAGATAAACAATTCATGTTGGTGAGTCTGAGTAACCTGAAATTGGACTACATAAATTATTGTGCAACTTACAAGGAAGTCTTGCACAATATGTTGAGCTGAATGTTGGTTGTGTGGTGATTCTGAAAAGATATGAGCTTCATCTGAAGTTTGTGATTTTTTTGATTGTCTGTAAACATAATAATTCACACCCTAGTGGACTGTGTCTCACTGTGTTAGGCTGTACATAGTGCATTAAGTAATATGCAATAGGTCAAGAGGAAGTCATCACCAGCAAGCTGGAACTGTATGCCAGTCCAGTTTTGTTCAAGCCTTTTCAGTCTAATAGGACAAAACATGATTTGTAATTAAATTCATTTTGCTAGACTAAATGTCTCTTTGTGGTCCAAAGGGGCACGGTATTGTTAGAGTATTAACTTTATCACTTGTGTGATGCAGTAAGTACTAGCAAAAACTGAGGAGGCAATACTCACAAGGCGCTATTCTTTTTTTATATAACTGGATTTGAAGAACATTTGAACAGGAAACAAGTATACAGCATGTTACCACACAGATATGACTATCAATGTGATAATGGAGGTTTCAGTTCAATTTGGGTTTTTGCTTCCAAAAATATCTGTGCTCTAACAGAGGCCTATTTTATTTTGTTGAAACCTAAATGACTTTCTGTCCCCACATGTGAAGCAGTGTGAACTTGTGTTGAAAACGAGCTTGAGATGAGTAGTATATTGTGCAAGAGCAGAAACCCTGATACGGTTGGCTCTATCTGCAACTTGTTGCAGTTCCAACATCTGATATGAGTACTTTTTTCAGTTTTTTAGTACTTTGATAAAAATGTTTTCCTTCTTTGTGATAAAGACTCTAAGGATGACAGCAACTTGGCTAGAAATTACATGCAATCTGACTGATGAAGATCTGAGGGGGCGGTTGAGGAAGCATAAAATTGTATTTGTTAAGTTTTTGGAAAAAGAAAAACATTATAATATATATAACATATAATATACAATTCACCAAGTAGACACTGAAGTACATGCAATACAGCACCATCTCTCTGTTTAAAATACAAAAAAACATTCACAGATGTGCAAAACTTGTATTATTATCATTTAATATTTCACTGGTAGTGTTTACACAGTTGTCCTCAATATTTTAACTGCACGAGTCCTTTACAAATCTGGCAAATATAAAAAGACAGACCATTTAATTAACTTGTACTAACTTAAGTGACTTTGCTTCCACTTCAATATATCAGTGGTAAAATAACACTGGACCTATAAAACAAGTCTCCTCTGAGGTCTAAGTCTCTGGCATTTTTTCCCCATATTTAGCGTATACAAAGTGCTACAATGTATCAGGATACAAAACATGAAAAATGACCCTGTGGAAAATTATGCATATAGTTTTAACTTAAACTGTAAGTTTCTATCTAGATCAGGGATCTAGTTAAGCACTTGAGGCACACCATCACTCACAGGCCAGTTTGCTATCAAAGGACGACAGGGTGATGGCAAAGGCTTGCAGGGCACACATGGGGAAACTGTAATCCATGGAGAAGACGTCCTCAGCTACACGGCCAAACTGCATCACTATGTAATCCTCTGGAAAATACATCCAGAAAGAGAGGTGATGTTAGGAATAAAGACAAGACTAGCCATTTTTCTTGTGTTTGATGAGAGAAGAAGAGAAACAATAAGTCAGTTGCATCTTACCATTGTCAGGGTGGATGATCTGGAAGTTCTTGACCGAGGCCTGGGTGACACGTCCATGGAAGTTAAGCACATATGACTGAGTCTGCTCGTTCCAGCTCGGGGATTTGTTCACCAGGGTGACCAGTTTGTCTGTGTTGCTGTTCGCATGGCGGACCAGTAGAGTCTCAAGTTCCTATAATAAGGTAAAATATCAGGTTAAAATTCCCATTTAATCTACATCATCACAGGTTTTAAAAAGTGAGGATCATTTTTTTTAAACTTACATTTTTCGGATGAATGGACACTCTTTCATCGTTCTCCAGCATGCCAGGGATGATCACTGTCATTTTCCTGGGGCCCTTAAATCCCAGCACATTCGTCTCCTGGAACATGATAGCCACTTGTGTTACAGGTTTTATCTCTAGATATACTGTGTTAAGTGGGATTGTATAGAGTACGTTTGGACTCACATAGCAAATTGCTGCCAGCTCTTGCCGCACTGATTCACACTCTTTGATGAAAGGCTTTTTCTCAGGGTTTTCCCCTCCATCATAGACTGTGAACTTTGTACCCAAAACATTGGACCTGGAACAAATTAGTCTTATCAGATACAGGCTCTAAAATCAGGTGAGAGATGAAAATTGCAAGCCAGAATTAAAAAAAGCAACCTTGGGGTGCATTCATTTCCATGTTAAATGATTGGCTCCACAAATCAAGGGGAGAACTCCCAAAATGCCAAATAAAAAATGCCCTAAAAAAGGGAACATTTGGTTCCAGTTCATTTGGAGCAACTGTAGTGATAAACTTCCTAGTTCTTTTGTTTTTCCTCCCAATAATTGCTATATATTGACTTCAGCATGAAATATAAACCACAATTCACTGCAACATGAAAACTGTGGGTGCAGTATGATAAGGAACCCTGGTTACAAATTAAGTTAAACTTGTGAATCCTCTGCTTTCATTGTCTGTATATTTACAAAGCTGCATTGTGGACAGGAGGATGTGAAAAAATAGAGAGGCCTAAAGTAATTTCAGTATTGTAACTACGGCAAAACTTTCTATTATAGGCCTTTTTCACAGCAGATGTTCTTACTTATCATGACAGGAAATGCCCAGGTGTTACTAATAACATTAACAATGGCTCTGTTCCAGTAGCCTTATTACCACTGAGCCAGCTGGCACAATGCCAGAGCCCTGAGACTGGGACACCTAAATGGAATGCAGCTTTTATTAAGGTTATTAGTAACAATTGTGCTTTTCCTGCTATGACATGTCACAATGTCTGCTGTGAAAAAATCTATTAGTTGTGAGGGCTGTTTGATTTCAGCGTCAGTTGATCCCTTCACTTCTACGCTTGTTGAGGATCAGATGGTTAAAATAGCATCTTACCCTAAAATAGGCCTTTTTCATGAAAGACATTTTGACATGTCACAGTAGGAAAAGCACAGGTGTAAATAATAAAATGAATGATGGCTGAATTCCATTTAGCTACTTCAGTTTTAGGGTCCTGGTATTGTGCGTGCTGGCTTGCTGTCACGCTATCATGGCTTACTGGGACACTTGTGAAAAGGAGCCAGTGTTAATATTATTAGTGACACCTGGGATGACGAATAAATACAATTAAGTAGTTGATGGGCAGATATTTCATGGCAGTTATTTTGGCATGTCACAGGTGTAGATAATACTATTAATGATGGCTCTATTCCATTTCAGCTGTTTTACTGCCAGAGCACTGGTGTTGCATGTGTACTGATATGCTGGCTCAGTGGTGGGGCTTACTGCGACACTCAAATGGAACAGAGCCATCGTTAGTGTTATCAGTTACACCAGTGCTTTTCCTACTATGACATAAATAAGCACTTCGGGTCCAGGTTTGAGAGCCACTTGTTTAGCATGGTGACAGTGCATTTTTAAATATTATCTAAAGGGGCTTTGAAAGGGTTTCATGATATAAGAGAATTCACTAAAACGAAGAGCTGTGGAATCCTTTATCTGAAGGTTTGTAGATTATACGAGAAAAAATCAGTGTCACAAATTAAATCAGACAAAAATGGATTATCAGGATTTGGATTGGCAGAAATAGAAGAGAGTTATACCTTAGTTTTCCTATGTAGCAGTTTGTGTCTCTGGACAGATTTGTCGGGTCAGTGGAGATGAGATAGTTGGATGTTTTGCACTTCTTCCTTTTTCTGCCTGCCATCAGAAACACCTTGGTGATGGCACAATGAAAAACAAAAAGACAACGAGGATAGAAATATGACAGCTCAAGAAAACAGAATAATATGATTAGAACTAAAATCAATGTGCGCAATGATTGGGCTCAAATTTTGCAGACGCGCCAACCCTCTTGCCATCCTCCTTCTCCATGTGGAGGTAGTAAGTCGGGTAAATGCCCTTCTCCATGCCTCTCCTGTCCCTAGTGACCCTACACTGAATTGTCACATCTCTGGGGGCTGGACGCAAAGCAAACTTCTCAAGATCCTCCACTGACATTGGAGATGTTGGCTGAAATGAGAGAGTGAGAATGATTTCACCACTAGTCATTTTTATGTGCTGTCTGGGACAAATCAAAATAAGGTGCATACTCGCCTAATTTGCTTTTGACATCATACTAAACAGTTTGGGTTTTTACTTAGTGCCTCACCCTTTCATTAGATTCACTGCTTGAGGATGACCTCTCCCTGTAGTTGGAGTTAAGGGAAGCTAGACTCGGCGTAGTTTTCTCTGCTTTGTTTGTCTTTTTTTCCTTTTTCTCCTTTTCCTGTATTTCCTCGTCTTTGCTCTCGTCACTTATTTGGCACCTAGCTGTGGAGATAACACAGGCAACATTATTCTTTACAACAACTTTACAGTTTTTATTGTTGATCATAAAATGCGCTGGGCCAGATTATAGCTCACATGTGTCGAGTTGTTTTTTCCTCTTAGGTGATTGAGGGACAGGCCTCTGGGACTGGTCTTCCTCTTCATCGTCACTTTCATCGCGTTTATTCTTCTTTGGACTTGCCACCTCCACCACTGACTCTATCTCCTGGGTTGAAGCCTCCAGTAAGTGCTTCTCTGCACAATAGGAGACACTTAAATGCTGTACAAGCTGTTACATTTAGTATTATGTGTGCAAACTGAAACCAACAGCTGGATTAAAGCTTAACATTGAACACTGTGAGTCAGTGAAAATGTTTTTTCCTCCTCATACACAACATACATAGAATATTATGCAGAGAGTACTGATATGTTAATAATAAATTGAACATTGATGTTACTTTTACGCTCTTGTTTGGTTGTCTTTTTTGTCTTCTGTGGGTCTTCAGATTCTTTCACTTTGTCTTTCTTCTTTGTTTTTTTCTCCCTTTTCTCCTTGTCTGTCTCCTTTTCATCATTCTGTTCCGTCTCTGAAAAAGCAGTGATTTGCTGATGAATCATTTATTAAAGCAAATGGTTTGTTAGCTTAACATGTGCATGCATGAAAACACATGCCGAACCCCAGACCACCAATGGCCCAAAATGTATGTGTGGATACATTTGTACTCTCTGACACACACTGCAGTATTTGAATTCATCACATTGAAATACCTTCACACTGGAATAAAATATTCTGCTTTGCATATTCTTACGTTCAGCTTTTTCTTTTTTCACGTCCTTCTTCTTCGTCTTTTTTCCCTCCACCTGAGCATCATTCTCCACCTCACACTTCACTTCGGGCTCTTTGTCAATCTCCAAGTTCATCATCTTGGGAGTAACATGCTTCTCTGAAGGCATCTCATATAACGTCATGCTTGCCGTCATGTCACATTCACCCAATGTGATCTCATCCAATGGGTTATCATGGGCATGTTCAACTTGATCTCCAGAAACAAACAAACAAACAAAAAGAAACTGAACATAATTACAACATGCATTGAAATTAGATTTTCTATATATATATATATATATATATGTCTTCAGTTCTTCTGCTACATAAAATAATAAATTATTCTAATACTAACCACTCAGGGAAGTGTTGCTCAGGGATTGGCTGATCAACAGAGGTGTTTCATCTGAGCGGGCAGCTTTGTGCTTTCGGTTCTTTTGGCGAGTATCCCGATTGGCTACCACCATTTGAGAATCAGCCCTCTTCTTTTGCTGCTTCTTTATCAAAAGGGTTCGCTGTGGGAGAATTGAGTATTAGACTTATATTCAAACTGTCAACTCTGTCTCCACTACAGAGAAAATAGTGCTTCTTATCTCTTTATATTCAGTACTACAGTGGTATCTATCTTTGATCTTCTGCTCATACTTGTTAACAGCACATATTGTTGGTTGGTGGTAAGCTGTAGAAGAGTGTAGGTAGGGCATTTCATTACATCTGAAGGTACTACTTTTTTTATGTATATCATGACAACTAAACTCAACTGGCCATAAGCTAGACCATGGGTATTATGTATTATGTCAGAATTATAACATTATATGCTATTATTCAACTAAGAAAGGAACAAGATAAGGTTTTTGAACGCTACCTGGGATAATTCAGGTAATTATTTGTAATATGACTCATATTGGTTGTAGTATTTAATTAAATTCTAGATAGTGATTGTCCATTGTAATTCTTACTAGCTATTATTATTACCAAGATAATTCTGGATGCAAGATTTTATATGCAGGTGCCCATGCATCATTATTACTATTTACCACTATTAGTGGTACTATTAGTATCAATGTAGAATGATTTGTAATATTAGGTTATTACTATTAGTATTAGTACTTCTACCACTGATTATCCGCTGATCTTTCTGGTATTAGGTATTTACGTAGTACTCTACTGGATACAAGCCAGTAGCTCACATACTGTACAGTATAAACAAGTCTGTGACTTCAAGTTGAGCAGGAACTCCAAACAGCAGGTGGTTCTGACACAGGTAGCCATGACCTTGTGAGATTCAAGAAAGCTTTATTTCTTTGCAAAGCTCTGCCTCAGTTTTAACCACTTGTTATCTAATCAAACAAGGAATAAGTTCCAGTCTTTGCTCCACTGTCAGCATGGACTATGATAATTATATTTATCCTAAATATATGTTTTTGATAAAGGAACACAGCTAAAAATATACTCTGTGAGCCTAAAAGTAACATCTCATTGTAAGTAATTTGAAGTGCATTATAATTATTGTACCAATTCAAAATAAACCAAAACATATCTGGGCTATTTCATGTGTAAATGACATCAAATACTTATAATCCTTGTTTCTTTACCTGGTTGTCCAGCTTCTGTTGTCGTATATCGGGGTCCTCCATATCTGAGTAAAGACTCACTGCTGATTACAAAGTAGTCAGTAGATAATTGAGGATACTTAAAAACAACAGATGGAATCTAGCATCAAAGTGGTGAGAAATAGTTCAATTTCCAAAATAAAAGAGCAATTAAATATGGAAGCGGCTGATTGTGCCACCCTGCTCCATCTGACAGTCTGTCCACCTGCATGTAGCAGAAGGCAAAGTGGATTAAAAGGGGATAATGTTCTTAAACTGCACTGCACAGCGCAGTCAGTATGGACAAGCAGTCTCAAGGGGGCAAGGCGAGCTTTCCATGACTGCTTTATGGAGATACGAAGGCCTAATGTTACAGCTGAAACGTGAGACAACAGAAACAGGAAGGTGATTCCCTGCTCTTGTCAACTCCGTTTTCTAAAAGTTAACAGTCTGCATCACTCACCCAGGCGTAAACAGTCAAACACGGAAGCCGCAGCAGTGACCGCAAATTGCCCTAAAGTTTCCTTGGTCTCCTCCACCGTGCCTCACTGGGCTGTAGCGTCACACAGCATATCAAAATCACCGAGGCGTCCCAAAAAAACATAAACAAAAACAGACGTTGGCTATTAACGGGACACTCAGTCAGGTTTATCTCGTTGCCATGGATACAGCTACCATGCAGCAGCGATGGAGAGCCGTGAAATTCAAAAGACCCAACAACTCCGAGTCTTTAATCAGAAAACAACATCTTTCATGTCTTTATTATTAGTTAATCTGTGACAGAGAGGTTGTCTTGTTTACGTTTGTAGCGTTTGCACTATTTTCACATCGTTTTAGTACACGGATGCTTGTGTGCAGGAAACCTATTCATAGCCAAGCTAAAGACAATTTTCGACTACCAAAAATATAAATATAATTAAAATAACCATGTATGAGTGATGATGACTCAACATAAATAGTGGACATTGCAAAGTCTTTTTTTCTCTCTCTCTCTTATTTGATCATATCGCCTAAGGGTTAGTTAATTATGTATTTTGTGTGTAGTTTCAGTATTTTCCCCTGTGTTTTAAGTCTTTCAATAGAGTTATAATAAGTAAACCAAATATGAGAGATAATGAGTTTCACAAATTTCAAAATATTTTTCTTTTACTACTTTTCTTTTACTACATTTGATTATATCAGGGTTATATAGAAAACCCTGATATAATCATATATATATATATATATATATATATATATATATATATATATATATATATATATATATATATATGTATTAATATTTTATGTTATATTGTTTATTATATATAACCCTATATATTAACATATAGTAATACAGGTATTATATATAATTATGTATTTGTCATTCTACAACACAGGGCTGCACAATTAAATTAAAGTTGTAGCCCCCTTCACACTACACACAGAACATATATACAAATATTTAAAATTACAATAGAATGAAAATCAAAATCAAAACAATTTATACAGTATTTTATATATATATATATATTCTTATTGTTTCTTGTATAATAAATAATTAATTTTAAAATAAACCATAACTTTATATTATATATTTTATTTTATTAGGATGTCGCACATGACATGTTGTACATGTACATGACACACGCTAAACCGGAAAAAGGAAAAAAGGGGTGTAGCCTGATGTTGCTAGGATACAACGAGGTTGCCAAACAGGATGTTCCAGCTACATTGAAGCCTGTTTTGTTCAGTGTAGATTCGCCAGTTACTTTTATATGGTAAAACCCCCCCAACAATTAATAACTTTGATCTTGTTTTTAACTACAAAATCTATGTTGACACGTATGTTATGTGTATATTATTTTATGACAGAATCAAACCAAATCAATCGCACTTCAGTTTTTCAGCTGTTAACGTCTGCAGTTTTCTGAATTTATAATTCGGCTAAAGAAATAAAGCATGGATACGAAAATAAAGGTAGGCTCTACAAGTTTAGCTTGATTAACAATAGCTAGTCAGATGTCGGGTTCACTTTACTGCCTGCTCGTTTAGTCATATAATTAATTATTAATAATATAAAGAGTCATATTTTAGCTTTCACTGGATACAACTATTCTCTTAAGTATTGCCTTGTAATGCATTGCACTTGAAACAAGTATTGTTTTGTTCTGTAGGTACCACAGGCCCTGAAAGCCAAAGTGATGCTATGGTGAGAGCTGTGTCTACAATCCAGATTATGTTAATTTTACTGACTAAATATCATGTCTAACCCTGAATCCATTCCTTGGGTGTTTTCAGGACAGATGTAAGCTACCATGACATGGAGGAGATAGACAAAATGCAGTCCACACCTGATCTGAAGAGGTTTCTGTCCTTGTTTCGACCAGAAATGAATCAGTCTATTTATACACAATCACACACAGCAGTGACATATTTTCCTGTCACACTTCTTCTCTCCTGTGACAGTGCTTTATGCAGTGTGCTGGGGGTTGACCTCCCTGAACCAAAAAGAGGAGTTCTGCTGGAGTTGTATGTCCAAACTGTGCTTTTTTGCAGAGAGCGCAGCTTCAAAAAGGAACAAACTTCTGCTCTCTTGTCCATCATCAAGTCTGTCCATGAGGCTAACATAGGTAAGTAAAGCCATATTATTATCACTGCCATGTAGTTAGAAGTCTGAGATGGATCTGGCTTTCAACATGGATGATGTGTAAAATCAAACTAGGCCTATATTAACAGTACATAAGATAATAACAGATAATAAGACAAAATACTGTATAGTCTATATTGAATTTTAGTACATTTTAAAAGCCAAATCTCAAGTCTCCACAAAATAAAATTATTATTGGAATCAGACTTGAGGTCATGTGACTTTCATCACCACTACTGACTAATACCTCTGCTGCTGGACAAATACTACAGGTTAATTTGTTTCGATAATTCATTTAAATGTTCCCTAACTTTATGTGGGATGTGCTTGAAACACCTTTCTTGCAGAAACTCCACTCAACAACATAGAACAGTGTTTCAATTACTGCAAGGAGCTACTTCTCTGTCACTCAGTCAGGGTCTGTAAAAACAATTAGATGTCTTTTTTTTAAACTTAGAATATCATTTTAACACCCATACATTTTAAATGAATGTAATGTACACAGAGAATGTGTTTGCCCACTACAGCGACCTCCCTTTAGTATCAACCTCTTCAGCTCTGAGGAGGTGAACTGTATTTTAAAGTACATCCATAACAGCTATGTGAGACACTACAAACTCTACAAATATATTTTCACTCCACAGGTAAGAATGAGTTATTCTGCACAAATTGTTTCAAAGCAAGTTCTGCTATCATTCATTTTTACTATACTTGATTTTAGTCCTGTGGAAATATATCTGGAGAGAATAATGAGCTTTTAAGAATTTTTTTTTCACAGGTAAAACTTGATTTGTCTTTGACTTACTCTGGGATCCCAGACCAACCTGCCATGGAGGATTCTTCTGCTCCAGGTAATAATTACAGGGCATCTGCAGTATTAGTAGCACAAACGTTCTCTGTAGCATGGAAAAGGTTTAAAGGTTTTCAAAACTTCACTTCATGTTGAAATGATATGTTTGACATCCTTGTAATGTCAGTGCTTAAAATTTAAGAACTTATCACTGTTTTTGAAGACTCACAAATATAAAAATGACTTCAACGTCTGTGCACTTAACAAATGTGTTCAATTTGATGTGTTACATGGAGAACAGAATATTGTTGATATATGTATGATATATATATGAGAGGACCTTGGACCAGATTTATTAACACTTTTAAGTACTTTTCTTGCACCAGATGTTGAAAATGTGATGGAAAAAGAAGCAGAAGCAGTACCAAAGACAGACAGCTCTCCTCAAACACAGGAAGCATCCATCGCAGAGTCAGAGGGAGCCACACTCGGTAGGATCACAAATCATAAAAGGGACTGTGCAGAAATAACTTTTTTATGTCCAATTCTCCCCAAACGGTGAATGACTTCATTTCCTCACTTTCAGGTTCAAAATCAGAACTGAAGGCACTAATAGAGAAAGAGGTCAGAGAGCAGATGATGCACGTGTCTGGACAACTAGATCAGCGAATGAAAGAAATTACAGATAAGCACAAAAGTGCACTAAATTCTCCACAGCCCAACCACAAGGCCAAAAAGTAATGGATGATAAAGGTTTCTTTTAGCTTTTCCACTAAAACAGCCAGTATGTTGATGTACGAATAAAACTCAATTCAAACTCAAACATTTGTTTTATTGTCAATAACAGCTTTTTTCTTCATATACAGTACAATGTATATCTGCATTTGTACAATTACATGTACATTTCTCAGGCAGGCACTTTCAGGAAAAGTGCCACTTATTAAACTGAAAAATGAACTGAGGAGGGAATGGTGTTGGTTAGAAAATACAGTCACAAATGGTTTTCAGAGTTAGTGTAAGTGGGTTTCCTATTGAGGAATGTATGCATGCATGATAGCTACATGATTCTCTACCAACCAAAACACTGTACTTGAATGTTTCACACATGTCCTCTGATACCGTTTTGTATTTTATTATTATATTTAATAATTAATCACAGTGCTTTAATGCCCACTTCAGCCAGCCAGTGCTTAGAAACACATCCTCCCCTCAGTTATATAACTGCTGATCAACAGGTAAAATCCTAAATATACATAATATACAAATATGCGATGTGTTATATCACCAGATTGTGCAACGTGTTCCCTACTGCGATGTGTTACCGCAAATATGATGGCCTGAATAAAAGAGTTTCAGCTACAGCCACAAAGTTGGATCAAAGGGCAGATAAGGAATATTAAGTTGTGCATGCTTATCTTTAACTTGCAGAAACATGGTGCGCATTAAGGCACACAAACGTCCCAGTCCCTGAATTCCTCATCTTAAATTTAAAACAGTAATGCGATAAGACGCTGACATGACAGCACAAGCAAATGTTTAAATAAAAATCAACTTGGTTAGGAATGAGGTTGACCTTTTATGTTTCAAAGTCCTCCAGGCCCAGCAGCATGATCTTAGATGTGTTCTGAAAGAGGGCGGCTCGGTTCTGCTGCTCCCCTTTCTTCACCCAGTGCCCGTAGATACGGAAGGCGCAGCCATCGATGAGTTTGCGGACACCGCGCAGGGAGTAAGGATCTCTGGCCAGCACCTCCCGAGTCAGCGGCTGAGCCCTGCGGTAACGACTGTACATCCTGATACAGGCCAGCACACTGACTATCAACACCTAAGGAGGCAAGACAGGAAAGAAGATGAGAATTTAGAGGATATTTGCGTCATCAGATAGTGCTGAAGAGCCATTATTTTTTTCAAGGCGTTTTAAACATTTTAAATCAGCTGCCATAAAAATGGTACCCTAAATGTCTTTCTGGGACTGAAGAGCCTCACATCCTCCTTCTGGTACTGTCTGAAGAAGGGATGTGCTAAGGCTTGCTCAGCAGTGAGACGGACAGCTGGGTCCACCACCAGCAGCCTGGATATCTGAGCAGCACAAGCAAGACAATTGTAAAATAAAGCAATTGAAAATCAGGACCAGTGTGATGCTGTAGTCTAGGAAACAAAACAACAAAAACATTAGCTTTATGGTTTAAACTTAAAAATTATATATATTAGGAACATTATTAACATGTTATTATTTAAATTCAAACTAAGGTTTATCAGTCCTACCAGGTCTTTCACAGTGTCAGATCTGTCATCCCACTCTGGGGAGCTGAACTGATAGCGACCCTCCATGATCATCCTCAGCATCAGCATCTGTTTGCGATGCCAGAACGGTGGTGAGCCGGCCAGCAAGGTGAAAAGGATCACTCCACACGCCCAGCTTTCCAACACATGCATCAAAACAAGTGAGCAAGAATTGGAGATAAAATTCAGGACGACACCCAGGATCATGCTTTGTAAATGCATACTGATATAAATGTAACTTCGGATAAATATTATTGACGAAAGCAAAGACGTACAGATCGACCTCTTTGCCATAGCCTGTGTGCATTTCATCCATCGAACATTTCAGTATTTCAGGGGCCAAATAACCAGGTGTCCCACAAAGCTCTAATTAGACCAAAAGACAAAACATTTTTACACATTTACATATCTAAACAGATCATTAGCAATGATCTGCAGTCATCTGTTTCTTTTTATACTACAGTACCTCTAAGTTTCTCTCCAGGCTGCAGCTGCACTGAGAAACCAAAGTCGGACAGTTTGATGTGTCCCTGATCATCCAGGAGAACATTCTCGGGTTTTAAGTCCCGGTGGACGATGTTGAGGGAGTGGAGGTACTGCACGGCCTCCAGCAGAGCTCGCATGATACTCCTGCAGAGCAATGGGTTTTACAAAATGCATCGGTCTCATACATGGTCTCATTTCCAGGCAGCCATTGGTTTAATTTATTTTCAATACCATGACAACATCAACTTGCAGAGATGTGGAATGTGCGTTTGGTATTCCATCACAGTGAACATCATAGTGCCTTACTCTCAGTTAAGTTTGTTTAAAGTGCTGTGTGTAAAGTTGGTTTTCATACTATACTAGAATACATGGAAAGTAACTTCATCTTGGAAAAACACATTCATTGCACCATAAAATCGCAGTATATTTTGGAACATGTTCAGCAGAAATGTAAATAATACATGATATGGCATATGAAAGGCTAAAACATGCAGAAACACAGTTATAAAGGGCCAAATTAAGTTTTGTTCTGTTACAGAGAGCAAAATGCTACCAGATTAGCTGATGGGTTGTGTTGATGCTGGAGCTCACCTGGTTTCCTTCTCACTCAAAGTAACTTTTTCTGTGAGGTAGTCAAACAGCTCTCCTCGCCTCATGCTGTAAATGTAAACAAAGAGATTGATGCCATCCTACAATGATTTCATGAATATTAGCGTTCACATTTTAGGGAGGAATTATAAAGACCATTGCATTTTAGCTATTTGTTGTAATACTCACAGGTCAAACACCAAAAATATGAAGGTTGTGGACTCATAGGAATCAATTAGAGTAACTAAAGGGAATCAACAAAACATAAAACGGTTTCAGCACTTCTTAATCTCCAAGTGCAGAAAATTTAAGTGTCTTGCAGTCTAAAAGAGCAGGATTCCAACATACTGATTGAGGAGTGTCCCTTCACCATGTTGAGGACTTGGATCTCCTTCAGCGTAGACGTTTTCACCTCCTCCAGCTGCTGAGCCGTCATCTTCTCCGCTGTGATCTCAATGATCTTCACTGCCAGCTCCTGAGTCGTGTGTCTGTGCACACACCTGCGCACCACACTGCTCACACCCCTGAGATACCATTGGTATAGAATAAAGCATGGGTTTCTTTTTATCATCCCAATATAAAACTGAGATTACATTTCAGGTTATTTTGCTGGACTCACCTGCCAATCACCTCTTTTGGGTCATATTTCTGGTAAAACTCCTTGGCCCCCACCCAGTCTGGTAATTCATCACCAACAACGATGTCTTTGGTCATGGTGACAGCATATGAATCTATAACACCAACAAACTGTCAGACACATGTCTCACTTTGTAACAGTGTTGCATGATTTGTAACAGGAACTACTGAGCTAACTCCTGACAAGGAAGTATTGTGGTTTGCTTTAGATTAATTCTAGTTAGCAGGACATTCTTGGGATTTTCTTGCTACATAACGTTACACACCTCCTCTCTACTGTTATTTAGAAAGTGCCCTTGACAGTTAGCTAGCTAGCTGTGTCTTCCATTTGGCCTTGCGGCTGCAGCATGTTGACTGACCGTAAAAGGAAGCTACTCACCATGTATGCAATCAAACGACAAGAGGAAGAGGGAGACGGCGAACAAGCTATCAATATAACGTTAATAGTGCCATCTCAGCCCGAGGAATCTATCGTGAAGCCATAACTGTTTGCGATTCAGCGACGACAGTATCAAAATTAGCGTTAGTTACCGATAATGTCAACAAGCATTAGTTAGCAACTGAGCACTGTTTACATTCTAGTCACATTCCTCGAAACAGCTTGTAGCCTGTTGTTGCAGAGTGTGGCAGCACTGCCCCCATGAGGCCGGGGTGAAGGTTGCAGCGTGGTTGATAAAAAATAAATAAAATTAAAATTTTGGGTTCTTTTAGAGGCATTATAAATAAGTCAAAATAGCTACATTTTAAGGAAAGATACTACACAAATGTAGTTAATCTGATGTTTGTTTTTATAATTTCTTGACTTTTTGATGAATGAATTGGGATGAATTTACTCTGCGGAAGTACATTATCGTAATTTCCTGTAGATTCTGTGGATGCCCTGAGTTACATTTTCAGTCGCTCCTTGTGAAGGTTTGTAATGTTAATAATTCTCAGAAAACGGTTTATATAGTTATGTGCATGTATAGTTACTTTATAGAATATCTTACGCGTGTAGTGAATGTCAGTGAATAGAAATACCGACCACCAGTCATTAAATACGCTGGACAAAGAGCTCCGTTTAGCTAAAAGAGGTCTCGGAGAATTAACATTAGCATTAGCATAGCTAGCGTTAGCAAACTTGCTAATGTTCGTTAATCTTAGCAGAAATGCCAAATTAAAATTTGCCGGTAGCTACTCAGGCAGTGTCTTATACAATAACAGTTAGCACAACCGTTCATGAACACACATTTTCATATGAACACCTGAAGAGCAGTATTCTGAGCCAGTTAGAATCAGTGGCCCTGCGCTTGTAATGTAACGTTAAAGCTAATGCCGTTGCTAGCTGACATCAAATGAATGAGTTCCATGTGTAAACTAACCCGTTGTTTTTTAAAGTTGTACCAACGCAGATATGTCATGTCATGTTTGATCCCTTGCAGCGAAAGGAACGATGTCAGGTGCTGGGGGAGGAAAACGTCCCTCAGGAGGGGACAGCCCCCCTGGCCCACCTGAGAAGAAAAGCAAAAAAGAGGAGAAAACCACCACCACTCTCATTGAGCCCATACGTATAGCTGGAGTCTCCTCTACGGTCAGTCATTTGGTGTTTACTCTCACCATTTGTATTCCTTTACTTCCACCAATATGACGTATATATTGTACCTCATCTCAAGTATTTTTTGTCAAACAACATTCAGAATCTGAATGATATTCACCACCTTGGTGTCTGTATTTGATCTATGCAGGAGGAAATGGACATGAAGGTCCTCCAGTTTAAGAATAAGAAGCTGTGTGAGCGCTTGGAGCAGAGACAGACGATGGAGGATGAGTTACGAGAGAAAATTGAGAAACTGGAGAAGAGACAAGCCACAGATGACACCACCCTGCTGATTGTCAACCGCTACTGGTCGCAGGTACTTCTGCACATTTGATTACATTGATTTAACCTAAATATGTCCCATTTTGAGCTGAAACCTGATTTCAGAAATGTCCATTTAAACACAAGATTAGGGGAGTTTTCATTCTGTCAAAGCCACCAGATGTTCAACAACAGATGCAACACTTGTTATCCTAATGTCTGCCTTAACCTGATAATCTGCAGTAATATGCATTTGATTGCCAATTGGTGTTTTGTGCTGTGCTCAGTCGGTGGATGTACCAATATAATGGTTGTCAAAATATCTTACAAATTGTAGGACTCAGTTTTTGGAATAGCACTATCTGATTTTTGTTGTACAAAAAATACACCCATGGCAATGCTTTTTCCAGAGGATTAACACTCATTTCAATCCTTTTGCTTCTAATATGCAGTTGGAAGAGAATGTGCACGTTCTCCGCAGACGTATTGAGCCAGAAGCTCCGGTGACATCTACCCCTGCCCCACCCTCAGCCCCTCTCCCTGACCCCACACCAATGGAAGAAGATGGTGTCAATCAGGCCTCACCAACTTCTGCCGTGCCTCCACCTCCACTCCCAGAGGCCCAGAATGAGGGGGAGCAGGCAGAACAGCAGGAGGAGCAGCAGGAAGAGCGTCAGGAGGAACAGCAGCAGCCCTCTCCTCCCACTGCGTCAGAAGAGTTGTTGACACCCAAAGAGCCACCACAGGACTCAACAACAGGTAAGCCGGGTTTTTTCTGACCAAGATGATCTCTGGAAAGTCTCCATCATTGACTGCATTTATGGACTGCTATAATCTGACTATATAATCTGTAATCTGACTTTGTTTTATATTAATAGAATTTGTGTGTGTGAAGTGTTTACACGGGTATCACGCCACATAAGGTTGCAATATCAGTTCCCCTCCTGTATTCAACTTAAAACTCCATCTTTCTATTATGACGGTGTAGTCCCTCATTCGTCCAGGAGTGTTCTATCGTAGAAAAGGTTTCAGTCGTAGTCATCTGGACACTGTTTTCAGAATCAAGACGTTTTGGCTCCCATCTGGAATGACTTCCGGATGTCGATCTTTCTATTATGTTGTTAATGTTGTTTACACTTGTTGCTTTGTGCAACTTTGCAACTTTTGCAAAAGCATTCTTTGCTTTAAATTGATCATTTTATTGCTTATACATGAGAGTATATGTAAATGAAAGAGCATTTATGTGCTGCAAAATACCAATAAAACGTTTGATAGTCAGTTTGATTAAGGTGATTAGATGTATATTCACTAGTGTCTCAGCAGGTGTCTCACAAGTGAAACACCTGCTGTGAAAATGAAGGAAAAGAGAGGGAAGGAACAATATTCTGAATCTGAAAGTATCTTTAAAGACAAGCAAACAAATGTTGGGGGTGTGAAGAAGGTAACTGTTAGCCTAACCTTTTATGTTTTGTGGCAAAAAGCTTGTAGAATTTCAGGCTGTTGTATAGCAATGCTCACCTCGCTATCTGTATTTGCCTCGTCCATTGCTGCATGTCTTAATTGTCATGAGAACTTGCAAAATGCTGAATCTCTGGAAGTCTTAACTGTCAGTCAATGGCTGTAACAACTCAAACATATCTTTTAATGAGGGCACACACAGTTTCCATTTTCTAGCTAAAGTGTGAGATTTAATACATTGATGATATAATTACCTGCTCTGCTGATTTTAATCAACCTCGTACATAACCACCTGTTACCACCTCCTACTATGTTCAGATGCATCACCGCCCCCTCCTCCCCTAAGTGAGAATGCCAAGGGTTTCCTAGCCACGCTGGAGCACAGCAGCGAGGAGGAACTAACCCTGCACCTCCAGGACCGCATGCAGTTCAGCAAGGAAGCCATCGCCTGCTTGGTCTGCGTCTTTGACAGGCTGCATAGCCGCATTGACAACATGTGCAAGCAGGTCCAGGCTGCAGGTAACTGTGGAGACATGCTTGTTACTGACATACAAACAAGAAAGAGGAACATCTGCAGCACATTCACACATATCCTACTTTAAAACTAATTACCTGCTACTAATTGGGTTTCATATATCATTATCAAGTTGTTGGTGTAGATAAATTTTTGACACTCGTCAGCTCCACTCTAATTTGGCACATCTTGATCTTCATTGTCAGCATGTGAGGACGATAGCCAGTCTGACATTATCAATGTGAACCACACTCTGCTGGAGGAGAACAGTCGACTGAGAGACATGGCCACTCTCCTGCAAGGCCGACACCACAAGATGTCCATGGAGGTACAATGTCCTTGGCACTGTTTATGGGTGTCAGTGTGTATGGTGAATATTTGTGTGTGTGTGTGTGTCAGTGTCAGAAATAGTTGTAAAAACATCTACTTGTGTATGAAGCCATTGCTTTTGGTGTATACTTGTCACTGATGCCACAGCTGTTGTCATGTCTTTGCCCTTATTGCAGTACAATGAGTTAGTGGACAAGGTGACCAGCTCTGAGACCAAGGTGTCTGAGATGGAGACAACGGTGGAGGACCTGCAGTGGGACATTGAAAAACTCCGCAATAGAGAACAAAAGCTCAACAAACACCTGGCAGAGGCCATGGAGCAGGTGCGTTTGTATGAAATTGTCTGTGTGCGACTTGTGTGTCTATGCCTTTTTCTTCGTGTGTGTCTGCGTGTGTGCTTTTTATCTGTCCATGCTGTTGTTTCTGTTGTATACATGAGTTGACAGTGATAAGGTTCTAAGCATCAATGCGTGTCAAGCCAGTTTCTTTTATTGATGCACATCCCTCTGTCGATGTGTGCATTGGTGTAGTGATGCTATTTCCATCAGCTATCTGAAGATGAAGAAAATAAGCATTGTCTGAGTCATAAGATGTGTGCAGGTGTGTAGGCACATGTGAGTGCAAACAATGTATTGGCACACGCCCATCTAATCGTGATCCTGTGAGTGAGTTTCACCTACAGCTCATAAAGAGGCTTCACATCTAAAAATGGCAGGAGAAAACAAAAGCACCACATTTTGTGTAGCTATACTCTATAAGAATCCATCTTTAGTTAGTAATAAAGTACATGTGTACCTTTTTAGCCACTACATCTATGATGATGACTTCATTAATCAGTTCAACAATGTATATTCACTGGAATAATACATGCATTATCATTATAGTAATAACTTCCATTTAACCAAAATATACCTTTTTATTCAATTCCTTCCAAATATTCACTACATGTATTATGAGAGACTGGACAGACATGGATGTAAACTGCACTTGGCTGGTTGGCGGAGGCATACAGCGCGGTAATTCTAGTTTACCTATGTTCTGTGTTTGCTGTCTGCAGCTAAAGTCTGGATACAGCAGCACCGGCAGCTCAGGCGGACTACCTGGAGGCCAGATTACACTGAACATTCAGAAGGTGAGCATTCATAGAAAATAATTCCAATTAATTTTGTATGTCTATTTCTTTGCATGTAACTGACTTCATATCTCAGATGCCAGTTTGTTCTGGCAAAACGGTGTTTTTATACCATGCACATTTCTCCTATGTATGTAACACGTTGTCTTTGTTTTTAATCTTAGTTTGAGAGTCTCAATGCAGAGTTGGAGCACAATCAGGAGTTGGCTAATAGCCGTATGGCAGAGTTGGAGAAATTGCAGGTGGAGCTCCAGGAGGCTGTGAGGGAGAGTGAGAAGCTCAAGGTAAAGATATAATTTCTGGTTATTATTAGTAGCACTGGTAACACTACACCTGGTTATCAAGACCCTCATATTCTTGAGACAAGTCATTTTTTAAATCTGTGACTGATTATAGTTTGGGCCAGTGTTTTGTGGTAACAGACTTCCCATGCTCACACTTCACTGTCATCTCCTAACCAGATGGACTTGCGGAATATTCCAGAAGAGGTTGTGAAGGAGACTCTAGAATACAAATGTCTGCAGTCCCAATTCTCCCTGCTGTACAATGAGTCTCTTGGTGTGAAAACCCAGCTGGATGAGGCACGGGCCCTCCTGCTCACTGCCAAGAACGCCCATCTCCGACAGATTGAGCACATGGAGGTAAATTTCATAGATCAAAGTTGATCTCATAAGAAAAAATAAGTGTCATTCATCAGAGATCCCTGAAATGTAAGACCCCTGATATTTTTCTTAACTGTATCTTGACTGTAGCCCAGTGTTGACATTCCCAACTATTTGTCTTTACTGTTTTTTGTCCTAGCAACTTAAACTTGGACATGTGTATTATTACCACTATTTGTCAATATGGCCAATGGTTATTGTTTTCAACTCTTCAGAGTGATGAGCTGTCCCTTCAGAAGAAGCTGCGGACTGAGGTCATCCAGCTGGAGGATACCCTGGCCCAGGTGCGCAAAGAGTATGAGATGCTGCGCATCGAGTTTGAGCAGAACTTGGCGGCCAACGAGCAAGCAGGTACCTTTTGAAACACACCCTAGCATCTATCAAGAAGTCTTTGAAGAGGGAAGGGAAATCATGTCTTAGTGTTGTGCATTATTATATACCATATTTGTAAATCTTTGTAAATCTATACCTGTATTTAGAGATGGATTCACTGCAATATTCAGTTATTAGATCAGTGCAAACTCATTATTGTAAATTGCTGTAATTTTAAGATGATACTTGAAGTGAATATTAAGCAACACACTGATCATCAAGATGTTTTTAACATCTGTTAGCACATATATTGTCATTGCAGGAACAATGCATGGTATATCATTTGTATCACGATGTCACTCCTGTGCACCATGCAGTTGAGCTCATCATTTACAGTACCAGTTAATGTTAAATGACTCAAAACCAAACCACACGCTGACTGTGTTCTGAGTATTTTTGACTCTCATCCTCGTCTCTGTTCTCTCAGGACCAATCAACAGGGAGATGCGACACTTAATCAGCAGCCTTCAGAACCACAACCTGCAGTTGAAAGGTGATGTGCAGCGCTATAAGAGGAAGTTACGGGAAACACAGATGGAGATCAATAAGGTACATGACAAATGTTGTGTTTTATTCAGTGACATTCAGAGGGCTCTTCTACGCAAAACCGAAACAGTAGTCATACATTTCCTCTAACCAATGTCACTTTATTTATCGGTATCAGTAAAATATAGTCATTCTTAAAAATTGTTTTTGCTTTATCAACAGTTGCGTTGTCAGAGTGGCGACTCTGGTGTTCTGATTCTAGAGGAAACAACGAGTGACAGCATCGATGTGAAGAAAGAAGAGGATGAGGACCAGGAGGAGGAGGAGGAGAGGAGGAAGGAACTGGAGAGACAGCGGGCCCGAGAGAGGGAGAGGGAGGCTGAGCGAGAACGAGAGAGGGAACGTGAGAGAGAGAGGCAGCGCAGCGACGAGCTGAAGAGGAAGGACTCGGACACACTGAAGATGCTCAGAGTAGAACTCAAGTACATCCCCCTTCTCTTCAAGTCCACTATTATTTATATTAACAACATGTTTGGCCATAATCACGCATTTGCTGTAAAATATTGTTCCTCACATGATTCAAAATTTCATATTTTGGAGGCCAAAATCTCCATTGCCATAAAACAAAGTAGACAGTCATGTGCAGTGATACATTACCAACTACACAGAAGCCTTATCAATAATTGTATTTTTGTGTTTGCTGTTTTACTAGCAACAATGTCTTTAAGCCAATGTCTGCACGCTTAGAAGCACCTTACTAAATGCACTGATGGGATTGCTAATGTTAATGTAATCGCTTTGTCTTCTTTGACCCACCAGGAAAGCCCAGGAGTCCCAGAAAGAGATGAAGCTCTTGTTGGACATGTATAAGTCTGCTCCAAAGGAGCAGAGGGACAAAGTGCAGCTCATGGCAGCTGAACGCAAATCAAAAGCTGAGGTTTGTTCTTTGGTGTGTTGTCCTTCCATCCTACTTTCGCACATTTCTTTTTTGCATGTAACAAAAAGCTCTTTGTTGGCTGCTAATAGCAAAAAATTTAAAGAGAAATGTGAGTTAATCCTTATCTCAAACTGCCCAGGTGGATGAGTTGAGGATGCGAGTGCGAGAGCTGGAGGAGAGGGAGAGGAAGGAAAGCAAGAAGCTGGCTGATGAAGATGCCCTCAGGAAGATCCGAGTGGCAGAAGAGACCATTGAGCATCTGCAGAAGAAACTTGCTGCCACTAAGCAGGTATTTGTGTGTTTTGTTCTCTCAAACATATCTCAGGCGGGAGGCTGCGCATGTGTACCACTTTTATGTTTACTTCTGCCTAGTACACTTGTGCTTTAACAGGGGGGAAAGACTCAACAGCCTCCCCATAATTTTTCTTTATTTTCCAGCAGTGTGTAACTATGAAACAATTATTTTTCAGCAGCTTTTACCCAAAGGTTTTTAAATGCAGCCTATACACATATGGATCATTTTTACAATTGGTCATAGCAGCAAATTGATAAGTACAAAAGGATGATGAAATTTTAACCTCTTCCACCTTCTAAACGTAGAATTTCAGACCAGCAAGAAATGAGACATGAATCATCAGCCCTATTTGGAATACATTTCAGACTTCAACCTTAGGGACTGCACCAGATATGAATATAAACAAGCCAGCTGTGTTTAGAATGAAACTAGTGCAGTATCACATTTGCCTATGAAAGATGTTCTCCTAATCTTAGACTACAAATGAGGAATTGAAAGCTAACGCTGTCACCTAGAATTTAATTCTGATTAGCTGGTTAACTTAACACAATTTATTATTGCTTTTCTTTTCAATTACTTGGCAGCAGTGTTGTTAAAAATTGTGAAAAAGAAAACAACTAACCCTGAAGGAACTCTGCCTGACTTATTTTCGTAACCTTTTTAATACATAAATCAACCATAATCACATTCTAGTTTTAACAGTGTTCGTGTTTGTTTATGGGTTATCTTCATTTTCTGACAACATAGTTTTTTAAAGCTCTGCCGTTATTTATTTATTGAATTCTCTATTAAAATTGTTACAGCTTGCAGGAAGTGGGCTGACAATTCAAAACACTTGTTTTGTGCTTGAAATAGCGTCAATATCTTTTTAGTCTTGCTAAGATAAAAACTATACACGTGGAATGAGTACTTTTTATGTTTTTTAGTCACTCTGAAAAGCAGCGTTAACATTTTGTTATCCGCCACAAATGAATTTACTCTGCTGTCTGAACCTTCCACAAGAGAGAAGGAGGCAGCACCCAGGTAGCTCACCTGGTAGAGCGCGTACCATGTATCAAGGCTGAGTCCCCCCTCTCTCTCTCTCCCCTGCCTTTCCTGTCTCTGTCCAGTTATCACTATCAAAATAAAGCAGAAAAAAATATAAATGCAAATTTGACAAAAAATAATCTTTTTGGGTGTGGCACATCTTTTTGAGTGAGCCACCCTGATAAATTCTAAGTATGTAAAACACTGTCAGATCTGAGCTCACTTGCTTTGCTGTCTTGTAAATGTTGAGACGCTCCTCTGGAATTTAATTAGTAAGTCAGAAAGGAAATAAGGCAGCAGACTGTCAAGAGATGGAAAATATAAAAACCATTATCTGACTGGGGTCAAATGTAGGTTAAGTAATGTCATTGTAATTCTGAAACTTCATATATAGTGGATACATCCACATTAGGTAATGTAATACTGTCACGATAATACTCAGCTGTTAGTCACCTTAGTGCTACATTGAATATGATCAGTCTTAGAGGCTTATCATTTAATATGAATCATATTATCTTTTTGAGCATTTGCTCTTTTAGTTTGGGTTTCCATTGTGCCAGTGAACCAAATAACTGCACTAAGACCACCTAAAAAATGCAGGTCTCTTTTCATTAGCACTGAGACTATAATTCACTAAAATACATGAAATTACACCAAAATGTAAAAGGGTTATGACTGTGTTTTTAAGTTGTTTAAACTGTTCCATACAATTTTATGAGCATAAAAGAGACAGGTGTTGAGATCTAAAAGCCTACAGCTCCTCATGCTTTGGAGGTCTAGCAGAACAGAAGGCAATACACAGTCTGGACTGATACTGATTTATTCTGCTTTATTTATTCGGGACAGATCGCCAAAACTATCCAATAAACAAGCTACTCGAGAGTTCATATGACTTTTGTTTATAGGCCCTAGTTGGCTTGTAAGTGGGCAGTGTGAACCAAAATGAAGCAAACGCAGCAAAGTAAAATTTATAGCTACGTTTGTAGCACAGAAAACAAACCAGGTGTGATTGCACCTCGAGTTGCATAGTCATAAATGGGCCAATGAAGGTGTAATGTAATTAATCACATCAGATAATATGACGACAGCACAATCAAATTTAACAATTTTGCGCATATTCATACCAAAAGATACCAATGAGACTGAACTGTATTATTGATTCAGGCTGATAAGATGCTTGTCTTTTTATGTAAAAAAAAATACTAGTACATCGGAGAGCCAAAAGATCATATTTTCTTTGTGTGTAGTGATGATATGTTTTTTTTTTTTGTATCATTTATGTAGAGTTGGTAAGGAAGGAGTTAGATGAGTAGATGCTGCCATTTCCTTTTTAAAATCTGTAGTGTTAGTTATTTAAGTTGTGACTACAGAACATTATCTAGAAAGAAGCATAGTATTATTGGGGGAAAATGACTTGGAACTAAAACTTCTCAAACTGCATTGCACACTGCGATGAAGTTAGGCCTCTGCTGTTTTTAAACTGGAGTCCAGAAGCAATGTCATTTTTTTGATCCCTGACACCTGTGTCTCTCGAGGAGGAGGAAGCCCTGCTGAGCGAGATGGATGTAACCGGCCAGGCCTTCGAGGACATGCAGGAGCAGAACAGCCGGCTGTTGCAGCAGTTACGGGAGAAGGATGATGCCAATTTCAAGCTGATGAGTGAGCGAATCAAATCTAACCAGATCTACAAGCTGCTGAAAGAGGAGAAGGAGGAGTTGGCCGACCAAGTCCTCACATTCAAAACCCAGGTGGCGTGTAACTTCTTAACCTGGAAATGCAGCATTGATGGTTGTCGTTGTGTCAGGGCACTGAAGTATTAACTGTTACTGTTGCTGTCACGCTCCAGGTGGATGCCCAGCTGCTGGTTGTGCAGAAGCTTGAAGAAAAAGAGGGCGTCCTCCAGAGCACACTTGCCGCTCTGGAAAAAGAGCTGTCTGTCCGGACACAAGCACTAGAACTCAACAAGAGGAAGGTGAGAGGAGACATGCCATCAATCCTATTGTTGGCTCTTGCATTTAAGATTTGCTAATTACTGGATGATTTAATAGCTGCCAGATGTTTCTAAATATTAACACTGAGCAGCATTATAGGATCTGGATAATAGTATGTGCCAAAAGTCGTACACATCATCATTTTGGTGTGTTCAGGTGCTTGTTAACAATTCTAACATCTGAGATTTGTGTGTTTTCTTACACAAAACATTGCATTAATGAGCTACATTGTTAGCAAATTAAACCCACTGTCTGTCTCGATTCCCACACTTGCAATTTATGCAAGTAGTAAAGTGCCTACTTGTGTGATGTATTTCTGGTAATTGCTAACATTGCTCAAGTATCCGTTTAGACTGCAATTGTGTGGACGAGTGTACTGGGGCACTGTTAATGAGGTCATCTTCTCTGTCACGTAACTATATTGCTTGAAATCTTTTTTTCTTGTTTTTATGTTTGCTCTTATTTTCACAAGTAGGAACAACCATAACAATAAAATTAAATCATAACAGAAAACACACAAAAAAGGGCTGCTTACTATAAAGGGACAGTTCACCCCAAAATCAAAAATACATATTTTTCCTCTAACCTGTAGTGCTATTTATCTATCTAGATTGTTTTGGTGTGAGTTCCCGAGTTTTGGAGATATCGGGTGTAGAGATGTATGCATTTTTTGAATAGAATGGGACTATATGGCACTCGGTTTGTGGTGCTCAAAGTGCCAAAACAATACACTTGAAAAACAACAGCAATGTCTCTTTCCAAAAATCATGACCTGGTTACTCAAGATAGTCCACAGACCTTGTTGTGAGAAATTTCATGTAGGAACATTTTTTTTTCTACCGATTGTTCTCCTGGGATGAACTGTCCCTTTAACTGAAACCAGTGGGTGCCTGGAAGCTATGAAGAGGATCTTAAAAACTTATAGCATGCTGTGGAAAATGCCGTCAGAGATGGAAAATAGTAAAAGTAGGATAAAACATGTAAAACCAACGTGTTTAAGTTAGTTTACGACTGAATCTTCTAAAGTTAAAGCACAAAGAATAAACTCAGAATGTCAAGTTTTATCCGAGCTTACTGTACCACCACCACCACATTACAGCTCAGGAATCTCATCATTAGGGTTTTTTTATTGAGTGTGTCCGGTTCCTTCCCTGCTGCAGGCGGTGGAGGCTGCCCAGCTGGCAGAGGACCTGAAGGTGCAGCTGGAGCACACGCAGGCCAAGCTCAAGGAGATCCAGGTCTCTGTGGCTGAGAACCGCACCGCCCGGGAGAGGGAGAGCAGCAACCTGAAACGAGCACAGGTATGTTGTATTTCAGTATTTGGGATATCACTCAGAACTCTTTCCAAACTCACACGAATTACTCCTGAAGTTCTGGTTGGAAGATCGCATCAGGAATCTGTATTAAACAACCCCTGTCCTTATGCCTTCTAGGAGGATCTGTCAAGGCTGAGACGGAAGCTGGAGAAGCAGAAGAAGGTGGAGGTGTACTCTGATGCTGATGAGATTCTGCAGGAGGAGATCAACCAATACAAGGTGAGGAAGGGAGAACATTGTTCTTGGTGCCGAGAAATTAATGACTTTAATCAACCGCTGTTGGTGGCGAGGGAGTTATAAAAACACCAACAGCTTTCTGGCACAATCTGCAGTAGGCTTTAGCTGACAGAACTATACAGTCTCGTGAAAAAGTAATGTGCCGTAATACTAAATACTACACCTTTGCAATTGGCTTGATTGGCTGGCAATGGCAGTTTTTCATTCACGGGTATGGGCCAGAAAGTGAGCTCAAACCTTTACAGTCATTTTGTGCTTTGGGGATATCAAGAATCTTACTTGATACACCTTCAAGCGTTAGCTGTGGTAGCATACAATGGATAGAGGTAGCAACAGTGTTGGCAAGTCAGTATTTGGCCCATATACAATGTATTCATCTGTCTCCAGGCCAAGCTGCGCTGCCCCTGCTGCAACACACGAGACAAGGAGACGGTGCTCACCAAGTGTTTCCACGTATTCTGCTACGAATGTCTGAAGATGCGTTACGACACCCGGCAGAGGAAGTGCCCCAAGTGCAACTGCGCCTTTGGAGCCAACGACTTTCACCGCATCTACATCACCTAATTCACAGAGAGATGGAGGAGTGAAAAGAGAAAACAGTAGACAGAACCAAAGGAGAGAAAAGACAAAGGAACTGGAGATGTATTCAAAGAGGCAGACATTTTGGGGATATCAGATGAGTGTTTCCCCGTTTTCATCTCTCTTTGGAAAGACTTGTTTTACCGCATCATTGCCAGTTGGTGATTAATTTGGTGACCAAACAGATAGTGACACATCTCACTGAGAGTGTTGTGCTGTAGTTAATAAACAGAGTTGTTTGTGCACACAGTGATATTCTTACATGTTGAGCTGCTCTGCACTGTTTTCCTGTCCTTGCAGTTCTTGCCATGTTAAACATCCTCTCTTTCAACAAACCTGGCCCAACTTTAAATGTTTCTTTTTGTTTTTTTAACGTTTTGAAAAACTTGGAACTGCAGTGGTACATGGTTGATCGTCCTGAAGTGTTTCTTTGAATCGTTTTGTCCTGCTGGTTTTGGAAATCCTGTAAAATCAGTGAAGCTGAAATTTAAACTTTGAAAATTAAAAGAAGCCATCCTTTGCAGACTTGAGGATTGCATGTGTAAAACTAAATATGTTTCTAATATATAAAGTACAACAGCCAGAATCGTCCAACTTCCTTGGTTTAGGCTATAGTAATAACAATGCCTGAGAGACATCAGCTAGTTTGGCACCGAGTCAGCACATACAGGACTGTTTGGATCACCTTGGGCAAGGTCCTCTGTGTGTGTTCATCCTGTTGCCATGGTTCCTATTGGAGAGTTTGACACAACATCTGCAGCTTATAGTGCCTCATTACTGATGAAATCACTGCAGTGGAAAGTCAGCTCATATGGGTGTCTTTAGTGGGCTGTGCTGATCCAGGTCCTCTTAGAGCACTTTCCTAAAGGTTAGCCGTGACAGTCGAGTACAAAAACATCTGTTTAACAACATGCTTCTAACCTAATTGAGCCAATGAAACCCCTTTTCCTCTGTTCTGATGATGTGAACTATTTACTGCGAGGTTGGTTAGCGTCTGTTTGACGTTAGCTCTTGTGGGAAAGGCAGTTCACACCATGTAGCACACACAAAAAGTTGCAGGCTGCAGAGAAAAAGAGTGAATATTTGAAGAAAAAAAAAGTTTATCAGGCATTTGGGAACAGTTAAGTAAGACTGTTGGCATAAATAAGAATTATTTGATTGGTAATAATACATGGGAAGTGGTTGTTTACTCATATGAATGTGCATAATCTGTCATAAATAAATGAGTAGTTTTCACTTTGTGCTAAGCGATCATTTGTATGCCATACAGTGCTCATGTTGTCGTAGTAACGGTCTTCATTAATATATGAGACAATGCTGTGACAGGGGCCAACATGATAGCACTCCAGGCATGCGTCCACTGGCTTTGTTATTGCATATTTGTGCTGCAGCAGCAGGCTACACCCAACCCCAGACATTAATAACACCACCCTGTGTCAGGGACACTCACCATTCAAATGTCAGTTCCAAAAGCAAGAACATCACTGTTATTTTGTATCTGCAGAGGGCATTCAAGTGGGCAAAGAAAAAAGCTTATCTCACTTTAACTTTGAGCAGACTTTCCCAAAGGCTTTTAAAAGCAGATAGTTTTTTTTCTAGTAAATGTCATCTGTTTTTGCCTCAGTTGCTGTTCTTCTTTTTCTGTGTAATGGGACCCACTCTCATGCCAGAGAGTTGTGTTGTTTGGCAGAGAGGAGGGAATGACGTCGACAGGCGTGGTAATAACAATGAGAACACTATTAAGTCCAGACTACACAGACTCTCTGGTAAAATGTGGATAAAAAGCTGCAGGGTGTGGCTATAAAATATGAAATACATGAAACTGTCTGAAACCCTCACACCTGAGGTGGTATAATTGAAACTTTCACTTGAACTGAAGCAAATTAAACCACATACTATGGTAGAGGAGTTTCCTGTGAGTCGGTGAGTGCGCACAGAGAATCCGAGCAGTACAGTACATAGGAAATGACTCATAGGAGTTGAACTGTTAGCGTGGGTGTGTGCGCTATTAAAACAAGGCGCAGACTCCTCCGGGTGACTCACTCTGATGCTCGCTTTTCCATGCTGAAACCCAGCACGGATTGTTAATCAGATGAACTTTCGGGAATTGTGTAGCCGACAGCGAGCAGCATTTTACCCGCAGACATCATGGCTTCAAACGCTCTCTGCGCGCTGTGCGGACTTATTATAGCGGCTGTGATCAATTTCTATGGTGTGAACGCACAGAAAAGTAAGTAAAATACGTTTTTATTCAAACAGCAATTCGGGGTGTTTTTTTTTTGTCAAATGAGAAATTGACTTAGTAATGTGACTACATTGCTTTTCCTTTTCATGTCTTAATTATGATTTATGAGCAGTTGTTGGGTGTCCTTGATTCTGTGAACATGGATTAGAGTCTGGTGGTCTGGTCTCCCTATAATGGAGTCAGATAGTGGGTCTGCTTACAAAGCCGCTTCCTTTACCAGCTGCATTTCTCACCGGTTCCGCATTCCGATCGCCTTATTTCACCCCATCCATCCGTGCCCCTGGGTGAGAAGGACAGGCCACATGGAAAGCGTGCACTGCCTGTGTCCATTTCACACAAAGACACATTCTTACTGTCTTGCAAAAACAAAAAAAGAGCTTTTGACTTTGTTTCCACAGCCGTCTGAAGTTTGGTTTTAATCCCAGTGGAAAACACCAGACTCGGATTGCACTGAGAACATAAAATCTTGAATAATTACATGGGTTAGGACCATTTCCTCAGGCACCAAATGCATTTTAACACACTAAACTCAAAACATGCTTTATCTAGATTCTGTCCTTGTGAAACCATCTCTACATCTGGACATCAGCTGTTGGTCCACCCATCCCCTTCCATCTTATGACAAAACACAGCACCCCCACACCCAAAAACACCCTTTGTCAGGCAAGGTGCTGACATTTGCCAAAGTCTCCAGGAACACAAACAATAGCTCCAAACTTTCCAGATTTTAGATTCTGAACCATAAGAACTAACTGAACTGAAAAACTAATGTGGTAGTCAAAGGCTGATCCCTGCTGCTTCTTACTATTAAAATTTAATGGTGTGGTAAAAGGTAAAAGGTGTAGTAAGCCCTTGGAATAAAGGTCCCACTGAAACACCCCCAACAGAATTATTTCTTCCTTAACCGTTAAACTCAACCTTAGAAACATGTTTGAAATATTGTTATCAGTTTAATCAGCAGTTTCAGGTTGTTGTCTGATTTGAGAAACACTCATCAGATGTGGTTTTGAGTTTGGACAGTGGTCAACCAGCAGTCAAGGTTCAGTTCCTTTCGGTGACCTTTTGAACCCTTCGAGCATGAGTCCAGCTGGATGATGTAGGGCTGAAGTCATCCAGAGAAATGCTCACAAGAAATGTGACACATTTTTGCTGTGACCATGGATATAAAATGAGTCAGCCCAGCTCTGTAGGCGGGCTGGCTGTGGAGGACAGAGAGTCTCTGGGGGTCATAACTGCAGATTAAGAGGCCAAAATGCCTCAAACATGACTTTTTGAGCAGGTGCCTTTTGACTGCAGCTGGTTTAATAATGACCTATACTGACTGGTCCACAAGTATTGTGTGTCCTGTGTGACCATCTTAAGACCCAGTAAACACTCCTATACATGTGTGATGTAGGCTCTGGATCTCTCTTGAAAAACTGATTTTATTCTGGGTCTAAGGTTCAGTTCTTTCTGGATGTGTTTTGGTTGTGAGTGATAACCAAGTGAATTTAAAATATTTCCCAAGAAAGGTTCAGTCTGAATTGGTGAATCACCTCCTGAATCATCTCCTCATTTGTAAGAGTTGAAACAGTGAAAGGGGTACTCACAAGAGACAGAATTTAAAAAAGAATAGTCAAAATCAAACCAGCAGAGCTTGAGATATTCTGACTTTTAGTCAAAGGTCAAGCTCTGAAAACACAGGATCCTACGTTTCCCATAATGCATCTTTCGTTAGACCCTTTTTGCCTGTCCTGAATGCCGACTTCTTTCAAACTCCATACCTCCAGTGTGTAACGCAGGCCTTCTCTTAAAAAGTCTCAAACTCAAGCCGAGATTACCCCATTGACATCACTATGACATCATCAGGGTTACTCAGACTTAAGAACGGTCCCTCCAGAGCCACAGAAAACATTCAGCTGTCTTAACAGGCTGAATAGTACTCTAAACATGGCCAACACTAGCTAGTTTTAATTCTCAGTTGTGAGAATTTTCTGCTTTCGTTTGTCTGACGTGATAGTAAATTGAAAATCTTTAGATTTTGGACTGTTTGTCGGACAAAACAAACAAGTTTGCGGACATTTTTCACCATTTTCTGATATTTTATAGGCTGAATGATAAATCGAGAAAACAATCAGCTGATAGATAATGAAAACTATTGTTAGTTGCAGCCCTAATTCTAAATTCCCCAGTGGTAGAAAGTAAATACATTTACTCAAGTACTGCTCTTAAGTACAGTGTAGGGGTACTTATACTTCTTTGGATGGACAAAAAAGCAGTGTCTTGTTGGGGGCTCTTGTCAAGTTTCAGATGTCTATGAGTTGTTAGCAGTTCCACCAAAGACATTTCCCCTCTAAACTTCTCAGATGGTTTGAGGCTTAAAGAGGTGAATAATTTCACAAAGATTAGAATTATTAATTATTATTATTAAAAATTATGCAAATTTGTGTAGTATAACTTCTTTCCTCTCCCATTAATCATCTTACGACCCTCCAGATTCATGTTGTGACCCTTTGGCTGTAAAAACTGTAAAAATGTTCTGTAAAATTAGTATCACTGAAACTTGACACAATCATATATGAATAGCTTGTGTAGCTTTATGTGCAGCACTGTGTTGAAACCAGTTCTGAATATTTACACTGAACAAACAATGATGATAATCATTTTATCTCTCAAATATCTACAGATTCTTTTCTTTTTGCATTTATCCATCATGTCTGGTAGAGTTCTACTCAGCTTATCTTGACTTTGTGTTGTTACACTGTTTTGAAAAATTGGTTTGTCAGCTCCTCTGCTTGGTGTCACAATATTCATTACCTGCCATTGTTGTCATTGAAGCGGCCGCAGTTTCCTGCACACATTCATTTAATTACTTTTGGTTTACGTCAAAGTTGTCTCTCTGGTAGTTTTGGTATTGCTTTCAGTGATGAATAAAGCAGCCAGTTTGAACATGAAAGTTACCACAAATGATGACTCAATTTAGGCTCGGAGTGGTTCCTTGTTATAATAGACACAAAAGAGGTTGTCCATGCAAATACATATGTGACACTGAGAGGGAAGAAAGATTGTTATCATTTTATCTATCAAATATCTGTAGACTATTTCCTTGTTACATTATCTGAAACTCTGTCTGGTGTCATCTTATTAGGTTGACTTTGTGTCGTAATATTGTTTTTGTAGAGGTGTTTTTTCAGCTTGATGTCACAATATTCACCATTCTGCCTCTTAGAGGCCTCTTAGAGGCAGGATGTTAAACCTGCAGAGAAAACCACACACTATTAAAACACTAAACAGTCTCTACATTCGGCTTGCTATCGGTGTTAACTGTGTCACATCTTCAGGCTAATTCCTCCCTTATCATCTGGGAAGTGCACAGCTTTAATTGTTCATCTGTAGGTAGACATATTCTCTCCGAGTGAAACCACCGTCCACTTGTTTCTCACAGACACATTTCATTTTATTCTCTGGAAGTCTCACAGAAGAAAAACAATTCAGTGGAAGCTCTCTGTGAAAACACGTCCTGCTCTTCACACACAGCCTGCCTGTTCACACACCAGAAATTACTGAGTAATTCTCTCTCATGCAATTAAGTTGCATCAGCAGTCTGGCCCCAAGGAATTACCCGGTTTAATTTTATGAGAAGAAGAAAGCCACAGAGTTCCTCACGTGTTCTGTTCAAGTCACACCTTTTACTGTATTAGCTGATTCCAGCTGAGGTTCTCCTGCAAGTCACCTGGTTATGGTGTATTTTATTTTTAATTAATTTTATTCCAGAGTTAGGGGATTTTTGTTGTTTTCTAAAACTTTTGCACCAGTCTCTAAATATTATCTCTACATCATAATATTTCATAGGCTTAGACAGTGTTAAATATTTCATAAATCATGAAAAATGTTTTTCCCTGGAAGTACTACCCAGCTTTGACTCACTGTTTCCCAATGAATGACTGAAGGAGTAAAAGTGGCATGACTAAAAGATGATCTCTGGTGTTTTTCTGTGTGCAGGTCAGTGTGGCAGTTCAGAGTTTTGGAACTCAGACTTGGATGTCTGTGTGCCGTGTGCATCTTGCAAGCAGTACCCAAAGACCCCATCATGCAACACATGTAAGACAGTGAATCACTGAAAATGTAAATTACTTTCTGCCATGATTGAGTCACACAGTGGTATCCTTTCTTTCAGTGCTGCAATTTAAGTTCTTTTCGTACAACCAACAGGTAAATCTGTGGAGGAGCCATCTGATGTGTGGAAACTGGCAGCCATCACCAGTTTCTCAGTGCTGGCTGTGGTGCTGGTCGGCGCTGCGCTGATTATAGGGGTCATGGTACATCGACGCAAGTCACACAAACGGCCTCTACGTGGTGAGATTCTTTAAACTTGAAATCTAAGATTAATTGTAGGTTAAGCTTTTATGACACAAAGAATGGCTGCAGTCATAAATAGTGCTCCATGTGTATTTAAACTGAAACTGTTATCCACTTCTGTTTGGCAAAATAAAATTGTAGTGACAAGTTTTAGTTTCTTCTCCACCAACAGGAGGTGACAAATTAGACTTAAAGGGATCTGTTATGCAACAATGTTACCCTGGAATCCCAGAAAAGAAAGGTTTTCCTCAATGCCTTATTTTATGAGTGTCTTTATTTACTTATGTTTCTGTTAAAATTTTTTTTAACATTGTATCAGAGGTGGCAACAACATTTGTAAACTACAATACATTCTCTTAGTAAAAACCTTATTTGTGTGACATTCAAGGCTAATAGGGATGAGTTATTGATGACAAAGGTTACTTTGTCTTTTTTTAGATACGCGATCACTTTGCTGGGATGGGAAAATGCTAATTTTTGTCTTGATGTTTTACAGAACCCATTGAAGAAACTGCAGGGCCACTTTATCAAGCTTAAACATTTCAGTAAGTATAATTTTCACATAAGGGTTAGACCTATATATGAATTTGAATGAAAATCTGATCAGCCAGTGCTACATACGTCTGATGGAAGAGCAGTGGATGTGATTTAATTCAACCAATTTGTGGGTGATAGTATATAAAACCAGCAATTACACCTGTAGCTGTACCTGTAGTTCTATTTACCCATCTAGATTGTTTTGGTGTGAGTTGCTGAGTTTAGGAGATATCGGCTGATCAAAAAGAAAGGATATGAATTTTACCTGATCGACAGTGTGCAAGTCAGATTTTAATGTAAACCACTAAATATCTGGACCAGATATCAGCAGCTTCAAACCATATTGGTCAGATCCTAATCATAGAATGCAGTTTGTTGTGAATTGCCCATAATTCACCCACTTAATGTCAATTTAAAGAGAACTGAATCACTGTTGTGGCCTCCACAGCCTCATCTTCCTCTGGAAACAGATGTGACAGAACCAAGGAGCAACTGGTTCGGAGCCGGACTGGAGGAACCTCTGGACCATGAACTGTATACTCTGACTGCAGGGTATCTCTTGACCAGAATTGGACCATTTTAATTTATTAGACCGTTGGGTGAAGTGACGTGTTCAGTTCTCACGCTCAGTGTAGGTCCAACAGTGACCACAGGACTTATAACGAGCAACTCACACCTCCTGTAGGAATAGTAACAACATTACATTAGTGGTATCATTTTCAGATTGTGTGTGCCTTTTTTATATTCTACTTAAATGAGATTTTGATCTCGAAGACCTTTGTTGGTTTACAGATGTTTGATTCAGACGTAAGATAAAACTACAGTCCTTTCTTCAGAGAGATGGATGCTTTCCAAACTCCGTATTGCATTGTGCTGTTTTCCAGCAGGACTCCGATGAATGTAACACAGCTACTGCTGCCTGCTGGGCTGCAGTTTGATCTCCTGCTATTCAGTGGGGTTAGACGGGGTCTATATGCTGATTATTTACCACAACAGCCTCTTAAAGATAAATCACATGTGAGTAAGACATACTGTTAGGCACATTAAGGCCATTTGAATGTAGCTACTTTTACAGTAGGTGAAATGTATTCTAGCCTTTGGCCCTGCCAGTACCTGTGTGTACCTGTTCTTTTAGTACCCTAATACAGTGATAAAAGCTGTTGATTAAGGGAGCAAACTGTACTCATCCACTGTTACTGGGTCTCCTGAGACCAACACAGACCCTGTATTGCAGGTCATTACAATAATGTCTTGTCTATTTTAATGTTACTAGGTTTTAAGAGATGTTAGCTGGATTTTTCTCTATTTCAACTCCAGAATTCACACGTTACTGTCCCATCTTTTGTAGGACAGGATGTTTGAAACACTAGACATACAATCCTAAACTGCTAACATGTGGGAATGTTGCGAGGAATGTACTGTAGTTAAGAAAATTACACCTACAGTGTTTTAGGTGGAGCTACACAATCACTATGCTTACTGACTCTTGACCTTTCGAGTCAGGTTTCAGATTTGCAACAAGGCAAAAAGATGTATGTCTAGATGTCTGTTTGTAATTTTGTAGCCATTGAAACCAGCGAGAACCACCTGCAAGTGGGCAGGGTTGTTGTTTTCCACTTCTTTTATAACTCAAGATGTTTTTTTTTATCTTCAAAACATCATGCAGAATGTGGTTACTGAGATATTTAATGTGACTGACAATGTTTCAGGTCATATTTTCGATCTGTCTGCTTGTGGGTAAACTGCTTGCCCTCTGGCAGCAAAATCACTTAAAATACAGATACTTCCGCTATTCTTTTTAGATTTTTATATTATTTATTTGAAAGTATCTTGCAGTGTTGTTTTGCATCAACTGCAAGTGACAAGCACAGTTTTAAAGGGACTCCAGTGAAGATTTGTGTTAAACTTCCACCAGGCCAGCCAACAATGTTACTGAGCAATAACTAACAATTTCTGCTTATTTCTCTTGCTTTGTATTTCTAATTGTAAATACTTTACATTCACTGGCTTCTTTTACTTAATGCAATCTTATAAACTGCTTTGTGTACCAAATGTATTTTCACAATAAAACCGACAACTTCTAATGATAATGCAAGTCTTATTGATGTGCAAACTGCAAAAACTGCTCAATTTAACTATGTAACATTTATCTTAAGCATCTCAATATGTAAAGATACACAACTTACAATCACTATCATTTGGAAGAATATGGACAAGAAACAAACACATTTTCAAAGTCTTTTAATTAATTTCAACTAGTTTTATTTTCAATAATTTGCTTATATTCTAAACTAGTTCTAATAAAGAAGTAAAAATCTACGTTTCAGAGTGACAAAATAGTTATATAAATATGAATTAAATAGTGAGCAGACATTTTTGAGCACTCAAAATCCAATAAATCAGAGCGTGTGGTATATGCTTTTTTATTACACAATAGCTAATCTAGCAGTTTTCTCCTGCTGAAGAAAATCTTGCCATGAACGTACAGAGATCCATCTGATATTTTCATTCTAATATTTACAGAGACAGCTCTGAGATTAACGCACGCCACAAATACCAGGCTGTGATTGTGATCAATGACGGAGGAGTGAACGTGTTTAAGTGCCACAGGAGATTAGATGGGAGAACATTGTAAAATAATAAGTCAGTTTGAACTCAAATGTGCACAAGTCGTTTTACATAGGCTACCATGGCATACGAAAAATATGTTACAGTAAGATCATCTAAATCATAACAATTAATACACATAAGATTTTAAATAATGGAACAAAATGGCAGACGGCAAGTTGTCATGGTTTTTCAAGGCTAGAGTCAGTATACTGAACCTGATGCCACTGTACTCGATACAATGGTAAGACAAAACAAATGAGATGTACTCAATTCATGCACTGAAACAATACTTTCAGCATATTGCTTAAATATTATGACCCGCAATCTAGCTGAGGTGAACCATCTAACAGCCGACTTGTTGTCCATCGACCCAACAAAGACAACAGGTTGGCTGCATTATTATATACTTCCCGTCCTCCTTAGGCTACAAGTGTCTCATCTACAAATGTGCAAATATAACTCTGAAAACAACAAACTGCTGAGAAACGAGCATGTTATGGAGAAAACAGCATCCGCGAACTACAAAGTAAAACCTTAAAATTGATGCTTCATCCATTCTATTTGTCTTACAATTGATAACTATCTGAGTTTCTACGGTTACAGTGTATTCTCTACAATTAAGCTGCATGAGGCATTAAGTAGCAGTTGCTAGGTAGGCAGGGCTTTCCATGAGGTATTTCATACTTCTGACCAGTGCCAAACATACTAATACATGAAATGTAATGTATAAGGCATAAAGAAAATCTAATTTTAGATTGTTATAAAAAACAAAGGCCATGCGTTCACTTTTGCTGGATTTCTGATTTGTGAAAAGAAACCACTTCAGGAACAACAGGCACGTTATAGACAACTTGGCAAAAAAATAACCCAGAGAATCAATAATTGCACATTTTTCACAGAACAAGTGGTTCATGAACTTGACAGTGAAGATGAAACTGGTTCGTCCTTGTAAATCCATAAAGCTCTGGTATGTTTGCAGTAATACTTGTGCTTGGCAGAAATTAGGCATTTTGGCCACATATTTGTTTGAAAAATACATATGCAGTCATTCGATTTGATTCATATAAAGTATTTGTGAGGGAAGAAAATTCATGGAGAGGCAAAAAGGAACCACTTTCACCTCATTGTTGCAATACTTTTGTTATCGACTGCTTTAAGACGTTTTAACTGTTTGTGACTGAGGAGATTCACAAATCAGAAGATAAAAAACCCCAAAACTAATTATGTAACATACAATATAAAATCAACATTGTGGTTTATAGTATAACAAATACAGTGAGAGGAGGTTTGTTCACATTAAACTGCTACAATTGACTTACATTTTAGGCACTGGCACTTCAACATAACTGATGCTTCTCAAAGGTTCATAATTCAACAGCATGCACTGCATGTGGAGCTGCAACTAAATGTTGGAGTGATTTTGACAACTGTTCCATGAGCTAAATTATAAGAGTGTTGAAATGGCACAAGCGAAAAAGAATGCTATACTCAGTTCAGAAACTGATCTACAATGTTTTACACATCGGGTATGTTCCTTTTTATGGTTTACCCTGAGTGCTGCCAATAATGCCAATAATGCTCGGCTCATTCATTCCTGCCTGTTGTAACTGAGAACTAATAAGTAGATACAAATCAACTGATGAAGTTCCTTAAAGGCTACATGAGTTTTAGAAGACAGTTTTTACAACATTCATAAAAAGATTTTCTAATAAAATATACACATAAAATAACAGGAATAAATTAATAAATACATCCATTTTTAGCATACAATGTCACTCAACGTGAATATTATTAGCAGTACGACTATTTACTTGATAATATGATTTCGATAAATCACTTTGCCACTGACCTTTGGACACACCCAGAGGTATTTGACTTAATAATAACAGGCTTGCCCTATGTGAAATCCCAAAGGAAAGTGAGCAGTCCTTCGACACTCACGGCAAAGCTAACAAAAGGATTCAGAGATAAATATAGTTTGTATATTTTGTTTCCTAAGGAACTTACAGAGGCACTGAACACAATTATACATAGCAAGAGAGGAGAGATCATCGTATGGTCTTACAAAAATTATTATCAGTGTTAATGTTCTTACATGGACTTGGGCTGCACATTTCTGTTCACTTTGGTTGGTTGGTTGGTTTGTCATTGAGGAGTGAGCGGCAACTAATATTTTCATCACCGGCCCTGTATTCTGGGATCCTGTGTATTGTGTGTGTGTAAAACATTCAGGTCTTATTAAAAGCTGACTGATAAAACCTCTGGAGACTTTTCAGTGATGTCACCATCTGTTGTGGAGGTAAGACTGGAAGTCCGTAATGAAATGTGCATGTCTTCAAACGAGCTTCTGTCAGGACCAAGGAGCACTTTCTGAAAAAAATAATAATACTGTTTTACAATTATTGATAGAGGGATAAATAACAGATAGATAGGAGGAGCACCTGTCCTCTTCTCTTGTACACTCTGGAATCCTACTTCAAAGGAAAGAGCCCATGTCCAAGTCCATAAATGTGTTAGCATCCATGCTAAAAGAGGAGTCGTAGCTCTGGGTGTTCTGGTGCATCTTCTGATGGTGCCGCAGGTTGGATTTGCTGGAAAAGCTCTTGTCGCACAGCAGGCAGGCGAAGGGCTTCTCTTTGGTGTGGATTCGTCGGTGACATATGAGCTGAGTGGACACGCGGAATGCCTTTCCGCACTCCAGACACTGGTAGCGCTTGGGCTCCGTGTGAATGCGCCGGTGGTTCTTGAGAGCCATCAGGTTGGAGAACTCTTTCTGGCAGACGGAGCAGAAGAAGGAGCCCGTCTTGTGGCTGTTCTTGTGGTTGAGGAGGGAGCCGGCGTGGCGGTAAGTGCGGCCACAGTGCTCGCAGACGTGGCTCTTTTCTTCTGTGCCAGCGGAGTCGTTACTCTTCTGTGAATTAGTGATGCTTTCTGGAATATGGGACAAAGGTGGTGGAACCTGCTTGTGTATCTCGTCCATTCCCATGGTCTGATTTATTCCTGAGTCCCAGCAGATGTTATTATCAGGTTCGTCCACATCTTGTTGATAGGGGTCCTGAGCCCTGTGGTGCATGTCCTGATGCTGCTGGTAGCTGGCTGTGTTGGGAAAGCTCTGCTGGCAGAGGCTGCAGACCACAGGCCGGTCCTTCGAGTGCACCTCCATGTGGCTCTGCAGGTGCGCGATCAGACAGAAGGTCTTGCCACACTCGGGGCAGCAGTGACGCCTCATCTGGGAGTGTATCTGTAGAGTGAGAGGATCAGGAAATGTCTGGAGACACAAGGTACAGTGGTGGAGGTTTTCGGAGTGTGTCTTTTTATGGTTGAGGAGAGAGCCAGCGTGGCGGTAGGAGCGCCCACACAGGTCGCACCTGCAGCAGGGATATGTTCATATTCAATAGCTAATATTACACTTCAACTCAAACCATTTTACCCAACAGTGAATTATTTATCGACCTGCAAATTACTTATATTACTTTAATATAACCATTATTAAACATTACAATACTTTCAAAATAATAGCCTGACCAATACTGGATTTTTTTAGGCTGATACCAATACTTTAAAAGTTCAATTATGGTTGTCTGATATTATTATAATTTTTTTTACATTAACACATGGCATAAACAAACATTGTCAATAGGGATCCTTTAAATTTGTTATTTAAAGTATTATAACCAAGATATATACTGAGCAGGACATTTTACAAGTGAAAAGTAAACTTGTCTGTGCTCTCTGGTGAAAGAAAAACTCAAACTTATCTTTGGCATTTCTGTACTGCCATGCGCCAATACAGATATATCTGCAATATATAATAAGCTCGGCCAGTATTAATAAGCTAATACTGGCCGGGTACTCAGTCGGGTCAGAACAGCTGTTAAACAAATACAAAATATATAAAAACTACCCCAATGACGACTAACAGACAAAACAAGACTTACATACTCAGTTCACAATAAGACAGTAACTCACATGAAGCACTTGTCTCCCCTCTCTGACTGCTGGACTCCAGCTCTCACAGAGTTCTCCTGACCTCTGCGGCAGCGGTGCCTCTTCAGGCCAGACCTGCCCTGGAAGCTCTTTCCACATGCAGGACAGCTAAAGTGACTCGCCACCCGGTTGTGGACCCTCTGGTGGTTGTGCAGGATACTGGCGAGGCGGAAGGCCTTACCGCATGTGAGACACACATACTTTTTCTTCTGTGTGTGGATCCGTGTGTGATTGCGTAAAGCCATGGGGTTAGTGAAGGGCTTAGAGCAGAAGGTGCAACTGAAGTGCCCTGTCTTGTGGGTGTTTTTGTGGTTTAGGAGTGAGCCTGCATGCCGATAGCTGCGATTACAAATGTTGCACGTGAAAGGCCGCTCCTCTTTATTTGAACACATATTTGTTTGTGCATCACTGCTGCCTGAAGGTACATCACAGGTGTGGGCTGTCAGTTGGTCAACAGAGAGAAAGGCCTGCTTACATTCCTTACACTTAAAGGATCTGGATTTTAGGCCCTTCCTACTTCCGGCCCCATCCTTTCTGAGGTCTGCACAAATGTGGGCTAATAGCTGCTTCTTTCCCCTAAAGCCTTTTCCACAGTTTTGGCATGAATGCTTTTTATATGCAAAGTGGGTGCGCAAGTGGTTCTTCATTGCCAGTTGATTGGAGTAAGTGTTGTTACAAACAGAACAGTAATATTCACCTGTTTTATGGGAGTTTCTGTGGTTGACCAGACTTCCTGCGTGGCGATACGTACGCCCACACTGGTCACAGGCGAAAGGCCGTCGGTCGCCTGTGTCCTCTGATTTGACTGAGGTCTCAGACTTTGTTTGTCCTGTCATCCCTTCAGGCAGTTGCTTGCAGCGTCGAGAAGAGGTAAAAGCCTGATTGGCATCTGAAGTTAACGATTGCATTCCTCCATCTGACCTGGTCCCATTCATCTGCATGAGGGCCTGGATCTGGTCATTGAGTTCCTGGATTTTGGCTTGGTTCTCTTTGTGCCTTCTCAGGTGATTCAAGAGCTGCTTCTGAATTTTGAAGGCCTTCCCACACTCATGGCAAGTATGCCTAGGGGAAGAGACAGGGCATGTGGTTAATTCTGTTTGCAAAACAGTCTACACAAGGAATAGAGCTGTGATGACAAAACACATCTGCAACACAAAAAACAGAGACTATAGGCAACTCTTAGCTTGTTTTGTTTGACAATTATTTAGAATTTCCAACAAGCATTAAAAATTTGCAACATGAATGAAAAATGTAAGAATTTTACATGTATTAATGATGTGCATTGCTGTTGGAACTAACCTCTTAATATCAAAGTGGGACCTCTGGTGGTTTTTAAGGGCCAACAGGTTGTAGAAGCGTTTCTGGCAGACGAGGCATCTGAATACACCTGTTTTGTGGGACTTTTTGTGGTTAAGGAGGGAGCCGGCGTGTCTGTATGACCGCCCACACTGATCACACTTGTAGTGACGATCTTCGGTGTCAATAGTTTCTTTGACGTGACCAGTGTCTTCATGCTGGGCAACATCATTTACTTTCATTTCCTCTTCACCATGTGTCGACTCATCCTTCCTCCCAGCTGTGCAGCCATGGTTCTCAAGATGATGGTAGCTGGTGCAGAAGATGCCACAGCTGCCACAGATGATACTCTGTGCTTCCTCCTTGCCTCCAGACACATCACTGCTGTTCATATGTAAATTATTAACATTTGCTACCCGGTCCTTGTTGTGTAGGAGCTGATGAGTTATCAAGTCCTGCCTATTGGCAAAACTTTCCCCACATGTGCTACAGATCATCATCTCTCCAGACTCATCATCTTTCACTTCTTCGTGGGAGGACATGGAAGAAGGCCCTGAGCTTGCAGGAGTACCATGGGACTGTGTGTGCCCTCGGAGATGGCTCCTGAGAGCCCTCATGCTGGTGTAACTGTTTCCACATATAGAGCACTGATAAAGATCTCCATCATCATCCTCCTCGTTAGCGTCATCACCTTCTCCGCCATCATTCAGTTGATCAATGCTTATATTTTCATGAAAATTCTGTTCAAAGTAACTTTGGTCTTGCCTACCATTCAGACCATGGAACTCTATATTACTCCCTGGATTTCCAATGGCACAGTGACCATTACTGTCCTGGAAATTTATATTACTGTCATAGTCACTGCTAGTAGTGTCATGTTGCTGCTGTAGCAGTGGGCAACTGTGAGACTTAATCCCTGCAATATCTGCAAATGTCTCACCACAGTCTGCACACATGTGCCTCTGCATCAGGTGTTCATTGTGAGGTAGATGCACAGTCATATCCTGGGAAAAGTCCTGATTAAACTGCTCATGGAACAAAGCTCCATTGCTGTGGTCAGCTCCATTCTCCTGCTCCATACCAAGCACAGGGTGAGCGCCATCCTCCTCCTCGTCTTGAGAGGAGAAGCAGCCCTGTTGGTTATCCAGAGTCAGAGGCTCTGAGGAGAGCCAGTCTCCCTCAGCGATGAGGCTAAAAGATGACGGCTGAGCTTTGTGGAGACGAAGATGACTTTTGAGGGCGGCCAGGTGAGGATAGCTCTTTCTGCAGATGGAACACTGGTAAATCCCGACCTGATGTGACCGTTTGTGGTTGATGAGGCTCCCAGAGTGCCGGTAGCTTTTACTGCAGATTTGACACTTGAAGGGACGCTCATCAGAATCTACAGTTGAAGTCTCTTCCATTTCAGTTGCATTATCAGCGTTTTGTGTGCACGTCAGGGCAGGATTGAGAATGCTTGTGTCCATGATTGGGGGTTCTCCCTGAGTGCTACTGGAAGATGGTGTCTGATTAGTGGAGCAGTCTGAGTACACATGACCGTTACTTCTAATCTGCTCCTGTGGCTGATCAAAGCCTCCATGATTATCTATTGATGATACTGAAGGAACATTATTTATTGGAGACGCATAAAAATTTGACTCAGGCGAAGCAATACTGTTGTCATATGATATATTGTGGTTCTCTGACAAGGTATCTTGAAGCCCAAATGACAGAGATGAGGAGTTATGCATTTGGATGTGTTCCTGGAACTCCTCATCATTGGGGAATAGTACCTGACACAAATGGCAAAAATTTACTGGAGCATCCTGGCTCTGAGGTGAAAACTGGTCCAGTGGAGTGCCTGTGTATGACCCACCCATTGAACCGGGGTCTGTCCCGCTCCTTGCCTTATGAGTTCTCTGGTGGCTGTAGAGGGCAGCCATGTTACTGAAGAGTTTGAAACACACTGTGCATTCAAACATTCCCACTTGGTGAGTCTTTTTATGATTGGTCAGGCTTCGATGGTGTATGTATGATTTGTCACACAAATCACACCTGAACGGTCGATTTGCTGCATCATCAGAGGTCTCGGATTGCGCATTATAAACAACCTCCGTCTTGTCCTCGAGTGGGCTATTTTCTGTAGAAATCCCAACACTGGCCGACTGCTCGCTGAGATGATCATTTTCAATTTCACGTGTGGGATATTCCATGTCTACCTTCCTATATGATTGCTCCTTTACTCGTCTGGCAAGATGAACCCTCTCATGTGTAGCCAGCTGTGTTGCCAGACGAAAAGCTTTCCCACATTCTGCACAGGAGTACTTTTTCTGTGAAGTGTGGCTCCGGAGATGACTTTTCAGGGCCAAAGCGTTAGAATTTTCTTTACCACATATGTTACATTGAAAAGAACCCACTTCGTGAGTCTTTTTGTGATTAGCTAGGCTACCAGCATGCCTATAACCACGTCCACATTCATCACATTTAAATTTGCGTTCTTCCTCTTGTTGAAGGTGAGCATCCATGTGCTCGAGCAGACTGGGCATATTGGGACATACCATGCCACATTGTTTGCAAGGAAAACCTGTAGTCCTTCCAGGATCTTGCACTGCCATTACAAGATAACAATTGAATTAAGTGTACCAGACACAGAGTGTATGAATATGCAGGAGGGAAATGCATTACATGCCTTTATTGTCTTTATATAAAAATAAGATAGTTCTTTACAATAAGGTCCAAGGAGTGTCCAGGGAGGGAATACGGCAGAGGACGTTGAGAACCAGTTCCACACAGTTAGGAGTGACTTGAGTTTAGGAGAAGCAGGAAAATTGGGCTGTTGAGGAAAGAAGAGATGCCAGTTAAGAGCTGTGGTGAATACATTAACAATGCATGCAACAGTATTCAGTTTTATGCAATAAGTATACAAGTATATATTATAGGTAGCTAATAAACATTTTTACTAAAGATATTATTTTTTTCTTCAAACAATCCTTCTACAATACAAATTACCAACTTAACTTGTGCAACACACAAGTGAACTGTGTCAGTTCTGTAGCAACAATGACAATCTCAATTTTTATGCTTCACAGGTGTTGATCCCTGATTTCCCTGTCTGTAAAAGTCAATAAATCTTTGGAAAGATCACCCACGGCATGTTAGTTTAAATGCGTCTCCAAGTAACCAGCATCATGGACAGACTTATTAAATTGAATGCAGTTGGCTAGAAACGGTACCCAGCCTGAAATGTTTTGCTACATCTCCGCACCAGCAGGCTAGCTGATCTAGCTATGTCAATAAACCGGGAGACCAACGCCTCTCTACAGATTTATTGCCACTGCAAGTACCCATACTCCCCGACATTATAAACAAAAACCGAATAAACACACGCGTCCTCGTCAGGTTATAGGAAGAGCGGACAGGCTAACTACGGTTAAATGTGTATAACGGCACACTGAGTTAACGTTAGCGCGCTTCCAACTAGCATCATCATAGCTAGCTAAACAAACATTGCACCAAAAAGCCAAGAAGTCAACGCGGAATCACAACGTCAGCAAATGCGTCAAATTAAATACCTGCAGCAGTACTGGTTCAATGCAAGCCTCCGAAGATATATTTTAAATCATTATTTTAAAAGTTATTTTTATGTAAAGGGCAACCCCCTTTTTTCCAATTGTCTTTTTTTTCTTCCATCCCCATTTCCACATTGCTCTTGTTGCTAGGAAACAGGAAATGTGCAGCAGAGATATACGTCCGTCTCAATTATAACTATGTGGACTAAAAGTTGAGTAAAACTGAGGCGAGCTCAACTGTAAAGTAACCACAAAGTAAACTTCAAACGCAAATAAAAACCAATAACTTAAATGATCATCTCACTATTCTGCTGCTGGATTTCGTAAAACTCCTAACTCACATTAGCTGCTTCAGACAGCTAAGCTAGCTAACGTAGCTAGCTGCCATTTACTTATGAGCATTGTAAATTATCCTTGCTTCAGCTTGACACGCGTGTTACCATTATGGCAGACAGCCTGCTAACTTTATTAAAATTGCCGTGTTTTACGAGGGGAGTTCTAATACATTTATGTGTCTTATATTGATATTTTTACCATTAAACGCATTAAAATGTTGCACACTTGGCTTGCCGAGAGCTTTCGTCATCATGGTCCTAGAGCCGTCCCCCATCCTGCAGCCAGTCAACAGCAATCACCGTGTCTCACAGTAAATGCAGTCGTGTACATAGGCGTTTTTCCAAGCATTATCGACCAACTATTAATGTCCTGATTCAGGTAAGTAAGACATTTTTTTTCTCTAATGCACACCAGACAGCTAATGTTAGCTAAATCCATCCCGTGTAATTACGGTCATGATGATGATGACACTGTCGAGTGAATTGGTGCAGCCGGTCCTAAAGCCAGCCATTTTGAGTTAGAGAAGTGTTCAGCAAAAAAGCTATTTAAAATGAATACGCACATATCGTGTTAACACCATCACACTGACTCATGATCTTTGATCCGTGTCTCCGGTCGGACACATGCCACTCATACACAGTGATCTCTGTCATTGCATCGCCAACTTCATCAAAGCAGTTAGCTTATTGTCCCTGAGGTCCTAATGCCAGCCATTTTGTGATTTAATGCACACCCACATTTCTGTTATTATGTTATAGAGATCTTTTCTGGTCCATCATCAGCCACTGTCACTGACGATCTGCTCTCCTAATTCATATCTGTCACAGCACTTTAGCCTGAGGTCTGTGGAACAACCTTCCAGTCTCATATCCTTATGCTGCTAATAATCTCTTTATTTACATAATTATTACAAAGCTATTTTTATATAATCTCTTTGCAGATATAAAGATGGCCTCTCCTCAGCCTGGCAGCCCACCTCTTGCAGAGCAATACACCCCTCCTGCACATGACGAAGAGAGCCAACAAGAGGAAGAGTTGCTGAGTGATCAGCCTGCAAAAAAACGTGGCAGAGGCAGGCCTCCAAAAGCCAAACCTTCCTTCAAATGCTCTTTATGCACAGAGGCTTTCAGGAGTCTATCAGCTCTGCGGAGCCACAAGCTTTCAGCTCATGTAAAGGACCGTCAGCAGCAACACTCATGCTCGCAGTGTACTAAAACATTCTCGAGCAAGGCTCAACTCTCAAAGCATGAGCGCACTCACTCAGCCCAGCGCCCCTTTCAGTGTCCCGACTGTCACAAGGCTTACAAGACACCCACAGAGCTACGCAACCATAGCCGCTCTCACACTGGGGAGAAACCTTTCGTATGCATAGACTGTGGTAAGGCCTTTATGCAAGCTATATGCCTGAGGATCCATATGACGCAGCACAGTGGAGAGCGTCCTTACTCTTGCCGTCAGTGCTCTAAGAGCTACCCCACCCTGTCTAAACTGAAGGTGCACATGCGCTCTCACACGGGAGAAAAGCCATACTTCTGTGCTGAGTGCGGTAAGAGTTTTGCCGACCCTTCTGTGTTCCGAAAACACAGAAGGAACCACCAGGGCCATCGGCCGTATGCTTGCGACGAGTGTGGAAAAACATACACAGAGCTGAAGGACCTGAAAAACCATGAGCGCTCCCACACTGGAGAAAAACCTTACCTTTGCTCCGACTGTGGCAAAGCCTTCTCCCGCTCCTCCTCCCTGGCCTGCCATCAGCGCATTCACTCCCAGAATAAACCCTATCAGTGCGAGCAGTGTGGCAAGGGCTTCACCCAGCTGTCCTCCTACCAGTCTCATCTCCGTACTCACTCTGGTGAGAAGCCATTCCTCTGCCCACAGTGTGGCAAGATGTTTTCTGACCCTTCCAGTTTCCGTCGCCACCAGCGAGCCCACTTGGGTTTCAAGCCCTACCCCTGCGATAAGTGTTCCAAGAGGTTTCGACAGCCAGCTGATCTAGCCGTGCACGAACGTGTCCACTCTGGAGAGCGGCCTTACAAATGCCAGAGCTGTGACAAGGCCTTTGTAGCATCGTGGGATCTGCGGCGCCACATGCTTGTCCACACAGGTCTGAGGCCCTTTTCTTGCACTGAGTGTGACAAGTCATTTGCTGAGCGCTCCAGCCTCAACAAGCACCGCCGTGTGCACTCTGGAGAGAGGCCCTTCAAATGTGAGGAGTGTTTGAAGTCATTCGTAGTCTCCTCAAGCCTGCGCAAACATGAGAGAACTCACCTAGTGGAGCAGTCTGAGCAGCAGCAGCAGCAGCAGCAACAACAACAACAACAACAGGAGACAGAGGCCGGGTCAGCCTCAGGCTTTACTGCCCACACAACTCTACCTCAGTTCTCCTGTACTCACTGTGATGCTACATTTGGAAGCTGGGATGAAGTTCAGGCACATGAAAATCTTCACTCCATTGACTCCACTCCTCCGACTGTAACCAAAATTGTGCCGTTGGGCTCACATGTCTGTGAAACCTGCCAGGCAGAGTTTGCACAGCTGGCAGACTTGCAGGAGCATGAGAAGCAGCATCCCAAGCCGAGGCCTCATGTTTGCAGCAACTGTGGCAAAGGCTTCCTCAACAAATCAGGACTGCGTAAACACCAGAAGATCCACTCCACCAGCAAACCGTACAGCTGCCCCCACTGTAGCAAAGCTTTTCTGTTTGCTGCTTACCTTCGCAAGCACTTACGGACTCATGCAGACATTGCCCCCGCTGCCACACAACTCAGTGACGTAAACATTATTCATACTGACCCGCTTCCCTCTCCTCCACCCCCCAGTGAGGTTTCCCCCTCCACTGTCGAACCCAGCACCATATCCCTGACTGTTCCAGTGACTGTTCCAGTGACTGCTTTTCAGACTCTACCAGAGTACTTAGTCAAAGAAGAGGGACTTTAAGCTTTTTTTACTGTTTTGGAATTTTGATTCCACAAATATTTAGCCATCTTTTTAGATGACGGGTCTGATTTGTTATTTTTCAAGAAAACTTCCTTCAAAAAGTTAAAAATAGTGTCTCCATGTAAATTGTCAGCGCTTTGTCACTGTTTTGTATTGTCATGATATTTGAAAGATGTTACGTATCATGTTCATGTTTTAAAATATATATTGTACTATAAGTATCCTACTATGAAACTGTCATATCTGTTTTAATCTCTTCATAAAAATGTGGTGTTCAAACATTTATGCTGATCACTTTAAAATATCACTTAAAATGTGATTTCATGTAAACATATAATGCGTTTTTAATTACAGCTTGTCTTAATTTTTTTGAATTTACATTTTGTTGGAACAAACAATTTGTAACTGTTTTACTGTGTAATTATTAGTATCATCTAATATTATAAAAATTGACAAGTCAAAAAAGTCAGTGGCGTTACAAAATATTCAGAGGAATTTTTATACCAATAAAAAATGTGTAATGTGTAAAAAGTTGTAAAGTTTGTGATTTTGTTTTAGTGGTTTCTTCATGTGCAAAACCAACTTGTGTTCGTATTGTTTCAGAGTCTGTGTTGTATTTCCTATGCACGAGCATCTTAAATGTTGAAGAGGGAGATGCTTACGAAAAGTCAAGTCAGCACATCATCTGGTGAACTGTAACACACATATTGATGACAATGACATTTCTTGCACCCATAAAAGACTGAATGCGAAGCCAGCGTGAAAGCATTCCATCAGCGGGCTGCAGCAATTAAAGGTAAGCTCTCTTACTGCTGCACACTTTATACCCATTACCCATTTTACCTTGAAGAACATTAAGAACCACATATATTTGCTGTGACATTTTCTGAATGCTTAAATAAACATTTTTCATGCTTAATGCTTCCTTAAAGCTTTCTTTTGTGCATCTGCACTGCAACTTATGGGTACATCCTGTTTAAAGATGGAAAAATCTTTTATTGTACAGGGCAGAAAAAAATGACAAACTTTGGAGCCAAAATCATCATTAGATTCTGTTCAGTCGCTGCTTAACTTGTCGACGTTTTGTCAATTTAATGTTATGGTCCTGAAGAAACAAAAGCTGATTTTAACTGTATATATATATATATATATATATATATATATATATACACAGTTGAAATAAACTCATTTGAAACTTAAGATAAAATTCCTGACACTCAGAGAAAAGATCTATAATGATATATAAGCATGACTGAACGTGAAATTATATGTTCTTCCAACATTCCCACTTTTAAGATTCCCAACAAAAGCCAGAAGTGTCGATGGCAGCCATAGTAACAGGCCTCATCCCCATCCTGCGGACGGCAGTGGATGCCACCACCACCTACAAGTGCCGCTCCCTGTGGTTTGGCTTCCTGTGCATCCGCCTGGTGATCCTCTTCCTGGCTGAGCTGCCCTTCACCAAACTGGACACTGACTTCACCTGCAACAGCACCAGTGACATCTGCACCAGAGCCTGTTTTAATACTCACTTTAACAAACCTATGATGGTGGCCTGGAACTTCATCTACATGCTGGTTATCCTCTCCGTCCTGCTCATGGAGCTGTTCACCTCCCACCTGCGCTCCCTGGCCCAGAAGAGGATCTCCCAGATGAAGACTGATGTGGAGCTGGAGGCTCAGGTCGTGTCCACAGACCCAAAGGGCAAGATGATTATAGATCTCCACACAGACAGATGCACAGTAGGCTTCTACCTGTTCAGCATCAGTCTGCGTATTCTGGTTGAAGCCTGGTTTGTGTATGTTCTGTTTTCCTGGAACCTGCCAGCACTGAATAATGGTCCATACAAATGCTCGACAGACATCTGCTCCAAGTTACATGTTTGTGTTGTGAGGGCCGCCCCAGAGAAACGCATGTCTATTTATGCTTTGGCTTCTACCTCAGGCATGATTATTGTTTGTTCAGTCTTATTCTGTATGTACTCCATTACTCACTACCTTTGCAACTTTTAAATATTGACCTTTTTTTTTAAATTTACAATGCTCTGTTTTGGAATATATGAATTATACGAAAATATATTTACTGTGTTTGTATTGATGCCTCTTCTGAGCAACATTCAGTTCATATATTGTATATTTATAAAGTATGTAAAATAATGCTTAGTTGCTCTTGTGTGATTAAATTTTCTGTTGCATTAAGTTTATACTAACCTCTTAAGCCCTGTTGGAGGTTTACATATGTTGTGAGATGTGTTTTGCTGACACAAAAGGATCTAGGTGTTAGCTGCATGATGGTGTTTCTGAGTCAGGTTTTTCCTATGTTTTAGTCGGCGCAAAAACACAAACTCTGCCACAGGGACAGTGTCAAAAACACACCCATGTACACTGTATACTGCCTCAGCAGCTTTGATACGTAACACTGAAAGGAATCATTTAAGGCCTTATTCTGAGAACTTAGATTCTTTATGATACCATATTTTATGTTGATATGCTGTAATACATATTTGTATTATGGTATTTACATTGCGAAATATTTGATGGATATTTATTCAGCCAGATAATCAAATACAAACTGCAGCATTTATTCTTGTCATTCATGACTTGAGTTGCTTCCAACGAGGTGAAAGGTGGAGGCTGACAGTTGGCTAGAGTTTATGTTTATTCTTCAGTGAGATGGACTTCCTGTTGCTGTGCTTCATAGTGTAGAGCAGTGCTGCACCAGCGTCTGTTAGAGACTGGTGGGAGGAAGATGAAAGGAAGAATTCTCAGAAAAAGTTGAGCAAAACGGGCAAAGTATTCTAGTACTAAGCAGTATAAGTTCTAAGGACATGACATGAATTAGCTGTGAGTCTGAAATGATTTTGTCTGGGAAAAAAAATACAAAAGAATTAAGTGTTTAAGTGTGGTAATTCTAACCAATGTGAGGCACTGAACCTGATAAAAAAATACTGTTAAAAACTCACCCTTGGGAAGTTATGTATGTTGTTGTATATTGGCTCCATGGTTTTAACCCAGTCTTGGTATGTCTGTTTGTCATCTGCACTGCGATTATGCTCTCTGCAAACAGAGACACACTCACTTTGTACAGTACAGTATTTGCCCAGACTAAGAAATACTCTTCATCCAATAAATAAACAACATGCATCCAGACACACACTGTCATTTTACTGATAATATCAAGTTGATCATAAGGAATAACAACAGAAAGATATACTGTATATTACTTATGAACCTTCCTTCACTGACTCTCTGTACATCTTAGGATTGATTTTAAGATTTTAATGTTTTCCTTCAAGTCATTAAATGGGCTAGCTCCTACCTATCTCTCTGACCTTTTACAACCACACGTCCCATCAAGGTCACTCATGTCCACTGACCAGTTGCTTCTGGTTGTACCAAGATCAAAGCTGAAGCACAGAGGGGATCGTGCCTTTGGAGTTGTAGCCCGCAAACTCTGGAACGAGTTGCCTCTGCATGTTAGGCTGGCCCCTACACTGCCTGTTTTTAAATCCTGTCTTAAAAGACTTCTTTATTCCTTGTCTTTTTCTTATGGTCTTATCGCTTTTATTATGTTATCGTCCTTTTGTCTTTTAAACTGGTCTTTGTGTTTTTATTGGGTTTATTGGGTTTTTGCTATTTTTGATTGTACAGCACTTTGGTCAACAGTTGTTTTTTATTGGAACCTTTGAATTAGAGAGAAATGTGATAAATAATGGTCTTATAAGCATAAAAAATCTACAGCTCATCAGAATAATCTGATATATTTGAACATTTTAATGTCATTTTTCTACTGAAGAGCCATCCAAGTTCAGCTGATTTTCATTTCCCTTTAACTTACTTTTTTCTTTCTACGTTTTGTTCTCTGTAATCCAGTGCAGTCATATTTATCATCTGAATTCATATTTTTGTTTATAGCATTTGCTGCAAAATGTTCTTAACGGCTTTTTAATATCGCCTGAACAATTACTGGATTTATCTGTTTGTTTTTGTAATTGTTCCTGTCTTTTGTCTTTTTTTTCAATGTATATAGAATCAGCACTCATTAAACCCATTTGTCTGACTTCAGCATGAAGTAGCTCTCACTCTACATGTTGCCCACACACTAACGTCAGTCAGCATTTCCTCCATCCCTCCTGTAACTCACATTGCTCTCTCGATCAGCTTCTTCTGCAGCTCTCCTTCTCTCCTGGCGTCGAGGAAGCGGCCTCTGACAGCCAGAGTGGCGCTGGCCTGTGACGAGTTGAGCTGAATGATGGCCAGAGACAGTGAGGACAGAGCCGCCGAGCTGAGAAGGAGGGTCACACTTTTGTCATAAGAGTGCTTCTCAACATTTACAGCTTCAGCCTTACCATTGTATTACTGTGCAAACACACGCAGGGGCCACTTTGTAGCTGCTCAGACGATAAATTGCACGACCTTCAATCAGTATATGAAGCGGGCAGACTGAGTTGAGAGGTTCATTTACAGTGTGACTAAATGTTAGAATGGATGAGAAATGCGATTTACATGCTGCAATCATTTCTGCATGATGTGAAGGCTGCCGTATCTCAGCAACAGCCATTCTCCTTGGATTTTCAAAGCTTTGCCTAAAGGTTCACTGAGATTGGTATGAAATAATATATCTAATCAATTGTTGTCCTCAGGGTGAGAACGCCTCGTTGATTAAAGATATTACAAGATAATGACTTGTTTAAGCTCACAAGGAGGCCACAAGCATGCAAACAGCAAAGAGTGCTCTGTGTGGGTGAGGCAATCTCAAAACAGAAAAGTGAGAGAAGCACTGTAATTAAGGAAACATCATTATCACCTGTCATCAGTAACATCTCGATCCACAGTGATCACTCTGAGCATCATCTGTCCGTTCCTCTGCCTGTACCTCATCTGCAGCTGGATGGACACACGGCTACCAGAGGCTGGCGCTGACACTGAAAAGCAGCACAGAAAGAACACAAATATGAATCAAGAGAGTTTCAGGTTTTTTTTAAACAACAATCTAGTTGAGTGTTACTAAATATGGTGTCAGGGCCTGGTTATAGATTTAGGTTTGGCAAATATAAGTGCTGTAGTGGTCGAATGAGTCAAACAGCACCCTGGCCTGTTAAAGGAGTCAGTGGTCAGACTGGCTCAGATGAACCACCTCTGACCCATCTGATGATGCCCTCCACTCAGAATACAGGCTGCTCCCCTCACACAAGTGATCCCAAGTTCAGGTTGAACTGCTGAAGAATTCATTTGTGTCTATTAAGTCCAGATGCCCAACTAAGCTGTGTCTGTACTGAATTATGAATAAGAGTCAAAAGCAAACATGCAAGGCTGTATTTATGCACAGTGGTGCTTTTAGCTAAAAGCTAATATCAGCATGCTAATATGCTCACAGCAACAATGCTAACATGCTGATGTTTAGAGGGCAATATTTATCAGGATTCATCATCTTAGTTTAGCCTGTTAGCATGCTAAAATTTGCTAATTAGCATTTAACACAAAGTAAAGATAAGGCTGATGCGAATTAGTTTTGCAGGTGTTTAGTAATAAACCAAAGTTGAAGATGGCGTTAGAGGAAAAATCAGGGGATCAGGGGAATTTATCTTTTAAGGACCTGTAGCAAACTTCAGGCAATCCATCCAATTGTTGTCAAGATATTTCACTGAAAACCAAAAATGTCAACCTCATGGTAGTGCTAGAGGAACAGTCAGGGAATCACCAGAGTCAGTAGGATTCATTCTCTGGGCACCATGAATGTCTGTACAAAATATCATGGCAATCCACCCAATAGTTGTTTTATTTTTGCCTGGACCAAAATCATAACCCTACTGACATTGCCATCCCTGGAGCTACGCCGCCAGAGCAGCTAAAATGTTAATTTGATCGAAGTTTAATGAAAGCTGTTTCTCACTGACAGACTAGTAATATTTCTTTGTTGCCTTGACAGTTTCTGCAGTAGATATTGCCTTTTCTCAGAAAAATTACAGGTAGAATTGAGACATGTGCATTTAAATGGACATATTCCTGTCTTTCCAGAAGTGGCAAGACGTGGACTTCTTTTGCAACTTTTTTACTGGGCCTATTTTTGCATTTTTCCTCAATCCAGATTTGTTAGTTCTTGTTTTCAGATGTAATGACTCTGGCTCACTTTTCTCTCTTGCAGTGATCTCAGATTGAGACTTCAGGTTTTCTTGGTTGGCAACAACAGAAATCAACATCTTGCAATGTTCAGCAAGACCTGAACCATTTTTTTCCCCCTCACCTTCTGCGCCCTGTTCATTGGCTCCAAACTGGAAGGTGATCTCTGTATCTGGGTCCACGTTCCCAACCTCTCTGGTCCCTTTGTGTCCTGCTTCCCTCTCTCCTCTCATACTCCTAGACCAAAGGAGAACATCAGTCAGTGCTGTGGGCTTTGTTAATAATGCAATTTAAAGTGCATTCATGTGCCAACTAGACCACTTGATGAAGAATTTTGAAATATTAGTATTGAAGGTATATACAGCGCAGATCTTACAGTGACTGGGGCAGCAGTAATGTGACAGTACAATTTGTAGCTATGGTCCTGTTCTCAATGATCTGTTCAAACTCTGGGTGCAATCTTTTGACACTTGCTATCACCACCTAGGGGAAAACACACACACACACACACACACACACACACACACACACACACACACACACACACACACACACACACAGACAACAAGGACGGATGAGTGACATACATAAAAATATTGGCACTCAGTTTAAAAATCTGACAATTGTTGAAACACAATTACAAATCGTCTCTTACTTTGCCTCCAGTGCGATCAGCGAGTCTTCCCAGCTCATCCAGCCTGCAGTATGTTCCCTCTATGGCCAGCACAGACACTGTCACACTAATGAAAGAAGGACATTTCAGTATGAACTTCATTACAGCACAGTGCACAACAGACCACCCCCACCTCTCTGACCCCTTATTAGTAATAATATTTGCACTTATAGTAGTCTTATAGTTAATTTTGTTGGTGGAGCAACAGTGCTTCAAGTAAACTATGTAAATGTATGTCAATTGTCTGTTCAGCAGTATAATATTTATGTTAACGCTTGTTCCATTCTTGACATTGATGAGGAGATGTGTACCAACCCGTGACTGGCAGCATATTCCCCCAGCTCCTGGTAAAAGATGGTGGATGTGAGGAGGGTGTGAGCATCATTATCCTCTACCTCCAGATTCCCCAACTCTGTGTTAGCCTTTCCATCTGTACAGATAATCACCTTCGAGATCAGCAGGGATAAGCATATCAGGATTGTATTGTTTTGAAAAAAAAATGAAAAATGAAAAATTGACACATGATTGCTTTAGGAACATGATTGCTTTAGGTTTGTTTTTTTTGCCGGGTTATATTACAAATCATATAAACTTTACATCACAGCTCATCTGGTTAAAAGTGCAGACTGATTTGAAAACTGTGCTCTACAGTGCCACACAACAATAACGTGACTTTGACCCCCAAAAATGTTTTTACTTAAGGTTGTCCCAAGTATGTTCTTAAGTTCAGCCTGTACTGAAATGAATGGAACTTAATGCAGGCCTGAGGTTTAACAAATTAAACTTTATATTCAAATAAAGTGAGTACAAGTGACCATCACTGTGTGGGATTCTTGGTTCCTTTTCACTTGTTATTATTTGTTTATGGGTCTGTACACCTGTCATAAAGACTTTGGTATTCATTAACTTTGCTGATTCTATGCAACTATGCAGTGCTGTGAAATGATCATTTACTACAGGTCACATGTATAATGTAGTACATGTAAACTGTAAATGGGCTAAAACGTACCAAGACACTAAACCTACCCTGGACCCTGGCTGTCTGGAGGCCATTGCAATCGCCAGGAGGGCAGCTGGACCGAGAGCTGTAGTCCCACTTTCAGATAATCTTTCAACAAGAAGAAAATCAAAAAATACATTTGTTATTTGAAGATGACAAAGACAATTGATTGCACACCAATCACTGATTTTTCTCTTACCCCATAACTTGTCTCTGTAAGTAGTCCCTGGTCTGTGAGAGTGGAGGTGGACTGGGGAAACTGGCTGCAGCCTCTTTCAGATGGTCGCTGTTAGTCAACTCAGCACCACTCAGGAAATGTGACGTGAAATTCTCATATCCATGCATTGTCACCTAGCAACAGTAATATTAACTTTATATAAGAAAATAATAAACTGAAAAACAAATCAAATATGAGTCAGACACAAACTTAAAAGTCAGAAATAGATAACTAAAGGAAAATTAAGGAGAATCAGGGAGAAAATGTAAAATGTACATACAAATCTATTGTGAACAGTTTTTTTTAGATCAAGACTCTGATGATTATGTATGTACCTCATTGTTGAAGGTGATGAGTCCCACTCGTATGTCAGGCTGTTGTTCACTTAGTCTCTGAACACACTGCAACACGGCTTCCTGGACAAACTGGTTTGTATACAATGATTTTTATCACCAATGGCATCTTTATGGAATTTTGGACAGCTGTTATTGTTGTGATACTCCATGTTGTAATTTTTCAATTGCTAAGTATTGATTTTGTAGTCAAATTATAATGTTGTGTTACTTAGAGAGTTTGTCCCTTTTTAAATGAACTCTAACTGGATCTACAGTAGCTTGCATAGTGTTAATTTTCAGTCTTACAAAGTTAAAAGGAGACTTGAAAATGAGAAAAAAAACTCACCTGAAGACGGGATCTGTGGACAACATGCTCTCCCTCTGAGACCTTAAAACAACAGAGACTGATCATTTGAAACGCCACAGGTTGTATTTGTGAATGCCAGCTGTCATGATACCAACAGTGAACAGATCGGTGTCAGTCATGTGCTTTTACCTGGGAGGTGATGCTCATGGAGCCTGAGATGTCGATGCAGAAGATCAGCAGAGCGTCAGCAGCACACATGGGCTTTTCATTAGGATAGAGCAAGAAGAGACCATCATGGTGACCACTTAGAGGACACTGTGGTATACTGGGAGAGCTGGTCAACTCCGAGCGCTGACAGAAGTAACACACATCAACCTGTAGAAGAAGTCCACTCAGTGAGAGCAACCAGAGAAACATTTTACAAACCAGCCTGCAGTCTGTATCAATCAAACCAATCCAAGTTATCCATTGTTTCATTATGTTTTGATCAATAATACTTATGCTTGACTGCCTCTAAGAGTTTGTCATGCTCTGTTATTTCCAATGATTAGAAGGAGATTTACAGTTATTATTCACATTTGAAATCAATGACTCTTAATCGTTTACCTACTTATCAGTTTCAGAATAAAAGTCAAATGAAATACAGTATGTAATTACCACATTGTCGTAGGAGGAGTCCAGCACAGAGCCACACTGGGAACAGGAGGCGGGTTCTCCTTGTATGGTCTGCACTGGAAATATGTAAACATGATCGACATCATAAGCGAGTAAGCCTGAAAATAAACCTAGATGGCAGATAATTAAAGTTTTATGGTGATGATAAAAGTTTACTGACCTCTTTCCTCTGAGAGTAATTTCCCTAAACTGACGAGGACCACATTAGGATTCCCTGGCAGAAGCCCCTTATCTGCTGATCCTGGGTTGGGAACAACAAGAGCATTAAAAATAAGCATTTGTGTTGCATTGGTGGTGTAAAACATTCATAACGAGTGTTATTCTTTTGACTGCATAACTTTTACAGTTACCTTTACCAGTAGGTGATGGGACACATGACGGGTCTGAAAGGGATTTCTGAGATGATGAGGGAGATGAGTGGGATGCTGGTAACAGAACCAGGTAATCTGGCATTGACTTCATAAATGAAGGTCTCGGAGGAAGGGGTGGGGCTGAGGTTTGAGCAGAACAGAATAAACTGGGATGATCTATATGTTCCTTACAGACTATTTGAACAAAAGCTGCTTCAAATCTAGAGAATACAGTATGTTGTGTCAAAAAAACAGAAATAAAACTGTCATCTGTTTACCTGATATCTGGGCCGACACGCTGCTAGTATCAGCTGGCAGCTTCAACTGGACCCCCGTGCCTTCTGGTGTAGTGTATGAGTAGTTTGGATCCCATGGTTGTGCATTTAAATCTGGTTCACTTTTAGGGAGGTCATAGGTGAATGTCTGACTGTTGGTGTTGGGGGAAGGAAGTGGCTGGCAAGGGGACTGGCTGTTTGCTGCAGGTCTCATGTGTGGTGGAAGAAGAGCTGGGTAAAAGCAGATAGGAGCAGTGTGTTAAAGCAATAATTAACCCAAACAATAAAAACTGTCGGTCACCTAGTAGGATGCAGATCAATGAAATACCTACATAAGAGTAGTGGACCGCCAAACACACAGTGATTTACCACCTGCAGCTCGACCAAACTACAGGCTTAAAAGGCTAGTTCACCCAAATTATGAAAAAACACATTTTCTCTCTCTTGGGATGCACTAATCCAATACGTCGGATTAGAATACTGACATTATTAAGCGCATCAGGTATCAGCAATGATGTGGCTGAACCACATTAAATACATTTTCTTTCTGCAAACGTCACTGTAGAATTCAGTGTTTTGATTCAGTCACATAGCGATCCCTGGCATCACCTTACCATGCAGATTTCAAATTTGCAAAAAGAGAGAACTGCTATCGGATTCTAGGTATCAGCACCCTGAGCTTAAGTATTACAATCTGTGTGGGGAGAGAAAATGTTGAAACGGTGCATCCCTAACCTTTAGTGGTACTGTATCTAACCATGCAGATACGTTTGGTTTAATATATTCAGATTTTCAGATCGGTTACCTGCATCTGTGATTTCTGCCTCCAGCCCAAATGAAATGCACCATTTATGATATGCCACAAATTTTGCTGCATGTGCAAAGAAATGTTCTTGCATCTGAAAATAAGGCTGTGGTGGCCTACAGATTTGAGAAGCAGGCATGTTATGGTAAGGTCGCTGGTTTAAACTCCCTCAAACTGGATAAATTTAGGTGTGGAAAGAGAAAGAGCAGGGCATGCCCTTACCGCTGATGGGATGCCTTTGAGCAAGGCACTTAACCTCTAACTTCTCCAGTGGAGCTGCTCAGTGGTCATCAGATAAGACTGGATGCACTGGCCAGCTTCCAGGTGTGAATATGTGTTTTTTTTTAAATTATCAAATTAATGTCAATAAAGAGCAGCAGCTAACTTTCCTGTGTGTTTGGTAGCCCTCAGTGGATTGTGACTGAGAGGATAGCGTTGCATTTTAGGGTAAATTACTCCTTTAAGATATCGGTATATATGGTATTTAAGATAATACTATAGAACAGACACTAAACTTGTTCAGCCATACATTTACACTAATACTGCCACATTCACAGTACCTGTTTTTCGAGGAGGTGCTGTCTGCTGAGGGGTTATACTGATGGAAGAAGCTGTCTCCAGTTTATTGTGAAATTCTGCATTTTCATAGAAGGAAGTGGGCTTCACAACCTTCTTCACCCCCTTGCTCTTTTCCAACTGTTCAATAATCTTGGGGGGAGATGGGTGGGATTTCGGTGATTTGGCTTCTGCAGAGCTTGTTGGAGGAGGGGGAGGAGGAATGCGAGGACGGATCCGGTTAACAGGAGGGAGAAGAGCTAAAAAGCATAAATAATAAAAATAAAACTATATACGGTGGCTGTAAATTTGAGAACTGTTTCTTGCAAGAGAAATGTGGGCACAGACATAACAACTGGTGCAGCGGTGACCTTTGTGCTGTGAAGAAAATATGACTCAGGTGGCAGATGGCTTTTACTGAGCAAAGCAAAGTATCTGAAAGGAATATCTCCTCTAAGATAGACAGGAGAGGTTGTGTGTGTCACTGATTGCATAATACATAATAGTACTTAACCATCCAGTCACCCAGAAAGCGCTGATGAAAGGAACAATCCACCTGTGGATACTTTTACACAGTTATATATCATCAATCTTTCATATTCAAAACAAATTAGCAGTCATTTTGTGATTAAGTATTGGACTTTACTTCTTTAATCTTTCTCTCAATTTATACTTCAGTTAATGACTTCCTACATTTCCCAGAATGCCTTTTTAAACAAGTATTAGTGCTACAAATTTCGATTTTTCCTTTGATGTCACATGCCAGGAAGTGATTGAAAGAAATCCCACCTGAGCGTTTAAATACATTGGCATTGTCCTTCTGAGTCACTGATGGTGGCACATAAACAAACCCACAAGCAAATTCCATTGTGAGGTCACCTGCCTGTAAGAGAAAGGACATTATTCAACATAACGTGGCACCTAATAACACATTAAAGAGGCTACATTAAATTCTTTAACACATAACACACACACTTACAATCTAATCCACAGTAATCAAGGTAAATTACAGTACATTTTTCTCTGGGGAGCATGTGACATTCAGTTTTTAAGATTTTGACACACCTTTAAGAAGTGCTCCAATAAAAGAAACATCCAGACAATGCAGCCAACATGTATGTATTGGTTCGAAAATTAAAATGACCTAATCCTCTAAAAAAATAGACATATCTAAGACGTACTTACACATGCAGAGTCCTTTGAATGCTGACCGACAACCAAAAACATGAAATCCTCCCAGGTCTCAGAGTCACTGCATGACGTCATTCATTATTTGTCTCAGGCATCTTGTCCAACAGGTTTCTTTCCTCAAGAGTCTTCTATGATACCAAATCGGGCGTGTTCACAAAGCTGAGAGGTTGGGTGGTTAGTTAGAGATTTATCGCATATTGCCTAACTCTAGTTAAACATTTCATAAATGTAAATAAAATGGGTGAAAGAATAGAAGCTGAATTGAAAAGCATGGCAGTAAAATGTTGAAGGTCAAGATGATTAATATAGACTGATGATTAATAGCCTTTTCAAAATAAAAGAATATCCTACACTGACTATCCTTTCTTCTTATTGTTTTTGTTAATTGTCTCTCAGTATTTTCTTTGGCCTATGTTTGATTCATGTAATGAATCTAGATGTGGAATAAATTATCTGGTTGCAAAATAAAAACAAAAACAACAACAAAATTTCATGGCAATTCATCGGATAGTTGTTGAGATTTCAGTCTGGATCAAAGTGTTGGACCAACAAACTGACCAACATTACCATCCATAGACCCACACAGCTAGCATGGCAAACAAATAAATAAAAGTCAACATGACAGATTAGAGGCAAAAAAATTACACTTTTATTTTGAAAATCCACTCTCTCAGTCAAAGTCACTTCTGTGTGCTTCTATATAATACTTTTTAAGTAAACATTAACCTTGTGTGCACAAATCATAGTAAACCTGTGCCTGGGTAAACCTGATGTTTCATTTGACCTGTTGACTCAGACATGATGGTAGTAAATAAATAACCTCTCTTATTCTCCTTTGTTGCGTCTTAACGTGCACACATACATGCAAACGCACGTACATACTCACACATATACACATACAGCTCCTGCACAAACAGTACATTCTAGTCTTTGATAAGTTAATTCTTATTGCAGAAGTACTCAAAGTAGGTTAGAATATTAAGGCCTTAACATATTTTACATTTCAAAAATGGCTGGGAACAAATTATATATGACATTAACTCAAAATCAGTGTGACAACATATAATATAATAATAATTGTTATTTTTAGAAGATTTGAAAACTAACTCTTTGTGAGAAATAAGTTTAGGACGTAGTATATTAGACAGTGTGGCATCACTCGGCAACTTCAACATAATTTGCTGGGTAGAAGCCCTCCTTCCCTCCACTCAGGACTCCTCGACACCAACCCTGGTCGTCCTCCTCCTCGACCTTCAGGAACACTTCACCTGGGATTAAAATGAAGAAAATTAGTCATATTCACAGAAAATAAAAGTCTGTTAAAATGCAACATCTTGCTTCTGTGATTCAACATATTAAAAAAATCCTTGTTTTAATAAAGAGTAAATTATGTGTCATGATACGCAAAGTAGTAATTTTTTGTTTACTTTAAAGTACTACCAACCGACCATATGGGAGTTTTCTAATTGGCCACCTTACTCATTCTTTGACACTTTGACTATACTATAGTTCAACTAGAATAACCTCTGTGAGTCCAGTAGATACTGCAGCAAATCCAAATAAAAACACAGCACAACTCCTTGTTAAAGCCATTGCAAAAATGCCTTAAAGTGTTGTTCCTGTTAAGGCCACTAGGTGCCTCAATCTCAATCAAATCTCCACTTTTTCAATGCTTTTTTAATTTTTTGTATAAATTAGGATCTAAGAAGTTAGTGATTTGAAAAAATATTTAGAAAATATTTCATTTTTAGAGGGTGTGTTTGCCTTGATTGACTGTGATGGTTGCTGTTTGCTACATCAGCTTTACTCAGTTGCCCAGAAGTGGGTCATCTGGCTACAAAAGTTACAGACACCTTGCAAATGGTACTTTCATGTTTTACACTCATGTTTTTGTACTGTTTGTTTAGATTCCAATGCTTTATTATATAAGTAAAACATCTATTTCCACACTTGGATAAAACTACGCCATCATACAGCAAGATAAAACAGTAACATTTGCAAAAGACAAAGGAGTTGTCATGACGACACCTCTGATTCTGGTGCCACTCTAGATGATGAGGCGAGCAGTTGGCCAAAGCTACACTGGGAAACTTCGATTTTGATAAAGAGGTGGCCTTAAAACATTATATTTGAACTTCAATACCCAGAAATCCTGTAACGTAACATCAGTAAACTGCACACAGCACACTTATGTTTACCAGCCTGTCTGTCATCATTTTAGAGAAATGGGATGCATTTCTGTCTTCCCACTCCCATTTATACTGATACAACGGTTGTAATTTTGTATAAAAATCTTGCCTATTGTAGCTTTAACATTGAGAATAACACAACTGTCGTCACATCACACTTTATGTGTCACCTGATTTAAAGGACAGCTCATCACCCTCCTCTCCCACGTAGTCGTACAGAGCTCGCACCTTCACACCCCCAATCATCACGCTAACAGAAGAAGACAGTGATGTTTAAACAGTCAACAGTCACATAGATAGGAGTTGGAATAAAATGTACATTGTTCTTTTTGGTTATTTTTAAAAAATTTGTTACCATATATTGAAAGCACTACACTGGATAACTTACGGTCGGCCCTCTTTTCTTTTCTGGTCTCTCTTTTTTCTGTTTAGCTTTTTTACTGGTGGGACCCATTCCTGATGGATGAGATAAAAGTTAGGGTTTCAAATTTATCAACTCTTTGGTCAAGTTAAACACCTACAATGAATGCATTGCAAGATCATGCAAATATTCACACAACTTGAGGTAATTTGGGGGCTTTACACCAGAGATCTGAAAACACTTCATGTCTAAAATGTTAACTTTTCATGGAAAAAGTCTCATTTATATGGGTTTTAGACAATGTGTGAGGCCATATATTTCTTTAACTGAGGTAAAAACAAGAAAAACACTACTACAACAAAGATTTTCACACAAATACAACAATAATTCTTTTAGAAGATCTTGCCACCTTTAGTTCATGTTTCTAAAGTAAGAAATAAAGATAAATGATGTATCATTCTATTGTTTATTGTGATTTGGTTGTCCTGAGAGTGCATGTATTTTTTTCCTCTATGTACTGGAGTGAAACTTTGTAAAATACCTCAATCTTTGGCCAGTTGGTGGGCATGCCAGGACCGTGGTTGTTCTTCCACCATTTGACATCATCTTGATCATTGATGGACATCAGAGTGTGGTGGAGCTCACTGTACACTGCCTTCACACTGACACAAGGACACAGAGCTGGTTTGTCATGACACAGTAAATACACAGAAACACTTGCTCTGCATTAACCCAAGAGTCACACACACTATTCTCACACCCAGTCATCTGATGGCTGCTCACCTCTCATTGTTGGTGATGTCAAGATGTCTGTGGATGGAGAGGAAGACCTGCTTCAGAAAGCTGATCCTCTTCCTCTCCTCCTCCTGCGACTGTTCAAAAATGGCTTCCATCTCCTCCATATAGCGAGGTGTGTAAGACGTCACATCCTCCAGCACTTTCTCGTAGTGCTCTCTACTCTGCAGGCAGCTCACAAAAACAGTTTTATGATGAAACGTTGCTGTACACTCCCTCAGGAAGAACATTTACTGTGTTTCTTTAATGGAGGACAATCTAAAATGTATAAATCATCTGGTGCTCTTTACTGTTCCCATGCTGGTCTCCATAAACACTGAACAGTGTAACAGTAACCCATCTCCATACAAGGGAAATGCTTGGAACAGAAATGTAAGGCTGGGGCTTGTGTTTAGAGTTGATAGTTGAACTGAATAAATATCACTGCATGCAGCAGGCCAACAAAACATTCCTGGAATGCAACATGTTTAACTCTGTGGCACGTCGTGAATCAGGAATTGTGAATTTAAATGTGCTGTGAATGAAGCCCTTATTCAGCATGCATGACTTGGAGTGAAGTGGTACAATGTGTTAACATCTCTCCTCACCTTCTCTTTCTCCTCTGAGGCCTTCTCTCTGGCATCTGTGATTTTCTGCTTTTTCTCTGGACTCATCTCAGAGTTTTCGTTTGCTTGTTTCTCTTTATCGAGGGCTGTTTGCTCCCTCTGACAGGACTTGTGATAGGCAACCCGGACCTTCTCCAGCTGTTGAATACACACACACACACACACACACACACACAAACACAATTTACTTAATGGAAAAGTACGACATATTTTGAAATATTCTTATTAGCTTTCTTGCTGAGAGTTAGATGAGAAGATCAATACCACTTTCAAATCTATCCGGTATATATGAAGCTAGGGATAGACAGGATATGGTTCGCTTAGCTTAGCACAAAGACTGGAAACAGGGGGAAAAAGCTAGCGTGGCTCTGTCCAAAGGTAAAAAAATATGCCTACCAGCACCTCGAAAGCTCACTAATTAACATGTTATATCTTGTTTGTTGAATTTGTACAAAAAATGTAGTGACTTCCTCGAGTCTTGTCCGGCACATAACTCCCCATAACACTGCAACAGGTCGCTGATACACTGATTTAATTTTGCACAGCATTGTATTGTATATTTAATGTTTCCAAATTTTCAAATCAAGTTGAATTTTTGGTCAGTTTAGTTTGTTTTAATTTATTGCTAAAGTGTATTTTTTTGTGGCTAGGTTTAGTCTCTCAAAGATTAGCTTCTTAATTTTACATTCATTTTCATTCAAGTTACATGCTGTGCTTTAAATAATGATGTATAACTTGCAAATATGTATGCATAAGGACTAGTTTGACATTTTGGGAAATGCATTACTCACTTTTTTGACACGAGTTAAAAGAGTTGATTGACAGCACTTTCATTTCTGTAACCTAAATGTGCAGCTACAGCCAGCAATCCATTAGCTTATCTTACAGGGAGTTACGTGCCAAACCCCTGTAAAACCATAATCTATCGATTTTACACTTTGACTTTGTATGGCTTAAACAAACAAGATACAAAGTGTTAATTAGTGAGCTTCAGAGGTGCTGGAGCCAAGCTAGCTGTTTCCCCTGTTCCCAGTGTTTATGCTAAGTGAAGCTGTCTCCTGGCAGAAGTTTAATATTTATAATAAAGACTTGAGAGTGGTATCAATCTTCTCAGCTAACTCAGCAAGAAAGCGAATAAGTCTGTTTTCCAAAATGTCGAAGTGACAGTTCATTTTTGACCTTTAAAATAGTAGTTTGACAAAAAAAAGTACCAGTTCTTCAAAGTCCACTTACTAGCTTTTTTCTGAGCTTTCAACCGCATCTCACGGTCTTCATCAGCAGATGGAGTTGCCAACTGTTTGAGTTCGCAAACTCCATTCACTAATGAAGACCAGGACATGCAAATGAAAGCTGCAGAAGAAAGCAACAAGTGGATCTTGAGTAAAGATTTTGTGTCAAATTATCATTGCTACTTATGACCACCATTACAAGCATATGCACACACACACACACACACAGATTAATCAAAATGTGCTGGACCTTCATCAGCTTTTTGGACCAGGGTTTCTGCGCACGTGAAAAACTTGTGTTGTTGTCGTAGCTCTCCCTGAACCCACAGAAGATTTTCTTTGGAAAGGTCTCCTTCTGCCAGGTCTTCACCCGGTCCCTTTCCTCTGCCATGAGTGACTGGGAGATGGAAGAGTGGAGGGTGGACAAGCGCTCAGTGGAGGTGAAGAAACACTGCCACGCCCTCATGAGGGAGCCGTAAAGTGGCCCTGGGGAAGGAGAAAAAAGACTGAGGAATGACATAACAGAGAGCACAGAGGTGAGTCATGGAACCAATAGAGAAATAATAACCACCATTTGTCTACTGGAAAGTTTCAAACAAACACAGATGCAGCCATTTAATAAGAATCAAGTGGTAATTTTAACTTGATGAGCGCTGACATGATTAAAAAGGCCCGGGAATGCATGTTGTCTGTTTGTAGGCCACCGAGGCTCCCCATCATGCAGCTTCTCATACTTACGAGAATCCACTATGGACTTCCACTTGCTGCTCCACTGGTTGAGCTGCTGGGCGTACTGTTTTTCTACCTTCGCTCTCTCCATGAAGCAGGCCACAATGTCATTGCAGGCCTGGAAGGACTGTTCAGTTCGGTGCACTGTACGCACATAATTCCCCGGCTGGGAGGAGGAAAGATGGTGATGATGTGTAAGAATAACAGGCCTGTAGAACTCAACTGCACAAGGATGAGTTTTATATTCATAAACACACACGAGCCCTGTTTTGGATTAACTAGCTATTCCTCGGGTGGTAGTTTTCTTAGATTCGATCATGAATATAATCCTCACCATCCAGAAGCTCTGTTTCTTGGCATCCTCGGGCGGCTCTTTGGGAAGGCTTGCCATTATTGGGAATGTGTCTGTCTCAGAAAGCAAGAGATAGCCATTTGTGTTACACAATAGGGTTGCTAGACTGGTTGCATAACAAGCAAGGAAAAACAGCTTTTATTGGCAGACAGGTGACACTGATTATCATGTCTACACGGTGTAATGTGCAGATACAGCAGGCTGACTTCCTCATAAGCAGAGCTGTTCCCCCTAAATGGCACAAATCTCTGATAGGGAATAATTTGGGGGCTGAAACCTTGCTGACTGTGTGTGTGTGTATGTTGCTGAGCTTATTGCCATAACAACTTAGACGATACTGACGAGGTGTTATTTACACTGTACAGTGCTTGGATACATCCAAACCCCCTGCGTGAGTAAGGGGAGTGTCATTGCAGTGGCAGACTGGAATTCACAGGGGTGGGATCTGCCAGCAGGAATAGAACAGCTGCTCCGGCATTCTTCCTGTTGCCTTCCCAAAATAAATAGCAGGGAAAGGTCATCTTTCCCTTTGCTCTGGCTAATACAAGGTCTATTAGAACCAACTGTCTCCCACTATGACTCCTCCTGCCATTCGATTCAGAGATCACGACCACAAGAGCCCAGCAGGGGCTGGTTTCTGATTTGGCAAACAAACGGGAATGGAGGGTTTAAAAGGAATAAACTGTCCACTAGCAGATGTTTTTGCACAGCATGTAAAGCAAAGCACAAGTGGCGGATACATTAGAAGGAGAAGGCAGATTGAATAAAAGACGGGAGATGCACGCACAAACACGCAAAAGACGCAGTCACATTCGGGCCTATTTCTGTCTGGGTAACATGTTGACACATTGCTGGCTGAGTAATATGAAAGTGACTAACCACCACACCTCATCACAAGACTGAGCATGATTCAGGCTCGTCTAGGACTTTCTTTCCCTCAGCTATAGCTGGTCTTCAAACTTATTATAATGTTATTTCATAGTTTTTGTCAGTTGCTATGAGCTCCTGCAAGTGGAAACATAGTAGGGAGTCCCTGAAGGCTCAACTTAGATTTCACTTATTGACTGAATCTGATTCTGTTCTTGTGCATGCATCTCATTTTATCACACAGAAGCATTCATAAAAGTATTTTAATGCCAAAAACCTCCACCCACAAGCCAGTAAGAAACAAAAAGTGGAAACAGAGCAGTCATGCCTGGGAGAAACCAGCACTTACATTTCTCTCTGAATCACCAGTGATTACTCAAGTGACCACTTGTTACTGTAGTTCAAGGGCCTGCTGAGGATTTCTCTCCATTTCTCTGTCCGTCTCCCCCTCTCCCAGTGTGCCTCTCCTCCTCTACCACACGCTTCTCTCCCTCTCTCCTCTCTCTCTGACCCAATTTTCCCTTGGCACTTAAAGTTACACACACACGTTGTTGATCTGAAAGTGGGCGTGAGACACCGAGACAATGCAAGCAAGCAGAAAGATTTTTTTTTTAACAGAGCCTTTGCATGGTAATCACTCCGCTGCTAATTGGCTTCAGGGCAAACAAAGAGGGAGGAAGAAACTTACCTTTCTTGCTCTCCCCACCGTCAGCTGAGATATTCTAGATATTTTAGTTCACAGTCATTCCAGGATGAACTCTTCTTCCTCTTTCTCTTCTGTTCCCTACTTTAACCCCATCCTTTGTCTCTTTAACTTGCTAGCTTCCACCCTATCAGGCTGTTTAGCACTTCTTTGACTATCCCCCTCTCACTTTCTCTCCACTCTGCTATTAGAAAAACAGCTGGAAGAGTCCCCCTCCTTCTCTCTTCCTGCCCGTCCCTCCTTCTTTCTCTCTCAATATGGTGCTAATGAGATGCTGAACCTTCATTTTGACCGTTTGCTGGTCACAGAAACATGTCAGTGTGGCACAGAGTCATGTGAGCTTATTAGTGAGTGTGTGTGACAGCGGGTGGGGGTGGGAGGTGGGGGAGAGAGCCCTGTGCCCCTTTGTGACCTGCCATTCTCTCTGTGGTCAGGTCTAGAAAGAGAGCATGTCAAAGAGAGTACAGTATGTTCACCCACAAACTGTTTACTCATTCTGGGCATTATTTTACTAGATAATAGCCAGAAGTTAAAGGAGAACACCGGTGTCATCCTAGAGTTAAAGTTTACTTACTGCTGCCTCTATCTGGTTTATAGTTCTCAGTCTTTTTGTGGTAAATGCAGCATATAATTAGACTTTTCAAACATCCACTAATGTTTAACAGCTTATCCACAGCCAGAGTAGCTCAAGGACCACTTTCACCTCCCACCATACAAGAGATACTGTTTCTCACTTGTGGTTGCAGAAGCTTTGTATCAACTTGGGTATGTGTTCCTTTAGGTTTTATGATGCCAGACATTGGAATGAGCTGATTTACATGTTTTAAAAAAATGGGCACCACAACTTTAAAAAGAAGCAAACCTGGAAGAGTAAGTTATCATTCTACTTAACTTTAAAAAAAATATTTTTGTGATTTTATTGACTATAATTTAGGTATTGGTTTGTTTGTAGTATGATGTCACTTTGACCTTACTCTTTTTACATCAAGGACCACAATGGAAATACTAATGGACTTCAGTGTGTCGTCCATGACAGTTTGTAATTACAGCATGAGTTATTTAATGTTTGCCTTCTCACAATGTCAACTAAAGTGACATGTCTTTGAGGGTTACAATATGTCCCAGCAGAGATTTACATTTCCTTCTGGGTTGGTTCACCCAATTTATTAAAACATATATTTTCTCACTTACCACACACTAGTGGTATCTAGTCATGATAGTTTTTCTGCTTTATGTGCTTTGAGATATCAGTCTGTGAGATTTCTGCCTCAACCCAGTACAAGAGGTGAATGTAATTTTGTTTGTGGTGCTCACAGCATTGGAAAATGACATTTTAAAATTTCAAGAGTCACATCAGTTTCCACATTCAGTGCCCCCCGTTTACTCAGCCTCCATTGAAATTACAGATGGGTGACAAATTAAAGAAGAAACCTGATTGAATGAGTGAAAAAACATAACAAATGCAGATGCTTGATGATGATATGCTGTGGCCTTCGCAGTCAGCAGATCCCAACCAAATTGAACACTATGGGAGATTTCCACCACCATCATCAAAGCCTTTTTCACACTGAAGAAAAATGAATATGAGAAATGGCAGCTTGTGGCTTCATTCCTACAGAGAAAAACAAGCCCTGACATCTGTAATTTTGCTAACTATGAGCAGACTCCAACTATCAAATTCAAAGAAGGGACAATCTGAACAATTGGCACAAACTTGAAAAAACAACAGCATATATTTACAATTTTCTACCACGAACCTTAAACTGGCCACCATGCTAGCTAACAATCTCACATTTGACTTCTTCCAAGTTGTCTTTCATTGTTTATCATGCCTTACAGGTGTCTTTCGGTTTGCTGCATGAATGCAGCCACTGCTTGCTTTGAATTAAGCCATCTCATCTTCTCCCTCACCACGAGCTCTACTCTTTTGTCCTATTAGCACACCGAGCCTGATGGGAAAATAATCCTGGACCTGAAAACAATGTTGTGTTCAACCACCGCAGGGCTGAGACGAGCTGTTGCCAAATGACTCAATTCAAACACAGCACTTTAAATTGGATCATTATGTGAAACTGTCAAAAGAGGGAAACCATGAGAAATGAGAATCACGACAGGGCCGTAGTTTATTTTAGCATTTATTTCAACACCTTAGGTTTACCTCTATCGTGTTTATCAGTATATACTGTATTTTATTTAAAGCAAAACTTTATATATATATATATATATATATATATATTTATATATATACCCTTTATCTCTGCATACTTATACTGTACTATACTCAAACTGTATGTAGTCATATTCATTATGCATTTCACTAGACCTAAAATACTCTTTTAAATCATAGTATGTAATGCTTTCTACACTACTGCTCAGTCCTTTCTATAGTCCATCATGAGATAGCTTTGAGGCAACTCAGCATGAGAATACAGTCATAATTTTAAACTCACACAGAGAGAATATCAATTAACTAACGTTTGTCAGCTTCACTGGGGTCACCACAGGGCCAGCAGTATAGAAAGCATTTACAGAAAACCCAAAATGAAACATAAACAAAACAAAGCTTCAAAGAATTTGTCCACACTATTTGGAAGACGGAGATTCTTAAAAATGTTTACATACTTAATATTATTATCTTTATTATACTATATTTGTATGTTATCATTGTCATCATCATCATTACATATAGATCTATAAATGATGTGTTTTTGCCTTACAGTTGAATTCACTGCAGGGAATGGCTAAACTGGCATGTTTTAAAAATCCAGGGCGTTCATGTTCACCTCTATGTAACATATACAGTATTTACTTTAAGTACTTTAAGAACTTTATCACTCTGAAAAAAACTTTTGATAAGTGGGTCAGAGTATTTCTTTTCGAGGGTTGATGTGTGGAACAGGGAAACATTGGGATTGTCAACTAGTGAGAAAAAAAACTATGTTTTCTGACCATTATAAATGTGTTTTGGAAAAGGCATTAGAAAGAGAAAGGTGTAGGTCAGGGAAAGCATTTGCCACCAATGCAGACTGACGAACACTCACACACAAAATCAGACACACAGACTCGCAGAGGCTGAAGGTTGAGGAAGTCAGGCAGACAGAGAAGCAGTAAAAAGCCCTTTTTGATCACTGCACCTGCTGTGTGAGAGAGAGCGGTCAACATTATGGCATCAAAGAGGATGGATCCATCCCTTGACCTGTGCTATGGCCATAAACACCAATAAAGAAAAGATGATTTGCAGTTTGAAATGACATGCAAACCCTTTTCAATTCCTCTCCAGTATTTCCTCTCCTTTCTATAGAATAATCTAGAAAATAATAAAAGGTCATTTCACAACAATATTTTCTCAATATTTGTATGTCCTCATTATGCACAACTTAAATTCAACAGTTATAAATACCCTGACCAGTTTGAAATGAATGATTGCGATCAGCACTTAGTACAAAACAAATGGTTCTACTAATCCCGTTTAACATGTAAGATATATTTAGTGCTCGCAAAGTACATACATACAAGGCTTATTGGGGCATCCTTTGGGGGAATATGGCAAGTAAAAATAATATTATTGTTGTCTACCATTTTCTTCTGTCATCATTTACAAACAAAACCCTTTCTCTCATATTCTGACTTTGGCTCCACTACTTAGCCATTTGATACTCTGATCTGCTTAAAGCTACAAAACTGATGTTAGGATGTGACTCTTGTGTTTTTGCTGTCACCAGAGTTTCTGGCTCAGCCATAATCAGTAACATTTTATTGGGGTTTACCCTTTAAGCAGCAACTTTTCAACTGTTCTTTGAACTCAGACTGAAGTTTTCTCAGTGCTGCTAAGCAGCAGATGGTGTGAGAATCCATCTGTCAGTGTGTGTGTATATGTGTTTGTCTTTTACAGCACAAAACGGTGTGTTAATTAAATGCCTGTCCATCAAAAGTTTTAAAGTGTATTTTCAGTTGAAGAGCGTCATTTTCATGATATTCTTAATTTCTTCATACTCGTTCTTGACCAATAGTCATTCCACAAATTTCAGAACAGTATTCTCTACATGTATAGCAAATTTGCAAGAAAACACTTTCCCCTACACGTCCAGCCCTTAGTCTTAGTTCAACACAACTGTTGGGTGTCCACTGTTCTTCACTTGCACATCTTCTGTTATTGTTCATCTTTGTGAATTTGTTTCTCTCCCTTTCTTTCATCTTTGAATCACCCCTTCACTTTCTCAGTCTGTGTCTCGGGGAGAAGTAGTGACATGCAAAGGAGAGGAGAGCCGCCTGGGGAGAGAAGGAGGGCAAATGAAAGAATAAGAATGGGTGGAAATGAAATAAAGACGGAGCAAACTAAATACAGTTGATAAAACAGGTTTTAGGAAGGGATGGAGGGAAGATGAGATAACTTATCAAATTATATGCATCTAATGAACAAAAAGGGGATGGTCCAGCTAACTTGTATGGAAGGAATGAGACACTTTGACTTTCCTTCGCCAACCGGTGCTTCCTTTTTGACCTTTTGACCCCGTTGCCTCTATGTGTTCCAGAGTCTATTAGTCCTCCCTCACCTGTCAGTGAGTTTCTTCAGTGCCCTCTCGATGTTCATTCGGTGTCCCACACGTGTCACTCCCAGGTCCAAGAAGTCATCCTTGGTGAGAGAAGGCAGATGTGATCCATCTATCTCATTGTCTATAAAACGCTCTCTGTGTTCACCCAGGTTTAGGTAAGCCAGCCAGTCGGCCACATCATACTTGGTCCAGTAGGGCAGGGGCTTGACAGCGAATGGTTTGGCAGGCGGAGGAGGGGTGAGATGGGGATAGTTGAGGCATGACGGACTGGGGGGCAAGTGCATGGGGGAGGAGGCGCCAGAGAGAAAATGGGTGGGGGAGAGAGAGCGGGAGACAAGTAGGGGGTTTGGACATTGCACACCAGATGGAGAGAACAGTGGAGGAGTTGAAGCTCTGTAGGTATCTCCTAGAGGGAGGCCAGGTGAAGGAGGAGTGAGGGGCCCGGGGAAGTCAAAGGGGTTGTTGTAGACAGGTGTACTGGGAAGGATGGGGAGAGAAGAAGGTCTGGGAGGGGTTGGGTTTGGCTGTTCAGTGTTATAGATAAGAGGGCTGGGAGCCCGGCGCCTGGAGACCGAAGACCGCATCTCCTTAGTGGGACTGCACTGAAAATCAAAAGTCTGCCTGCGCATCTTGGACCGATGCTTTGGTGACGTTGGGTATGGGCAGAAGGTTGGGGAATGGGGAGGGTGTGAATGAACTGGGGAGGAAGGCATCTGTGGAGACGGAGAGCGGGTCCAGTTGCGCTGAATCGGGACTTGAGGTGAAGGGGAGACAGAAGGGGTGGCTGACAGATTTGGTGTCAGGATCTGACGATGCTGCGGGGAGGAGGTGGGTAATGGTGAGGTGGAGCGGCCAGTAGGGGGGCTGTGAAATGCATCAGTGTAATCCGCCGAATACCTGAGAGACACACAAAATGAACCTGTGAACTTTAATTCTAACAACAAGCTTAAGTTAAAGCAGATATGCAAACTTTCATTTTAATATCAAGGGCTCGTTGAAACAAACAAACCTATGCATGGTGGGAGACTTTGGAGTGTGGCTCCAGTCATCCATACTCTTCATGCTACTCATCTGTTGCAGCTTGGAGCTTAGCTCATTGATGATGCTGGCCTTCACACCCGAAAGAGGTGAATGAAGTTTGCGGCCCTCCAAAACCATACCATCTCTCTGCACTCCGCCTCCACCTAGCTCATGCTCCCCGACCTCAACCCAGCCCACTGACCGAGTCTCCATGGGCCTCTCTAAGCAGGCAGCCAGAGCAGAGCTAAAGCCACCCTCCATTTTGGATTGACTCTGCAAGTGTTTCCTTTCATCTGCGAGAGCTCCATCTAACCTGGCATCTTCTGGGTTGCTTTGTCTCTGCAACTGCAAAGGAGCAGGGTTGGTGCTGTTCTGCCTACGTAGTGCTACAGACGGGCCCCTCCCTCCCCCCTCCTTGTAATGAGTCATCTTTGGAAACACAGGGTTTGCCAGTTTGGCGCTGTGCACCTCAAATGTTTGCCCACCTGAGTAGGTTGTGCAAGGATCCTGATGCTCACCTCCTCTCTCTCCCTCTCCTCCTCGCCCGTCTCCTCCAAGCCCTCCCCTCTCTCCTCTCAGCCCACTCAATCCCAGCATTTCTAAATGGTGGTCGCTACTGCTGTGACTATCCAGCTCCTCAATCCCAGAATCCACCACAGCATCTTGCCAGTCTCCGCTCTTGGGTATAATAGTAGGGTGATAAGTGTGGTCAGCAGCTTTACCCCCTGTGCTGAGGCCAGCCTTGGGCCCAGCCATGGTCATGCTGTATTCAGAGGATGATGGTGAGGTTGTGGTGGTGGAGGCGGCGGCAGTGGCTGTCATGGTAGTGGTAGCATAAGTCATGGTGGCAGCGAGGGCCGCTGTGCCTCTGTCCTGGGCCAGGGTGTGACCATCTACTGAGGGGTCGTCAGAGCTGCTGTAATAGGGGTGAGAATGGGACATGGGCTGGGGTCTGCGTAGTGACGCGGCAGGCAAAGCCACAGTAGAGGTGGTGGTGGAGGTGGAGGAAGGGGGAAATATCTGTGGGGACGGATAAGATGGAGAGAGAGCCGACTGTGTAAGGTTGGCCACCTCACTGTCATAGGAGGTAAGGCTGGAGGCAGCAGAGTCACCACCCTGTGGAGATGGTTGGGGAGCATTTGAGGGCTTGGGAGATGGAAGAGGGGGTGGGGGAGGTGGAGCAACACCAGAAGAGTGTTGACTCAGGTGTTGATGCTGCCGAGAAAACTCCTGGACTCTCTCATTTTTACCATTAGCAAACTGTAAAGGAGGGGGCAAGGGATCTGCAAAGACAAACTCATCCTCTGCATCTATTGAGGGAGCTGGTGGAGGGAGAACCATCAGTCCTAGACCTCCGCCCGCTCTTGTTTCTCCCATAGCTTCATGTGTCTGTGCTGGGGCTGTGGGGACAGTGTACTGAGGGATGTAGCTGGTGTTGGGAGTGCTTTCCATCTGCAGAAAGGAAGGTCTGCGGGGTGCAGGTTGCGCTGGCGGTGGAGGAGGCTGTATGGGTGGAGCAGGTCTGCTGTTGTACACCTCCTTTTCTCTTTCTCTCTCCCTGGGGCTCTGTGGGTAATACTGTGTTGAATACTGACTGGTTCTGTCCTCTGAAAAGCGAACTCTAAGACCCTCCCTGGGTCCTCCCTCCTTTTCTCTCTCCATCCTCTCCCCACCTCCTCCTCCCAAACGTAATATCCTTGGTGACTGTGGCCGGCTCAGAGATGCAGGAGAGGTGGTGGCGGTGGGGGAGCTTAGGTGGAGGGACACTGGGGAAGTGTATGCTGATTGTGTAGGGGTTGCAAAAAGGGAAGGAGTTGGGGTCTGAACAGGGGTAGGGAATGCTCCTACTGTGGACAGCTGCCGACCAAAGTGTCTGTCCTCTCTGCGCGTCCTGCGGTCATCCTTTAGAGCCCTCTCTCTTGCAGCTAGGGCCAGGCCAAGTGGGGACGAGGGGTCCAGAACTTTCCCTGTAAGTGGGTGTATGAAGGTAGTAGTGGGCTGGGTGCCATACATTGAGGGAGCTGACTTGGGCTGGCCATCCTGACCGAGGACAGGGGAAGAATACTCAGGCAGGCCAAAGGCTGGGGGCATGCTGCTGGAATAGTTGACATAGCTGTCTCCAGAAAACATGCCCTCATCTATAGACTTGGAGGGGCGTAGACGAGGGGTGGGCACTTCCATTTGTGAGCCCTGTAAAGGCTGAATTCTTGCCCCTAGCGCTCCTCCCCCCTCCTCTGCTCCTCCTCCTGCCTCTCCTTGGATGTCCTCCTCAGATGAGAGGAAGAAAGAAGCACTCTTTCTTCTCATATCTCGGAAACGTTCCCTTTCCCTGCGCGCCCCTCCTCCTCCGTAGGCTGAACCAAATGTCGAAGTGTAATCCAAGTTTTCCAGGTTTTGCTGGGAGGAAACAGAAGGGGCAACAGTTGATGAAGGCAAGGAAGTGGACGTAGGGGGCTGAGGTGGCGAGGGGGTGAGTGGTGAGGGTAGACTGGTGTTGGGGCTGTCTGGGATTGCATCTGCTGAGGTGTGGTCTTCTGCATCCTGGGAGGGCTCAGCTTCCATGCTGCTACCCTGGCTGCTTCGGCCGCTGCTGCTGGTGGAGGGTGCTTTGACAATGATGGTGGGGATGGGGATGGAGCTCTTCTCTTTGGCTGCACCTCCTTTTCCTCTGTGCTGTCTCAGCCCATCTTCCACTTTCGACTGCTTCATCAGAGCTCCTCGACCACCCCTCCTGGCCACCCCCCTGCCAACCCCTCCACCTTGTTCCCTGTTGGCCATGTGCGGGTGATGTTGTGGTGCTTGTTGGACCTTAGGCTTAGCACTTGTCGGTGGTGTAGCACTGCTGTAGCCTCTCCTTAACCCTCCCATCTTGCCACCACCTCTCCTGGGTGCATCTGGCTCTCTGACACATAGTCCTTCTGATTGTCTGCGGAGGGTGGGGACCATGACCTGCTGGTTCATTCCACCAGGTCCTCCCCTCTCCCAGCCTGCTTGAGTAGGATGCCCTGGCTGGGAATGGAGCTGGTAGTGGGCTTGAGATACAGGGGGTATGGGCATAGCAGGCCCTCTCACAGGATGAGGGCCTGCAGATAAAGGCGGATCTGGGGCAGATGTGTTAGGGGGGGGTGGGATTTCTTCAGGTCCTGGCACTGACAGGCTGCGAGCCAGCTTCATTGCAGGTGGGTGAAGGTACTGCCTTTCCTCCTCTGTTACACCTGAGAACAAGGACACAGGCAAACAGACACTTAAAAAGAAACTCATATATTGAGCAGGCAGGAATTTTTCCATGACAATTGCTGTTACCAATAGATTTTTGACGCATCATGACTGCATGCTGACCATGGCCTGGTTGAAAATGGGCCTGGTTGTAGCCAAAACCTGGTCCGGGCTGCACCATACTCACTGATGACTGCTGCTCATAGGGTTGCTCCAGGTGTCGAAACACATTTTGAAAAGGGAGCAAAAGAGAATTTGAAAGGAAAGAGGGAGTAAAGAGAGGAGAGGAAACATTTACTCAGATATAATCAAATCAAACTGATGTTGGCTGTTAAGCTGATATTGATTTGATATACAGTATAATGCAATACAGGAGAACCAGTCAGTCCGAGTATTCATATATCAGGCAACAGAACATGGATGAATGGACACAACCTGACTCACACTTAAACAAATGTTTTGGTGTGGGTGGTCCATTGTCAATCATTTTCTCTAAAGTGCAGTGAGGGCAGGAGAACACAAAAAAAAAGCTAAAGACCAAGCTGCTTTATAGATAGGAATATTTTTTTGCTAGCCACTCAAGCAGCTGAGAAGCTCTTTTGTACTGTATATGTGAATCTGGTGTGGTAGGGCGAGATCCATAACTGTTCAGTATTTGTTAATATTTGTAGATACAGACATTGAGTCTAAAAAGCCAGCAGGACTCCAAGTTATGGTAATGACCAAAACTAGGACCATTTCCTTCTAATTCCCAACAGTACCTCATTGGAGACATTGGGAACAATACTCTTGCTCCGGTCCCTCTTGCCTCCATGAACCCTCTGACCCTGGTTGTCTGATGTAATAGTGTGTTGGGCAGCAGCCAAGATTTCATCCAGTTTATCTAAAACAAAGACCGAGCAGGGGCAGGGCAGAAAAGAAATGTAGAGAGGTAGTGAGAGGGAGCATAAAATAAAGGCAGAAACATGAAAAGGAGGATTTCAGTGAGCCCCCTCCTGTCCCCTCAAGGTTTAAAAACACCCTTTTACAGTATGACAAGAGCGGTGAGAGTGATTTCTTACTTAATGCCATCTGATAGACTGTCCTCTTCTTATCAGGACCCTGAGAGGACTCGTATTCTGAAAAAGGAGGAGAAAAAAAAAGAGCATCAAACAGGCTGACTCTTAATTAAAGCTCAGGGGCTGATGGGGTAATGATAAAGGCTGATATTCACCTGCTTTCTTTTTCCATGGAGAGGCGGCTGTAGCATACATAATTCGGGAAACAGAAATTAGGTGTGACTAGAACTGCTGTGTAGTCATGTGTATTAAGCAGATGAAAGGATGAAATACATACTCAGACACATGTGATGGTGTGAATACTGATGTGATGAGAGGGATGGTGATGGAAATGATAATAAGAGCACACAAATCCATGATTCTCCCACCTTTGTCCACTGTATGCAGCACATTTGGTTCAGAAGAAAAAAAAACAAAGAGCAGTTTGTGACTGATGGCATCAGACAGGTATCATTTCACAACATGGAATGGCATCTCTTAACTGTTTAATTATCACCTTTCTTCTTCATAGGTAATATCAAAAGTGCAAATGAATAAAAAAGCTCCTTCTCCATCAAACTATTGCTAATGAAAAAAATGAAATCGCACCTATACTGGATAATTTTCTTGGCTCTCTGCATCAACTCAGTTAATATTTAATGCTGTGTTTCCCTAATAGTGCCATGGTACTGTACCATCATCCTGCATAGAAGCTGCTAACCCACCTATTTCAAATGTGACCCTCCAGAAAAAAAACTGTGGGGTAATCAAATTATTTTTTTTACTTGTTCTTTCCAGACCTCCCCTCCTCTTTATTCTTTGCATTCAGTCCTTTATCCCCTCTATCATCTTACCCATGTCTTCCAGCTCTGATGTCATTGACTTGGAGCGCAGGGCAATGGCAGGAGGCGTCAGTCTTTTAGTCTGCTGCGGGGCTGCCAAGGGAAGCCAGCCAAATACAGACTTAATGTTTAGTATTCTAGTATAAACATGCAGTCACCAATGACAACCACATTGCAACAGGCTTTTAGGGTAAAGTAAACATGCAATCAGCTTTATCGTCACATCATAAACATAGGATGGAAATGACATACGAGGAAAATTTGACTCTTACCTTTCTTCCGAGCAGTGTCCTCCAGTTCAGGGTTTCGAGCAACCATCACAACTTTCACCATGAGACTGTTGCCACCCTGTCGGATCATGTTGACCACCTGCCGGTGGCCAACCTTCACCACATTCTGGCCATTCACCTGACAGACACAAAGACACAGAAGGACTGAATGCAGAATGAGTTGATGTGTTTCAATAATATCCATCTAAATGAAAAAACAATTATTGTTACAGGGAGTGGACACAAAAACTGATACACCATACTTTACAGAGTTATTGAGGGTCTACTTGTGACCACTGGCTCACTTTGGTAATGCAGCTTTCCCATGTTTGGCATATGTTATTACAGTTTTCTAAGATTTAGCTTTAAACATACCTAATTTTGGTGTTTTAGCCGGGTACACCAGCAATTCAGGCAGCGACTACAGTAAATCACAGTTACAAAGGCTTGGGCAGTCACATAAGTGATTCATATTAGGCTGAATATTAATTAGCAGTATGTGTCAGCTTTAATAGAGGTTTGACAATCACCATTTTTAGAACTGAGTTTTAAAAGCAACATATGGGAACTTTTAAAAAGGTACAAAATGGCCAGAAAGTTGCTGCTTGAACTGCTGGTGCTTCGTCGATGAGGAACACCACTCACAAGTACAGCAACTCCTCACCAACTCACACTACATACAAAATATATACTTAGAAACAGTATAAAAACTATAGCCAGAAAAATGACCACAGAAATGGATCAATCTTAAAAAAACCTTATGGGCCAGAAGGCTTTTAATGTGACGCAGTCTGCCCCAAGAGCCACAAGGAAGATTGTAGTGGGAAAAGAAACATGCATTAAATATAGGCTTGTATATAGCTAAAAAAATTATTATTAGAAACTAAAATGAAGTAATTAGGCTAATATTAATTAACACAATATCTGATTACTGTAACACAAACGAATAGTGGATGGATGTTGTGGTTTATTTCATCAAACTTGAATTTGAACTTGACCATCAATGAACCGTAAAATCACTATAGACTGCAACTAAACTTTTCTTAGTTTTGTTAAGCTATTTAAATGTGCTTTTGGCTGCATTTACCTCAGCATTAACATTTATATCAACACCATCTCCACCTCCACCTGCTCCGTCTCTTTCTCTCTCTCTCACTATCTCTCTCCCTCCACCGGTTGCGGTGCCGTTTGGACCTTGCGTATATTTTGTGTCTTTAATTTGTCTTATACTTTTGTTTACCATGAACATGTTTCTTGCCTCCTAACGTATTAATAATTAGATATATGCTAAAGATTATAATATTATAATTAAGAAAACTAAAAAAAGTAATATTTTGAGTAATAGAACAGTTTTTCTCAGGTGGAGTTGGCCAGAGTAATAATTTTGTAATCAAGATCATTGCGTTATCATTTATTTTCTGAGCTTAGTGATCTCATAGAAATCCCACCTCTGGACTGCATTTACGAGCTCTCCTTCACTGGCAGAGTGTGTCTGGATGTTCAGTAGCAGGTGCAGTCCAGGAGCTGACTGCATAATGAGCTGCTGTCTTAATAAATCAGGTGCTATGTACACACAGATTGCGGCCGCAAACTCAGTGAAAACCGCAGAGCACATTTGCGCAATGCCATTTTCTAGTAAATGTGGCTCTATGTGTATTATCAAATTGGTATTTACTGTTTAGCTATTGGACTGTAAGATGTTTCTGTTGTCCGCCCTGCAGATGTGTGTAGTTTTTTGGTGTACCCACTTCTCTTCAGCCTGCCTGGTCTATGTCTTTTTCATTTCCTACATTTCCCAGAATGAGTTGTGAAACTCTCAGAGGAACATGCCTGCACTTGTTGCATTCATTAGTGGAAAAATGCTGATATTTGTAAAATTTGAATCCCTAACTCAAAAAGTAATATTGTGCTTCCTGTAGCTTGTTGTGCTTGCTCCATCAAAGCTGTCAGTGGAAACATTTGTACCTTTATGTGTGTTTAACCATGGAGTTTTTCCTGTATGGTTCGTGAATTCTCCTAACTCTAAAAGGAAACAGTTATTTGACTCAGATTAAGTTCCATGCTGGGTCCTTACCTCAATGAGGAAATCCCCCATCCTCAGGCCCGCCCTCCAAGCCACGCCCCCTTCATCGACAGACTCCAGGTACTGCAGCGCAGGAAATGCTGGCGTTGGAGTGAACTCCTCTATGGGAGTCTGAGCTGCAGAGGACAAAACAAAAATGATAAGCATGAGTGGACACAGATAACAAGAACATGGGTTTGAAAAATGAGGGAGGGATAGAGAGATTAGAAAGAGAGAAAAAAGAGCATATAAGACTGCGAAATCTGTAGAGACAGAAAAATATGAGGTGAATTTAGCAGAAGAGCCTCACCTTTGGCTCCCCTAAGCACAAAGCCAAAGCCCTCATTGTCTTTCTTTTGTAGGAGCACTGTCTTCTCCTTAATGATGTAGTCACTTAGAGAGAGTAAAGAGGGAGCAGAGGGGAAGGGGAAAGGGGGGTGGAGAGAGACAGGGAGAAAGAGAGAGAGAGAATTGGAGAGGAGAAGAGCTATATGACTTCTATAGCAACAGAAAAAGTCTTATTGTCATGCAAATAAAGCATTTTCTGAATGTGGAAAACAGCTATACTGCATCACATTATGAAATCACACTGCAGCAAAAGATAGGTTGGCTTGAGAATGTCATACAAAACACGCTGGTGCACAAAAGGGTTGATGGCAGGAATACAGTTAGTGTCACAATGGGAGGAAGTGTATATGAGGTGACATTCCATACTATGGACTAATCCAGCTAGAGCTGACAAGCAGTGGGCCAGGGGGAACAGCACATTAGAAAAATGTGCACATACACTTCACTGATAATGGAAACTTCCAAATGCACCTAAATTGCTGCATTAGCTTTCACCGCCTCTGGCAGCTTTTGCAAGGATACAGCTTTACCGACTCCAGCGCACCACTACTGGTCATACATGACACTTCAAATTATGTACAAGAAGAAGTCAGACAGGCCTCTAACCTCCCTCCACAAACAGCTCCTCTTGCTCAAAGACTACAGCCTGGAAGGGCAGAAACAGTGATCACAGACATTGGCGATGCAATCTTAGTATGAGAATGTTGGAGTAGTGTAACAGCTGGCCCAGCAATCTCCTTCATTATTCTATTACCATGTCTGGGACTTCTGGCCAAGCTGCTTTACAACCCTTTTTCTAATATAGGACTGGTTAAATGGACTCCACACTGCCACACATAGCCACATCTCATGACTCATTTCTTCTGGACTTGACTTTCTAACAATGTCAATTCACCCTGGTTCTGTTAGAGAGCCTGGGGCTTGAGCAGAGCTGTATGATTTAAGAGGAATTCCAGATATTTCTTCCATAGGCAGCTCACTTCTGTGTTAGTTTGTGCTCCTCAACTTAACACAAACTGACACTTGACAAATCAAAGTATTTGATTTCCTAGAAGGGCTGAGCTGTGTGTGAACAGGACGAGTAGTCTGGTTGAAGAATTGTCTTTATTTACAGTGATAGCTTGACTGCCAAAACAATACAGTAAAAAGGCTCTGGGTATACTCAAGGACATAATTTCCACTGGGAATACAGTGTTTTGTCCCGCCCCCTTTCAAATGGAAAGTTTGAGTGAATTTGTGTGTGCATTTACACTGGGACCTTCATCAGAAGTAGCGAATGTGGATTTTTTGGCCCTGAGTTGAATATTTCAGGCACTGCTTACTCACAAGCTGCATACAAATTCTGCCACCTTCGCTTGAGTCAGCAGACCCAAAACCGTGGCACTTAATCTAACTAACTATCTGTAACCTAAAACCTAAACACAACCATTTCATTGGCTGCCTGACAATTAAGTCTGCAGCCAGGCATTCATCAGGGTAACTTGGCCATGTAACCACTTAGAAAAAATCAATGTATCATTTAAAAATGCCAACATTTTGATTTACGTTTAGGTTTTAAGCAGCAGAGCTTGAATTTTTTCATTGTCTGGCAGAGGACCCCATCAGTCCGACTTCATTCTGCCTCAGCCGCTTCTGAAACACCCATGTGTATAGTGGTACTAAAATAACAATAACAGTATAATATTATATTCCACGCTGTCTCTTACAGTACAGACCCAGCAAGGGTTTGTGTATTTAATCCGGCAGAGCATGTAATAAAGTTTGGCTGTGGAATCACAGAGGTCCAGCAGAGTCACGAGCACTGGCCTACAGGCCTGAAGATCCAGACTTCAACACCAAGCCGTAACTTTAGCACTGAACAGACGATCGCCAGTTTCCCCTACTGAGGTCCATCCCTTGTGTGTTCTCCATCAATGTTACTGTTTCGCCAACGCACAGCCGCCTTCCAGCCATCTGCTCCTCACACCTCATTCCTTTTTCTCTCACCCTGTCCTCCATCATGCTTTCCCTCTCTGAGGATCAAAGTAACATGGAGTGGGTGGACGGATCCATCGGGCTCTTCATCCATCCACTTCTACAAGGGGGAAACATGGCCTGCGATGGTCCTCCAGGTGGTTCTAAGTTGTGTTGCTGGCTTGCAGTAACACACCTGATTTCCTTCACATACTTAAAGCTGTTCAACTCGTCTGTCACCCCACTGCCTGGCCAATTGGGGCCATAAAAAGCGCAAACGTCCCTGGTGTTGGCTAGTAGGACACACTCTCTCTGAACTGGCTGTAATAAAGCTGGAAGCCTACAAGAGACCAGAGTTATTATGTACCCTCCTGAGTCATCCTCTCTTCTATCCACAATTACTGAGAAAAAAGGCAGCTTTTTAACCATTCATCTGCTGAATGTACATGCAGATAGACTGGCTATGTGGGGACAATACCCACACACCACAAGTGAAGCACTTGACGGACGTTAGTGACACACACTGTGGATGGAGACTTTGTAGATAGATGAACAGTACATATACATAAATATATGTACAGCAGAGATACTCCCACAGCCATCAAGCACTATGACGTATACACTTATATGTGAAAACCACATATATTTTATTCAGTGTATACAGTCGCATGCACACACAGACATGCACAGAAATGACCGGTATCTCAAATTACAGCTCGAGAGGAACAGATAAACCGCACTCTTGCCACTTATTGCCTTATTCACTTTCATCCCTCTGTACAGTCAAAATACTTCACATTTTTAATGATACACTGGGACACATAAAACATATGGGATGTGACAATAGCATTTTTAAAAGGAACAGGAATAAATGTGAAGTCCTGGTGAATGAAAAATATCTGCTTAAAGAAATCATGACTCAAAGAGAATGAAATACACCCACACTGTCTGACTGAAATGCATCAATATGTGCTCCCTTTCATGCACTAACACACACGCACACAGCGTTCAGAGACACACGGGAGGAAGACAGAAATAAACATGCTGCGGAGTCTCCATTCAATAGCCACTTCCATCCCACAGATATTCACATGCATAGGAAAAATACAAATTTAACACACGCGCACATATACACACACGCACGCACAGAATACATAGCTTATTAGTCTGTCTTTGAAAAGGCACGGCCTCTCAATAGCATCATCTACCTCTCCCCTCTCTCCATTGTCCTCTCCTCACATCCATAGCCAGCCAATGAATGAGGAAACAGCCGCTACCTGTAAATGAACCACACGCTCCTGTTTCTGGGGCCCAGTGACGGCCACGAAGAAGAGAGGGAGAGAGAGAAATCTCTCTCTCCGCATCCCCCCATTGCCATGTCCCCCCCTCCTCTCTCGCGCGCGCTCTCCACCACCTCCTCCTCCCTCCTCCCGCCTCCCGCCTCCTCCCGGTCTTCCAGCGAGAGCTCAGCCGGAGAGAGCCGCGAGAGTGGAGGAGAGCGAGCGAGAGAGGTGGGGACTGAGAGGGAGAGAGACAGCGTGCTGGTCCGCAGCCCGCATACTTCAGACAAGAGAAAGACAATGTGAAAGAAAGACAGAGAAAGAATACCGGCGTTTATCACAACAGGGAGAGAGTGTGTGGTGTGGGTGTGCTAGTACATGTCAGGAAGAGAGTCTGGCTGCAAAATAGAGGGAGGTGGAGAGCTGGATTTGCGGGGTGGGGATGCGGGGGATGGGTATAAATGTAAGGCCACACAGAGAGAGACAGTGCTCACATTTACACATCCACAGATATACGAACAGCTGACTCCCATCCTGGATTTACTCACACACACACTCGCAAACTTTCCTCCCGCTCCTTCCTCTCCTCTAAAGCAGAGCTGTCATCACCACACAGGTGAAACAAAACACTCTTCCTCTTCCTCTCTCTGAAATAGTAATTGACATTCTCCCTGCAGTGAGGGAACATGCTCCGGATCACCTTGCTCTTAATTGAGCACCACTTCACCACGGTGCTGCAATTACGCTTAACCGACTTAGCACAGGTAATATAACCCCAGTGGCTGCTATTTCCATTTAGAACACAAGCACAGCTGCATTAAAATGAATGCCTTTTTTGAATGACAGTGAGAGCTGCTCAGCACAAGGGTAATGTCAGCTACAATGTGTAAGAGGCTGTAAAATCCCGGGGTGGCGACTGGTAAGTCCTTCTCACTAGCCCAGGGACCTAACCAACGCTTGGTGTTTCAGCCTCCTCATGACTCATCAGCAGGATGATGTATGTACAGGCAAAGACACACACAGGCATATTCACATGCACACTAACTCTCAAACAAACATGCATAGCTTCATAATACACAGCTGCAGCTGCCCAGGGCTGAGCTGCAGCTTCAGACAGATGCCATGGAGGAGGAGAAGTACCCCCCTTTATCTTTCATTATGGCATTATTGTGTTCAGTGTAAACAAGCAACCCGAGAGGAGAGAGAGGCATGTGGATGGAGGTATCAAAGCGACAAGTGCATTTGTCTGGCAGAGCCAAAAGGGGCAGAGCTGAAAATGACATGGCTGCTCTTTGTGCTTTCAACACTGATGTGTTCACACAGCAAAACAATAGAGAACAAGCACTGTTCAGGATCAGCAGAAAACAGACATACAGCACACAGGAAGACGTGAAAGCACAATAGGTGAAACAAATGAGCTATGTACACACACGCACACACACACACACACACACACAAGAACCTCCTGTTACCTGCAAAACGAGTGTGTCAACTATTTCAATCACCTTGTCTGGCCTCACAGTCTTGCCTTACAGTAATAAACCAGAGAACAGACAGTTCAGTTGCTGCCCACACTCATGTGACAATCCACAGTTAGAACTACACCAGAGGCTGCAGCCAATCAGGTTTATTCTAGTTTTATTGGTCCATCTATTTTCTTAACTGGTATCCTGTTCAGGGTTGCGTGATGCTGGGGTCAGTACCAGCATGCATTGGGAGAGAAATCGGGGGCAGTTCGAGGGGACACAAACACAATCCCCCTCACATTTACACTTTTCCAGCAATTTAGACTTTCAAGTTTACTGTGTTTCTTAAAGGCAGCAGGCTTGGTTTACTGCAGGACTGAAGCTGACAGATTGTTGTTTCTGCCCCAACTTACTTATCGACCGATCACAGGTTGTAAGGGTCACAGCAACTTTTCTTACCTTGGGCCATCAGTGCCATCGTATGCTCCGACAGTGACGTTACGGAAAAGCTTCCTCTTGGCTTTCTCACTGCGCGTCTCTGCAAGGCACATGCAGGCAAAACATATGCTCAATTTAAACTTTCAGCTCCCGTCATGACACCTTCTCTGTCTTTTTGTAGAAGTGTTGTGTCTCCAGCGCGACACACAAATTAATCAAATATATTTACACCCTGTTTTTGTGTCTTCTACATGGCATATGGTTTGCTTCCTGCGTCAACAGTGCAGCTGTGAAAATAGGAGAAAAGTGAATGTCTGTGCTGTACATGAGCCACTGTCGCTGTAAAAGGGCCTGCTGGTAAACATGAGTGTGACATGTGTTGGGTGTTAAAGTAAAGCAAAATATAATGGGACTTTATGGCACTCAGCTTGTGGTGCTCAAAGCGCCAAAAAAATATATTTGAAAAACTCAACAGCAAAGTCTCTTTCCAGAAATCATGACCCGGTTACTCAAGATAATCCACAAATTTGTTGTGAGCAATTTCATGTAGGAACTATTTTCTTTCTACAAATAGTTCCTATTCAAAAAAGGCAGACATCTCTACAGCCGATATCTCCAAAACTTGGCAACTCACACCAAAACAATCTAGATGATAAATAGCTCTACAGGTCAGAGGGAAAATAATAATTTTAAAAAATTGATTTTGGGGTGAACTGTCCCTTTAACTGTGGGTCAGCTACAAAATCTCTTAGTAGATTACCACAAAACCCAAAGGCACTCTAAAAAACAGGCAGAACATTTACCATGCACAGAATAATATTTTAAAATACAATAGTGAGATGAAGCTCCCACTGGTTTTGTCTTACCTGATCGATTGGTGAGACCTGCCACCTCTTCCACACAGTCTGAAGGAAACCAGCCAGTGCGACCTTTCACTGTTCCCTCCCAGTATCCCCCCTCTCCGACACTTAACACTGAGACAGATAGATAGACAGATAAATAGATAAACAGGTATACATAGATAGATATATAGAATTTAATTTGCAAGTAAATCCACACAAACACTTATATATCTTTCCTTCAAGCTTCCTTGTTTACCTTTAGCTACCTTTTTAATGAAAACATTGCACAATCTACTGAGAACGGCTAGGAACATGTATTGCTTTGTGATGACTAGATGTGTCTACTGGTGCTTCTCATTTCTCTTGTTTACAATTCTCTTTTCCCTCGTGTACATCTCTTCCTTGCTGTTGATGTTTTAGATACAGTATCTTACTTTTTTTTCTGCATCAAACTGTATTGCAGCTGCACTTGGAGTATCTCCACTGTAGCATTAATACACCAAATGATCTGCAGTTGAGAATGTTTAGCTAATTATCTGTTAATGACTCCAATGTCAATAGCTGATTTTTGACAACAGTGATTAAATCGGCAAATTTTTCTCATATTCTCATATTTCACCATATTTATATTTGGCTCTAGCTCACCTTTGACTTTGTCCCCTTTGCTAAATGAGAGCTCTCTGTCTCCACTTGCAGAGTGGGCACGAGTGGCCACATAAACCCGCCCTGGCACTGCACTGTACATACGCTTCATCTGACCTCCGCCACTGCCCGCTGAGGTTGCACTACAGAGGGAGAAAAAGAGAGAGAGAGTCTCTTGCGGAACTGAGAGATAAGACTGTGTTGCACGCTGTGGAAAAACAAGTGAGACAAAGTGAGACGACATACAGCTTGTCAGGCTACATCAGACACAGTCAGAAGTTGCGTCATACCAGAAGTAAGAATGCATGCTGCAATCTTGTATTTACTAACAGTATCTAACACATTCAATGTGCCTCAATTCTGTGCTCTAATAATGCTCTTAAGTACACACTATTTTGGCAGTTAGAACAAGGAAATGAACATAGGGCAGACGTTAATGGCATTTAGTATGCAAGGAATTATTGTAATAATACTAGCTCCTCCATTTTTGCTGCTTTGCAGGACAGCAATGTCCATCCATACCACACTTAAAATATGTGGCATTCTTGCAGTTAAAAATAGCACACAGTATGCAGCTGAGAGACAAATAGTAATTTTCCTGCATACAGCTGATGGTAACTGGAGATTAGTCACCCCTGTTAGTAGATGGCCTCAAAGGACTTGGTCAGAATAAGAACCCACCACTCTCCCTCTCTTCATGTACACAGTATATCTTTTTTCCACAGGCTCCTTACCCCTGTCTGCCTCTTGGCTGCCGGTGCCTCTCCTCTGTGTCACTTTGGCCTCCTCTCCCTCTGGATGGGGAGCGAGTACGAGTTCTGGGGCTGCTGGAGCTTCTCACGCCTATGGAGGCCCTGCGCTGGCCCTGCAGAGACACACCGAGTTCCATATAGACAGAGCGTCAAAGCTGAACTTACTATAAGTAAAAGACTGAGAAAGCAGTGCAACATTAGCAAAGCATAATATCACAAAGATCAGCAGATGAGCATCCACCTAATGGTCCTCAGTACCTGTCCCGGGTTGGGATTGGTTGCGGCCTTGTTGGGCAGAGGGTCAGACTGGGTCATGGTGTTATCGCTGTTAGCGCGCAGTAGGGGGTAGGAATGAAGTGAGGGGAGAGGCAGAGTGTGGGCGCTCTCTTTTCGCTTGGGAACATACTTTGGCGATTCCAAAAAGGGCACTGAAGACAGGGGTGTGAGGTTTACCAGTGAGGGTTCAGAAGTGATGAGTAAGTAGGAGTAAGAAGTGAGGAAGGGCAGTGGGGTTTGATGTGACAGGGTGAAATGGAGGGAGAAATGAGGTAGATTGTTAGGGAAAAAGAAGGGAGATTGTAAGGGCAAATACATGATTGCAACATTTGATAGCCCCTTCAGAAGAGACCATTTGACATGAAAGCTTACCTATGTCAGAATCTTTATGGTTTTTGAGGATTTCCCCGAGTTCAAAGTGACCAGACATTATAGCTATCTGCAAACACAAAAAAACCCAAAATGAGATGTAATTGTTCTAGCTATTGTAATCATTGCTATTTCTTGTTTTATTGTTTTGTTGGAACAACTAACTGTGGATTGTTGGTCAAAGCTATTAATACTACAGTATTAATTGACAGTTAAACCGTTTACCTGAAAAGGGGTCTGACCATGCTTGTTCTTTGCCTCCTTATTTGCTCCCCTGTACAGAAGAACGCGGACACAGCTTTCCTGATCATTCAGAGAGGGAAAGTGATCGTTTAACATCTTTAGAAAAAACAGCAGCAATAATTATGGTAATGATAGTCTCATATAAGGGATCTGTTTCCATACTTGCCTTGTTGTACAGGGCAGCAATGTGAAGTGCAGTGTTTCCTGAGGCATTTTGAGAAGAGGTGTCTGCCCCATAAAACAGCAGATGCTCCAAGTGTTGGGCAAAGCCATTCTGGCACGCCTTTCAGTGTCAAGAGTATAATAGAATAATCCACAAATTGTCAGTATTAAAAATTATAGAAAGAGACTAGTTAAAGTCAAGGGGGTGATTGATTTTATATAGGACTGTTTCAGTACAATAGAATTAGGCAGAAAAATGGAGAAGATGAAAGATGTTGCAAAAGAGAAAGAAAGGGAAATAATATGTCTTACATCCTCATTTAGACTCCTACAGAAAAACAGGTCAGAGCCAATTACATTGCACCATGGTAGAAAAGAAAGGAAACAAAAAAAAAACATTAAAACAACAGAAATGAGCCTTCAGCAGCCTGAGAGGTTTCCTCATATTTTTCTGCAGGGACTAAAATATCACAAGATATGTACAAAGTAAAGAAAGAAAACACAGAGCACGGCAAAACCAAAATAAAATACCATGACAACCAGCTCGCAGCACAAACGCAAATTTACAGAATGTCACAGAGACATAATGTAGGCAATGCACCCATATCTACAGTAAGATAGAGATAATGAACTGGACTCAGCTTGAGATGAGCCAGATTTGAAACTATGTGGTCACTTCATTCACTTCAGTTTATCTACAATTTTATCAAATCACAATTATCAGTGCCTTTGCCTCTGAAAGGCTGGTGGGGACGATGAGATGGTAGGATGAAAGGTACCTTATGTATTTCTTCCATTCCAAACTCCTCTTCATCCCTGTGCTATGGAAAGAGAGAAGGAGGGGAGGAAGGAGAGAGAATGGAGAGACGAGTGAGGAAGTCACAGAGGAGAGGGGTGTGAGAAAATGCTGAGAGGAACTGAGGGCGATGGCACAAGACATCAACCACAGAGATAAGACAGGAAATATTGGTGCATTGCTTAAGTTTACATGACGAGAGACAAAGACCAGAGATGCTTAACATGAAAATATGAAAGGAAACCATGAAACCATAGATAGATAAGTATGCATGTGTGTATGTATGTATTCAATTACATTATATTTACATAGTGCCAATTCATAACAGAAGTTAACTCATTGCATATCCTGTAGAGCAGGTCTAGACCATACTCTTTATAATATTATTTACAGAGACCCAACAAATCCCACCATGAGCAAGCACTTGGCGACAGTGGCAAGACAAAACTTCCTTTAACAGGCAGAAACCTTGGACAGAACCAGACTCAATGTATGTATGTATGTATGTATGTATGTATGTATGTATGTATTTGGTGAGTTCATTATAAATCTAAAGTATTAAACTGTCCATTGGTACCTGATGGGACTCTTCCCAGCCATTCTCGTCCCTCGTCCCCAGCCTCGCCCTGTAGTACAGCAAGGTCTCACAGCAGGAAGTTTCGCCCCCTGTCAGTACAGTGTGGTACAGCGGGGTCAGGCCACAGCGGTCTCTGTAGTTTGGAGACGCCCCGAGGGACAAGAGAGCCTGGCAAGGAGAGACAAAAGATAAGCATTACTTTTCCAATGTGTGTAGGTGTGCATATTCTGTCTGTATATATAGACAAGCTGAGAAAGGAGGAGAAAGAAAGACAGAAAGAGAGAATTGGGTATATATCTGAGCCTTATTTTAGTCGTGATGCTGCTGCTGATCAATACAATCACAAAGTTTTAATAGGATGATACTAAGTTATTGTGATAAACATTTTCATGTCTAAATCAGTTATATATATATATATATATATATATATATATATATATATATATATATATATATATATATATAAACTTAGTATCATTCTATATATATAACCACGTAGTTTGATTATTTAACATCTGATCTCATATATACTACCAGATAGTGTTATACTGCATGTTGATGCTACAGCAGTGATAGACAAACTAATGCAAACATTTCCTGGTAAAAAAAAACACTTTTACAAAGGTGGGTCATGTTAAGCAGTTGCCACCTGTAAAAGTGGCTTTGATATGTGGTCTTTGAAAGCAACATGAGGCAGCTTATTTTGACCACATCATCTACCCTACTTTAGTGTGTTTGTGATCTGCATGCGACTTTAATTCAAAGTCCTTACCAGCAGCCCGGCGTGATTGTGAGCCCTAACAGCTTTGTGCACCGCTGTCAAGCCGTCTCTGTTTCTAAAGTCCAAATGAGCGCCGCCCTGAACCAGCAACCTGATGCCCTCCACCAGCAGGCCTGATTGCACAGCCACAGTGAGCGGGGTCTCTGACCCACAGAAGGGGGTGGGGGTCAGGAAGGATAGCAGGTAGAGAGGTGAAAGTGAAAGTCCACCCTCAGATACTCTTATAGTATTTCATGTCATCACTCAATACCACTTGTAAAATAATTTATTTGAAAGCAAAGAATTAATTTAGATACCTCTTAAAAATTTTATTTTCCACAGTGAGAGTACACACAGGGTTGTGGCAAACTCACCTCCACTGTCAGGGTCATGAAAATTTGGATCAAGACCTTTATCGAGGACTTTTGCCATTTTCTCCATAGCTCCAGTCTGAATGTAATCCAGGAACTTCTTCAGACTGGCCTGAAAGGGGTAGAAGAGAAAGGAAATGGATCTGAGCAAGGAGTGGAAATAAATACTGTGCACCAGCAATGTTCAGTAGACATGAGAAGAAATACCTTTGTGCTGAGTTTGGAGAGAGCCTTTTCATCCAGATTTGTCTGTTTATAAACTCTGGTTTTGTACCTAAACTGAGGACCAGAAAAAGATATGTGTTAAAACTGTGATTCATCATACTGCAACACAGTTCAGTTTATCAGTGACAGCATACATAGAGGAAATAAGAACAAGATTACTATTTGTACTGTAAATCTGTACTTCAGAGAGTGTTTGACAATCTGAAAATAAATTTTAAAGCAAAGAAGTAAAGCTGGGAATCGAAATTGAATAAAAAAACGATTTTATTAGAGTCATAGAATACTGGCTTGCGCTTTTTGAGCAAATAATTCAATTTAGTTAATTTCAGCATTGCAGCTTTAAAGCACAAAAAGCACCATTATTCTATTAACTGCAGCTAAACTCACTCACTGTTTCCAGAAATTCTCTCTCCCACTCAGTCGTTGGAACAGCTCCATGATTTATTTCTTTAAAATATTAAGTTAGATTTGGTTGTCTGTTTTCTGGGGAAAAGCTTGATCACATGTAAGGCTGAACTGGTTAATCCTGTCAGTAAAATATAGGTAGATTCAGTGCTTGAACTGAAATAAAATTAGGTGCTACAGTAATACTCTAAACCAGCAACATGCAGGAGTATTTTGTTTTTTGTCTGGTTTGATTAGGCAATGATTAACTTGAATACCTGTGTTTATACTTGTTGATCATTTGCAGACAAAATATATATATTTAATTGACATAAAGCGAATATTTACAGTTAAAGGAAGTGCCTGTTAATGTCAGTTCTATACATTTCTTTATAAAAATGTAAATTGTGTGCATGGAAGCAAAGAAGGCCGAAATAGTAAAAGAGAGTTAATGGTGATTATTTATTCTAATGATCATTAAATCTCTTTTACCGACCAGATATGGACTCTAGGGCAGTTTTCTTTTAACCACAGCAAAAACTACATGTCCACATACATCACAGGATCTGACAGACTGTATAGTCCCAAATTTCTAATTATGATGTACTCACAGATAATATATCCACACAGGCTATTTATACACATATACTGTGGTTTAATGGAGGGTCCTTCCTGATCAGAACTAAAAAATGTTAGTTTGTTAGTTTTATTTCTGTAAAGGTTAATTATGTACAGGCAGCAGTATTTAGCCGAGTGTTATTATGTGGTGGTCTAAATGTTTCGGCGCCTTCTCTATTCTGCCAGGAAAAAAAATTAGGTGGTGAAATTAAAAAAACATTCGCCTAAAATATGGCCTAGAGAATAAGTCTTCAAAAACCCAATTGAGTCATAAACATAACATCCTTCAGAAGATGAGTAAACTGAGTTCAGGTGGCTTCCATTTCCTCCCTGAACTGGGCCATATACTGCACCTCAGACAGCCAGAGAGGAGCTGCGTATTTCAAAACATTAGAGGTGTGTTTGATCAGGATAAATATACTTACAATAAAATATCTACAATGTGCTTATTAGTAAGTGGCGGTACACAGTAAGAACTAACAGTATCGAGCAACTACTCTGTAGCAGTGAATACTAGTCTAATTCAAGCACTGAAGTGATTCAAAATGGCATTACTCATGTTATAAATACATGCACTCATGGAGGTGTAAGATACATTCTGCTGTGGGGCAGAATTTAGATGCAAGGCTTGTCAAGAATGTAAACACTTCTGCCGAAATCTGAGTGCCGGATACTCTTTCAGCCCCACCCAGCTTATCAACATTTACAGCAGCTGGGCCACCAGAGGGCTCTGTGAGATAATTATTTCTCAGCATGACAACTTCATATTGACGTCATCTCACAGCCCACACTTCCTAAAAAGTGGAGAAATGTAATGTAGTTTGTAGGTTACATAATGTACAGAATGCAATTAAATCCATGATGTGGATATTATTTTTTGTCAAGATTTGTTTGTAATTAATTTACTGTGTTGAAAATGGGAATTCTAATACAAAAATGAATTCTAATTAAAAAAACCTAATCTTTGAGTAATTTGTCTGCAATTGCAGTACATTCCCTATAGTATAAAGAGTGCAGTCAGTCAGGGCAGTAGCTACCACTGAGGAAACTGAGGTCAGACTGTGGGGTTGTAGCAACACTTTTAGGATATTTTATAGGCTGATTTTTTGTATTTTTTTAGACTAAGTATATTTAAATGTGACAACTTTAAGGTCAATAAATAAATAAATCAAGTATTTCCCCACCAGATTGTTATGCCTGGCAGTTTGGAGAAGTCTGTGAGACAGCATTTAGATTTTCATTTTGGGAAATAAAATTCCTAGACACAACTGAACAGTTAACTGTAAAAAATAAAAATCCAAATATTAACCAAATACTGAATACAGACTTTAGCATCTGGTAAAAATTTTCTAGGGGGTGTTGGTGCTACTTGGACTCATGACTCCACCATTTCCACCTCCATACCTCCAGGTAAGGCACCCCTTTCTCAAAGGTCTGTGAATAGTCTCGCAGGGCCCGCTCCTCCTCCAGGAACTTTGCGTCCCGTCCATCTCCAGCCGGCTGGAAGAGGCCGTAGTTGTAGGCATCCCACAAGGACTCGCTGAGGGAGCAGATGATCTGCTGCTTGGCGCTCCACACCGTGCAGTCCGGGTCAAACTGGAGACACCTCTGACAGACGCACAAAGAGAGCACAGGGCAGCGTGGAGGTCAGAGGCCTCAGAGGTGGAGATGTGCTAATGTTTCTCTCTTCTACACCTGCTCTGGAGGCAGAAATAATAATGATTAATGGTTAATTAACAGTTTTTTAGACTGCAAGGTGCCACTACTCAAAACTAAAGGGTCGGTTCACCCCAAAAAGGAAAACAAAAGCAAAAACAAGAAATGGGTGCTTGGAAACAGGGCGCTGCAAGGTTTGTGGATTCTCCAGAGCAATGGGGACACTGTTTCTAGAAAAAGATGTTGCTGTTGAACTTTTTTGACATTCTTCGATACTTTGAGCACCACAAACAAAATTCTATTCACCTCCATATTGGTGTTATGAGAGAAAATGGAAGAGATGGACAAAAACTACATAATTACATTGTTAGATGTCACTACAGGTATGTTAAATGAGGAAATATATTTGTTTGTAATTTGGGTGAACCTACCTTTAAAATTGAAAGCAGGGTTGGAGTCCATCCCACCAAACACTTTTAGTCAAAATATGAGTCAAAATACCATCAATGCTTTTTTCTAACCATGCTAACAGTTATGCACGATCAAGAGGGACAGCAGGATAACCAAGTAGTTTATAGGCTATTGGCTAATTACATCGGCTAAGTAGATTTATTTGAGTGCTGTACCTGGGTACAATTTTAAGTTAATTGTACTTGAGTATTCCCATTTCATGGTATGTCATACTTCTACTAACAAGCTGCTGACATGGTCATACATCAGTAATATTAAACCAATCATATATGATAACGTAGCACTCTGATGGAGGCCATTCTGCATAATGAGTTGATAGATGACTTTTACTTTTGATACTTCAAGTACGTTGTGCTGATAATACTTTTGTACTTTATCTTTGAATGCAGGACTTTTGCTTTTAATAGAGTATTTTCATATTGTGGTATTGCTACTAGTGCTAGGCTTCATAATAGAAGCTTTAGCCTTTCTTAGCCTTGCTTTTATCATGGTTTCTCTGATCTTAGTCTACTTTCTGCCTCTAGAGAAAAAATTATATCATTAAAACAGCCGCTAATTTAATGGTAGTATGTCAAGTTTTGCATGTTGTGTTGTATGAGTGTTTTGTGTGTGTAAATCTGTTCATGCACACAATTATATTAATACACACAATTTCAGCTACATTTAGTCAGTTTGGTTAAATATCTGGCCAATGACATTTTATTATTATGGATTAATAATGTAGCATGCCGGTTTTAACATCAGTCGGCGAATGATGAATGCATGATAATGTGGTGTGTGCAGAATATGAATGCATTACTTTTAAATAATTAATTATCTGCCAAATTCATGGAAATAAGATGACTTATGCTGTCCTTATAGTGCTATCAGGATATTTGGGTCTAGCACACATTTATTTTCACACCACTTTTTCTCTTTACCTCTAATGAAGAAGTAAAGATTCTATACTGGGATGAATATTTCCCTTTCGTTATTTTCTTCTTTGATCTCTCCATGCATAATGTCAGATTTGTACCACAATCCAGAAGAGAAAGCTCCTTTGCCTCTTACTGTATGTCTGTGTGATACACGAGAGGCTCACTGGCCACAATGAAAAAATACCTCGGATGTATTATGTGTATGTGGTATTCCTAACTAGATTTCATGGTGATTTGTGCACTGCCCACTTCCTCATATTATTCCATTTTCTTGCATTTCCACAGGAAGACCATTTTTGTCCTTTTCTTATTAAAGTCTGGAGCCTGGAGGACAGAGCTGACCACAGGACTGAGAGGTTTGAATGAGATGTATGCATCCATGCTATTGTTCCATTTCAGAGAACTGTAAGTAAAATTGCACAGCTCAGCACACTTCCATGTCCCCTGTGCCCCCCCACCCCCCACTAGTTTGCACTATTTGATAGTGTAGCCAACTTTATTGGCATGGCAACCAGTTCATTAGTGGAGGCAGGCACCCGTTGCCGTAGCAATGTCTTGGTGGTCCCTAGGAGGTAAACCACATAAGGATGTGCATGTGTTTGTATTTGCACGCATATATAAGTGAGTTGTGAGGTATATGTGTGTGTATGTAAGTTCTTATGAGAGTGTAATAGGGTAATGGTGCAGTGTAGTGTGTGTGTGTGTGTGTGTGTGTGTGTGTGTGTGTGAAAGAGGGAGAGATCGAGTGGTTAATCCCTGGGAGTGAAGTCTAATGTAATGTATACTGTATATTACAGTGACACTTCTCTTCCCGTTGTTCTGTTTTATACAATTAAGGATTTTCTGTGATCTTTCTGGCAGCACTTGTCCCCACTCAGGAGACTTATTTAGGCCTTCACCCTGCAGTATTATGTTTTTTGTAAATGCATATATCTTCCTCTTTGCTTATTCATTCCCCACCTCTCTCTTCATAGCATTCATTTCCTCCCTCACTCTCTTTAACTAGCTCCTAATTCACTCCCTCTCTTCATCGCTCTTTAATTCAGCTCAATAATATTTCAGTTGCAAGGTTTGGGGTGCAGAGTGTTTGTCGGTGGTGTGCAGAGCTGAATATGATGCCTGTGGCAGAGACCTGAGAGTAACACAGATGCCTTCCACATGTACCTTCCTTTCTAGCGTCACTCACTTCCCCAGCTCTCCCCAAACTCATTAAAAACCTATTAGATAATTAGCAATTACTGTTATATTGAGGGCAGATTAGCTGACATGTAGAACAATCGGCATGTTCAGGGAGTTGAAAATGGAGAAAGGAAGATAGGGGGAGGGGTTACAGTGGGGCATCCATTCTCACTTGGATATGGCATGTGTGGGCTGGCCAATTCTCACCTGCCGCCACCGTACGACAGAGAGCCGCTGTAAGTGTGAATTGATACTAACTTCAGTTTTGGAAACTAGATATGACCATACCTGACCCAAGGCAGATGCTTACATGGTATTGTTGAATGAATATGCCTCGCCCTGGCAGGTTGCTCAACACAAGTCAAGCTCTGTATTTTTTCCTACTTCCTTTTAGCACTCATCCCTGGGCTTGTGGGATGACTGGAATGAAAAGTCTTTGAAATAGCTCACTATTTGGCTAATGTAAAAAATATGTGCATCAAGTGCCCATAGGATCTTCTTTACAACTAATTTGAAACAGATGTAGAGTCAACACTGCAGCAAAATTACTGTTTTAGTTTAGGGATGCAAAACGGCTGGGTTTAGAAGAGAAACAATTTTGAATCCTTTCAGCTTCCATCAGAGAGAAAGTCGGGATATAAAAATAGAGGATGAACACAGCAACTAAGTGCTGGCCTGATATGCTTGCTGAGGGGCCTCACTTAGGAGAAGTGGGGACCAAATCTCTGTTGACTAATTTTTGAAAAATTGTCACAGATCTATACACTAGTATATGTAGTGGAACAGAATTTTTGATTCATTTGATACCGATGAAGTACAAATGATAAACCCTGCATTACAAAAATTATCTTAACAAGTTTAGTTTTGTCTGTACTTGCACAAAGATCAGAATAAAGGTTACATAAGCCAAATGCATTATTGCGATAACATTGTAAAGTAGCCTGAGCTATTACTTTTTTTAAATTCTGTTTGTCGGATTAAAGCTGTCTCTCTCTGAGGCAGTAATACCAGCGAGACTTGGCTTGAACTACTTCCTCATTTGGAAAGACCTCCAGTCAGTGCCCTGTTTGCAAGGAAGACTTTTTACATAGATAACTAGACTTAAATGTTTAATTTTGATTGAGCTTGACAGTAATTCTTTTAAATTTTACAACTTATTTTTCTCACACGTTTTAGATATGAGGAACCGACTACATTACTTTTACATAACATTATTTTTCATCTGCCTCAACTTTTTTGAATTGCTGGATTTTCTGTTATGCAGATTTAAATTAGTTTCAAATTAGGGGTCAAGAAGAACCTGGGATTGTTTTATGTGTAGGTGTCTTTGTTTCATGAAATGTTTGCATAGTGTTTGACCATTGGTGTTTTTGATGAGAACATGCACCTACTGTTTGTTTGATATCGGGAATTCCAATGCGAAACACCATCATGGTCATGAAAGTGTCCTCCAGCGGAGCCACTGTGGTCATGCTGCGCTCCATGAGAACTCGTCTCTTCTGCAGCGCATTCAGGCCTGGGTGATGAGGCTGCTGATTGGCTGCGATTAAATGATGCTGTTGCTTATTGGCTGGGGGATGATGTAGCAGAGCTTGATTGGACATGTATGTAATACCTCGGCTGCCCAGGTTGCCTGGCCTCAGCGGTCGGTCTGCTCTCTGTCTACCGACCACAATGGCTGCTGGTTTCACCACCTCGCCACCTTTCCCTTCCCAGGATTGTCGTCCTCCCGTCATTTCCTTCTCCTCCAGACCTTCTAACCCTCCATTCTCCATGTCACGTCCACCTTCCCCTTTTTCTCTTCCCTGCTCCTCTTCCTCCTCCTCATCCTCCCCATCTTTGTCATCCTGACCGGGATAAAAGTGCTCGTTATTTCCCAGCATCCTTTGCTGTGCAGGGGTCACTGCAGAGCGGGCTGAGTGACATAGCTGTCATGGAGACAAAACATGGCTATCCCATGAGACTGGCTTCATCCTTAGAAACATGCTGTGGGAAACAGGCAGAGAAGGGAGTAAACTTTGGTCATTTAACTTTTATAATTTTATTGATAGAGTGATCTTACCAAAATTAGAATGTGTGTAATTCAGGTATGTAAAAAGACACGTGCAATAATAGAAAAACTAGTCACCAGCAATGCTAATAAGTCCACACGTGTGAATGAGCACAGAGCTGGTCCACATTTTACATTTAGCCACTGGGAATGCATCGGGGGAATAGCAGGCTGATGAAAGACAGGCTATAAATAAATTCTGTGAATTTGCATCACAGGTTCTTTGCAGAAGAGAGTGAGTTGGGTATGCAATTTAGCTTCACGAGGTCAAGATCATTGCTACTTTGTGGTAATGGACCCGACCTATGTCTGAGGCACAACTCAGGGCTAACAGCTAAATGTGAGCTCCTTAAAGGAAAATTCCACCCTCATATACCTGTACACTGTCATACATCATCAGCCTTTGATGTTCATTGTGATACAGGTGTTAATTTTTAAATGAGGTGTTGTGGTTGACCTTGTGGTGTACTCACTGCCCCTCCACCTGCCTTGACAATGTTGACATGGTTCAGTGATGTGATTCTTTTCCCACAATACCTTGTGACAACCTCCAGCAACATGCCTGAACTTGTTGCACAAAGTTCTGTGCAGCTATAACAGTCATGATAAGAACAATATGGCTGGCAGTATACTCCAAACCAAATAAGAGGACCTTGCTTTTTGATCTTGAGGGACTAACATCAAATCATGATCATTACTGTTGATAATTTAGATAGCTGAAACATTTCCTGCTACAAGCAGACATTACATGAGAAATATTTTGGTTAACATGTCAGGTCTTCTGCCTTTGGCCAGTTATCTGCAGGGAGAAGAAAGTACTATCAAACATTAAAATTAACCCACAAAAACAACTTGCATCACCAGCTATTTTGAAACAAACAGTCTTAAAAGTCTTTTAGGGTGGATTTTTGCTTTAAGATTGTTTCATTGCTTCACAGTGTTTCAGATTTGGCATACTGGCGCCTCCGTATGTCTTGTTTTTTCTCTGGTGAAGTCTGGCTACAGGGGCTTTGCCATCATGCAGATCTGTACCTTTGCCAACAACAGCATTAATGATGGTGAATGACGCAGGGAATCTCCCACTGTCTCATTTGCAGTTTGGTGCTCTGAATATCATATGAAAGTCTGAAATAGATGGGTATCAGAATGCTCAGATGGACAGACGGAACTCAAAATATCACAAGACGATGGAGACACAACTCAAATTAGGGCACAAATTGCAACTCATTCAATCACAGATTACCAACATGCAAATACTTAGTTATTAATAAAATATGTAGAAAACATGGTGTTGATGGAGGTTAAAGGGGTATTAAGTAATTTATGACTTTTGACTTATCAACCTCTATCGGTGACCAAGGACATCGACAGGGTGTCTGGCACAGCTTACAGTGGCCTGTAATCGACATAAATAATAATGTAGAGATGAAGAAGCTAGCCAATAGCCAGAGATCCAATAGAAACATTTGATGAAGAGGTCATAGAATATATCCATATTCAAAATACTGTAACAAGAGTTCTGCTTTGTTCTTTGTTTTGTTTTTGGCTTGAAAACAAAATGTGCTTGCTGGTTTGCCAATGGTGGCTCCACCTTTGATTGTTGCAGAGTTGAAAATGTGTGTGTTAATGGGGTTTGCATGTGTTTGTATGTCTTTCTACTTCTTTGGGAGGACCAAATATCCTTGCAATAACAGGAAGATGAAGAAGGTTGGCCAGTTGGTTGAGGTTAGAGTTAGTTCTGAAAAAATATGCATATCTTTGGGTTGCAGAAATGTGTTTTTTCTGCTTTCCTGTACTCTGATTTATCTTGTGACCTCTTGTGGGGGTTCTGACCCCCAGGTTGGGAACCCCTGGGTTGAGGTTAGGCTAAATTTTAGGTCTGGGTTTAGAGAAAAGGGATCAATCAATCTTTAGACCTTGTAAAAAATATGAAGGGATCAAGACAGATTGACCTAGAAATTTGATCTCAGAAATTGGTCGGTATAACTACAAAACCTGGCCAAGTCCTGCAGCTATGCATGATTATGGCTGTTTCATGCAATACAAATGACACTGCAACTTTCAAGTCTGGTCTGTTTATGTGTCACTGGTGAAAAGGAAGTCTGCTAGTTGAGCATTTCTGGGTGAAAGAGGCATTCCACAGAGGGAAGAAGACTGACCACGGTCGATTACTCAAGATGCTCTGAGAGTGACAGGGTGGCCACTTCAACACAAGCACAATGTCTGTCAGAGCAAGTGACCCAGGGAAGACAGAAAGAGTAGAAAACTGAAGGATGGCTTGAGAAAAAAATTGTAACCACTTGAGAAAAAAAAACAGGATCTGACTATCCATCCATTTTCTGCTGCTTATCTGGGGACGGATCACGAAGCAATTTGTTATGGTTTTGGGTTTGTGTATAGTTATTTCCTGTTTTATTTTGAAATACTCTCCTCATGTGTCTTGTAGTTGTACTTCCTGTCTTTGTGTGGTTTTCCCTCCAGTTTTTATTCTTTTAGTATTTAGTCTATGTGTCTTCCCTGTTTTCGTGTTTCTGACCTCCCTTTTGTACCTTGGCTCCTTACTTTCCCCCCCCCCCATTGGTCTACTTCTATTAGGATTATTATTATTTTTACCTGGACTTCTCAGCCACCCTTAGTTGTGTTGTGTTCCTCTTAAGTAAGTAATAAAGTTTATTTTACCAGTTCCCCGTCTACCTTGTCTGCTCTTGGGTCCACCTCCTGAACTGAACTTAACAGTACGGCCTGACAAATACTATGGACCCAGCGGATAAACGATTTGAGGATGAGGTCGTACACCCTCCTGTGCATCCAGGGTTGGTGGAGGAGTGCACCTAATAATGAGTATAGACTGGTAGCTTTGAATAAGGCATGCAGGGAAGTGTCCTCTAAGCCCTGGCTGAGGAGTTGGTTGCTGGAGTGGGCTGCTAACCTTCAGCCTTCACATCAGACTGTGAGCCTTCAGCCAACCACTCAGCATGCTTCCCAGCATGCTAGTAACCAGCCTTCACTTCGGCCTTCTTGCAACCAGCCTGCTAGTTTCCAGGCTGTGCTTCAGACTGCTAGTCTCCAGCACAAGGTCTAACGACTGGAGATCTGAGCTGGAGCCCGTTGACAGGGAGACAGGCAGAGGAGACGGTGGAACCAGTGATGCCTGAAACCCAGAAGGCTGATGCTGAACAGGATGTTGCTGCAGCTTGTGAGGATCAGGAGACTGCTGTAACTCCACAGGAACATGTGATTGCATCAGTTCAGGAATGGGAGAAGGCTGCAGCACAGGAACAGGAGTCAGCTGCAGCTTTGCAGGTACAGGGGATAGCTGTAGTGCAGAAAGTCCAGGAAGTTGGTGCTGTTTAGGGCCTAGTGATTCTAGCAGCTCAGATACAGGCAACTGCTGCAGCTAAGAGAGGTCAGGGGGCTGCTGCAGCTCAGCAGGTACAGGGGGCTGCTGCAGCTCAGGAGGTTTGGGAGGCTGCTGCGATCCAGCAGGAACAGGAGATGGTTGCTGCAGAACACTGAACAGCTGAGTCTCTGGGCAGTTGGGTCTCTGGACCGCTGGGCTGGGCAGCGGAGAGGCACGGCATCAGCGGAGGCCACGCTTCCTTCTGAAGGTACTCCTCAAAAGGGGACTCCAAGACAGGCAGTGAACTGGCTGGTTCAGGACTAACCACCTGGGTGCTGTCAGACTCCAGGACAAGATGTAGCAGGGAGTTGGGAGCCCCCGCTTTATAGGCTAGCCAGGTCCCCCAGAAAGGAGACTCCTGGGGATGGTCTGAAGTGGGATCTGGCAGGCGGTTAGCCAGCTCTGGACAGGCAGGTTCTGGCTAACTCCAAGCTCAGCCCAGCATCAGATTTGCCAAGAGAATCCAGGTAGGGCTGCAAGTTTTGCTTGAGGTTGGCAATCACAGTTCAAGTTCTCTGCCATAACCAGGAAGTTAAAGAAAGACAAAATTGTTTTCTCCATTAATGAGTATATAAAAATTCTGCACCTAATGTCCATGGAGTTTTCAATGGATAAGTGTAATCACTCACGAAATGAGCTCACCTCTTTAAACTCCTCCATGAGAATTTTGACAACTGCTGGGTCCATGTTTGGTCAGATTGTACTGTTGTAGTTAATTTCAAGCCGGGGAACCAAGTAGGCAGGGATAGGACCCAAATTCAGACGATCAGGTAGAGTAGGTGCAATATAAATCATTTAATGAACAGAAAAATGCTTACACAGATTCTGGCAGGCAGCAAGCACTCACAACAGGTAAGCAGTCCATAACAGGCAAAGTCCAAAGGAGCAAACAGAAATCACAGTCCCAGCTTCAATTAAGGGTATCAGTGAAACTGAGATGAATAATCCAAAAACACAGGCAACGAAGATCAAGACGCTTGACATGGATTCAATGACGATCTGACAAAGAGACAAGGGAAGCACACAGACTACATACACTCAGGTGAGAGCAGTCACCGAGACACAGGTGAAACTAATCAGGGCGTGGCAAATGATTCAAACTGGCGGGAAAAGCAAACAAAGACAGGAAGTAAAACTACAGAAATATGAGGGGAAAAGAGCATTTCAAAATAAAACAGGAAATACTATACATAACCCCTCAAACCATAACAACATTAGGGGAAAGTGATCTGATAAATGAATATACAAGTGTTTTGGAGAAAGTGTGTGGCTGGTCAACATATATAAAACTTTTTTCCATTAAGGTTTTCTACTGCTTGCAGTAAATTTAAGGGTTTCAGTGCCATCATTAGCCATAAGAGAGCTCAGCTGTTTGATTACCAATACCCGGTCATCCATATTAAGCATACATTTAACCAGTATTTCTAGGGCACACTATAAGACCCACAACTGGCCATTGTTGTAAGTATGATTAACATGTTCAAAATGTATGTATCACATTTTAGGCCAACAAACTCTTGCTGACAAAGAGAGTCGTGTTAAGTGTGTGTTAGCTGCATGTTTTGGAGATTAACACTATCATTCAAGTACACCAGGGAATAGAGGAGGCTGATTTATAAACAAAGTTTCATCAAATATTGAATAACACTGATACTGCACTTGGCAAGATAAGGAACTAGAAGGACATGCTGAGAGTAGATAGGAGCCTCATAATTGGGATGTAAAAGCGAAAGGGGAATACATGAGAGAAAGACGAAGAGAGTTGTAGTTTGCATAAAGCAGAGTAATCAGATTGAGAGGAAAAAGGGAGAACAACCGTGGCTGGAAGACGGATGAGAGCAAGTGGAGAACTAAGCCAAAATCAACAGTAACATAAGGATAAAACACGCTGTCATGTCACTCAACTCCTACTTTCCTACTTTTGCCAGCTGTTTGGCTCTCCTGTCCCTGTGCTGGCCATCATTTCTCCAACTAGTCTTGACTTTTCTTTCTTTTGGGAAAATGGCACTGGAAGAAAGAAATTATGTTCCACGCCCTCCATGCGTGATGTTATCATATCCTCTGTTCATAACATCCGGTCCAGCCGTGCTTGCATGTTAGTGTGTGAGTTCCATCCTGGGAAACAGTTTCTTTTCTCACATAAGGTGAATAAAGGATTTATTTCGACTAAACCAGAGTTGGTGATTGTTGGAACAGTGGAAAAAGCTAACAAAGCCTGTTTTGGTGAGTTTCTTTACTCTAACAAAAATGTCTATCTCTGTATGGAGCCTTTCCATAATGTTGTTAGACACTTAGAATAACAATCTGAGCCTGTCAGTGGCGTACTTTGATGGGCACATTTATCCCCAAGGATTAAGTTGCAGCCATTGCAGCTGTTTCGCAGCTGCCTTTTCACATAACTCAGTGAATTAAGGGTTATTTTGACCAAACCAGAGCTGCTGAATGTTGGAATAGTGGAAAGACCAACAAAGATCAGTCTGTAAATGTGTGATGCAAAGGATTTTACAGTAGTTAAGGATTTTAAAAGCTTTCTAATGTGTTCTTAATGTATCTTCTAGAGTATTCCTATATTATGAAAGCATCATCTTTTTGTGTCACCGTACAGTGTTTTCTTGTTGAGCTGCAGTGGCACCTGGAAAGCAAAGACGGATGGATGGATGGAGAGATTTGCAGAGAGAGGCCACTGTTATCTCTCGTCTCTATTCGTCTTTGCCTTTTTTGAGATATTTTCTCCACATCTTGCTTTTTGCAAAGCATAGCAAGGTTGGAATAATGACTTTGGGGCTCATTTGGTTGCTTTAGTCCTTGGGGTTCCTTATAAACAAAACATTATGCATGTTTTGGCTAATAAGTCAAACTCAAGTTTACTGCAATGCAAATTGTGCACGAGGCAAAATAATGTTGGATCTGAGGGACTTATTTTGATTTGTCATCCCCATTTCACTGTATTTTAAATTGTAAATTGTTATATGAATTGTATGTGTGCTCTGTAGAGTTTGCTGTGTGTTGCCTGTGCTGAAAGGGTTTCTCCTTTCTTTTGGCCAGTCTCAAGCACAGTCCCAGCACAATGTACTGTAAACACCTTATGGACAGTCAGTTCAACTCATACTCATATTTCCTCTTTTTGTCAATCCCTTTCTCTTTCTCTTTCTCTTTCTCTTTCTCTTTCTCTTTCTCTTTCTCTTTCTCTCACTTTCTCCCTATGTAGGACAGAGCATGTGTATGGATATATTTTCAGTGTATCAGTCCCCAGAAAGTAGAATTGGAGATCATCCAAGGAACAGATTGTCCCACTTTTACATCCTGCAAAAGTGGAGCGGCCAAGTTCTGTCCTCTATATCCCTCTCTTACACTGGGTCTCTGCCCTTCAGCCTCTTTCACAATGCCAGTGACGAGGAACCATCAAAAACACAGGATAGATGGAATGAGTCACTAAACTGGGGGTGGAGAGGGCACTTAGTTTTATTTGAATGGTGCATCACTAGCCATCAGGTCTGGGGGTGGTGCTCTGATGTAAGGAGGAAGGGTTGAGCTGAGGTATGATAAGTGGGTACCCTACTGTATATAGCATCAGCACTCATTAAAGTGAATTTCAAACGACAATACAACGTACAAATGCTTTTTTCAGTTTCAATGTCTATGTTCTCTAAAAGATAAAAAGGAGCATTAAAAATGTATTGAGGAATTTTGTTGAATGTTTTGCTTTCCTATTGCAAGGGCGAGGCTTGGCATTTTCAAGCGGTAATTAAATCTATGCTTGATAAAATCAGATGAAATGCAAGTGCTTAATTGACAATCATGGCGTCCTTGATTAATTTTACAGGCAGATAACAACACCAGCAATAGATCCATCCTCTATGCACCCAAAGATTCTGGCTTTTCTCTCAGCAGGGGAGAGAACACATCCGACACAAACAGATGCCTTTTAGTCAATTGCATATCTGATGCTAATCAAACAAAAAATTATAACCCTGCTAATCAGTCATTAGGTGGATGATTAAAATAATTACTCCCAGTTCTCCATTTCACAATAAACATCCTTCTCCTTTGATCTGCATTCCAGCTCGATCCTTCCCATCGCCACTCCAAGGACAATCTTTTTTTAGGAAAAAGGAGCCACAGCTTACTTCACAGGTTACACACCGCTCGCCTGATATTCCAAGCACGTGTGCACATACACACATGCCGTGTGATCGCGCACACAATACACAGTTTGACTCTTTAAGCAACACTCAAACACATCTGTCCTGGAAAAATGTCTAGCAGAAAGCAGCATTAAGTGCCAGACCAGTCAGTCAGAGCTTGGCTGGCGGTCTTGTGTAGATCAAAGTGGGCTATCTTTCTCCTCAGACTGGATATAATTGGGTCAGGTGGACCATGTGCTGAGGGCCTCGCTTGGGCTAAACTTGGCTGGATGGGCTGGGAGAACTCACTGCAGCACAGATTTAGGAGTGAACATCCCCTGCACTATTTTTGAGTCTTCCCCTTCCTGTAAACATTGTTTGATACAGTAGCTAAAGCTTCTTTGTCCGATTACACAGCAGAAATCCCTAAATGAGGGTTTCTCAACAACCCATTTTCAGGTCCCTAAATTTTCATGAAACTGAATCTGCATATAGCATCATTTTGTATTATATTTCCAAGCTCTAAATCAATCAAATATTTCTCTTTTACAAATGTCCTGCGGCCCCATACACAAATCTAGTAACTCATGTGGGATACACACTCTAGGATTGGGGACAAAATGTTTCAAACATTGCGAACATAATTTCATCTGCACCTTCAGTCTTAATATAATATTAATGAAGCACACTTAATGTCTTAGAACAACAACAACAATACTTCACATGTGTTGTTGGAGGTTATTATTGCAGGTTAATGAGCAATTCCATATGGGGCTATATATGAGACACAATGTTCTTGTTATTCTTTGTGTAGTAATAAAGTGTTCCCTTCAGCAATGAATTAAATGACACCAGACCCCAGGTCCATGTGCACATGTCTGTAGCAGCACTGAAACCAAACTTAAGTGTATAACACTAGTTTGTGTGGGTACACCCAGTATATAATAACTTAGGCTCTATCATCTCAAATACATACAAATAATCGTTGTAATGCTGACATGTCCAAAAGTAAAACACCTCTAGTTAATTTTATATAACACAAACTTCCCTTTCACTCACTACACATGATATGACTGGAAGTGCATTAAAATGTCATGAAAACAGAGACTTCAAAGGCAACTGTGCAGCAGGTTGCCTTCTGTTTCACAACAACAAAAGAAGGAAAGAAGCGTAGATGCAGGGTCAAAACATTTCTAAATAAAACTAGAATTAAAATTAGAATTCCTGGTATCAAGTAACTTTCTCATGGACATCTTTTACTTTTTATACTTGTCCTAGAGCTCCCGACCGAAGACCTCAGGCCTCAAATACAATGAAAGCAGGCCACAGACAAAACTAGTCAGACACACGGAGATGAGCGCAGGGTTAAGGCTTTAGGGTGGATTTTATGGCAGATAAACAGCCACAAATAGACTGTCCACGAGTGACAGTTTCACTTACCTTGCACGTCCATTGACATAAAGGTAACACTGAGAGACAAAAGTCAAGATACTAATAAATGCTGTTAGACATGGCTGACAAAGTGAGGACCATGTCAATGCCTGTCAGGCCCCATTACAGTTCGTCAACCTACCATGTAATGGGGTATGATTAGTTCTACAGACAGAAAGACCCTTCTTTACTTTGCACTTTATACTTATGACTATTACACTGCTAATACTGCTGCATACTCCAAAAAAAGGATTTTCTAATAAACCTTTATCCCAAACCAGTTACATTTATAACCTTGAACCAAGAGGGCAAGAGAAAGTTTGAAAAAACCCTCAAATCCATGTAGTATTTGGTATCAAATGAGACCATCACTTGTTTTGGGGGAGCACCTCTACAGAAACCGAGGTTGGATGTTAGACGGAACAAGCAATGAAGGTATTAAATGTGCACTTTCTATCAAAGATATTTTGTGGAAAGCGTGTTCTTTACACCTGCTCTCCACTCTAATCAGATCAACACTACCTTGTTACGATCCTAAAGTGAGCCAAAAATCGCTGGCTAAAGGGCCATCTGACCCTGCTGGCTTGAAAAAAGCTGCTCAGCAAACAGTGAGGTTGATGAGGTGCGACTATTATGCTATACCTAAAGGTATATGACCCCCCGCTTGTGTTATAGCTCTGTCATCATGTGATATATTACTCCTGTTTTCATGTCATAAGGTAGATTTATATACTTTAGACTCTAATTGGTGTCCTGCCAAGTACATTATAGTGTTATAAAGTCCCTGTAATCAGTGCATCTAAAAGCCAGTTGTTGCTTTCTGAGCTATCTGTGCGAGAAGAGTGTGACTGTATTTTTCATTCATTAACTTGAAGTTGCCCTCAGAAATTGTAAAGCTGGAGCTATTTGAGTTCTTCATAATGGTGGATGTGTTGCAGGTTGTTGGCTTCTGTTTTCATGGCTTACGGCAACCCTCCAGATCTTTCCCCTGGGGGAAATCTCTCTGTATGTAATAATGAAAAGCCTGCAGAGTGGAAACAGCTCTTCTCTTGCGTTCCATCTTAATGAGCACAACAATGAGACTCTATCAGTTCCACAAATAACAATTAGAAGTTCATTCAAAACCATATTAGATGATATTTTTATACTTCTCAATGTTATTTAATGATGTCACTTTAAAGGACAGACAGAAGATGGTCTGTGACATTTTGTTTGTCTTTGAATTAAAAGTCAATGAATAGCTGTGTGCAAGTGAATGCATTTGAATGGACATGTGTGTATTTTGCTTGTATATTTTAATAGCTCCATACAGCTGTAGCCCAGTTTAATACTCCCATGGGACTGATTTAAGGTACATTTTGTTGTAGGTTTTGCATTTCTGCTTCATAAATACAGTAGTAGCTTGCAGCTAATAGAGCCTAGGTGTAGCAGCAAGCTGTCACTAGAAATATTCTCTTAGCATGCCTGTCTTTTGTCCTACACTGTCTCCATACAAAACCCTAGAGGATTACTGGACCGTATAGCATTGTCACATCTGCTACACTGACCAGCCTATTTATCGACTCCTGCTCTTCCTGGAGAGATTGGAGAGGACAGAGCAGGACAGGGCTGGAAAGTACAGCATGAGAGAGGATGGAGTAAGTAGGCAGTGGTGGTGGACATTTTCTGAATCAAGCTTTCTGGCCAATTCAGTGTATTTCATGTATTTCATCTTCCACTCAGTTGTTTCATAATGACATTCTCTTTTGGCAATACCCACACATTACTTATAATCCCTCAGTGCCTCTCAATTGATAACGTCACCTGGCTTTCTTTGTTCCATTATTGTCAATTGTTCTGTGTTTGTTAGGAAGCCATTTATCTTAGTGTGCCCACTCCACTCTAAATTGCCTAGTTTATTTTCTTCCTTTTCCAAATGAATTCCCCTAGGTGCACTTAAAAATATGCTTTAAAAGTCAGCATTGCCTGTTGTGCATTACACCGTGTGGGACAGGTCTTAGGAGGCTGTGCAAAGTCAATTATGTTGAATATATAGGATGCAAGTGCACAGAGCTGGAACACACCACGGGATTAAGGTGTGTGTGTGTTTCTGTGTGTGTGTGTGTGTGTGTGTGTGTGTGTGTGTGTCTGCACGTGTGTGAGTCATTTCTCTGGGGTCCTTAGAGGGTTTCCACCTTTCCACCAGCTGACACCATAAATACTGCGAGCAGGTAACGGTTTTGACAAGTCGCAGCTGAAGAAGTGTGTGAAATGTGGGTGTTGATGAGCTCTCGTTTGATTCTGTAAAATGTAATACAATGCTGTAAGTGTCTGGATGGTATTAATATAGGTGTTACATAAATGCAGGTTTTACACAAGCACAAGTATTAACATTTTTTCTCCAAACTCCCCAGACTAATGTCTAGCTTATGGTACCTACATCAATTATTTCCCCAGTTCTTCTGTGCATGTATCACTGTAATACAATAGGTCATAACCTAGTTTGTAACTGTGGGGGAGCGGTTGTAAAATACTGCAATGTACAGTTGTGATTCATAATGAACATGGAGTAATCTACATGAAACAGAGTCTTAACTAGTCACAAGGGATTCAATTATGGCCATAAAGTTCAGCATGAAAGCCTCATTTAGAGAAATGAACTTTTCCACCATCACTGCCCACTGTGTCCAGTGTGAAAATGTCTGGCAGCAATCCTTTTGGTTAGAATGTCACCTTAATGTGTCTTTTTGTAATTTAACTTTCATGATTCACATTAATTAAAGCGAACACATCTAAATAACCTTCATTACAGCTGCCTTATGCTGCATACCATGGCTAATAAAGCGTATATGCGCTACAGCGGAGCAGTTCGCTCTCACTAATCAGCCTTAAAGCTGTTCTGGAGTGATATGTGCAATTACTTTAGAGTTGTCTTTGAGCTTTCTTTTTCTGTCCCACTTTGCTCTTCCTCCCCACCTACAGAAAACATGGGAATCAGACTTCAGAGGATGTGTACCCCCCTTCTCTTTGTCACAATGTAAGTAGCACCCACTTTTTTTGTAAAGCGCTGCGACTTGCACCCTCACACACAGCTTGGTGCTAAAGATCTTTTTTTCTTTCTTTGTGTGCCCAATACTACTTACTGCATGCCTTTTATATTCAGTTCATTGCTCACACACACACATTTTATATCATCACTGTCATTCTATATTTTTGTATTATGCACACTTTACATTACTTTGATTGTGAGATACACACAGCAGTTATTCTTATTCAGGTTAATTCCAACAAAAAATCAGCGTATACATAAACACAAAAAAGTACATACCTTTTAGTCTGCAGTTCAGGCTGTGTTGTTCCTCATTTTTATCCGCAGCGACCTCCTTGATAAACCATGAGAGTAAAAAAGGGACCAGGATTAGAAAATGAGAAAAAGATCCAGTTGATAAAATATAGATGAGGAAAAATAAGAAAGTGATTTGCTTTTCCTCTTTCAAAATCACATTTTCATGCCTTCTAGTCTTTAAATGTGCGTCGGTGTGAGCCAGCCTAAGCCACTGTATTGTGCAGCCTCTCTTTCTCTTTTTCATTCACACACACACACTTTCACCTACTCTATGCTCCAGTAGTCGTCTCCCTCTCTCTCTCATACACATACATTCATACACTCTCTCCCCAGCATTGCATCTCTCTCTCTCTCTCTCTCTCTCTCTCTCTCTCTCTCTCTTTCTCTTACTTCAGCTACTAGATTTATTTCTCTCCTTCGTTCTCCTTCCTCTCTTTGTACTTCTGCTGTGTATTGACTCTTCACCCGCTATCTGTCCGTTGCTCTCTCTGCTTTTTTTCACACCCAAGTGCTCTTCTATTCAATTATCCTCAATTTTCTTCATTACTCTCTCTCACTCGCTGTCTTTTTGTCTCTCACTGTTCCACCACATTCCAACCTCTCCTCCCTCTCTCTCTCTCTCACCCTCTCTCTCATTATTTCAGTCACTCCATCAATCAAACACACTCACACTCGTCCCATGATATGATTCCCTCCCCTTTATCTTTCCTTGTCTCACAAGTACAGTGGATGGATTCAGGCCACCTCACTGTTCTCCCTTGTGTTTTTCATGCTGAGAGGTCGTCATAAAAATGAGGAAAAACTGTTTGGACTTTTTTCCATTCATAAAATGTCTCTTTATTACCTATGCAGTAGAAATAAAATATGATGACAGATATTGCAGCTACATGTTGTGGAGTAGTTGTGCAATGTTCATGAATCTGTCAAGAAAGTGACCGACCACTGGTCTGACTTTGAACAAACTTGGAGGAATGATCCAGTGTTTTCTGTCATTTAAAGGGTCTATTCACCTAAATCACCCAGACACACACACACAGAAAACATACTCATTTAACATACTTAACAAACATTTATTTGGTGAGGTTTTGAGATACTTGCTGCTGGGAATTCTGCCCAAATCTCAATGTGAGAGCTGAATAGCATTCTGTTTGTTATGCTCACCGCACTGAAAAATTACATTAGAAAGACTCAACAGCAACAATGTTGGTGGGGTGGTGACCTCACCCTACTTTTTTTGTGCTTTGCGTGAACTGCCCCTTTAAAAACATACACTGATTGACCTGATGGGAGCCCTACAATCAAATGTCAAAATTCCCTATTTTAATGTAACTGCTACATTGTCAATCCAATTGATGCACCTTGATTTGCACATCCAGATATCCATTAAGAATTACACTGACTGGCCTACTGAGGGTGCTACAATTTCTGTTTAAAATTACTCCTATGCCGCAAGTCCTTACAAAACATACAGACTGACTTGATATGGATGCCATAACTACAAGCAAGGTAAACTATTAAATGTATATAGCACATTTCATACAGAAGGAAAACATGGTGTTCTTTACATAAAAACATAAAACACACATCTGAAAAGATTTAAATATACAAACTAATATAACAAAATAAAAAATATGTAATTTGATGTTTTTAATCATTTTCTTCACCACTATATCTCATCTAAGATAGGATCAGACCTCTGTGTGACCTTAAGGGTCATATAGTATTAACAGAAAGAAACATGTCTTCACATGGCCAGACCTTTCATTACTTCCTTGTTCTAAAACCTAAAGACCAATGATCTTGACTCTAATGTGTTATCTAAAGGATGGGGTATGCTTGAAACGAACTAGTTCTTACGACAGGTTGGCCAACCATGTCTGAAGGCAAAAGTGTGTGTATAGATACACCCAACAGGGTGCCCTGGTAGCTTACCTTGTAGAGTGTGTGCACTATGTACAAGGCATTATGGCAGCAACCTGGGTTCAAATCCAGCCTACAGCCCTTTGCTGCATGTCATCCCCTCTCTTTTCCCACATTTCCTGTCTCCCTTCAGCTGTTCCCATCAAATAAAGGCAAAAAGCCCAAAATATAATTTCGGGCAATCTTTCCTTGACGGTATCCATGGTGTTGTACTTGGTTGTACACTCAAAAGTTATATAAGAATTAAAAAGGAGAGCTTGAAAGAGATGTATCAAACCTATGTAATTTCTCACCTCCACACACCTGGCCAATCACTGCATGAAGTAGGTGTGAATGTTAGATTGTCCATTTCGATAGGTGAGAGAAATTGTTAGATTCAGGCCCCCCAATTCTGACGCTGAAATGCTGTGTGGTTTAAGACACTGTTCAACAACCACTTCAGTTGAAGCATACTGACCCACTAGTCATTTTGTATTTGAACCCTTATGGCAGTATTAATTAACAAATAAACTGATTGGACTGCTGGTACTGTTTTGTTTTTAAGATTTTTTTTTGTGGCATTTTTGCCTTTATATAGTGATTAAATTACATGAAACATGGTGGAGAGAGAGGTATGAAATGCGACAAAGGTCCCCTACCGGAATCAAACTGAGGACATTGTGATTATGTGGTATGTACCATAACCACTCGGACGCCCCCTTGGCGCTACATTTTAACATTGAAATGCCCTCAAATACTGCCAGTCTAGTTCTGAAGAATCCTGGTGATACATGTGGTTTGTGACAGGCTCAAGGAGTGACTGCTAGGCCTGTCATGATAACTACTTTTGTGGGATGATATATTGTCCCAGAAATAAATGCGATAAACAATATTATTGTCATTTCAAGACAATTTTATGCCTAGAATGATAAGCATAATAATGCAAGTACACCCTTATAATTTACTTATAATTCTTGGAATTGGAATGTAAAAAAATATTAAAACATCCTAAATAAAAACAGAAATAAAATCACACAACCAAAACAATAAATAAAATGGACTCTCTGGCTCTGTTAACAAAAATTGCACTTAAATAAATATTAAACATTTGGTACAGGGGTAGGCTACAGAGTCATTCATTCTTTAACAGGCAATATAATAATGGTAGGGAAAACCCTGCTGTTTATTCTGACATCATTTTGGCAGAAATTATCAAGGTCATGTCCATATACGATAAGTCGATATCATGACAGCCGATAATTACATATCGCATATATCGTACGATAAGTCGATAACGTAATTATTGTGACAGACCTAGTGACTGCATCATTGTGTCCCACCGGGTAAAGGTTTGGGATCTTCAGATGGCACATGTTGCTCTCACATGGTAAACTAGTTATGACACTTGCTGCAAAGACAGGTTGCTAGAAGAGGAGAGATTAAACCTTAAAACAAAAACTCAACAGTAGGGGCAACCGGTAGCTAGACGGATACAATATAACTGCAATGTCCTCAATTCAGTTCAAGGAACTGAGCAGCCCTCCCTCCCCATATTTCCTGTCTACACTCCCTGACAAAAGTCTTGTCACCTATCCAAGTTGTAGGAACAACAAATAATAACTTGAATTCTAGTTGATCATTTGGAATCAGACGTGGCTTATATGAAAGGCAAAGGCCTCTAGATTATGCTTATTTAACCAAAATAAAATCTTATCATGCCTTGATTTTTAATTATTTAATTAGGACAGAGAGGTCAGACTTTACTTAGACAAAAGTCTTGTCACTTAAAAGAAATAATGTACAGAAAAAGATTTGAAGAAACTGGTGAAGTTCATGACAGGCCCAGGTCAGGCAGACCCCATAAGACTACTGTTCGAGAGGACCGTTTGTTGGTTCGACAGTCCAGGGCCAGCCCTTTTTCAACTGCAGCAGAGCTACATAACAACTGGTCACCAGAAACCCCTGTATCTACAAGAATAGTTTGTCGAATTCTGTCACACAGTGGTCTCAATGGCCGAATTAGTGCTCAGAAACCAGCATTAAACAGAAGACAACAAAAAAATCGTGTTGCATTTGCCAAGGCCCACAGCTTGCAGGAAGGATGGACTGTGGAAAAGTGGCAGAAGGTTGATTTTTCCGATGAATCATCTATTGAACTGCAACCCAATCATCGCAAATACTGCAGAAGACCAATCGGAACCCGCATGGACCCAAGATTCACACAGAACAGTCAAGTTCGGTGGAGGAAAAATCATGGTTTGGGGTTACATTCAGTATGGGGGTGTGCGAGAGATCTGCAGAGTGGATGGCAACATCAACAGTCTGAGGTATCAAGACATTCTTGCTGCCCATTACATTCCAAACCACAGGAGAGGGCAAATTCTTCAGCAGGATGGGGCTCCTTCTCATACTTCAGCCTCCACATCAAAGTTCCTGAAAGCAAACAAGGTCAAAGTGCTCCAGGATTGGCCAGCCCCGTCACCAGACATGGTGATTGAGCATGTCTGGGGTAAGATGAAGGAGGAGGCATTGAAGATGAAACCAAAGAATCTTGATGAACTCTGGGAGTCCTGCAAGAATGCTTTCTTTGCCATTCCAAATTACTTTATTAATAAGTTATTTGAGTCATTGCTGAGACGTATGGATGCAGTCCTCCAAGCTCATGGGAGTCATACACAATATAATACTTATTTTTCCACTGCACCATGACTTTATGTTCTGTACTGTACATTATTTCTTTTAAGTGACAAGACTTTTGTCTAAGCAAAGTCTGACCTTTCTTTCCTAATAAAATAATTTAAAAATCAAGGCATGGTAAGATTTTATTTTGGTAAAATAAGCATAATCTAGAGGCCTTTGCCTTTCATATAAGCCACTTCTGATTCCAAATGATCAACTAGAAGTCAAGTTATTATTTGTTGTTCCTACAACTTGGATAGGCAACAAGACTTTTGTCAGGGAGTGTATATCTACACTCCAAGAAAGGCAAAATGGCAAACAAAAATCTTAAAAACGTAAAAAGTAAAAGTTTCAAAACCAATAAATTAACAGAAATAACCAACAACTTACTTAGGAAATTATATATTCAGTACTCTAATATTGGATGTGTGTGACGATACAAAGTAAGTTTATATAATGATTCTGTTTCAGTGAACTGCACATATGCAGTTGGAGTGTTTGAGTGAAAAACTGTCCTTATGCTTGCTTTTAGTACCCATCAAAGAGAAGGATGGAGGACAGAGGAAGGCGAGTGTGGTTGTAATACATTAATGCACACAATAGCACACTCTGTCAAGAGGAGATGTAGATGAATCCTGCCAAATCCAGCCTCTTAAGGACGACATGACACCTGCATCGTAACCCTTGATAAGAGCTCTAGTGGGTGCTCTCCTTCAATGGTGCACCACTCCATGGTGTATATTCAGCACACTTTCATCCTACCTTGGTGCTTCCACTGCCTTTCCTGCCCAGTGTCCTTATTCTGAGAAACTAGCTTTCCTCCTGCTTCCTGTGTTAACGCCTCTCATGCCAAAGGCAAGGAGAGAAAAGTGGGTCACGGGCAGATGGAGCATACAGTACTAACAATATGCTGGCTAGGTTTTTATTTATTTTTTTTTTTCTTTGTGTTTTAGTGAGTGCAGTTACTTTAGCTTTAGGTGAAGTAGAGTCAAAATGAAAAGCAAAACAATGCAGAAGAAGAGACAGGAGTAGAGAGCAGAACGAGAGAGAAGTTATTGATTTGTGAAATTGAAGCTGTGAAGCACAGAGAAAGTATTGCTTTAAATCACTGGCTCGAAACATAAAATGATGTCTGCACATTTTCAGTGTGAGTACTTTGAAAAACTTCGAACTTTGAATCGTCAACCAAATTTATATTAATATTACTCAAACAATGCAATCACATTTTGACATTTACTACTTGTGACTGCTGCACTCACAGACTAAGACTGCTTTGCAGATTCACAGCCCTAAACACAGTTTAATCTGCTTACTCTAGTGACAGTGAAATATGGGGCTCAACCGTGCTGTAAGGCCTCAGTCATGCAAGGAAAACCGATGCAGTGCTGGACTCTGGTGGCCATTTCAAGTAACTGAAACAGACAATTTTTAAAATGTGAGCAATGAAACAGTTCTCAGAATGTTGCTCTCATAACTCATTTCAGAAATGTGTCAACATTTGGTGTTTCATATTTAGCTTTTAGTTCTAAGGAAGTAGGTGACCAAGATGTGTGTTTCAACATTCGTACTGTGGGTTAATCTGATTTCTCTTCCTCTTAGAAAAGTAAAGTATGAAATTCATGGATATATAATATTATAAAGGATCAGGCTCATCTTTATCATTTTTATATATTGGTGTTGCTAAGTGTTGCTAACTACAGTAAGTCCCCATTGCACAAAATTAAACCGTTGTTTGGATTATGAGAAACAAGACGTAGAAACAGATGCAGCACATTTTGTTATGTCACATGTCACACCACGGGACTGTCTCTTTGTGTCTTTTCAGCTTTGAGACAGAGAGATTGGCACACCGTTGTCCTGACAAGAGAACACATTGATCTTTTGGTGTTCTTGGTTGTTTAAGTCTTTGCTTCACTTCTCTTGTGTGCACCATTTTTTAGGTGCAAGAGAGGAGTCTGTAAGTTATAATTCCATCTATTAAAAAATGTGTTCTTCTTCTACACAGCAATGCAGAAATGCAGAAGTTGCTGACCAGACTTTAGTTGCAGACGATGTATTTTCTTCAGTCTATATCTTTAGCAAGCAGCCGTATCTCATTAACACTCACAACCCAGTATCCTGAAATGACTTGCACATAACAACTGATTACAAAGTGCTATATAACTGAAGAGACGTATTGTATACTGTGAATCCTCTCCTACAGATGATGTCCCATAAAGCTTTTGAGTGTTACAGCATCATTATTTTGTAGTGCCTGTAGTATAGACAGGTTCACAACATCACATCTTATCTGTGTATTGATAAATAGTGATGTTGATTGAAAACCATGTTTTGTTTTCTTCTTTTAGCCTCAGAGCCTCTCCCACTGTTTGATTCACACTGTTTCACCCTGTGGTGTCAGCTCATCTGATTTCTGCTTTTGGTCTTAACTATTTGACCTGAGAAAAGATGTGACTGCTTCTTCTTAATTTCTCAGAAACATTTTACACAGAAACCATGGTAAAAACCAGACGGTCAAAAGGTCAGAAATTGCTATATAATATATATAATACTGTACATTGCACATAATAATATTAAAAAGACAAAACATTTCAAGTACTGTATGTCTTAATGAGCTAACAAGGCTACCAAAAGCTTCTCCAAATGCTCCTAAAAATGCAGCTGGTCAAAAAGTTTTATGTGTATATTTTGAACGCATCACTAGTTTTGATCTCTGTGAGGCTAGACGGCTCTTGTTATTATTATTCAAAGGTTTCAGGCCCAAAGTTGGGATGCAGAGAGTGCTTCTCTTGCTTTTGTCTTGGTTTGTGCTTTTCATTCGAGCTCTAGAGCTGCCTCGTTTTACTGAGTTAGTTGAACTGTTGTTTCCCATACAAAAGTGGGCTTGCTTTTAGTCTAATTTGGTCTAGTTTGGTCTTTTGTTTGCCATCTGTTTAGCTAGGGTTCTCTTAGTATAGACCTTTGATTTTGCCATTAGTTAATCTTTACTAGTAATGGGTTTCTGTCATGTAAGTAATTCTCTTTTTCACTGCTTTTCTGTTAACCTATATACTGTAGTTTGTCACACCTCCTGCTTTAGTGCAGGTGAGGCTGCTCTGTTTGGGAGGTAAATGAAGCATTTGTATGTATTTCCATTTATAATTGTTATAAATAATGTATTAACTGCTCTCTGTGAAGGTGTACAGGAGGCAGTAAATAAGTTATTAATCAGAAAGCTTCCTCGACCATCTACTTTCAGTTTCTATAAGAAATTAAATGGCTTTGAATTCACTCTCAGTTCTCTAGTTCCTCTCTTCGTTGTTAAGTTAAATGAAGATGACTTTTGGTATGCTACTAGCAACTGAGGTGAAATATTATTGCAGACGGGAAGAAAATCTACATGACTGTTTTTCTTTCGCAACACTTCTGTGCTTGGCTCCCCCCAATTCTAACTTCCTTAACATGACTGAATACTTGAAAGAGTGAGTCAGTTACCAGTCACTTCTGAACACTTTAGTCATTGGTGTTGTTTCTCTTTCTGTGTTCCGCTGGCAGGGCAATGAGGGGAGGAAAATATCTGCTGCTCCTGGCAGGTAAGAAGGATCCAGTGAAACATGAACCAGGATTGCTGGGGTTAAAGGTGGTTTTGGGATTGTTTTCATGTTAGTATTATTACAGTTATGTCATGTTTTTCAGTTGGAGTTTAAATGTGAGATAATATAAAGACATTTATCTATACACTTCTGAAACAGAGTTTGTCATGTCTGACACTCATATAATTTCAGAATTTTAAATGCAATGAAATTTGTCATTTTTCTCCAGTCATTTGTAGGTGAAGGGAAATATCACAGCTTAACATTATCATCCCAAATCAAAACTTTTGTGCATTAAGCTGAATGTTTCTGTCAACATTATGTCCTTCTATTAGCTGAAAGATGTAATTTTACTGAATTACAAACTAAAATACAAATTACAATTAACTATATTGAACAATTAAAATGGTAAACGGACTGCATCCATATTGGGCTTTTCTGGTCCATCGACCATTAAAGCGCTTTACAACACATGCCAACATTCACCCATTCACACACACATTCATACACCGATGGCAGAGGCTGGAGCTGTTAGAGGTTCAGTGTCTTGCTCAAGGACACTTCGACACTCTACTCTGGAGCCGGGGGATCTTTTCAGGAGCCTTCCTATTACTGGACGACTGCTCTACCTCCTGAGCCGTGCTTGATTGTGCACACTGACATGTATACATATACAAATAGATGCAAGCATTGGCTTTTATATACTTTTATACTGAGGATACTGTATTGACATTTACATTAATTCCCAGGAGGCTTACATTAACCCATCAGTTTACTCATGTCAGGGTTCATTCAAAATGTTATTAATAATTTCTAAAATTAATCACGCACTGCATCAGTATAAAAAAGTTGAATATTATATCAAAATTGAAAAAAGAAAATACAAATGTAAATGTAAACATTTAATGATGCTGAAATTGTCTTTGCAGACATTTTGTTTAAATGCGTATCAAACGTACACACAGGCATACAAACAGGCGGAGTTGAAATTCAGTTACCTCTGAATCCGCTGAAAAACTATTTGTACATAAACATGTAACAAATGTCTCCGAATATTTCCTACATTTTTGTAAATGTTGGATATTTTTGCAGATTTTGGTAAACGTCTAAAAATTTTATTATTTTATTAATTTATTAAAATGTATTAAATTACCCTTTACATATTTGCTTAACATTTTGTGTAGAAAATGTATTAAAATACAATTATTGATAAATGCTTAGAAAAGGCTCAGATATTTATCTAATACTGCATTTTCTATGTAATACTCACAAATGTACTTAAGTTGTTTCTAGCAAATTCATAAAATTATTAAATTGCATACATACAAGATATGATATTTAGTTATTTATTTTAAATCAATAATTTTGTTGCAGTAATTTTAAAGTAAAAAGAGGAGAGAAACATCATTAAATTCTCAATATCCTTTATTGTCATATCATTAAGCCAAATGTTTTCTAGAAGCTGTAGAATATTTTTTGTGCCAGTTAATGATATGTGTCCTTGTATTAATTAGAATTTCCTGCATTATAAGTAAACTGTAAAACAGTTACATTTTAGAAACACATACTGTCCGCAGACATACACGCACACAAAGCAGGAATAGACATTTATAGCTGCACACGTCAAAAACAAACAAAATTCATGTGGAGTATAATAAATAATTGATAAATAATGATTTAATTGACTATGTAAAATATAATGAATATATTAGGGTACTTCGGGTCAATGGAATAAAAGACTGACGATAGATGGGACTAAAACCTGTGCAAAAACTCAAAACGATTCCTTATGCAATAATGAACCCAGATACTACAGATCTGCTATAGGTGCAATCACTCTGGGCACACTGTTTGAGTCACAAGTAATATATTTGAAGATGTTGCCAAAAAAAAGTGGATTTTGCGAATCACCATTTTGAATTTTGACTTGGTGTCATAAATGCCCTGCTCTAAATGGCAGAAACTGAAGTAAATTGTGTATTATTAGTCATGAAAGAATTAGTTTATATTAAAGAACACTTTTTATTTTTTTATTTTGTTACAGTGTTCGTGGTCCTGGCAAGATGTCAGCAAATGCCACAAGGTAATCAGTGTTCAATGTGCAAAGGGTGTCTCCATCTTCCCTCTGTTACTTCTCAGGGGTGTGAAATGTCAGTAGGTGGCAACAATAGCCATTTACAACAGCCCTTTGTAATTTCTTGTAATGACATAAGCTGTGCCAGATGTCAGAATAACTACACAAATTCTTTAATGTTTGTATTCTTTTCCTTTGCCTCCTTCCTCCTTAGTTTCTATGTCACCCAAATTGAAATATATCTTCTCTGGGGACTTGTTTAATTTGAGCTGTGAAAGCACAAGTGAGAACACAGTGAAATGGTACGTGAACAACACGGAAGAAAGGCTGCAAACGAACAAAACCTGGAAGATAGCGGTTGCTGCCCCCAAGCACTCAGGCGTTTATCAATGCGAGAGCAATGGGAAAAGGAGTGGCAATTTCAGCATCAAAGTCCTGGGTAAATGTACCACATGAACAGAAGTATAGGAGTTCAAACTCCCACAAATGTAAAGAGATACACACTATCCATACAAATAATGATATAATTTATTTATTTACCATTCAGAATACACTCCCAGTGCCTCACTCATCATCAAGACAGGCCTGCCAGTGATGCGGACTGAAGGTTCAGTTGTCCTGGAGCTTGAAAATGAGGATGGTCTGTGGGGATGGAAGTGCTGGGTCAAACGAGGAGAGAAGACAAAAATGATTAAGCTGAGGTTGAAGGACGACAATGTGAGTCTGGCCTTTCAACCCAACAGACTGAATGACCCCGAGACCATTTTCTGGTGTACTGATGAAAATGAAGAAAAAAGAAGTAACCAAATCACAGTCAGGACCTCAGGTAGGCCTACTGTTATTTTAATGCTCTGTTATAGTACAACATTTCTATGGCTAAACCTTTACATGTTATTCCAAAGCATGCTCTTAAAGCTTTTCAATCTTACTTATTCATTCCATTTACTGGCCTCAGAAACCTTTTTTTATTTTTCAGTAATTTAAATTATTGGGGTAAAACTAATCCAATCTTCTTCTTTCAGTGAAGGACTTAGCACTGGAAATGGATCGTCTGCCTGCCGTAGTTGGGGAGAGTCTGACTCTGAGTTGCCATGTCTGGGGCACAAATCAAATTAGCGACACTGTTTTCTACAAAGACAATCAAATCCTTCAGCATAGCAGCAGTCCTACCCACAATATCACAGTGACAGAAGATTCATCAGGAAGATATAAGTGTAATGCCACCTACACATACAAGGCCCGCACTAGAGGGCCCCCATACCAAGAGGGCTCTGATTTTCAAGATCTGTATGTCCAAGGTATGCATATCCAACCAACAGTCTTTGACTGCCTTTGACTGCAATAACTGCTGGTGTTCTGACTGAAGTTTCCCTCTTTTGTGTGATACTGTATGCTTTACACATGCATTCTTTTCCCCAGTAGATGTCTTTTAAAGTCTGTCTTCTCATTTGTCCCTTTTCAGAGCCTCCTATGAAGGCAGTTCTCTCTGAAAAAACTGGCATGTGTTCTTGTCCACATTGTCCCAGTGGTGCCTCCTATCGCTGGTACCACAAGAATGATGGTCAGTCATGGGCATTAATGAGTTCCAACCAATCCATGATGCCAAAAGACAGTGGTACTTATGCATGTCGAGCTGTGTGGGTGAACGGGAGGTCTTTACTCAGCAACAACGTTTGTGAGTTCCTGCTTTTGTTCCTTCTAATGGACATTGTTTCCCTTGACATATTCATACACATTAAGATCAGTTAACTCGTCATGAGTGACACTCCGCCTGTGAGAACAGTTGTATAAAGTATTTTGTGACTCTGGAGGGAGCTTTCAAAGTCTGAAAAAATAGCCCTGATAATTTCGTCAGGGTTATTTAATGAGGTTTTCTTACATTTTTTCCCCCATTAAAAGGGTTTTTTGGGGAGTTTTTCCTTATCCAAATTGAGGGTCTAAGGACAGGGGGTGTCATATGCTGTACAGATTGTAAAGCCCCCAGAGGCAAATTTGTGATTTGTGATATTGAGCTATATAAATAAAATTGACTTGACTTGACTATTTCACCTTCGGCTTGGAGACTTTCAGTTTTTAACAGAAACCTGGACACACTGTTTGAGTCACAATGTCTTACAAACAGGGTAATGTGGAGCTTGAAAGACCTGGACCTTCACCAGTCAGGGAAAATTATGGGAATTGTAGGATCTTCACCCATACTAAACAAAAACAACTATCACTAGGTCACAGTCACAGGGATTTCATACATTCATGATATGTTATGTATGTCTCAGTTTCAGATCAATCTTCCAGCAGCACCTCTCTAATAGTTTTGATGATCTTGGGGGTGGTGATTCTAATTGTCGTAGTTGCTGTTTATATATATTGTAAGAAGAGAAGAGCCACAGGTGAGTAACTACTACTTGTTTTCCACTTTTTGTAAGCACACTGCAGGTATCACATAGCACCTCTTTTTTTTTTTAGGAGCAATATACGAGGATGTGCAGATGAAGCCACGAGAGAAAGGTGACGACAAATACGAGACGCTGCAGAAGCCACGTGGTGCCCAAAAGGAGGGCGAGTACGACACCCTTCACCCAGAAGCACCGGGCACGGAGATGAAAGAGGGTGAATACCAACCACTGAAGAAAGAGGAAATGAAAGGGGAGGTGTACCACACACTGGGGATGGAGGGGGCAGCAGGAGGAGAAGGGGCATATGAAGCACTGAAGAAAGAGGGAATGAAAGAGGGGGTATACCACAGCCTGGGAATGGAGGGGGCAGCAGGAGGAGAAGGGGCATATGAAGCACTGAAGAAAGAGGGAATGAAAGAGGGGGTATACCACAGCCTGGGAATGGAGGGGGCAGGTGGAGGACACGAAGCAGTAAGGAAAGACAAAGACAGTGATTATGAGATAGTGAAAGAAAAGATGTAAGCAAAGGCAGAGTAGCAAATGAGTCATGAAATGAAAGATAGGTCTCAGTAGCTTTTATACTGAAGAAAAATCACTTTTCCTACATTTCCCGCAAACCAGCAAAGTCAGGTGATGTCTTGGTCAATCCTGAAGTTCAAATTCTATGATCAGACAAAAGTTGTTAGTGCTATATGGGAAATATAAGTAACTAAATAAACAAAAGTCAAGTTAAAAAAAGAGAAAGACTACCAAGTAACAATAAAGAAGCTCCTGTATGGTGCATAGCGCACCAACTAACAATTGTTTCCATTACTTATTAATTATATTAATCATGTCAATTATATGAAATAGTCTGTAGAAAATAAAAAATTCCATCACAGGTCACCAGAACAGAAAATTTTATTATTTTGTGACACCAACAGTAAAAAACAACAACAAATGTATCCAAAGTGAGTGCTTGATCAAATTAATCAAATTCTGCTTTCAGTGATGGGAAAAGGGTGAGCAAATTCACTTTTTTTCCAGCAAAAAAATAATTTGCTTATGTCTCCTTATTAAGTCATATAATCATTTGTACATTTGTCTTATGAAAAGATTTTTGTGTCTTAAAATATATTTGCCTCACCAACACTTTCTGCAATGTTCTATTATTTGTGCAAATAGGAAATGCCATAATATTGTATTGATTCTGCTTTTACATTCAAATGTAAAAGTGCTTTAAATTCCAGTGTGTATGCTAATCTGATATCAGCTTAATTTGCCATGTAAAGGCAGTACCTTAAGAGAGAGTCTCATTCCCATTGCATTTTATGTGCTCAAATAAACCTATTTTGATGAAATTTGGTTGTTTTTCATTTTTTCATTAGCATGTTGTATGTTTAGATGTGATGGACCTCTGTATGCCTTTCTATCTTCAACCAGTTAATGCCAATGAACGTTTTAGTATCAGAATTCATTACACATACAACCCAGGTGTAATTTCTCTAAATGTTTGTGGAGTAGAGGAGAAAATAGAAGTCGACAAAACTGGTCATTTGGCAATCTTAGCTCACTTTCTGCTTGACAACCTCTAAAGTGTCCATATTTTAAACCTTGGAGTTTATCTGATGGATCAAGGTATTTTGCAGCCACAGAGAGAATAAATTCCTAACAAGAGGAGAGCCTGTATGGACGTATTTACAGCAGAAATGTAACACAGAGACTCATCTTCAAACAACCAGTTTTTCACAAAATATGAGGTTAGAAGATGGTGGTTGTGACTCCAAAATAACCTAATGCTAACCATCCAATGGCTAGGTAGGAGAGTGTATGAGTAGTTGTGGCTGAAAAACAGAAGGAAGTCCTAATAGCCACAATGGAAAACAAACTTTGACAAGTTACACAAAGGTGAGTGTTATGCTTTATTGGTGTATGTTCAAACAATATGTTTTACCAGAGAAAAGGTTCCAAGTAAAGAATGAAGACTAACCAATGAGCTAATGGGGCTAACGTTAGCCTACCAGAGCCATTGAAAGCTTTGGAAATGGCCAAACTGCTAAACCCAATGGATAAGTCTGATTCTGATTAAAAAATCAATAGGGTATAGTTTGTTATGTTATCTTAGTTGGTTATTTTGTTTTTTAAAGTTCTTGTTTCAACTTCTAAATATTAGCAGGTATTAGCATTAGTGAGGTTGTCTAATATTGAAACAATTTGGTATTAAAATTATTCGTATTGGTATGAAAGCTAATTGACCTCATTGGCCTGAATAAGTGTGTTTTATGCATTTCTGAAGGCCAGTACCAGCTTAACAGCATTTATAGATTCAACTTGCTGATAGCAGAAACTTAATGGTGATATTCTGTATCTTTACTCTCTATTTTTCAGGTCATTCCAGCAGTGGTTGATACTGACTGCCAGATATTAAATTCATTATAAAAAAGGTTGGCCCATTAAATTAACACTTTGTTCCAAACCCACTACTGATCTCCTGCACATCTTGCAACATGATGTAGGGACAAACAAATTACAAAATGTTTTGCTGCAGTATTATTATCTTTCCCATTCTCCCTTGTTCTATTTGTACGTTCTACTCCCTCTAACAGGCTTCGCTATTGGTTTACCATATTGAGGCTCTGCCTGAGGTGCCGCCTCTGCACCCTGAGATAGATCTTTGCACTCACCGCCTAAACAGGAGGTAGCAACCGCACACTATAAAACACCCGCTGTTCATCTCCCTTTTTCACTCAGCCACCTTAGAGCACAGATTCTTCTTCTTCTGCTGCTGGCTTGGCTGGCGGCACCAGGCTGACTCCTGCCCCGCCTGCATCACACTCCCCCGCGCTCACCTGGTCGCCTCCACAAGGGGGTGCGACTAGTGTGCATTCTCTACTACGTCCAAGTTTTCAAGGACGCATCCCTGACTGGCTTGGCTCACCATGGTGCAAAAGGTGCTGCTCCATTTTTCTCTGTGACTGCGCAACAAACATGTCATGGTGCCCACTACCACAGTGATAGCCTGCCTAATAGGTAGGGGGCCGTGAGGTCCCCCAGCCTACACAGGAAGGTGGTGGAAATCCTGTCATGGGCTGATCGCCATCTTTGCTACTTTTGAGAGCCTGGCACGTTCCCAGGTCCCTCACTGTGGGAGCAGACCGGTTGTCCAGAGGAGGCGAGCTTGATGACGAGTGGAGCCTCTCTCCTCCAAACATAAATACGTTAATCGGGCAGTGCATCAGCCTGTTCGCACTCAGGGAGAATGTTCAGTACCCTCTCTGGTTCTCCCTGCGAGCGAGCAACACCTTGGAGATGTCATGTCTACTACACAGCCAGGAGCCAACCACTTGTGAAACGTAGACTGGGACCCCCACCTGTTGCCTCATCCTCTAGTGGGCACTCCAGACGGTCCTGGATGGTCTCTCAGGCCCTTGGAGCAGGTGAGGACACTGTATTGATGAAAACGGCACTTCTCTTAGCCCATGCCTCTGCCAAGAAGGTGGGGGATCCTTGTGCTTTGTCTATGCACCCGTCCTGCATGTCTATCAGGGAGGATAGGGGTGCAGTGGAGCTGCGACCGAACCCATCCTGTCAACCCAAGGTCATCACTTCCATCTTCATGTCTATAGTTATTCGCCTGAGGGCATTTTTTCACCTGCCTCACAAAAACAAAGGGGAGAGGCACCTTCACACCTTGTGTCCCATGCATGCGCTTTGCTGTAACTGCACAGCAAGTCTCACACGAGCCAATTGTGCTCCTCTGTCAGGTCAGCGGCTGCCTCATTGGATTTGTGATGCGATTCACAAGGGCTATGAAGCAATGGGTCGCACCCCTCTGATGGGTCTTAGGGAGTAGTCCACCAGGAGCACTGCCTTGTCGGACGCCCTGTTCAGGAGCCTATCAGTGGAATATATTTGCCTTGTACATCCACTTTTGTGTTAGGGATATGACATCTGACTCTGTGTCTCACTCTGTGTTTGGTGCAACATCTGTGGAGGCACCATCTGGGTCAGATTGATGCCTTGGTCATTTTCAGCGCCTAGCTTGGAGAGTGAAGTCAGTTTGTGGGACCCCTAGGCTGGTGGTGCTTAATGGCTACTTGACCTATTTCGCCCAGTCAGCAGTTGGGTCAGGATTTTTGTTATCAGATTCAGGCCCAGCAGGGAGTACATCACATCCCTAACGTCTTTCGCCTTCAGTGGATACCAATAGCTAAGCCTGTTGGACGGCGTAGCAACAAAAATAGAAATAGAACTAAATAGAAATGGTAGTTACTTGGCTGTAACTCCATCTCTGTGAGTATGTGTGTAGCCCTGTAACTACAGGCCCAGCTGGCCCTGTTCTATTCCTGTTGCTGAGTTAAAAATGGAAATGAACAGCAGATGTGCTGGTCTTTTATAGTGTTTGGTTTCTACTTCCTGATTGCAAAGGTCTGTCTCAGGGTGCCGAGGTAGAGCCTCGATGAGGTAAACCAATTGCAAAGTCCATTAGAAGGCTATGCACATCTTGCACTCATAGAACTGGAATTACATACAGGTGACTACTATTTCTCTCACTGGCAGATGGATGCAGGATAATCCCATTGATTTTAGACACCAGAGCAGGACAGTGAGGGTGAATCCCTCAGTGCTTTTTACTGGCTGAGGAAAACTGGAGAGTCCCTTGCTCTGGTGCCATTTTATTTTTCTTCTTCATTTCCATGCTCTTATACTTGAGTTCAGTGATCAATATGCTGTGTGGAGTACGGCATTATTTGTAACATGAAACCACCGTATCCAAAGGTTTAAAGACTTACATTATTAATACCTGAATCAGGCATGGAGCAGAGGAAAGTTGGCTCGAACAAGACAAAACAGCTGATTAAAAGCTGTAATCATCTATTTTTTGAAAGATAGTTTATGCATCACCTAATACCAAACATTAAAACATAAAAAGGGTAGTAATGCATGAACATTAACTGCCAATAATGTCTATAATTATTGTACAGGAATTATCACCTCTAGGTTTTATTATATAACATTTTCCACATGTACATGATTTTTACATATAGTTTTAGTTTACAATTCAGAACAAAACATTTAACAAGAAATTAATTAAAAATGTCAGTAAAAACACTAACATTTAACATGTAATCTATCAATTAACTCCACTCAGTGAATCAGCCAAAGTAATACCATTACATAATCTAACACAGGGATTTTTTATCTTAAACCTTCATTTTGGGGCTAGCAAGATACATTACAACATCTACTAACAAAAGTAAAACAAATTGCTCATGTACAGTGAAACATCATTGTTTTGTTGTCCATTATCAGGCTTTTATTTTTAAATGGTCTTTAGCATATTTTAAAATTGCTGCACTATAAAATAAAGCAAAGGGTAATTAGAGTCCACCTTTAAACAAGATTGACTGAGATCTACGTGATGGCTCTACAGGACTAACATTCTCATTTTATTTGCACAGTTTTTAATCTTGACATATGGTAAATAACTGGTATCACACAACAGACTCGCCTCTGTGATTTTTGTGGTGTTGGGGTTTCTTAGGTTATATGGTGCCAGCAAAGTGCTTTTCTTGATGTTTACACTTAGAGCATGAATTGCCTGAACACAACAGTAATATAATAGAATAACATTAATGAAGCATATATTACATGTATAGTGGGAAATTAGCATTAGCCAACAGCTAAATGCTGATAAAACGTGAAAGTTGATGGTAGATTTCAGACACAAAATAATGATTTACTGTTGAGTGGCTGGTGAATTTGAACATTTATCTGTTAGTGGCTGGTAGGTGTTCACCCTGCATGCAGGGTGGGAGCCTAGTAGGCTAGTAGGCTACATAAAACATTTTACATGACGAAATCAAAGTGCTGAATCTAAAAATGTCAGTAAGGGCTATTTAGACTTCACAGAAAGCTGTGTACAGTAATGTTTGCAGGTGATCAATTACTTTGTCAGTGAATGAGTAAACCAATACTACAGAGCAAGATTTTTTGTTGTATTGGCACAAGTAACATGCTTTTTCTTAAAAGTGTGCACATTAAGGACTAAACTTAGCATTGTTTTTAGGAAAAAAAGCTTTCATAACATTGTGTGAAGACCTTGTAGCTGGTGAGTTTCCATTTTAACTTCAGTGGAGGTGCATACTCTGCTGTGGTTTGCGGAAATTCTACAACCATTTATGAAACTTTAAAAAAACTAATTAATCAAACTCAGTACGTTTTACAACAGAAATTGTGACCAATGTGCGCCTAAAGATTTGTAATCTTGAATGATTCAAAAATAAGTGAGAGGCATACAAATGAAATCCAAAACATGTCAGACAAGATAGAAATTTCTACAATTATTACAATGAATAAACATCAGAGAAAGCCACACCAGGCCTAAAGCACAGCCCTCCTCCAAGAGCGACTGCAGGGAGGCTGATGAGTCCTAAAACACTCTTACTTACTTAGATTGTCTGTCACACAAGGTACACAATTGCAATCACACACAAACACACATTTTACATTTACTAATGTCTTCACCTCCACTGTGGAGTCTCTCTCTGAATTCAGTTCAGTTATGATAATACAGTCAGGCTTGCTGAAAATTGTCCCCTCCCGCATTCCATTTTAATTTCGCACTTTCAAAGTTCTTCATGCCTTTAGGTGAAACTCCACACTGTTAATGTAATGTTTCTGCCTCACTAAAGGCTACGTGCAGAGGATCTGCTGGTTTTATGTTAACTCTCGGTCTCCCCCTCCCCTCCATAAAGGTAATTATTGGTTCCGGCTGGTTGGACATACTCCTCAGTTTTGTCCCAGTCTGAGACCCAGCCTCCTCCTCCCATGCCTCCGTTGGGATCCGCACCCTGGTTCATGGCTCCATAGCCTGCTCCGCCACTTGTGCGATACAGCTCCTCTGTCTCGTTTGCAAGCTCATCCTCATCCAGGATGCCACATTTCTCATCACTCAGCTGCTCCGGCTCCGCCCAAGCTTGCTTCTCTCCAGATGCAAAGAGGCCTGCAGCACAGACAAAGACAAGATCAGTCTGTAAGATATAAAGTTTTTGCATATTGCATTGCTAACCCAATCCACAGAAGACTGCATGAAGAACAATGCACAGATTATTGCATACTTAAACATCCTCATGCTGTGATTATGGAAGAATGAGTGGAAACACAAATGAAGAGGAGAATATACACACCATAGAATATAACACCGCCATAATGAACAAGAGAGGCGATAAGAAACACACCCTGCCACTCCTCCCGCGTCTATCAAGGGAGGGTGAGGGAAAAAAAGAGGAAGAGAGGTTATAAGCATTAAAAAAAAGGGTTCTAAATATTCTAAAGTTATAGTCACACATTTAATCAAACCAGTCAAAGAGAGGCTTGTGCATGTATTGTGTTCTATAAATGTGCTTACACTTCTTACACACCTTTACTCTGGTCAATAAAACTTGAGGCACCTTACTTAAGATTCTACACATCTTGTGACTGCATGCGCTGACTTCTGGTGTATTGAGCTACCCTGAGTGCAAAATTAATTGATATCTGTCTCCCTTAAGTGATACATTTCTCCCTCTATGACTATTGGACATGTAAAATGGTAACATTTAAAAGTAGTCCTTCTGAGGAAGTGACACCTCTGCTATTTTAGGTAGGTGAAACATTTTCTATGACCAAACTCAGTTAGAGGTGCTTTGTTTATACACACAATGAGGAGATGCAACATGCATGTTTGCTCAATAATCCATGGTAATTACAAAAACACACCTTCAGACAACAAAATAAGAAAAGAAATATCTTTTAGAGTGCATTTTACAACATATTAAGTTCTCACCTTATGCTTTGTCATGGCACCAACTATAAGTGGGCAAACCATACCAGACAAAGTGCCCACACCGTTGGAGATACCCATGAGGATGCTAGCATAGCGTGGTGCAATGTCCAGGTGGTTGACGTTGAAACCTTATGAGGAAGGATAAATACAACATTAACACATAAATTACAGGAAATAGTTATGTATTCACAAGCCTTACAAATTGTACTTTGATATTTGTGGCCAAAAGGTTTAAAAGAACAAGTCGATTCCCTCTGTAAAAAGGGGGCTTATGGATATTGATGGGGGCAATGTTCATGCGTGCAACAAAATGTGTACAAAACAGCTTGTTTTTTTTAAAGAGCAAACAAATTATGGTGTCACCTGAAATGGCAAAACCAGAGAAACCCACAGCCAGGACCAGAAATGTTATGGCAACCCCTTTTGTATGAGAGAAGCCCACCACCAGCAGCAGGGTTGCCTCCATCCCAAACCCTGATGCGGACAAGTGAAATAGCACAGACACAAACAAAAAATTATTTTAATGTGTTAATGAAAAACATTAAGTCTCAATGCAAGATGCTTATTGATTTAAGTCAACTGAAGGCCATTTTTCTCCACGCAGTTCTCTTCTCCCTTTTCATAAAATGCTGTTGACTAAGCAGTAACCTAAAGTTGCCAGCTTCCCAAAACTCGATATGTACACTGTAAGCTTCCTCATTTTACATCGCTATCGATTGCTCTCTAGTTCAAAAATAGCCAACAGAGACGGGGCTTCTGCTCTACAGTGAGTCATCATTTTCATTTTGCAGCAAATGTTTTCTCACCATAGCTGACTAAATACAGTAGTTAACCACAATCGCAGCTACTTCTGACTGCCTTCTGACTAAAATAGGGTGCTTAGAAAAACGTCTAATTACATCTAGAAAGAAGATGACTACAGTTTTCTTGTTTCTTGTTATGGACACAGCAAGTCAGCTGCATTTTTATATATACTACATCTATGTGTTCCCCATTCTGCAATTCTAATTTAGCCTTCCCTTCATTTTGGCCCTTTCTTACCTCCACAGTTCATAAGTTTCCTGACGTTAGTGGTGGTCATGATTTGGTTGGAGCGCAGATAGTCAGCTAGCTGGCCGCCAATGGGCACGATAATGGTCATGACGAGGTGGGGAAGTGCGGAAACTATGCCCACCTAGATGAGAAACAGAGTAGGCACAACTTCACCTACTTCCAAGGTGCATGAAGAAGGAAAAAGTCTAAAGAGGTCAAAACTCCAGCAACACTTGTAGTATACAGAACAACTTTATTGTGATCAGGATGACCCCGATGAAGGCCGCAAGCCGAAACATGTTGGTCTAACAATAAAGTTGTTCTATATACTACAAGTCTTGCTGGTGTTTTGACCCACCTAAATGAGAAAGAAAGAAATTTTTTTTTTTTGTAACAGATCTGAGACTACCGTAATAAACCTGGAAAGCAGACTAGCTTTGACTTTCCTCGGTAGTATCATGTTATTGTACATATGGAAACTTTTGTTCCTGGTGCAGTGCTCATAACCAAATGCCATCTGGTTTCTGTTACCTTGCTAATCTCAAACCCAAAAACCTCCTCGAAGTATGCAGGCTGGCTGATGAGAAGCAAATAGAAAGTCCAGCTTCTGCAGAAATTAGCCACAATGATGGCGTACACTGGCATGGACGTAAAGAAGGCCCTCCACGGTGTGTTGAATTTCTGTAACACAGAAAAATACCACTTACTTTGCTGATTTTGTAATGAAATTCTAAAGCCTCTTGTGATCAATAAGAAGATGGGTGGAGTAAATTGATAGTTGTACTTGAATGCATGAATGCAGACACAAATGAGCAGAGGTTACCACTGATATGGAGTTTCTAAATCTATCTGTGTTGTTCTCATTTTGATAAACTATTACTGGCATTTCAGAATCAGCTCATGATAAAGTTTGACACCCACTTAAGCTCCACCTAGGCTCACTTCCTTCTTACTCTTACTTTGCTTTGCTTGTTTACCATCACACTCTTTGTTCAAATCTACTTGCAGTCTTGTCCCCAACATAGTGATATTGCAAACTCTTCACATTCACTTGAAGGAAATGTAAATGATAGGGCAGGCCACATCAGTACTGTTAACGTCAGCCAGTGTGATGTGATACAGGGTTTGAATCATATTGTACCTAAGCAATCTACTCTATGTACTGACCGTTACTGTATGTTGGGCCGACTCGCCAATGCTTTCCTCAATATATTTTCTCTCCTCCTCAGTGATGGTGGGATGGGCTGCTGGACTTTCATAAGACACCAGGAACCAGAAGCAATACCACATGACCCCAAAACTTCCTGGGGAAAGGAAGGAAGACAAACAGGCAGGGAAAAGAGGAGTACTGTAAGTGTCAAAACTGGAAAGAAAGGTCAAAAAGAACAAGCTACAAAGGAGACACCTTGACTGTAGCTGCTGCCTCAGTACAGACTGGGATTAGATGTTGAATTCATACATAACAGGAGATGTTTTTTTTCTTCTTCTTCTGTTTCTCATATTTATTGTGCTTGGTTTTGCGGTCTTCTTGTCATTTTAGTTTCTGTATGTGTCAGCATCTACTGTGTTACTGTACGTTGTGCATAGTGATGGGTGTGCCTTCACAACTACTGAAATCAGCATTTTGATGTATTTAGTGTTGTCACAAACCAACTGATCACTTTAGGAATCTGTTGTCATGTTTATTATTGCAACAATCACATTGTATTGTATTTCTGATGTGTATGTGTAGTTTCCAAAGTTATAGTTTGGTCTGAAAAAAGTACCCCCAGTGTAAAGTCTCTTCATTTGATTTTGTTGAGCTCCAGCCTAAAGGTCAAGGGCTTCTTACCGTAGACATAGAAGACTGATGACCATCCTGAGTACTGGACCAGGATTCCAGCTAATGGCATGGCAATCACAGCACCAGCATAAGAACCTAGAAAAACATTGTGTTTAAGGCTGCAACTAACAATTAACCACTTATTTTGTCACTTAACTGTTTAGTCTATAATATGTCATATATGACAAAGAAAAGCAGCTACTCCTCACATTTGAGAAGCTGGAAAACAAACTGAAAAATAACTGAAACGTTTAATCGATTATCAAAATAGTTGCAGATTAATTTTCTTAAAATTAAGCAATTGATTAATAGACTAAACATTTCAACTCTAATTGTGGGTATATTAAACTTGCAATAAATGTCTCTTAAAGTGGTAACAAACATCCATTGTTTAAAGACAGTGAGAAACAAGTACAGTGATAATGGACTCACCACAAAATGCTGTCGTGGCCAGGCGACTTCTTTCAAGAGGTGGTGCCCATTTTGCCCAAATACCATGACAAGCTGGATAGGAAACTCCCTGTAGGATAGGGGAAAAAATAGAACTTGTGTTCTAAAATGCAAATAGAAATCTTTCTATGCCCATTTCTTGTTTAAGAGAAAGCTATAGACAAGAATCAGGCACCTCCACAAGTCCTTGAAACACCCTGACAATGATAACACAGCCAAAATGCATCCGTGCTGCTGTAGGGATGAGCATATTCAGGCAAGATGTGGCCACTATAGCAAAGCCAAACACTCTGGGAGAAGAAAGAATAGAGAAAGGAAGAAACATTCAGTATGTATAAAAGAATGCTTGATTATCCCTTGCATACTATAAATAGTAGATTAACAGACCTGTTTGCTGCAAACTTTTGACAGATGAACCCTCCTGGGATTTGGGTCACTATGTATCCCCAGAAGAAGGACCCGTGGATCATTCCGACTGTTTCTGGATCCCAGTCAAACTGAGCGTTCTGTTGATAATCGTGACATATAAAAATTAAATATTAATATTATGTTAATAATACACATATGATAATATTGTGTAAATAATCCAGTGTCTCTTTTCTTTCCGTTCTCGCTTTGTCATAGTAGGTGGCGGTAATGCACCTTAACAGTGGTTTCCAACATCCATAAAACGTTAAAAAGAAGAAGACACAAACTAGCTAACTTTTAGCTAGTTTTAAGCTAGCTAAATTTGTTTTCAAATTTTTTATAGATATTGCGATAATATCAATATCGTGAATTATTTTGGCCATGATAATCGTGTAGTGAAAATCTGATATTGTGACAGCCCTAATCTGCACATATACTTGAATTAGATTTTTGAAATGCACTGAGGTGAAATTTTATCTCCCAGAACAGACAGTGTCTAATACTGGTCATTAGATTAAGTGGGATTACAAGCCGCTAAACTGAAGGAAGAACAATCAAAACAAGAGAACTGACATGATTGATTACTGGTCCCCATGAGGCATATACTAGACCACTGACTTTCCTTCACTTTGCTTAGCTGTGTCAAACCTTTAACTACTTACCTCTTATATAAATAATCTAGAGAAACAATAATATTTATTTTGCCTTGTTGTTGTAGACCTTTTCACTTAAGAAAAGGATAACTAAAGGTACCATAAACTTAGACCACTGTTCCCACCTCATCCGCCGCCACTCACCACTACGACCTGCTTATTGTCTCTGAAGATGGTGTGGCTGTTGACCATGCTGACGATGGCCACACCCAAGTTACATCGAATACCAAAGGAGATGCAGAAGCCAATGCCAGAGAGGATGGCGATGATGTAGCGCCTGGGCAGGCCGAAGCATGTGCAGTCCACCACGGGCAGCTCCTTCTCCTCCACCAGCTCCGGCCGGCCCTCCGCCGACAGCTCGATGGTCTCACCATTTTCCTGCTTCTTCTCAAGAGCTCTGTGAAGAAGGGATTGGAAAAAGGGAGTAAATGGAAAATGTAATATGTAAACCATTGTAGTTTAGACTCAGTCCCTTGGTTGGTCCTATACCAGATATATACATTCACTAAACTGTCTTCAAAGGAAGTGCTAGTGAATCTGTTTTCTTAAGAAGTTGATTTAAATAGTTAAACTTTAATGTAGCCAACATCTTTGTATTTCTCTTCTGTCAACTTGTGAGGTTTTCCAAACTCTGGTTCCCACAGTGAAAACAGATCCTGTTCTGAATGGCTTTTAGACTGACAACTTGGCATGATAAAAGTACATGGATCTAGATGTTCAGACAATCATTCTCGCTGTCAATTTGACTGGTAACTCCAGCATCTTAACGAGAGACGGTCAGCACAGTTGTCTGTCAGCCTACCGCCACTGGAGCTCGCTGACATACCTTTGACTTATCCTGTCTTCTCAAGGTGTTCATATATTTGCTATTTTTGTATTGCAGAAATTAATCTCCTGACAGAACTGTCTGAGAGTGAAGAATACAGTGTGAGTAAAAGACAACAGTGTTTACAGAAACCTGTCTAATCCTGGTGTGTCAATGCTCCTCTTCTCCTTCCAAACAAGGTTAACTGCTCTTTGTCTGTTCCTGCCTATGTTCATATTGTTTGCTGAGAAACCCTGAGAACCCATGAACTCTGCCAGCCTCCAGTCTAACAGGCATCAAATATGTATCTAAACGCAGCAGATCATCTATTAAACATGACATCAGCAGTGCTGATGCTGAGTTCTCATATCAGACTCGAGCACTGCAGGTCCAGAGCACAGAGCCCCTTTTATATTACAGCTTTATTTATTATACATACTTAGGTTTTCATATTTATATGTAAAAGCTAAAAGAAAATATCCCTATGGCCTTCATGAATCAAGCTTGGACTGGGGGGGTTGGGGTGTAATTTATAGACTACTTTATCTGACAGCTGCTTGTACAGGACTGAAGGAGATAAAACGGACCCCCCTATGAACCACATTTAAGTGTATCATGATAGCTGACCCCCCAGCTGACACCCCATTAATAAGACATACTCCCACAGTGGCCATTGTGAACGTTCATCATGACTGAGATGAAAATCTTTACCTGGAAAAGCAAGTATGGACTGGATGCTGTACGTCACACTACTGTGTGCTAAGATTTATGTCATATAAACACATGGAAACTGACAAATATTTATCAGTTTCGCTATTTTGAGGTAATAGCCAAAGTGAAAACTGCAGGTCATCTGACACCCCAGAAAAACCCCATTACAACAACAAAATAACAATGACAAAATTGCTTTCGTTTCACCCACAAAAATTACTACTCACAGTTTAAACCATTAAGGCCAATACAGCCAACAAGAGCCTTTTCTAGATATTGTTTTCATGTCATCACTGTGTGTCGACCAGTTAAAACCAGCAATAAGTTATAAGTCACCTGCCAAAGGTATAGAAGTAGGAAGCGATAGATAACTTTTTTGGTACATGTGCTGGGTGTGTGCCATCGGTCTGGTAAATGTGGTTGCTGTGATCACAGTGAATCTCCTGTGCATCATGACAACCACATCAACATGTTAGTGTTGTAAGACGATTTGGTTGAGAAGTCCTCACCACAAAATGTATTGAACTGTGTCATGTAAATACAATATTTTTCATGGCGTGCATTGAGCATAATTTAACTGCTGCAATGTAGCTTACAGTAAACTAGAAAACTCCCATGCTAACTTTAAAGGTTATATGAATAACATTTTATGTAGATTTTTTTTAAAATAGTACATCCACAGAGTTTTTAGAAAGGTGCAGAATTAAAGTATCACTTTTCCTAAAAAAGTTTGTGAATTAATAATTTATAAAATGTTGACGGGTCCAAAATTAATGTTTTGTTTATCTCTGTGTGAGATGTCTGACGTTTGGTTCCTGCTTCTAACAAGGCTTGTGAGCCAATAGTATAACGACATTGGTATCACGTGGTATAGTTAGCCAGTTAGTATGGAAAAAACAGACACTGACATTAGCATATATTAGCTATCTTAGCTTAATCATCTGAACAACAATAACTCATAAAATTACAGTGCTGCATATTTAAACAAAATAAACAATTACCGACAGTCATAGTCCTTAAAACCATAACTAATGTGTTGTCACCGGTTAGATTGTCAAAGTTAGAGAAATAACAGCTTCAATCCCTGAGGGGCTACGTTAGCATTAGTGACGGTTGCGTTCAGTTACCTAATGTTATAGTTCCCTCAAACACTGTAACGTTATAAGAGAAAAGATGCGTATCAGAGGGGATTTAGAAGTGGGCCAGGGTCCGATATAACCGATGGCCCGGGGCCAGTACAAGTTTATGTAGGGCAACTTGATTGACCAGTCACTAGTCCGTCCGGGCCGGTGCCGGACTGGTCCACTTATGAAAAGACAGTCTCTCTTCTTTAAGAACGGAGTGGATGTGGGATCCCAATATATTACCAATGTGGCATGTCGAAGGTAAATTAAAGTTCAGAACTACTGTAAATCTGCTCATTATAGTGTTTAGACCCAAAACGTGACTATTATTGAGGGTGTCATCTCATATAGCAGTCTAACGTTAGCCCTATTATGAGACACTTCACTGAGGTACTTGTGGCTAGCTGCACTGAGCTCAACAGCTACGGTACTCATGTTAATATCTGAAAATACTGTCATGATCATTTAGTCGTCCTTTCTCCCTGTAGCCATTGCTGCTGTGTGGCACTCAGCTGTTTTTTATATATGAGGTTTGTTTTCAGCAAGAAAACACTTCTAATGTTAGGTCAACATTAAACAAAGTTTGTCTAATGTGGAGCGCTGTGGGTTTTAATAGCATCCCTACAATGTACTGTACTCCCTCTCTTGGATTAAAATGTAAATATTTACCTAATGTCTTATAGTGTAAAGATGATTGAAATGTCATTTTACAGTAAGTGTTGCAATATAGGGCCCCTATAATTATTAAATGATGGGGAAAAAAGGGTTACCTAAAGCTAGCTAGCCATATCCTAAGATTACCATAGATAACGTTACATGAAACATCACCGCACAAAGTAACCTAAATCTATAGCTAGTGTGTAAGTTATATGTTGCAAAATTAATTCATTACTCTATCACGAAAGATTCATCACTTGATATGACTGAGTCTGAGTCTCACTCCACTCGACCAGGAAATATGCAGGTTGTGCAACAAACTGGCAACCAATGAAATGGAAGGGGGAGGGGGAGTGCGTACAATATTTCATCCAATAGTTGTTATAGTTATCTCAATATAGTTGACATATTTCAGTCTGAACCAAAGCGTTGCACCAACTGACTGACAGACTGACAAAATACCTTATTTTCCTTATTATATATTTACCAAGATTGTATATCTTGGCATTTTGCCCTTATTAGATGGTTGGAAGTGCAGAGAGAGTTAAGAGATTGAAACTGATGTAGACCACTGGGTGTCATCCTTAGATGGTGTACAGCATCAAGACCAAGGACATATGACTTGTGACACAAACCTTACTCATTTTGTACATCCTACTTAAATATAGACCAACTGTACCAACGAATTCAGAATGAAGGTTTTTTCTTTTAGCTGTGTGAGACTTTGTTTCTCTGTGTACTTGAATGAACCCTGTCCTAAATGTTACCGCTCTATCAAGTCACCAGGGACAAGGACAATCACAAATCTGAAATTTAATTATATATTTTTAAACAACCATTATTGCAGCTTCATAAGATGTACTTCTTGTGGAGACTTAAAAATGACATGGATACTAACATATCGAGTGACAAAAAGACTTGGACCTGACTTTATGTTCCTGCCAACAAACCTTTTCAAATAAGTCAGCTAAAAACTCCAACAGTAAGAAGATTGGGAAATAACAGCTACACAATTATGAAACATACATGCTCGATTAGTTACTGTAAGCAGGGGTTCGAACAGTCTCCGACACTGATCAAGTATTAATGATTCTCTCTCTTGAATTATTAATATCTGTGGCTCTCTTGGACTATTTTTATCTCTCTTCATTCTTCCTGTCTCTTCTTCATCTTTAACACTGCCTTTTACCGTCAACTCCCCTGACTCATGCAGTCTCGCGCACACTTCACAACATTTTCTTCTTCTTCAACACCAATTTATTTCTCAATATCCAGAGGATGTCCACATTTTCTTTCTCTGCAATGGCTAAACTGTACATGCCTGTTTTTCAAAATATTTCTAGCATATAGGCCTAACGTATCTGCTGCAGTGACTTTTCATGACTGACCCTGAGTGAAAGAAAATCCGTTGTAATCCTTACAAGCCACCTGACCTTCTCTTTGTCTCAGTCATCACACCACGAGGAAAGGTCTGGGCGCGTCTGTGAACTAATTTTACTCAATAAGAAAAGTGCTCAGTTTTGAATCTTGATGACATGTAAGAAAACTGAATTCACATGACCTGTTCTGCTAAGTGAGTATTCCTGGTTCTCTCTGCAAACTAATCTCTTAATTCATACGTCAAGGACAAATGTCAGGGCAGTTCAGCAGCTTGGTTCAGAGTTGAGTCAACAGCTTGGAATCATTGATTGGATAAGAGAGAGTCAAATAACTGGTGCAGATTGACTGAAAGGTTGAAAAGCTCAACATGACACTACGTAGGACCTACTGAACTTAGTCTAGTAACACAAAATGTTAGAATTTCATCTGTGGACTGTTACAAGCACTGTAGTCACACAAACGAATACATTTTGGAGATCATTTGCATTAGTTAAATACAGTGAACTGAAATAATACTGTTATGTTGAAACTAAAGGAAAAAAGGCTACATTTGCCCAACTGTCAATTACATTTGTTCTCTCCTCTGATATTATGGATCAAATTTTAACATGTACATATTTCAGTTATACAGAGGGCAATTCACTCTGGTGAAGGATTCAGGAATGAGATGCCCGAAGCACAGAGAGGACATATTTATGAATATCTATAAATAGATTAGACCTGCAATGATTAGTCAGTTAATCAAAATTAATCCACAACTATTTTGTTAATTGATTGTTTGTCATTTTTTCAGTAAAAAATCCAAACATTCTCTTGTTTAAGGTTCTCAAATGTGAAACTTCACAGTTTTCCCCTTGGCTTAACATTATATAGTAAACATAATATTTTTAGGTTTTGGACTGCTGGTCAGACAAAACAAGACATTTCATGACATCACCTTGGGATTTAGGACATTTTGGTGGCCATTTTTGATTGTTTTCTGTTCTGTTATATAGACCTAATGGACAAAATTATCGCCAGATTAATCGAAAATAGGCTAATTGTTGGTCACAGTCCTAATAGAGACAGCTGAATGACAGGAGAATGTGAGTGGGTTCTTCTTCAATGAAAATATGTTTCTGTTTTGTCACACTTATCTTTACACATAACTTCAGGTAATTTAAATAAATATTGGCTATGGCTTAATAGAATCTAATAGTTACATAGACCATGACAATAATGAAAATAAGAAGCAGAACAGAGCAGATTAGAGTAGAACTACAGCATCACAAACGAATAGAAAAGAATAGAGCGTTTCTGTGCTGTCGAAGGGATACAGCTCCTTACCTAAAATAAAAAATAACACAGTAAGTCAACACGGCTTGTCTGCGTTTCTCTGTGCGCACGTTAAGCATGTTGCGTGCAGAGAACCTGTGCGCGTTACGCACGGCAGCAAGGTACCAAGGGAACACCTGAGAGCACGTGCGCTCCACGGAAATGAAAGCTTATAGGCCACTGTGGTCGAGTGGCCTAATCCTGGCTGTGAGATGCCCTCGGGGTGAATACGACGAAACGATGAATAGCTATAGGGCTACTTAGGGGGAGAGAGAGAGAGGTGGCCAAGGTGTACGGCCTGCAGGGATTTACGTGGGCCGACAGCTTGGACGAGGAGAGGCTATTTCTGGAGAGGATTTAAGTGTTTAGACGCTACATCAAATCCCGAGAGAAAGAAAGGGGAGTCCATCAACAGTTTTTTGCGCACAGATATCCATCACTGGCCAGACTCCTGACTGCCCCACATACCTTTTCTCAGCAAAGAAGATGTGTCACGCATTTTTTTTCCGGCTCTTTGCCAATAGGCCTGGTTGTAGAGCTGTGGAAGTTCTAAAAAAAACTCACACTCGAATTATTTGTGGGCCTTAAATGCCACATGATATTAAAAATAACAGATTTCTTGCCATTCCGACCTCAGTCCACGTCCCCGGTCCATCATCACAAGTTTTGCTGCTCTGCTAATATCTAACCCACACCCCAAAAGTTGTGCCTTTGGGGTTAATGGAAGTCTTCCTAAGCTAACTGTCCCATAATGACAGATGTGAGAACAGGCCGCAGAGAGCGACCTTAGAGGGCTCTTTTACACCAAACACACAGTTACTCTCAGTGAGTTTGGAAGAATAATTAGACAACTTCAACAAACATACTTTGTGTGGTAGAAACTGAAACACATCGCTTGATTGATCAGTCATAAATTTCCACATAAAACTATGACAAGGCTTCTGTAACGTGACAGCACTGCAGAAAAGCCTGGAAGACGTTTCATTTTACACTGATAGAACAGTTTCGGCGTAAAATGAAACTTAATTCTGTTTATTTGCGCCTCAGAAACAAATGAGGATATTCACTTATCATTGCATATGAAAGAAACTTTGGTAGACTAATTTTAGGTTTCAGAGCATTTGTGTGCCAGAAAAAAACTTTTTTTTATCAGCTATTGCATGACTGCAGTTGCTTATAAAGTGATACATTATTTATGCCAGTTTCTTATGTGACAGATTCAGCAGCCTATAGAGGGACAGATGTTGTACCAGGTCATCCAAGCCCACACTAATCCAGGCCTCTGGACGGCTTGATCTTCAAATGAGCCGTTTGCTTCTCTTTTAAGACAAATACTAATTAAAATCACGTTCAGCAACTAGGCCTGTAGACTGCCCTCCAGTAGGCTAATTTAATTGCAAAAGATTAACTTTCTGTTTAACATGAGAAGGCAATGACGCCTGCAGCAACAACATTTTCTGGTTGTAATTTGTCCCAGAGAGATTTTACATACCCGTATATTTTCCCGAGAGTCTTGGCTGCCACGGCCTTAAACCTGTCCGACCGGATCTCCATCCTCACGACTCCAGGATCCGACCAATGTCCAGTCTTTGCGCGCTCCCGATTGAGCGCACAGCCTTCTCCTCTACTCCCTCCGCCCCGTGTTTCTCACTCACACATAAAAAAAACAACAACAACTTGATTTCATTTGATCACCAGACTCCTCAACCCGCAGTTTCCTGTGCGGCGGTATCTGTAGTCAGCCACTGATTGTCCAGAGATTTAATTTGCTTAAACTGCCTTTATATAAAATCAACCGAACAAATATTGTCAGTCCCACTTTGCCCTTAATGTCCAAATGAACTTCAGTGCACTCTTTGGTGTCCGTAAAGGTTCACAGCGCGCTGGAGGCAACTTTCCACAGGATTCGTGGTCAAACGGTGTCTCTGGCCGTGGTCCTGAAACCAGATTACTGCTGCCTGCGCGCTAATCTCTCCAAGTGTGTAGTGAGTGGAAGGTAGCATGTCACTTCCTTCCCCGCAGCCCGGAGTTTTGAGCACTGAATATTTAAGTAGCGGCTATTCTTGGACCGCACAAGCCTTGAATGGAGAGAGTTGGTTAAACACTGTCCGATCGAAGCATATTAACCGAGTTCCCAGGTATTTGTAACAGGCTGCTCCCAGGGCGCTGTAATGATTCTGGGTTGGACTGCCGATTATTTGCTCTTTTATGACCAGAGATTCTTTTTTAAAAATGACTATAGATCCACAGTAAATGCTATGCACGTCTAAGAGTAAAAGACAAACAGAACAATCTGATTTATAAAACGATAAGACAGGTTCTACTTTGCTGTGCGCTCCTCTCAGCTATGCGCCCTGTGCGTCATATCTATACAGTAACAGTGGCAGAGCTGCAATAACGCATCAATACTGCAACCCCTTTCATATGGGTCTGAGACGTGCTTAATACCTTGAATTTATAACGGTGATTTGGGACATGTAACCTATGCTAAAACAGCTAAATAAAACATTGTAGCAAATGGCGAGCTGCTTTCTCTGGTTATCTTTGCAGAATTTAGAGTGAAGCAAATGACAGATAACTAACATTAACTGTATATTAGTGATGTGCCATCTACCAAGAACGTAGAGTTTAAGAGAAAATATTGCATTGTGGTTATAAGTGTGTGGCGTTCCCCTTCTTCTAACAATGTGCCGTCTACCAATGTGTTCAAAATGTGTGCAGACTGTCTGTATGCATGGTTTGAAGTACTTTAATATATATTTTTTGAAAATACTTGCATTGACAATGGTGCACACGTTTTGTTTTACTCTGATAGCGGAGGTCCTATGGTGTAGCTGAGTCTGGAATAAAGTGCCAATAAAAGAAACGGGCAACAGGCCTTTTTCACTGAAGTCATCTTGACATGTCACAGTAGGAAAAGCACAGGTGTAAATAATAAAATGAATGATGGCGGAATTCTATTTAGCTGCTTCAGTTCCAGGGTCCTGGTATTGTGCATGCTGGCTCACTGTCACAGCTTACTAGGACACTTAAATAGTACATCGTTAATGTTATTAGTAACATTTACCTGTGCTTTTCCAACTATGACAAGTCAAAATGTCTGCTGTGAAAGGGGGACTGTAGCTACTGATTAGATGAAAATGCCTTCATATTAGCTTGGTATTTCGTCATCGTGTAACATCACAGTCACTGCATGTCACATCCAAACCAGTGAGAGGGAAAGGAAATCCAGAAACATTTGTTTTGTTAAATTATAAATCAGTATATGAACAAAACTGGGTGTATAAAAACCACTTCAACATTATTTTTGACAACATGGGCATTTATCTAAAGAGGCACCAACACAGATTAAAGACAATTAAACAAATAATCCGTTATACCTGTTAGCATCAAAGATCATGTCATCCAATGTCACTTAATTATGGGACTGTAATTATTGACCATAAAAAGAAATGAGCAAGACAACATTTCTTTCATCTCTGGACAGTTTATTTTTTCTGGTACCATACTGGATGAGTACTGAAAGGATGCATGGTATTAGATAAAAGGTGCAGGAAAGATCTAGTTTATTGTAGCTGTACAAACCTATGACAAATGACTACAGTTCATATATTTGATTGTGATGTACAGGCAAATGTTTAGGGCAGATTTGGTGGTGGTTATAGGTAGTGAAAGGGCAACAAGTCAGGAGGTTCATGGTTAACAACGGTAACTGACAGATTTGGCAGTTGTAGCAGGTGGACATTTTTAAAACTTTACCTGTTGTGTATAGATAATGGAAAACAATGTGCACATTCAAGTAACAACTACTTCTTCTTTACTGTTATTCAAAAGTCTCACACTGCTAACTAAGCATTCAATATCAGATACAGCTCTTCTCCAGATCCTTTGCTGATATAGTTCTCAGCGAGTGAGAGGAGAGGAAGAGGGGAGGGAAGGGCATGGCAGAGGGAGGAGGGGACAGGCTGGGTGGCACAGAGATGACAGATGGAGTGTCAGAGAGTGAGCCATAACCAGCTCTCCGCACATCTACTGCACTGGAGCCAGCATAGGCGTGGAAAATCACAGGTGGAGGGTCCATGGGGTCTGTGGTTAAATCTACAGACAGAGATATAAGAAACTTAACTTGAAATTTGTAGATATTTCCTGTAAATTAGATATTAGCTCACAGGATAGATAGGTTGATCAGTCATGTTTCTTTGTCTATATTTAACATCCACTGTATATACACATTTGCTGTTGTATTGCTACTATTAAAGCTACACCATACAATATAATTTATTAGCGCTTCCAAACCGCAGCAAGTAAGAAGTGCTTCAGTACCAAGACACCATGTTGCACAGCATCAGTAAACACGACATAGCACGCACATGTTTAATAACTCAGCCGGCATGTGATGCTTTTCAACAAATGATACCCAAGAGACGAGAGAGGAAAAAGATCAGATGTTGATGAGTGTAGTTTTCTCTGGACGGAAGTTTGCTGATGAGGAGACGGTTTCTATTTCAATCTTTAGCCTCATTTTGTCTCTCTGTGAGAGACATGCTTGTAGTTGTCAGTTTTGTTCCACTTGACAGTTTTCTCTCTTGTGGCGCCGCTTTGCAGTGTAAGCAGATACAGTGGTGTGAAAAGGTGTTTTCTCCATTCCTGATTTCTTATTTTTTTTTGCATGTTTGTCACACTTAAATGTTTCAGATCATGAAACAAATTTAAATATTAGTCAAAGATAACACAAGTAAACACAAAATGCAGTTTTTAAATGAAGGTTGTTATTATTAAGTGAAAACAAAATCCAAACCTACATGACCCTGTGTAAAATAGTGATTGCCCCACCTGTTAAAACATAACTTAACTGTGGTTTATCACACCTGAGTTCAATTTCTCTAGCCACACCCAGGCCTGATTACTGCCACACCTGATAAAAATCAAGAAATCACTTAAATAGGACCCGCCTGATAAAGTGAAGTAGACCAAAAGATCGTCAAAAGCTAGACATCATGCTGAGAGCCAAAGAAATTCAGGAACAAATGAGAAAGAAAGTAACTGAGATCTATCAGTCTGGAAAAGGTTATAAAGCCATTTCTAAAGCTTTGGGACTCCAGCGAACCACAGTGAGAGCCATTATCCACTAATGGTGAAAACATGGAACAGTGGTGAACCTTCCCAGGAGTGGCCGGCCGACCAAAATTACCCCAAGAGCGCAGCGACGACTCATCCAAGAGGTCACAAAAGACCCCACAACAACATCCAAAGAACTGCAGGCCTCACTTGCCTCAGTTAAGATCAGTGTTCATGACTCCACCATAAGAAAGAGACTGGGCAAAAATGGCCTGCATGGCAGAGTTCCAAGACGAAAACCACTGCTGAGCAAAAAGAACATTAAGGCTCGTCTCATTTTTGCCAGAAAACATCTTGATAATCCCCAAGACATTTGGGAAAATACTCTGTGGACTGACGAGGCAAAAGTTGAACTTTTTGGAAGGTGTGTGTCCCGTTACATCTGGCGTAAAAGTAACACCGCATTTCAGAAAAAGAACATCATACCAACAGTAAAATATGGTGGTGGTAGTGTGATGGTCTGGGGCTGTTTTGCTGCTTCAGAACCTGAAAGACTTGCTGTGATAAATGGAACCATGAATTCTGCTGTCTACAAGGACAATGATCCAAAACACACCAGCAAGTCCACCTCTGAATGGCTGAAGAAGAACAAAATGAAGACTTTGGAGTGGCCTAGTTAAAGTCCTGACCTGAATCCTATTGAGATGCTGTGGCATGACCTCAAAAAGGCAGTTCATGCTCAAACCCTCCAATGTGGCTGAATTACAACAATTCTGCAAAGTTGAGTGGGACAAAATTTCTCCACAGCATTGTAAAAGACTCATCGCAAGTTATTGCAAACGCTTGATTGCAGTTGTTGCTACTAAGAATGGCCCAACCAGTTATTAGGTTTAGGGGGCAATCACTTTTTCACACAGGGCCATGTAGGTTTGGATTTTGTGTGTCCCCTTAATAATAATAATAATAATAATAATAATAATAATAATCATCTTCATTTAAAAACTGCATTTGTGTATACTGATACTTGTGTATCTTTGATAAATATTTAAATTTGTTTGACCATCTGAAACATTTGTGTGACAAACATGCAAAAAAAATAAGAAATCAGGAAGGGGGCAAACACCTTTTCACACCACTGTATGTGTATTTTTACATGTCACACAAGTTCAGGCCTGACAGTCTGACAAGTGTAAGTCTGAAAGAGGCTCAAACGCTATAACAATCTAATAAAAAAAAAAAAATCTATAAGTCTACCTGAGTCATCGTTAAGCTGGGTGTGCAGGTACTGGTGTTTGGTGTAGAATTTATTGTAGATACAATACACTGCAGCCATCAGAGCGAAGGTTCCCATGGCTGCAGCGATGAACAGACCAACTTTGGCATTATCTTTGTCTACATGGGCATCTGTGGAGGCAAACACATGACAAAGACCATCAGAGTTTCACACATAAATCCTGTTCAGAATAAGCTCTGAGTCTATGTGAACATCTGTTACATAAGCATATGTGTTATAGTGCATAGTCTAAGGACCAAAAGAATCAATCCAAACAAATTCACTAGTAACAAATGCCAGGATGCGTGACACGGCAACAAAGCACAACCAAAATGCACATGACAAGGGCAACAACCCAACAATGAACAAAAGAAAAGACCGGGACTAAATACACTGAGGTAGGTGAGACATCGAGACACAGGTGCAAACAATAAAGGCAGGGCCAACAATCTAAACTGGAGGGAAAGCAAACAAAGGCAGGAAGTAAAACCACAAGACACATAAGGAGAAGAGAACATTACAAAATGAAAACAGGACAAAACCCCAAACTATGACAATATGTTGCCTTTCTGACATTAACATTGTGCAGGCTGCATTCGCAGATCTATTGAACAACATTTCTCTGAACTACACTTGCATGTTTGCTTTGCATTTAAATGACTGGCTTCCTCTTTTCTGAGTAGGTCCTGTATGTGTGGTGGAGGAGGTGCTGCCGGGGCCTGATGGACATTGATCTCCTTCTCCGACTGCAGGGTGCTCTGGGAGCTGCTCAGAGGAAACACCAGCAGCAGGCAGAGAGCTGCCAGGCCCGCCATGTGCGTCATCCACTGGTACACCTACAAATGAAAATGAAGATACTTGCAAAAATATAATCAATGAAAACATGATTATTATTTTTATGTGAAGGTTTTCTGCTGAGGTTTACTTATTTTGAAAGTTTAGTATATAGATGCTTTCTCTTGGCTGCTAACAGGGCTAGTTAGAGGGTTTCAACGCTCATCATAAATAGCTATGTTACTCAACAGTCAAAACTATATTTCAGTTGCAGTTGGTTTTCATACTACAGCTTGTTGTTCATAGTTAGAATTTCCCACTTGCATGTGGCAAACCCAACCTGGTTTTGCTAATAAAAAAAAAAGCCTCTGAAACTATTTTATACACTCCCTATTCTACACACACAGACACATTCACTGTTAAGCAAAGGCAAGTTTTAACATTTAAAATCGATCTTGTCAATTGTGTTTACCTGAGGTCAAAGCGAGGATGTCGTGTTTCTCTCTGCCGGGTGTTGGTCCTGTCCTCTCTGCCGACTAAAGTGAGACTGCATCCAAGACAACTGGACTCCCCAGACACCTAATATTTCCACGGGGGGACACCTGTGAGTACTATTCCACACAAGCACACAAGTGTAGAAAATGGCTTACACAAGTGCTATGTTACGACAGACAAAGCAGTCTTACAAAGGAAAATAATGTAAAATAAATGAATTTGACAGGAAATTCTTCTGTGTGCTAGAGGCTTTCCTTTAGCAAGTTCTGCTCTGGTAGAATGTTTTGTAAGCTTATAAAATTTTGGCCTTGAATTTGTAGTTTGAACAGAAATTAAGAGGACAGTGGTTGTTCGCTCATAGCCAGTAAAATCAATGTTTTTATTTAGGTCTTTTAAAAGACAATAAAAGTGGTGATATGAGAAAAAGAGCCATCTAATATAAAAATGACAAAACAAATAAGAGCTTAAATGTTTTTGCAGAGGTCACACAATCTCTACTGTAACATGATGGCGTTCAGCAGAGAAATGCTCTGACATGAGTGCAACAGAGCTCCCTACTGACACATAAATGTACTGCTTAAAGCTCATGCAACTGGCTTACGCAAAGTGCTGAGCATTTGATATGAAGTCTATTATTATTACAATTTAGAATTACATTTATTTTTTTTATTTAAATATAAAAAATATCAGAATACAATAACCTGAGATATTCTCTGGACAAAGATATCAACTGTTATTTTATTGTGAAATTCATGTTCAAGTTTTCCTAATGCATTATTTTAATGTATATAAATCAGGAAAACTTTTTCTTTTAGATGTATAGACAGTTAATTATATTTCACTCTACTAGTCATTCTCCAGTATTAATGAACAATCTGGGGATAGAGATCTTTATTGTTTAGTCAGTCACCTTAATGGTCTGATATTTGATCCTCTCAGCTAGCTGGTTTGAAACACTTCTCTGGAAGGGCGCTGTGTGTTCCATTCCCATAATCGGCCCAGCAAGGACACTCAAACTGCTCAAGGACGGATACATATGAAAGAGAAACAAAGAAATGGGCTAACTGTTCACTGCAGCAAACAGTCAAAGCAGTGTTTTGAAAGCTAAAGCTACAATAGGTTCATCATGTTTCAGGCCACCTGCACTTATTCTGCAAATACGAGCTGCCAGATGTTTACAGACACACTAAGAGACAAACTGAAGTCTACCTACTGTGAGTCAGAGCTGGGAGGATACGGCTCCCAATCAGGCAGATTCAGTTTCAAATTGTGCAAAAACAGGTCAGTAAGAAAAGCAAATCTTCATAGTTCATGCCTCTACATGTTTTCCTCGTATAGAGCTGTTGTTTACCCTGGCAGAAGTTTTGATATGCTTCAACAATCCCTAGCAGATAATGGTGCAAATGGGCACTGTCACACAGCAAGCAAGTTTTGGTGGAGAACATGACTGCAGAAATGTTCTTTACCCCTTAAATAAACTGCCTGCATATCTGGGCTTTTACGTAAGTGATGTAACCACCCAATGCTTCAGTGGAGACGTCCTGTAACAAATATTAGAAAACTGTGCCTTCTAAAGTAAAAAATGGAAAGAAAACATCACTATTGTCACTTGCACCTTAAACTGAATGATACTTTTAAATACTTGCAATTTCTGCTTTGGAGCTGGCCACAGTAAGCATATACCGACAACACTTTTTTTGGGTAACTTTCATGCACAAGCCAGCTATACTGTACATACCATGAAATGTTATATGACAGATGAGAGGATACAACAAAACATAATATATTGCATTTAACAAATGTATACCAAACCGAGGATGGAGGATTCACTTGTATTTACAAGCACACCATTTTAATGAATTTACTTTGTACAACTCTAATTCATACTTGCAAAACATTTTGTATTTAAATGTGCATTCAGTTCCCCTTTTCTAAAGGAAATGAACAAACATCTTCAAAATCACTTTCTAAAAATGCAAATATATAAAACCATTTAACAAGTGAATACTTAAGACCTTGTTGAGTAAAGGTCCAAGCAATGTTTAAATTGCAAGCTCAAGCTACATTTCAAACATTTTTTAAATATACTGTAGCTGTAGTATGTTTTAAGGAAATAGCAAACATATATTGCATTGCAATGGCATTATATTAAAATGTTTTCAAAAATCCATTTTATACAAACGTACAGACTACATATAAAAGACACTATAAAAATGTGAATCTGCTAAAAGAAAAGTCTTTTTAAAACGCATGTTCAAATGTTTAGCCTTTTGTTCAATCAGCCTCATTAAATCTGAAGGCACTTTGTTTTGTTACATATGCATTCAACAGAATTCAATGTCAATTAATTTTGATAGTAACCCACTGAAAATGTAAAAAACACCTTTAATTTCAGAAAAATGGCTACAAAAAATAAGACCATGATGATCAAGCATTTAAGTCTAAAAAAATATTTTTACAATATAAACACCATAATTACATCATATACTGCACCAAAAAAAACACACCCACATAACAAAGCATCATGTAATGTAACAATAATAATAAATGTGAGAAAATCCCACAAATTTTCAGTTACATGTTGTTGAAGAATTTTACCTATACTATACATATTAACATAGACTTACATAGAGTTAAAAAAAATCAGGCTACAGTGCTCCACAACACTGTAGGGTTGAGCTTACACGTTACACTCAGACTCTGAGTTGATATTTTTGACCTTGACCTTGTTGTGGGCAGTAGGATCTATCTGTAGAAAGAAAATTGTTCTCACATGAAACTGCTCACAACAAATCGGTGGATTATCTTGAGTACCCAGGGCATGATTTCTGTAAAAAGTGTTTTTCAAATGTATATTCTTGGCACTTTGAGCACCTCCAAAACTCGCCAACTCACACCAAAACAATCTGGATGGATAAATAGCACTACAGGTTAGAGGAAAAATATATATATATTTGATTTTGGGGTGAACTGTCCCTTTTTTAAGGTTAAAAACACACAAGAGCTTTAAATACACGTAGAAGAGGCTGAACAGTGATACGCTGTAACGCCCTGTGATTGTATGCCTCCACCAAGCAGTCAAGTTGCAATATACATCCATGTCTGTCCAGACTCACATAATACATGTAGTGAACACTTGGAAGGAATTGTTTAAAGTATATACATTGCTGAACTGATTAATGAAGGATTATCATAGATGTAGTGGCTAAACAGGTACACATGTACTTTATTACTAAGAAAAGATGGATTCTTAGAGTATAGCTACACAAAAGGTGGGGCTTTTGTTTTCTCCTGGCATTGTTCAATGCAAAGCCTCTCTATGAGCTGTAGTGGTGAAACTCACTCACAGGATCACGATTAGCTAGGCGTGTTCCACTACGTTGTTTGCAGTCACGTGAGTCCGATGATGCTCAAAATTCAGAATGAGGCAGGAAGTGTAAGGCAGAATGGACGAGATGGAGGAAAGCCTGTACTGTGCTAGTTATTGTATACTCCCTGTGTCGTCCCAGTCAACGTGTGTGAAATCTGGAATCGCCCTATTCATTCTTAAATTATGGCTAAAAACCTATTTTGAGGTCACAACGACCTTTGACTTTTGAGTCATAACTGTCACCTATTCAGTGTCCGACCAACTGTGAAACATGGTCACAATCTCCCCTTCGGTTCCTGAGTCATGGTGTTTGAATAATGGCTAAAAGTGTTTTTCTAGGACATTATGATGTCACACTACGTACGTACATATGTACATATGGACGGATAACCCAAAAACATAATGCCTCCGGCCACGGCCATCACCGAGTGGAGGCATAACAAAACGAGTGAAAGGTTGCTGGTTTTGAAAAACTGGGACATTCATTGTCACAGTGGCATGTATGAATTCTTGAATTGATGAGGTGGATCTCACACGAGAGTGCTTTTATAAAAGTGGAAAAAAAGACTAATAAAAATGTAGGATATTTTACACAAAATGGATAAGTGAACTATTCATACAAAACTAATAAATGCAGGAACATGACATGATGTGAGTGGCTTCTACTGTAAACTAAGGAACATTGTTTTTGTTAATTTGGACAACTAACAATTAACAATTGTAGTTACTACATAGCAATAAGTTATTTGTTCCATATTAGACACATTTTAAAAGTTGTACTTGTTGGAACAGTAGTATTATCCTCTGCCTATGTCTGGACTTTTTTAAGTAAAAAGAGTAAAAAGTTTTTAAATATTAAAATGAGGAATCTTGTCAGACATTGCAATTCCTCTCTGTGCCATAGCTGCACTAAAAGCTGTGAGATAAATGAATTCTGCTTTGAAATGGCCCAGTGAAGTTTTGACTGCATACTGCCAGTTATTTCCCGCTGTGTAACATCATGTCCAATGTTTAGGGAGAGGAAGCAGCGGTCCCGCTCCTTTGGTCCAGTTCTGACATGTCAGTAATAGGGGTTTCACACTTGTCATCAGTGTTAACAATACTGTACCGACCAATCTCTGTATCTCTGGGTGTTCGCTTTGCTCTGTCCTGCAGAACAGCGTGGATCAAGGCCACTGGGACGGGCATCATGGCAAATATGATCAGTATAGCTAAAACAGCCAGAGCCCAGCCAGGGTAATCCAGGTGCTCCTCAGAAGCCTGGGGAAAAAAGGAATAAAATGTAATCACTCATGAACAACCGGAACTCATAACTATTCTGGATTACATATTCAATGTGAACGGAGAGAAATTCGTCATCAGTTATCTAATAGGAAGCCGGTGTGAAGGGAGAAAGAGACAGCTTGCTTTATCATTTGCTGTAGTTTTTCAGGTGCAGACAAAAACAAGAGCTGTTTGCCTTTCTCAAGATGCAACGTGTCTTTTGGCTGCACTCTATAAAGCTGTTGATGGTTTAGATAGCTGAGAATATTGTTTTCAGACTCCACTGTAGTGAACAAACACCACAAACAAAAACATTGATGCCCACGCCCATCTCAAATAGCTGTTTTGTTTCAGCGTTACACATTAAGGGTGTATTTTTTTATTTTTTTCTCTTACCTTCTCTCGGTTCCATGCCATATAAGTGGGGCGTGTGATGAACATGCGGATGGTGGTGGCTCCCAGCAACCCCAGCATAGCAAGTAGGCAGATGTATTTCCACAGATACTTGTAAATCACACTCGGACGCCAGCCCAGCATTGCCTCAATGTCGTCCAGGAACCTTCATAAACACAGCGGTAAACTTTCAGAAATTACATATTTTTGTGACAAACACTCGTAAGACTCAGAGAACTAAACGGATTAGTTGACATTTACAAGGAATTTAAAGTTCCCCTCCAGACACGTTTTAAAGTGCGGAAAAATACTCTGCTATGACTAATATTTTGTTTAACATGGTTATCCCACAAAAAAAAGGGGCTGGAAGCACATCTTCTCTTTCTCCCTCAAAAACTGCACACTCTAACATGTTTTCTGTTTTCTGTCAAAACTTTTACTACGCTAACTTAGTGCAACCTCTCAATTTCTGTACTGACAAGTCCGCTCTGCGCTGGAGGTTTTAGGTCGCATTGCGATTGGCTTTCGAATTTGTGACGTCCAAAATCTAGCTTGCCCGGAGTACGTTTGAATCTCAGATTTTAGTAAAGTGTACAGACATCTCCCCCTTCAGTGGAGGAATGTGAAAACACCTCTCTAGTGACAAACTTTGCACAGATACATGTCAGTAAAGTCAAGGTCTGACATTTTAGGAGACTTAAACATAAGAAAAACACATTTTTGAGTGGAGGGGTACTTTAAGATTTCAAGAGTTAAGACAGTTACCCACAGTCTGGAAATAAACCTCACCTATCAGCTCCATATAGCCAAGACACACTGAAAGTCTCAAAAACCACCACAATGATGAGGGGCAGAGTGGCAGAGTAATCATCGAACATCATCACAAAGTAGTTCCCACAACGCTGAGTGAAGAGCAGGCCAATTAGAAAGCCAATGATGCAGCTGAAAACTGCAACAACATAAAAACAGAACAGACATGTTAGTATAAAACATCTTTACAGGGAGCATACGCAATCAAGCGCTGTGGAGAAAAACATTTGTGGTGAATAACTTTAGCAGGTAAATTTACTAATTTTGCTCCCTCTCTGCTTGAAGGTGTCAGTGAAATCAGCTGATGGATTGTTGGGTTGGCAGGAAATCCTATTTAGTCTCAGCTCCATGACATGTGACAAAACACTGATCTACTGGCTGTAACTTTCTGGGAAAAATGATCATGAGACACCTGCCAGCAGGGTACCGAGGTCAGACTTTACTGTCCAAAAGCACTTAACAGTGTTGTTTAGAGCATTGTGCAAAAAGTTGTCCATGCCATCTCCCTTTGATTCAAAACTTGAATCTTAGTCATGTCAGTAATGTGATATTGAGGCTTGCATGGAGGCAAAACAGGTGGAACACGTGTTTACTTGTGAGCTTGATCTTGTTGTTGGCCAGAGTTTTGAAGCGGTCAGTGAGAGGGGCGAGGATGCCCTCCATAGTGCCAAACATGGTGCTGAGTCCTAAGTTGAGCAGCATGAGGAAGAAGAGTGCTGACCAGAAGGGGCTGCCAGGCAGGTGTGACATGGCCTCAGTGAAGGCAATAAAAGCTAGGCCTGTGCCCTCCACACCCTGAACACAAACAAGAATGCCAGCTTTAGTTTTTATGTACAGCACACAAAATACAAAAAAAATCCACTAAAGCAAATTGACAATCTTTACCTTCTGCATCTCCTTTTCCAGGTTACACTCTGTTAAATTGCCAGGGACCTTATTTCCATACTGTTTAAACCAGGCATTGTAGTCCTCTATAGCCACAGAACTGGGATCAGAATAGTTGAAGCCTGGTATCAGGTTTTTGTCCACATAACCAATACGAAGCTGCTCTGATAACTCCTTCATATTACTAAGAAAAGAAGACAAAAGAAAATGTAATTGGGAGCATACAGTTTGTGCAACAAGACATATCAAGTTCTGTAAAAATCTCAGAGGCATACAAAATATTTTGTTCGATGCATAGAGAATTAAACAAATAAAAAAAGTTTAAATGTTATATACTGGTTATGACAAACATACAGATATACTGGGGGTATGCCATTGTGGTTGGACAAAGAAATATTTATATACTAGTCACTTACATTTAAAGTCATAATGTAGTGTGGGTCTTTTGATGCATAACTCAATGATTGTCCTCTAATTAAACATACCTGACTACACATTCTATGACCTTTTCTTTGGCATGGAAGCCGAGCACAGCAAACACCACTAGAGTGGCCAGCACAGATGTGAGGAAGTTTATAGCGGAGACAGTGAAGGCATCGCGGTGGCAGTTGTTGTTCTTGGGATTGTAGGAGGAGTAGGCAATAATTGACCCGAAGCCAAGGCCTAAGGCAAAGAAGACCTGCGTGGCTGCCTGCCGCCACACCTGCATGTCTGCCCAAATTTCCAGCTAGAAATGTACAGAGGGAACAACAGGTGCGTCAGGGAAATATTCATATCTGCCTCCCTTCTCTACACTCAACCAGATATTTTATCTGGCGGTACCTTGGGGTAGAACATGTAGCTGATTCCCTCTAAGGCCCCATCCAGTAAGAGTCCTCGGATGAGGAAGCAGAACAGCACCACGTAGGGGAAGACGGAGGAGAAATACATCACCTAGGAAGTGAGAAATAATTATTACATTAACAAGTAAATCCAGGAAGTCAGTTATGTGGTTTTGCCTGCATACACAATAGGGACGTCACAAGAACCGATACTTCGGTACCAAGTCGATGCCAAAATTCTGAAAACGTGACGGTATCTGTTTTTAACAGTACTGTAGGTACCGGCAAAGTAATTCATCTGGACCTGACCAGGACTGCTGGTCTGCCAAATGAAGAAGAACGCCTACCAGCAGAGAGGCACGGTTACCATTGTTTTTGGTTGTAGACAGCTGGAATTGCTGTGTAGCCAACTATGTTACATACAAAGTTTGCAATGGTTAAATGCTAAAGGCTACCATGTTTAGGCTAATGTAATGTAAACATAGCTCATAGTAGTAGGATACCGTCCTTACCGTTCAGTCTGTGTCATCTGTCATCAAAATATAAGACTAATGGTCTGTCATCATGTCAGTAAACTTAAGCTACTTCTTTTTTTCTGAGTATGTGTGTGTGTGTGAATATATAGTGTAGTATGTGTAGTACGTGGGATTTATAGTTTTGTTTTTTACCATGGTATCGAGTTGGGTATCGAGAATTGTGGAATTTCACTGGTATAGGTATCAACTACTAAATTTCTGGTATTGTGACATCTCTGAGAACTTTGGGTTAAAAGGCACAACTCTCCTCTAGTGGCTCCTTATCTTTTTTTGCAAATTACAGGATTAAAGCACTTATTTCTACAAATTTCCATTTTTCTTGTTAGTAAGCTGTGGTCCAACAGACTCAACAACAACAACATTTGTTGTGAGCAGTTTCATGTAGGATCTATCGGTAGAGAGAAAATAGTTCCCACATGAAATTGCTCACAAAACATCTGTGGATTATCTTGAGTAACTGAGTCATGATTTCTGTAAGAAGGCATTGCTGTTCTTGGCGCTTTGAGCACCACAAGCCGAGTGCCATCTAGTCAGATATCTCCAAAACTCTGCAACTCACACCAAAACAATCTAGATGGATAAATAGCACTACAGGTAAGAAGAAAAATATGTGTTTTTGATTTTGGGGTGAACTGCCCTCTTAAATTGCTTAGTTACATTCCATATGCTTATGTAAAGTGTCTTTTAGTCAGTTCCCTGCTGAATCGTACTAATTTTGCAACAACGCATTTTCCCCACAGAGATAACTGACGTTTCATCTAATCTTAAGTGTAAAGCTTGCTGCTTGTTATGCACTGAACATATGGCCCTTGTAATCGAGATGCCAGGTGCTTAAGTCAGTGATAGCATGAAACACCTGATGTCAGCCTGAGCGGGATAAAACTTCCCCTCAGATGTTAGCTTTAACATAAAATACAGTAAATTATCATTTCCACACAGTATGTTTGTTCCAGGCAGGGTTAAATTTCTATGTTTGTTAAGTTAACATGAACCACCACCAGACATGGCTTGTAATACTAATGCCATCCTGATAGAACTATAGGAAAAGGTCAGTCCGAAAAGCTTTGCTTTTCATTATAATTTATAGCTCTAATGAGACTGAATGGGGCTTATATGTGTTAGGGGAAAGAAACAACACAGTATTAAATGTAAATTTATAAAACGCCCAATAATTTAACACGTAATGTGGATTTGAAGTGGGTCAACGCCTAAGCCAGACATTCCAGAAACAGAACAGCACAGCACAGATAAAATCAACAAGCCAGGAGCCACAACGGATTACACAGTTACCTTGACGGAGGTCTTGATACCCTTGAACATTCCTAGGCAGACAATGGTCCAGGCCGCCAGCAGACAGCAGACGATGTAAGGGTTGAAAGAGCCTGTCTCATCAATAGAGTCTGTGATATCCAAAGCTTGGCGGTACCAGAAATATGATGTGGGGGAGCTCTTTCTGCATTCTTTTACTGGTGTAAAGAGAAAAAAAGATGACCAATTACTAGTCTTACATGTGACACACAGCTTATACATTTACACTTTAATAACTGCTTGTGTCTCGCAGTTTTGAACCTTAGTGCTGTATGTTTACCTGTTACATTCCCCAGTTCTGGACAATGTTCCCAAGGTAAAGGGATCTGGAACGAGTTCCCAAGATAGAAAAGACTCCATGCAAGGATCACGTTGTAGTAGAGAGCCACAAAGAAACACACCTGAGGACATTGGAGAACAAGATTATCAGTTCATAAGAAAATTATATTTTAAAAGGGTAACTGCGCAAATACCATTTACCATATGTCAAAAAAGGTAGACAAAACAGTATGTACATGGTTGCAGTGCTTCCTTCTGTAGCTCCATGCTGATATCCAAGAGATAAAAGAGAGACACCACATTTTTAACCAATAGTAGCTTTGACAGGTGATAATGCAAAGAAAGTAACAATCTGCCTCTTTGCAGTTACTTCCTCATATTTTTTTTGTAATTTGAACTAGTAAACCTCATCACATCATAGCTTCTAGATGGTGGTAAAAGGAAAACTGAAAATTATTGACTGAAGCAGAAATGTACAACACCAGCAACATCATTTACTGAACAATCGAATAGTATTAGAAGGTGGGTCAATAAGTTAACATCCAGTTTCTTACCACACAGCTGGAGTAGCCGATCCCTGCGAGCTTGGGGGAGATGTACTTCCACACTCCGATGCTGCCCTGCCGGATCGCCTGACCGGCTGCCAGCTCCAGGAAGAACAAGGGAATGCCCACAAGCAGCATCAGCAGCACATACAGGAAGAGAAAAGCTCCTGAGGAGAAGAAGTGACCAACACACTGTTAGCAAAATGAGCACCAAAATTTCATACTCTGGACAAAATGTATGTAAAGGAGAAGCAGATGTTTGTGCCAGACTGTTTCCATCAAATCCCACACAAGCAGTATTTTTACTGCCGCCTGTAACACAACGTTCTTTTGAAAATATGTTTTACCCACCCTTCAGGGTTAGTAAGAAACATGGCGCTCTTTTGGATCAACTGTTTCATAAGCTGCCATTATAAGACAAACTGACAGCAAGCCTTATTGAAAGTAAAAACCAACTTCAACTTGTGGCAGTCATAGCCAAAAATGGATGAAATCATTAGAACTGTGTCCGTATTTTCCCATACAGTTTATATTGTTTCCCCTGGCAACAGATAGAAACCAGATGTTGGAACATCAGACTTCAGAGCAGCGGTGTTTAATTTAGTTTGTTTACAGATAATTGGTACTGTATCTCTAAACAATATGTTAATTAGTGTACTGCTTAGATTTGAAGGCATACATTTGGTAGTTCATGCATTTACATGCATGGTTAAGCCCAATATTGACAGTGTCTTTTTCATCACATGCTCGTCCTGTGATGATGACGCTGACTACCCACTCTCTCTTTTGGTGTAACACTGTATATCCTGCAAACACATCATTTGTATTTGGTCAAATACAAATGATGTGTCATTCAATAATAATAATATTAGGTACTCACCTCCTCCATTTTGATGGCACAAATATGGAAACCTCCAGACGTTGCCGAGCCCGACGCTGAATCCCACCTGAGCCAAAAAATACTCTATTTTACTGTTCCATCCTGCTCGAGCTGCAGGCTCAGCGGAGCCCTGCTGGCTCCCCTCAGCAGCATAGCCATCGATCTCTGACTCTGTGGTTCCTGTTTTGTCATCATCAGATGGCAAAGGCTGCTTCTCCATCTAAGACAGTAGGAGACAAAAGAAAAAAAAGACAGAAACTGGTCAAAATGTGAAATAGTACATAACCACTGGACTGATGAAGTAAGAGTGTAGCTGATAATCCATGGTCAACACAGCTAGTCTGTTGATTTTTTTTATATATATTTATGAGGACTGTTCTGCAGCTGAACAGTTGTTTCAGGGACATTGCACAGTCAAATAGACTTACTACTCAGAGTGCAACAAGCAATGATACATTTTCACTGATTTACTTTGGTGGTGTGTGTATGTGTGTGTACACTCAGTTGCCATTGTATTAGGTACACCTAGCTAAAACTGATACAACAGCCCTGCGATAAATCATAATTCATCATTGTTCATCATAATTCATAATTGTCTTTGTGTTCAATTTTTATTGAAATTGTTTTAGAGAGGTGTTAATTCAACTTTATGGTCATTTTGGAGGCTGTAGTTGAGGTGCTGTTGGATTGAAATGTGCTATAATAGGAATATAAGCGTTTCTAATATTTTGTCCACCCTATTTATATCAATGAGTGTGGGACTTGTTGCAAAGGCCAATGCTTTTTACTTCTCTTACTTTACTACTTTTCACTTCTCTACATTTATCTGACAACTTTAGTTACTAGTTTCTAGTTACTTTACGGATTCCGAGTAATAATACAAAATATAACCAATAAATATATTATGATGTATTATTATAGGTTAAGATAAGACTTTATTGATCCCTGGGGGGAAATTCACAAGATACCTAGCAGTATATAAGATAATTAAAATAAGCTCCACCTTTACCAAGTGCAACATTAAATTGATGTACACATTAATGCATCCAATAATTATAATCCAATAATATAATATACGATATTCTGCATAATGAGTACTTTACTTTTGGTAAATTTCAATGCTAATACTTTTGTACTTTTACTTGTACTATTTTGAATGCATGACTTTTACTTGTAACAGTATTTCTACACTGTGGTATTGCTACTTTATCTCAGTATCATCACTGGGTGTGACCACTGACAAACTGGCATCTGATTTTTCACAAAAGCAGCCAGCGACGCCACCAGGTGGTTAATGACACTAACAGTAGTAGTACACTAATTGTATTCGCTATATAACCCAGATATAATATAATCCCTGCTAAGACTAGATGCGTCCAATAAACATATCTCCTCACATACTTCACATAATTTAGAGCACTTAGTTCCTAACAAATGTTCATATCACCTTCACTTTTAAGAAATAAAGGCAGTTGTAGCCTCTTTGTGTCTGAAGTCATACAAACGACTGAGCTGCGTGGCTAATTTAAGACTTTGTCTGGACTCATTGTCAACACACAGAAAACGGAAACTTCCGATAAACCAAATTTACCTGATCACCAGCTAATGTCGTCAAAGAAACGCAGAAGAAACACTGTAGAGATGGCAGAAAACGGAGAATGTCGACGATAATATTTTATTCCTCGGTCGTTTCAAAGGAGGAAACGACCACATGCGGCTGCGGACTGGACCTATGTTGTCAAACACAGCGCGAGCTAAGTTAATCTTCTGTTTCTACTTATAAAATTAAATGTAACATATCAGATACTTTGATGCCAATGTTTAACTCGACATAAATATAGAAAAACAGATACACACGCGGTAAATTTCGTAATTTTGCCACCACCCGCGTATTCTCGCGACTTATTGGTGTAGATGTGGGCTCGTTTCTTCCGCGTGATGCAATACAACACAATGAACCACACCTACTATAGTGCTGATTTCAAGGGCTGTCCGAAATCTGTCCACCATTGTTAGCACGGACACAAGTACCCGAATACAGAACACATAGGAGACGACTGCATCCCGTTGCCACTAATGGTTATTTTCATTAGCCTTTAAATCTATTAATCTGTCTCTTATTTTTCTAATGAATCGTCTACAAAATGATATAACATACTGGCAAGATGATTAATCAACTAATCGTTTCAGCACTGCAGTGCTTAGTGGCCCTCACTGCAACGCAGTGGTGTAATACCACAGTGTAAAAAATACTCCATCTTGCAATCAAATGAGCAAAATGTACTTAAGTATTAGTAGGTAAATAAGAGCACTCATTATAGAGTCACCAGGAAACAGGGCCCTGTCAATATTTTTGTTATATTTTTTACAATAAATTTTTTGTTATATTATCATTGGATTATTATTACTGATGCACTAATGTGTAAGCATTATTTTCGAGGTGGAGCTAATTTCATCTTCTTTATATACTGCTGGATAATTCTACGTAAAGCAATGCATCATTGATATAAGCTCATCATCTTCATCTTCTTTGTATATAAATTCTTGATCTTAGCACTCAAAGAAATATAATGGGGTTAAAAGTACTTTTAGCTAAATTTAAATGATCCGCATCTTTGAATCCCATCGGCTCTCATATTCGCACAAGGAGCCGTGAACGCCGCATAAGCCTAAACACCGTTTATTAACACTTGTGACACATTTTCATTTAAAAATGAAAGTGGGACCCCACCCGTCATTTGTTATTTCTCATAGCAGTGGTTGTCTGTAATTGACAACCTTTTAAATAGTAAGGTTGACAAAGTTAAAGGAATAAAGTTGAATCATGTGATCTGCTGTGATCCACGTTTCCTACATTGTCAAACATAACACGTGGCAAATATCCACTTTCTCCACCTCACCTGAAACAGTTTTTGTTTCTTACTATCAGATATCCCCTCTTTGTTTCAGTTCATTTTAGTTTATGAAAAAATAAAGAAAGGATCGTCTGCTCCTGTCATCAGGCATAGTTTTCTAGGAGACTGGAATCATCTCGTGTCCTTTGACCAGTGGCTGTAACATCCTTAATATTCAGATCTAAAACTACATTTTTGCAAGTTATCCTCTTCAGTCGCACTGACCTGGCAGAGTGACATTTCTCTGGACCGTACCACACAGTCACACACACATACACGCTGTATGCCACGTATGCTTGTTCTGGAGGCAAATAAAACACGCAAGTCTACTGCCACTACCAACTCATAAAAACAGTATAGTCTATGCGCTTGGAAATAACGGCAAGTGTTTATTAAGAACTGATAAATACCTTGTTGTATCAAATAGTAGAGATCCTTGAAAACTTTTCCAACTGTCCCCAAACCAAAGTCAAGTGCTACCCTCGCTGGCTGCCACTTTACCCGACTCCGCCTATCTCTATTGGTGGACTCCAGTTGAGGACTGTTTTGAAATGTGACACCCTACTTTACCATTTTTTCAACTTCGCATATTAATGGATGTGTGTGTGTGTACTATAGAAAGATGTTTAGTTTTATTTCCGAGGCACTATGAATGCAAATATCAGTAAAATGCCGAAATCTGCCTGTGTGTCTGCAGACACCAGACATCTGTTGCATGCGAACGGCCCAATCTAGAGCCAGAGTTTGGTTTGTCCCTTCTGCGCTACTGTAGAAACATGGCGGTGCAAGATGGCGGCCTCCGTGGAAAGGGACCTGCTCCCTATGTAGATATAAACAGCTTATTCTAAGGTGATGTAAACACAATTCTTATTTTCAGGTGATTATACACTAATGAAAACATACACAAATATTATATTCCATTTCTGCCAATAGCTACTCCTAAATGTTACACACTGGACCTTTAAAATGATCCGATCTAAATGTATTAAGTCTAAAAATATTGGAATCAACCTATAAAATCCCCACCAAGTAAGTCTTTAAACTTAGCGTGTAACCCCCCCAGGTTGCTAAAAATCCCAAAATCCCAAATTTCAAGAGAAAATACAGAGGACATGCCCTCAGGTTTCGTGGTTGTAGCTGTGGCCCTGCACAATTTTCCTAAATGTGTCCCAACAGGTATCTGACTGAGTAAATATCTCTAAGGTGAGGTGGTAGACTGGGCGGGGCTGCACAAAGTGACACACCTCTGCCCTGTGAAAGCTTTCAATACCACAGAGAGGAGAGTGAGGAGTGAAATAACTGCAGGAACTCCGAGACACAGGACAGGTTTTACTTTCCGTGTAAACACACATACACAGCTGTTAACAACAGAAATAAAGTATTGGAAGCCTATCAATTCTGGTAAGTTGATCAAATATCCATTTCCAATCATCAGTCTCTGCAGTAGTCAGAACTCATTACATTTAAGATTTAAGACTTAATTCTTAATTGAATTTTGTTTTGTACAGTAACTATGAATCAGAAACGGCACTGAAAGATATTGTGTGAAATTTTGTCATGTGTTGGATGTTTTATATGCCACTAGTGATGTGTAGTAATTTGTCAAGCTACTTGGAAAACATGTAGCCACAGTTAATTCAATATTGCTTGTTCGTTTGATGGAATTTCAAGCTGCTAAAGTGGATTTACTTTACTTTACTTTAAATCAAAAACATCCTGTGCACTAAATTGAATCCCAAATTGTGTTGCAATATACAGTAAATATGACCTATGGAGTTTACATACAGTACATTATAACAATACTTTGGATGGCAGATATTGTGATGTGCTGAGGTTGATTTCTCACTAAAGTTTTTACATTCATTCGCAGTAGCTGATAAAGGAATTCAGTCAAGATCTTAAAATGTATTTTCACTTTTTCACTTAAGCATAGTGTGCTCAAATTGCTATGCTAATTTCTGTCACTGCATTGTCTGAGATTTTTATTTTCAAATACTATATCATATATGAGTAGCCTATGACACCAACCACACCACTTTGGCACTGACTGTATGAACAAATAAGATGGAAACCAATTTTGTTCAAGTATTTTTTAATGACACCACTCTTGAGGAAGAATAGGTGATACTGGACGTTTGCTCTCTTGATACCAGGGATTCCAGTATTGATGGTCACTGGAAACCAGAGATTTAATGGTGAGATACACTGTACTGTCGTCAGACTGGTTGGGCGGCTCGCTCACTCGCTCACAAAGCGCAATACCAGGGTAGTGAAGCAGAGAGAGGCACAGGCTGACATAGACTCAAACACAGGAAGGGAAAATCTGACTGAGGGTGTTGCTTTCGCAGGTACTAGCTAAGACTTGTTAGTTTAGAGAAAGACTAGCTGAGATTAAAGTGCTGCCAACACCATCAGTAACAGACAGCCTTTGTAACTCCACCTAAAATGTTTTCTGATCCCCTCTCTCCAGCTGTATATCCATAGAAAGCTGCTCTAACTTAAACATCTCCATTTTCTGACACCAGAACAGCTGACACAGTGGACAAAGGATGACAAACATCTCACGATATCTTGTTAACGTATGTCTTATCTGCTACACATGTACACCTTAACTCTTAAGACTAAGTGATATTTTAAGATGCATTTTTCATCACTTCCTCATCCTTTACTTCTCTTTCCCCGCTTGCAGCACCTGCTGACATTTTCACTCCAGGACGGGGATGTGCAGGGTGTGGAGGAAGCCCAGTCACGTCTCTCCTTCCTGGCTCAGAACAAAAAGCTGTGGAGTCAGCAGATGTACCTGGACGTTGGAGCGGAGGCCATTCATCTCCGAGACATACAGAGCCAGGTGAGAACAGATGCATGATGGTCAACGGGTGTGTAGGTTGTGAATGGATGAAGATGAGATTTATGCCATTCATATATGCACGCATAATGACATTCAGTTTCATCTACTAATGCAGGACGAGCTGGAGAACTACTCTTTCAAATCCATCTTCCGCTGCGACGCCATTAACACCGAAAAACACTTCCCATCCCTCCTTCTGTTAGTCTGCCAAGGTGTAGATCAGAAGAAGCCGGACATTCATTTCTTTAACTGCGAGACTGTGAAGGTGAGTAATAACACCTGAGCAGCTTCCCTGCTCTGTCCTGCCTGACTCAATGTGTCAGTGTTGAATTGTCAGCCTGGTTCAGGTTTTACAAGTGATGCCACTTTCAGATTCTTATTCTTGCAGGCTGAGCAAATCTGTGACGACATCGCACGCACGGTTTCCGGTTCCTCCACCAGCAGGAGTAAGAAGCTCCCTGATGCCCTTAGGTACGGTGAATGTCATGTAAAATCAGAGACTTTAAAACTGAAAACCATTAATTTGATGTTAGTACCTTAAGAAATTCAAGCTTTTAAGTACCCGATTTCCACGTCTTATCATGGTTTAAATGGAAGAAAGTGTGTGTTTCTGTCTGTATGTGTGTTTGTTTGCATTCATATTGTATGGGAGGAGGTTGATGGACAGCCAAATAATAACAGACACACAGCCGAACAAAAGACAGACACAGATAATTCATGATAATTCAGACCCATCTCCCATTAAACTCTCTAAACCTCTTTTACTGCCATTATATCTTATTTTCCACTGAATCAAAGCAGCCCGGTGTCACCATCCACCTGTCTGAGAGAGAGAGAGAGAGAGAGAGAGAGAGAGAGAGAGAGAGAGAGAGAGAGAGAGACAGACAGAGAGGACAGTGTAAACAGCTGAAAGAGAGAGAGGGAGAGAGAAAGACTTGTTTAACTGGTTTGCACATAACTTAAGGTGTGACATATAACAAGGCCACTGTGACAGAAAGCAGAGAGAGCAGAGGAGGTACGACGGCGGCGGTGTGCAAGCTCAGGGCCCTGAACGGATTACATGCTCTGAAAAATGTTCTCATAAAGGACGTGTGAAGGACAGACACATGTGGTAGGACAGACAAACGGCTGGGTTTTTGTGTTTATATGCTGATTCAATAATGTAAAAGTTTGAGTCAGCACTCTGAGGTAATTGCGTAGAGCAAAAGTTTTCACCTACAGTGATACGCGGCCTTGTCTGTTGCATTATAAACTGGCCTGTTGCTTGCTGATTTGTTTAAAGGAAGAATTTAGTTTGAAGCACAGTGTTGTGTGCAATATAGGCAATAGCCAGGAGAAAGCATAGTCAGACTGTTTACTGTACTTTCAAGGTGGAATAAGGGCTGCGGGGTTGAATTTCAGAGGCATCGCATTATGTCTATTGGACTGCGTTGTCTGGCTGGATCCACTGATCAAAGATGTCCTGTTGTTGTAACTAGTCTCTAAGGCTGTAGAATGAGGATGAGCCTGTCTGCAATCAAATGTGTGATTATGAATGAGTGTTTGACTTCTTGAAGCCACTAAAGGGTGTTGCCTGTGATGGTGCAGAGTGAACAGTCACTGCCATCATAACATTACCTGTAGTACAATGTTGTGAGAATGCAGCAGGGTTTAAACTCTCCTCTCGTCCTTTAGGCTTCCTCAGAGTGGGGGAGAGATGATCGACCCCTATGAAATCCCAAGCCCCCCCATCCCACATGCTCCAAATCCCCCACCATCCAACCCTCCACCTTACCCTGGACTCAGAGGTAAGCATGAATGCTTGTGAATGACAGTAAAACTCTTTGCTGTAAAAGTATTTGACATGATGTGAAGGTAAGAAGAAGGAAAAGAGAGAAGTGAGAGGTATTTAGGAGTACAGAGATTGCTTTGTGTGTGTGTGTGTGTGTGTAAGGGGGGTGAGTTTCAAGGGTAAAGGGGGGCAGGAATTCCAAATGCAGCAAAGACCAGGGCCATGAATGAAAATGGATGAACTGAATCCACTCCTCTCTTTCCACAACAGCGAACGGCGTGAACAGCGGGCCTGATATCTCCTTCCTGCGAGCAGAGAGAGAAGTGGTACGCCTCCGCATCACCTTTTTGAGTCTTTTCAGTCACCTCTGGCTGTAACTCATATCTGAACAGCATAACAAACTGGTTCTCCCTCCCTCAGGGGATCCTCAATCACTGTTTTGATGACATTGAGAACTTCATGGCCAAGCTGCAGCAGACTGCAGAGGCTGCAACGGTGTTGAGCCAGAGGAAGAAGAAAAAGAAGAGAAGTAAAAAGCAAAGCGCTGAAGGTAAAAAGAGATGGCATGATTTTTGCAAATGAGATCCACAAGAATAGTTGAAATAACACAGCTACGACTCCTGATAACACTGTGGGTGCTTTATTTTGCGTAACACAACAGAAGATTTACTCACTGCAAAGGCCCGCCCTCCACCAGAGGAGGAGTTCATCGATATCTTCCAGAAATTCAAATATTGCTTCAGCCTGCTGGTGTGTATTCAGTCAGACCACATTTCTATTTTTTTTTTTTTTGGTTATCTTACTGTGCTAAATAGTAAATTCCTCTATGTATTTCTTTATAGGCCCGTCTGAAATCAACCATCTCCAATCCTTCATCAGAGGAGCTTGTTCACCATGTATTCAAACCTTTGGATATGGTGAGTGAACGTTTATAACCTCTACGTTTCTACCAGCCGGGGCTTGTGGAGGCAACACCTGTTGTTGCTATTGCTGTAAACATTTGTCTTTTATAGCAGCACAGGTAAAAAGGCCTGGGTAGGACATGACGAACATCTTTAAATAAATCTAGTGTCCATGTGTCTCATCATTTACTATGTTGGAGCAGATGAACAGAGGATAGAGGTGGAGGTAATATTTGGAGACTGCCATGGTAATTAAGTTATATAATAGATGTTATACTAATTGTTTACCTGAAGGTAATGGTTCAAAACCAGGTTATAGGCAGTATGTTTGTCCCTGAGCTGTTATTGGACACAAGTGTGGAAAATAAACTGCAAGCATGTGTCATGTCAAAATAATGGAAAGGCATCAGTGTAGTTGAGTAATGTTTCCAGAAACTACAAGTTCCATTCAGTATTTACACAGGGCAGTTCCCTGTGTGTTAGCCCAATTGAAACTCCAAACACTTGATAAATGCAGCATTTGTTTGATCTGGTTTATGTGGCAGTGTTTGTATGCAGGCGTGTGTCCTTGGTGCATACTTGTAAAACATTTGGTTTAGATTTGAGCTGGACTAGAAATGCCACGTTGCTGTCCCCTGACTGCTACTTACTACTGAATTACAGCACTGGTGTATTCCAGCTGTCAAAAATAGTTTCTCTATGACTTTCCTTAAAGGTGCTATTGATAACATTAATAACATCCAGCCGCTAAATGACGCACTCCCCCTCCCCCTTCCATTCCATTGGTTGCCAGTTTGTTGCACAACCTGCATATTTCCTGGTCGAGTGGAGTGAGACTCAGACTCAGTCATATCAAGTGATGAATCTTTCGTAATAGAGTAATGAATCATTTTGCAACATATAGCTATACATTAGCTATAGATTTAGGTCATTTTGTGCGGTGGTGTTTCATGTAACGTTATCTATGGTAATCTTAGGATATGGCTAGCTAGCTTTAGGTAACCCTTTTTTCCCCATCATTTAATAATTATAGGGGTCCTATACTGCAACACTTACTGTAAAATGACATTTCAATCATCTTTACACTATAAGACATTAGGTAAATATTTACATTTTAATCCAATCAAAGAGTACAGTACATTGTAGGGATGCTATTAAAACCCACAGCGCTCCACATTAGACAGACTTTGTCTAATGTTGACCTAACATTAGAAGTGTTTTCTTGCTGAAAACAAACCTCATATAAAAAAAACAGCTGAGTGCCACACAGCAGCAATGGTTACAGGGAGAAAGGACGACTATATGATCATGACAGTATTTTCAGATTTTTATATTAACGTCAGAAACATTACTGTAGCTGTTGAGCTCAGTGCAGCTAGCCACAAGTACCTCAGTGAAGTGTCTTATAATAGGGCTAACGTTAGACTGCTATATGAGATGACACCCTCAATAATAGTCACGTTTTGGGTCTAAACACTGTAATGAGCAGATTTACAGTAGTTCTGAACTTTAATTTACCTTCGACATGCCACATTGGTAATATATTGGGATCCCACATCCACTCCGTTCTTAAAGAAGAGAGACTGTCTTTTCATAAGTGGACCAGTCCGGCACCGGCCCGGACGGACTAGTGACTGGTCAATCAAGTTGCCCTGCATAAACTTGTACTGGCCCTGGGCCATCGGTTATGTCGGACTCTGGCCCACTTCTAAATCCCCTCTGATACGCATCTTTTCTCTTATAACGTTACAGTGTTTGAGGGAACTATAACATTAGGTAACTGAACGCAACCGTCACTAATGCTAACGTAGCCCCGCAGGGATTGAAGATGTTATTTCTCTAACTTTGACAATCTAACTGGTGACAACACATTAGTTATGGTTTTAAGGACTATGACTGTCGGTAATTGTTTATTTTGTTTAAATATGCAGCACTGTAATTTTATGAGTTATTGTTGTTCAGATGATTAAGCTAAGATAGCTAATATATGCTAATGTCAGTGTCTGTTTTTTCCATACTAACTGGCTAACTATACCACGTGATACCAATGTCGTTATACTATTGGCTCACAAGCCTTGTTAGAAGCAGGAACCAAACGTCAGACATCTCACACAGAGATAAACAAAACATTCATTTTGGACCTGTCAACATTTCTTAAATTATTAATTCACAATCATAATTTTTTTTAGGAAAAGTGATACTTTTAATCTGCACCTTTCTAAAAGCTCTGTGGATGTACTATTTAAAAAAAAATCGTCTACATAAAATGTTATCAATACAACCTTTAAAAACAAGTGCCATCAGATTTAGAAAACATGACAAAATATTAGTTCTAGTAACATTTACCTACCTAATCAATAAGCCCTTAATTATAGCCACAACAATAATGTAGCTAAGACCCTTTGAAGACAGGCTGCAGTTTTTCGGCTTTTTCCAGTTGTTTTCTATAGGCAATAAGCGTTTTGCGCGCTGCTCACGTGCCCTGGGCGTCTCGCGTTTTTGCAGCAGCCTCTGAACGCCTTCAGTTATATTCAACTCGTCATTTGCGTTTTTCCCCCTCTGTCCATTCGGATCAGATTTGTGAGTTTACTTCACAGCAAAATCACAGTTAGGCAAAGGATAGGTGAGTCGGTGGTTGCCTAGCAACAATGGGAAAAAACGCAGCAGGCTGCTCTTTTTTTATTTTTCTATTCAGGTATGAATCAGTCCTCATCAAGAGAATGGCGTGGAATGGGTGTGTTTGATTTGTGTATACTGGCACGCCTTAATGGAAACACACAGCCTCTTATCTCTGGGACTGTGTATGTCACTTCTGCATGTGTGTGTACGTGTTGTTTGTGTGTGTGGGCACATCATTAGGCTTTTGTGTGTGTGTGTGTGCTTTGATTGTAACAGAAGAACAGACGAAAAAAAGTTGTGTTTAGCTTAATTAATAATCAAATAATGTCAGATATCAGTGTACTGCTGTGCAATCAGCAGGAATATTGTCAACTTCACTTTGTGTAAAACACCAGTGATTGTCAGACCTGTTTTTGCAGACTGGGAACATGAACATTGGTTTTGTCTTATCTGGGTGTGTACAGATGGTGAAAACAACAGGGGGACCAGGTCTCGGAGCCTCAGTGTCCAGCCCTGCCCTGACCAACTCTGCTGTTTCCCTGCTACAAGACAACCTGAACGAGGAGGAGAGGCAGCTGTGGACATCTCTGGGTCACAACTGGACACTCCCACGGTCAGTACCAACAACATGAAATACATTTTGTCAAGAGTGATAATCCAGTTTTACTTTATTTTTGCCTGGCTTCTCCTGGGACAATCCATTATATGTTGTATGTTTGTCTTGAAAAAAAAGCTAACATTTCATGGTGTAATTCAGGTATTTTTTGTCTTATCATATTGGATTTATTGAATTCACAGTTAAGAGTTGAGCTAATTTTGTTTGCCAATAAATCAAGCTGATAGATGTATTTAATCAAATGCCATATTTATCAAATATTGGCTGCTTATTCACCTCTCATATGATGGAGATTCTTCACTGACCCAGCTGCATTAAAGTATAAAAACTTCAATGAGAGTTTATTTGATTTATTACCTTTTAAAGATCTGCTCAGTAGCATAAAGTTTTAATGGGAAATTTTTGTGTAATAAATCTTTCCACCCAGCCAACAATATAATTATGGTGGCCACACTGAACACACATGTTTAGAGGGATTTCTCAGGCATGAAAATGGTCCAATGTGAAGATATTTAGTATTGGCACAACATAGTGGCTACAGGCAGCTTTAAAATAGTTTAACAGTAATCATACTTTTGGTCACACTGTAAAGTAAAACCCAAGTGCAACAAGGACCGATGCAGTGACTCTTTGTGCTCTCTCAGCTCTCAGCTCAAAGGACCTGTAGCTCCGTACACCCCTGTGTTCTTGGACGGTTGGAAGCCAGAAGCCCTGAGGGCAGACGGGCAGGTTTGGGAGGATCCGGTTGAGTCACAGTACAACCATGAGGACCTCAGAGTAAAACAAGAGGTATGGAATACCTGCCTGTGGTATAGGTTAGACATTCGCTCCATTGTGTGTCAAAGGAAAGCAACACTCGAAATATGTGTGTAAAAGTACAACACGGGTTGAAAGTAACACAATAATACATAAATATCATGTACAATAAACACTAGAGCTGCTCATTCATTCCTCAGTTCACCTCACAGTTCTGTCACTAGACAAGTGCTAAAAAGTGCTTAGATCTTTTTTTGTTTTTCTGTGTTTGCATGCCTGGTGAAAAAATAGCCCATCCAACCATCATCTCACTTTCTCTGCATTGCTCAGGGCGCCAGGTTTTGTGCTTCTTTTATCAAGTAATACATATTTTTGTGTTAGTTATAAACTATTATATGAATTTACTATTATATATGAATGGCTGACGTTTTTAAGGCTGCAGTTTTGTACTGTTTTTAAAGTGTCTGCCAGTCCCTGCTGGTGAAGTTTAACTGTTGTTCAAGCTTATGTTCGGCATATATTATGATTATTAATAGTGCTGTCGTTGAAAGATGTGTTTTGATGTTGAATGCACTTGCAATTCCAGCATCGGATAAGGAAGATATTTTGACTCTCTTGGCTAGCTGCCAAATTTGTCTTTTGAAAGCTTCCTCCAAAAAGAGGAAACTGTCAAAGCTCTTGCTGTACAAGCTGTGTGCATGTTTATCAAACTTTCCTTTTGTCAACCACTTTGATGACCCCTTACCTGTATCTCTCTGTCTGTTTATGCCTGTGTGTGTGCTATATATTCATGAATGTCCATCTCATTTTCACCCAACAGCCTCCTCAGCCAGTCAGACGTCCAGACAGCCGCGTCAGCGATGAAATGTAGGTCATCTTTAAGAAGCAAATCAATTAGCTGCTACAATTTACCCAAGACTGCATGTTAACAACGGTGTGTGTCTCCGTTCCTCTCAGAGATCGCAGCACATTCCAACCAGAGCCTGAGAGAGTCTACAGCTGCACATACGATTTCATAGCCAGGAACAGCAGTGAGCTTTCAGTGCAGCAGGGGGAGACACTCGAGGTAATGAAGCCAAGTAATTCATGTAAAATCACACAGTAATGGTGCATTCAGGAACCCATTGTTGAAAAGTGTTCAAGCAGCGACTGACAGCAACTCCTCCGTCTGACAGGTGATCGAATCATCCAAGCGCTGGTGGAAGTGTCGTAATCGCTTCAACCAGATCGGGTTTGTTCCCTTCAACATCCTGGAACCCATGGCTCACGTAGACAGCCCCGTCACCAACAAACCTCCCAGTGTAAGACACAAAGACACACACAAAAACACACACACATGCATACACACATGAATCACACAAGCTCAGAGGTATGCTGTCACCTGTACACACCTGAGTAAATTCCAGTGTTATTTTTCGCTCTCTGCTCCACATTCCTGCAGGCTCCAGCTCCGCCTCCACTCGCCAAGACTTTCTCTGCAGTCCCACCCAGCCCTCTTGCTCCACCCCAGGCCCCCTCCCACTCCCCCAAGCGCCCACACAGCTTACCAGCATACAGCCAACATATACCAGCTGCAGAGGACACAGATAATAAAGGTACCAAACTATATGCATCCGTGTAGGAGGTGTGGGTGTGTCACATAGATGCTGTGATAAGGTGGTTTGAATATAGGAAGCTATAATGTCCTAGACTGTCTCTGGCACAGTTACAGTGTGTGTGAGTCAGAGATTAAAAGCACAAAGACAAATAATGGATGGACAGTAGTGGAGAAAGTGCTGGAACAGCACTCTTGTAAACACTGTTAATGTTACTGAGTTTTTAAATTTCATCATTATTTCTATTACGTTTTCAGTCATGTTGATGAATGACGAGCTGCTCCAGAGGCTGACCAATGGGAAGAATCTGAACAAACCTCTGGTCATCCCTCGTTCCTCAGAGACCTCCGTTCCTCTGGACTACCACTCTCCTCCAGAGGAGGTAGCCGAGTGGCTCCGAGGGAAGGGCTTTAGTGAACCGTAGGTGACATCACAACTGCTGACCACAGAGAGTGCTGCCAGTACAATGTAATTTATTCATGAAAAGGTCAACATAAGTGACCTCCTTCCTTTAACACTGATAAACATCTTAAAAGGAAATTAATGAGAAAATATAGAAAAGGTAAATAACTACAATGTACAGATGATTTCCTGTTTCAGTGTACATTTTCTGTTTAAAGTAGGATAGATATCATAATGCAAAGCTTATAAGAATGCAACAACTTTCAGTATAGCAGCTCTTTAATTGTCTTGATTAGTCAATTGTATTTTTTGTCCCTCAGGACGGTGTCATGTTTGGGGGTGCTGACAGGGGCCCAGCTCTTCTCCCTCAACAAGGAGGAGCTACGAGCTGTGATTCCAGATGAGGGCACCAGAGTGTACAGCCAGCTCTCTGTGCAGAAAGCACTGCTGGAGGTGAATTAAAGGAAAATTATGGTTACTTTAAAACTGGACCTTATTTCTCTATTTTTATCAGTTTATCAATGACAAAACTATTGAATAAGCACACAACAAAATTGACCAGTAATCAAACAGTGACCAATATTTACAACTTTTGATAGCAAGCAAAAACAAAATCTTGAGTGTAATCAATGTTTTAAGTTTGCAAAATTGATGCTTAAAGGAGCAGTGTGTAGGATGGACGCTGTATCCAGTTCTCTGTATACATCCATGACATCCGCTCAATGGTGAAGTTATGACCCGCCCTACTCCACCTCTGATTGGCTAGTACTAGTTGCCTTCATTGGTTGGGTTGGTTAGGTTGGTTAGGTTTAGGCAAGAGGAGTGAGATTGGTTAGGGTAAGAATATCAGGGTAAGGCAATCAGAGGCAGAGAAGGACGGGTCATGCCTTCGCCATCCTAGGAAAAATAATATCATGACCCGCTCCCTCTGTAGATGAAAACTGCTTATTCTAAGGTAATGAAGACATGATTTATTTTCTTTATACACTAATGAAAATTTCTGCCAGTAGATCCTCCAAAATGTTACACACTGGTGCTTTAATTGATTTTGCTAAGAATTGTTTCACGTGTATCACATGCACTAAAAACCACAGCAAGTCAAATGTCCAACCCAAAAACCTATTTTTGCTCATTTCAGGATAGTAACACTCAAAGTAAAATGGAGTAACCAAAGTGCACTAATTATGGTTTTTAGATGTTATTTTAACCAAATTAGATAGTTGGAAATTACCTGATCTATATTCATTGTATATTAATTTATCTGTAAATGCAACCTGGTGACTAGGAAAACTATCAGTAGCATCATTTATTGGTTACCAGCAAAATAATTTACCTTGTGTCAGTAATATTACTTTATTCTGTGAGCATTAAAACATTTTTTGGCTGATGGGCCATCTTACTGATGCTACTCTGAGTCAGTTTATTGTCATGACTGTATTGTGTGACATACTTTTAAACCTGAACGTTAGTCGTGTCATAAAGGAAGAGGTCTCTAGTCAGCCTTGTAGTCCACAATAACATCTTTCGAACTCTGTAGCTGAAAGCATTTTAAACCTGTAAAAATGGCAAATGCTAAACTATATATATCTTTATTACCACACAGCACTCTCGTTAATAAAAATACAGAGCCTTTTACCTTCATGTGTCCTAATTTGCTTCTGCTTTTTACAGGACGCACGGAGGGCCACAGAGTTGGAGGCAGTCATGGAGAAACAGAAAATGAAGGTTGATCTGAAACTGGAGAGCAGCACATTGTGAGCAGCAGGCGTCTACATCATTAAGAGTGTCAGATGAAGGATTGTGTTCTTCTGGTAGTGTTGTCGCTTAAGAGTGAACATCTGAATTATTAATTGTATTCACCAGAGAACAAACATGTGACAGTGACTCCACCATCTAACATTGTCTGTGAAGACAAGGGTCATTTTGACAGAGTTACTTCATCTTAAAACCAGAGTATTTGGCAGCGAATCAAAAATGCAAGCTTTTAATGCAAGCAGGAGCTGTTCAAATGACATTTTATCGTTAAAGTACACTATTTGTAATGTATGTTTATTTTAATGTGAATAGTTTTCTTCTGTCTCATTTCTGCCTAGTAGGTACAGACTAACTTAAATGAAACGTATTTATCTTTGTTTGTAAAATACTTCTTTAATAATTCATGATTAACATGCCGTGACAATGACAAGACCGTGGCCAGCAGACAATAAAAATTAAAATGGGATTTTTTTTTAATTGAGACTTTAAAGAAAGAAGTCCAGCAGAACATAAACAGATATGACTTAACACATTAGGTAAAGCAACGCATCCATTAAAATTGGTTTGCAAGGAATTTGGGCCAAAATTTCAACTTATGTCTTTACTAATAAAAGGTATGTACAGTTATAGCACTGAATTTCCAATATATCATTTCTGAACCTACTGCTTCACATGCCGACACTAAGTTTGGAGTAACCATTTATTTTCATTATTTTAAATAAAAGAAAACAAGATAGAAACAAATTATGAAACAATAGACTTCAAAACAAGCATTTACTTATACTGACCAAACTCTCAATCAAATAGATTCCCTTCACTACTGACAGCATAAAATACAACTTGATTAGTTAAAAAAAATAAAGTGGACAATGGGAGAAATAAGGTTGATACTAATACTCGCAACTTTCAAACCTTTTGGTTTTGAATTGGGTTCCTAAAACTTTAACTGGGTTCAGCAAACTAAGTATATGTGGACATACATTCAAGAACTGCAAGTGCCGTTCACCAGGAGCTGGTGAAAAGAAATCTACAGAGGGAGACGACAAAAAAAAACAACTTGTTGATAGGATGAGGCTTTTCAGACCATGACAATGTAGGCCCAAAACATATTTACAGACAGATTCTGTATCAAAAGGCCATCAGTAAGTAAAGAACATGGATCAGTTACATTTTATGCTTCAGTCCAGCAGACCATCAGTTTATGGTTGTTTTTTCTGTTGTAGGGTAGTTTATAACAAGACATGGGATGTATTGGATACAGACAGCCACCAAATTACAGATGTGGGTATTACAATACACTCCACTACTGATCATTAACTAATCCCCCTCCCCCATCCGAATGCAATCTTCTGATATATCTGGATGCTAGAAAATTGAACCCATATAGTATTTCAGGTACGTGTACACTCTGCAAAGAAAGGAGGCAGGCGGGAGAACAAAGGGGTCAAGGCAAGGACCGTGTGTAACATTAGGATATTATAAATGGACAGGTGAGAGAGACAAAAGGAGGTTGTGTGTCGTGATTGATGGAGTTTGGTCTTCAGAGGTCCCCCATGTCCCTGTCATCTGCCCGGCGAGAGTCCGACCTGCCGTTCATACCATCCCGCCTGTCTCGCTCCCGTGACCTGTCTCTGGATGAGCGCTCTCGGTCCCTGGACGACCTGGATGACGAGACCGTACAAGATATTCAGGGAAGTAACACAAGTATAAGCGCACAGAAGAAAAAAGTAGAAGGCAAGGGTGTATTTATAAAGAGCCAAATTATAAGCTCCAACAGGATTCTTCAGTCTGATGGACTTTAAGGTTTATGACCACACGAGTGTGCAATATACTGGTTATTAATCTGCTGGAGACCAAAGAGATTATATACTTCCAAATCACTTCCAAGCTTCTGCCAAAACCGAAGACGAGGTGTGTCACCATTTAATGTTGATGTTGACTGCTGAGAGATGCAATCAAATATGAAACAGCAGTTTGTTAAACGAGGCAGTGATTTGTTTACTTCCCACACCTACAGCACCATGCACTTGTTTGCCTAGAATCATGATTTGTCACAACCTGCCTGTCACCTTTCAACTGTCTGCAGAGACACACAACACCATGTCTGAAAAAGCTGCAATCGTGAAAAAAACCAAACCTGCGCCCTGTGACAAGTGTGTTGGAGCTGTTTCTTGGAAGTTACATTCTGCGGGGGCTTGGTGTGAACTGTGGTAGCTTTGTTGTGTATTTACTTGTGTTTGGAGCTCTGCTCGTGGCTGTGACGGTGTCCTCGGCTGCGAGAGCGGGATCGGCTACGATGCCTCCTCCTCCTCTCCCTGGAGCGTGAGCGTGACCGGCGCTTGTCTCGTGATGAGGAGCGCGAGCGCCTCCTTCTGCGGTCACGAGAACGGGACCTGATAAAAATATAAGACACACATGAGTTATAAATTTGCCTCAGATAGTCCCTTTAATCAGAACAACTGATTTAAAATGTTGATAGATGGAGCAGCTTTCTTACCTTCTATGCTCTCTGCTCCGTGATCTGGTTCTATGAAATAAGTGGATGCCAAAACCATAAGTTTGAACAGTAAAACAAACTTCATACAACAAATTAACTTACATAAATGTCACCAGGATTATAAATGTCTGCATTCACCTCTTCTTCATCCTTTCCTCTTTCTCCCTCTCTTCTCGTCTCTTCAAGCGTTCCTGGTTCCTTTTCTCCTGCTTGTCGACCACAGTTTTCTGATCGAAATAAAAAAAAGCAGTACTCAATTAGAGGTGAAACCATCTTTATCCAAACCTCAAGACCATTTTTTCCTTTTCTATATGTTTTCTAATAATCAGCCCCATGTCACTCCTAGATATACTAGCAATTCATTTAGGGTTTTTGTAGTAATGGCTTTATTGTGTACATGGTGGGACAAGCTGGCACATACCTTTAGTTGGTCCAGTTTCTCTCTAATCTGGATGAAGCCCAAATGAAGCTTTCCACCAAAATGGTCGGCCAAACGACGGTCATTGTCATGGAGACCCAGGTAAGCAGAGCACACCTCGCACACCCGAAGCTTCTGCTGCTGGAAGCTGGAGGCCGGCATGGAGTTTCTGTACTCTTCCTGAGGAGAGACATAAAAGGATCAGAAGATAGAATTATTAATATAAGGAAAAGCACCACAACATCTTAAGCTGGAAGTACCTCCCAAGTACTCCTTCCTCACCTCTGCATCCTTCTTCCTAGTGCGGACCTTCTCTACTTCCTGCAGAACCTTCTGGGCCTCATCAACGTTGCCCTCGGCTCCGAGCTGCTCAGCTTTGGCCAGGAGCTTCCCTATTTCCTCATTCAGCTCATGAACCTTTTCTGCCTGCAATACAGCAACACAATTATATCTGACATGTCTATCGCAAAACACACTGTTGTAGCAAACTAGATGCTACATGAAAAAGTCAAAGACTGTTCATATGAGTCAAAAGCATAAATGTAACATGGGTATCACAAGGTCCGTTGTCTGTGTTTAAAAATCTTTTGTCACTCACCTTTGCCGCCACCTCAGCACTGATCTCTTCTTGGGTCTCAGCCAGGCGTTTCTTTGCTAGTTCTGTCCTGCGGTCACAGTCGGCAATGAATGACTCCAGGTGATCGACCGCCTTCAGGAGTGAGAACATGTGTTAATAGAAATACAGACTTAAATATGCGACTTGGTAGATTTATATACACAGGCACTAGGGTTGGGCGATGACATCGTTGTTGGGGGGTGGGGGGCATTTGAGCCCATTCACACCTACTCAACCGGTCTCTCTTTACTCTTCCTCCCTATTTGTTATAAGAGTAGCGTGGCTCCTTTAAGGAACAGGGCAGTGCGTAGTGATTGTGTGGGTGAGCGAGAGAGTGACGATGACTGCGATCGGAGCAGAGGGAAAGGTTAACAGTGAAGTTGTCTATTGGCAGTCTGCCCATGAGTGGCCAGGGGTGCTTTTAAAATCACGATGGTAGAGGGCTCAGTGGTCGATGGCTGTCAGCCATCTGTGATGGCATCGTTCATTGGCCCAACCGTAATAGGTATACAGGGAACTTTCAGTGGGGCTATGCTGATTTTGCAATAATCATCTGGGTTCTTCAGGCGCTGTACTTTACAGTCAAATCTCATTAAGCAAACACTGTTTTTACAGTGCACATGTTGCACAGTGCAACAGTTGGTCTAAAACTGAGGTTGTTTCATGGCTGTCAGTCAGTGGTATTGGTGAAAAGCAGCATTGTAGCACTTAGCTATACTGTCATTGGGGGTTGAATGAGCGACAAGTTACTTCTCCACAAAAGCATCAGAAACTGTTACAGACAGACAAATTAGCTAATATAAGAACCTGAGTTTGGATGTGGAAACAGTGGTTGTTTAACACTTGACTTTAAATACTAAAAGCAACAACAAAGCCAGCCACTCCCTTACACCGCACCAACAGTTAATCTGCATTTTATTATGCTGACAATTATATGGTCTGCACACCTGTATTATTTGTTAGTAGGACATCACTTACATCAAGCTCAAAGAACAGATCTCTCTCCTTGGAGGCAATTTCATAATCTGCCCGAAGTGCCAGGTCATGGATCTTCGTGCACTCACCCAGGTCCATACGCTATCACCAAAACACAAGCAGACATGACTCAAATTATGAATGAATCATAATAAAATGGTTCACAATTACTCATAGTACATGATTTAGTTATTTTCTTTCTGCATTTCATTGATATTCTGTGAAATAGACACTGGAATCATTTTGGGTGGTCAGACCAAAATTGTAGGCCACTTACGGTTCCAGACAGGATGTCATGTGGACAGCAGTTTAGAAGATGACTTTTGCAGACTCGCTCGTCAGTGAATTTCACCCTCTGCCGCGTCTCATCGCCTGAAACAGTCCAAAAAAAACAACCAGTGAGAAAGACCTCACATACTTGTTAGCAGGGGCGAGGTATCCAGTGCTTTAATATACATTACTGTAAAAGCACAACATTAATTGGGCAGATATGGGTCACTAATATGAATTCAAGGATTTTGTGCCCACCTAAATGAGTGAGGACCAATTCTTAAAATTTCTGATTGTCAATGCTTGACATATACTTCATCAATGTAACATTATACAGTATTTACCAGTAATGGAGTAATTTTGCCTCTGCTGGACTACATTTATCTATTCATGTGTCAAGAGTGAAGAAGTAAAAGTTACATGTGTGTATGTATATGGTACCTCCTCTTATTCTTGGTGCTTACCTTACCCAAGCCTCAATAAAAAGAATGTGGCGACGTTAGAGCCTCAACTCAGTTTAACTTGTGATAAGGCTCAGGGGCACAATACTGGTAAATAACTATAAACTGTTGTTTCAATTAACTTGTGTGAACAGCGCTACCTTGATTTTGCAAAGTATTCAATACATTTCAATACATTTGACTATGCAGGGAAGACTGTGATAAGAAATGTAAACATTTCAGACAAATGTTCCAGCCAAGCCTTTTACAAATATGAAACATTGAAAAGGAATTTTAAAAACAAAAAAAACAAAAGAAATCCAAGAAAAAAAATGTAGTTTATACACACTGCGATCTGCACCACATACTGTACCCTTCTGCATCTTCAAGACCTCAGCTGCAGAATTTTAAACCCGCTGTAGAAAAGTATAAATGGGAACAGTTTTCTTGCCCATACCTGTAGTAAGAAGTTGGGAGTCATACACAAGTCAGATTTTAAATGACGTGTGCAAAGTTTTTGTTTCGATGACTGCTAAAATTGCCTTCTGAAAACAGACGTCTAATGGAAAATTGTTCGTTTGGATTCAGCGCGATCAGACGTCTTAGCTCAAGCTGCATAAGACTACTCCAAATTGTAATTCTAGTGCCACTGAAGATATACCCATTTGTGTGATTTAAAAAAAAAAAAAAAAAAAAGGCTACAATAACTTCCGGAAGGCAAACAAATTGTTTGGATATTCATCATAACAGCTTTAAAAATTATGTGTGACTCACGGCTCGATGAACATGAGGCTTTTCTGCAACTCCTTTGCAGATTGATGTAGGCTGGCAAAGATACACTGAACCTTAATGAATAAAATAAAGGGGCCACAATTGTTCAATTTGTATGCAACAAATGTATGGGAAGAATTTGATATCAATCTCATCATACATACACCCACAAACTCACAACACAAATTCACTCGAGCTGTACTGATCGAATTATCAATTTAGATAGATAATCCACAGGGCTGGAGTTCTATTCAATCAACTGTCAGGATGAACCTGTGATTTATAAAATGGCAGGGCCGTCATTTTCTAATAAGCTGTCATTTTCTACCCATGACAATCAGACTTGACAGCTGATTTACCTTTTAATGTCTGTATCCAAATGGCTGGAAGCAATCACAAAGCACATCTAAGCATCCATAAAGACAACAGTAGTATATTATTATATATATTATCAGGATAATAGTATAATATTAAATTTATTTTTAATAGATTTGCATTTGTTAGGTTCACTAAAAAGGCAATTATTTATTTAAATACCAAACAATAGTGTTGGTGCACAGTTTGTTCTAGTTAATGCAGACTACAACCAATTAAGACACACACATTCTCTCATAGATAGATAGATAGATAGATATCTGTCTCTATCTATCTATCTAGCTATCTATATATATCTATATCTATATCTATATATATATATATATATCTGTATATAGATAGATAGATAGACAGACACACCAGAGTATTTAATAAAATAAAGTACAATTTTAAAAAGGTACTTTTACCATTTTATGCTACTTTATATATTCCTACTAAACTTCAAAAATAAATTGCAAATATTGCACTTTTTACTCCCTACATTTATCTGACAGCTGCAGTTGTAGGTTACTTAGCTGATGAAGATTTTACATACAAAACATGATCAACTTAATGATAAGATATGATGCACTTATGAAATAAACTATCGAACAATATACAAAGCAGTTCAGACTAACTCACCTTAAACCAGCTACAACATTAAAATACTGACAATAACACGTGATAATTCAAAAATACAACGTATCACTGACAGAGCCCATTCTACTGCATAGTAAGTTATTTGACTTTTGATGCTTCAAATACGTTTTGCTGATCTTACTTTTCGGGTTTTACTTGAATAAGATTATGAATGGTCTTTTACTTTATCCTTCTTTCACTACTAATAACGTTGCACTATTGAGTTTGAGTGGATAATAATATAAAACGTTAGCAATCATCCAATTTATCAGTTGAATAACTCGGTTCATTAAGCCTAATGTTAATTCAACCGGTAGGCCGAATGCGACGTCTAGCCTGCGTGTCCGTTATAAGTATCAACTATGAGTGACGTTAACGTTACCATGAATGTAACGCAGTAGCGTTAACATTTTCCACTTAACTAGTTATAATTGGATTAATTCCAAGAGTTGATAAATTGTTGAATATTGTTCAATGCTCGGTAGCATGGCGCCTGACGGTTCCGTAACTTCTCAAACAGTAACGTTAGCTAACTTAGCTACTAGCTAGGAATTTAGTTAGCTAACGCTTCAAGTGGTAAAGTCGAAACTAAAAACGTGACAACTCTTTGAATTAAAAAGAGCCAAAATGGATACAAACATTAAATCCTATGGTTAATCGGTAAATGCTACTTGAATCTAACGTTACTGAATTTTACACAGCCCTCTGCAGTACATCCATTCATGCAGGTCTGTCCATCACACACCAACACAAGCGAGCCTCAGCAGTGGCTCCATCTTGGCTAGCTAGCTAGCTCAGCTAGCATGCTACGGCAACTCACCATCCCTCGCTGTTCCCATTAGCTGGTCGAGCAAAGCTCTCATTTGAGCTTGGGCAGACATTGTTGTAGGTCTTCCGTCGATGGTGCTATATAAAAATTAAGTAACTGAAAGCAGTTCCTTAGTATTGTTGTTAAGTTATTTGATTATTTCTTCGTCCAAGCATCGCCTCTCGCAGCTTTTCTCTATTTCATGGACTCGCCAGTTTCCGTTTAACATTAGGGAAATGACGACAGGGCCTGTGGTTTGAAAGTTCCGTTTAGCCACAGCTAACGCTAAAGGGAGGGCTATCGGTATGAAATCGACCAATCGTAACGTTTGAGAACAAGCGCATTAACAAATCACAAAGGCCTGGAATCTATTGCCCTGAGCTTAGCCTCTCAGGCAGTAGGTACTCATACTCACCACCTACTCACAGGCTGGCGTCCCCTGGTAACTCTTCTAACTACAAGTAATATTTGGGTTAGAGAATGTTAATGTTAAGGTTAGTGTCAGATTTGGGGGTTTTGACATTGTTCGGGTCTATAAATCTTTAACGTATGCAGAGAGAAAGCGCTACCCGAGAGACAAACTCAGGGCAATCAACATTATTACAATAGTGGTCTTGCCTGTGATGTGTTTACGGAGCTGAGGCTGACAGGCAGTGTTGTTGGTGTGTGTGTCAGGCCTACTACCTGTAGTTAGCCGTACCAGTGACCACCAAAGACGACAGTGAAGAGTAAAGTAAGACACTTTTCTTGAGTCAGTGTAAATTCTTCATTGAACTTCAACTGGCGAGACTTCCGTGACAACGTTCCTGCTTCTGTAGGGCCTGGTCTTTGTTCAACAAGTTAGCAAACTAACCAAGTGTTAACCGTGAACTTTCCAAACCAAAGTGCGCTAACAATGATAGCTGTCCGACATTGAACTACTCGGATAAAACATTCTTCTTGGGCTATTTAGCTAACATCGTACGGTAAATTTTGACGTGCTTGCTAACTTGCAAACATATTTTTAAGAGTAATAAAAGTGTGGCTAGGGAACAAATGACAGGATGTGCTAGCCTGGTTGTTCATTATGGGTTTGTTTTTGTGCTGAGAAATCTCTGGAGTCAGTGCTGGCACGTCTGAATAGGCTCAGATCCACAAAGCTTGATGCAGCAGAAATAGCTGGACTGACAGACACTGCTGCCTTCAGTATTTTTTTATGTACTATATCTGTGAATGCCAGAGAGTTTTGTCTGTTATTGTTGCTGGTACTTTGACACATGCAGGTTTGTAGTTTGCTCCACACTGGGACAGATACAGACGCAAACTGTAGGCCATGATGGGAATATTCTCTGTGTAGTAAACAAACAAGGTTATTTCAAACCAGCATTATATTGAGGTATGGTTTTACTGTAAGTTCTTTTACCTGTCAAGTAGATCTGTGGACCGGTAATGCATTGAGGCGACAATGGAGACCACAGGCAGTGCCACTGAGGGCGAGCCTCTGAAGAGGGTAGAGGACGGGGCAGAGACAGGAACAGGAACAGCACCATCAGCAACAGAGCTGAAGAAGAAGAGTTGTAAGGAAGTCTTGGGTTTTGCCAAACTGACCCACTGGCGAACCGCAGTCTTCTTCCTCTCCTTGTTCATCTGCCTCACCATAGTGTTTGCCTTCTCCTTCATCATCCCCTGTCCTGTCAGACCACAGTATCTCATTACCTGGAATAGGACTTTCTCTGAAGCAGGTGTGTACAATTGTGCGCTTTTCACAGGTTGGTAGTGTTTTAAATGTGGGACTAACTAATATTCTCTCCTTCTCCGCCACAGCAACCTATGACTTCTTAGCTATTGAAGATGCAAGCAAGGACAAGGTGATGGATGTCATGTTTGTCCTCAGAAACACAGAAGGCAGTCAGAACAATACATGTGCTGATGCAGGTAGGAAGTATTTGAGGACACATTTTTGCTGTCTTTATGGTGGCTCTGTATTATGTTTGTTTTTATGTAATTCAGACACATTCTGTGTGTTTTCCAGGTCTGCCCTCGCCATGTGTGTTTGTGTTAGCAGTGGATGGGACAGATGGAGAGACCCTGTGGGAGCGTCCGCTGGATCCTGAGTTCCACTGGGCCCAGTGTGGTCTGGACAAAGAAACAAGTGGAACCTGGGACTGTCTGCTGTCCCATTCTGACCAACTCACAGCTGTTGACAAATACACTGGTAAGTGACCCATTGCTCTGTCTCATCACATGTATATAGCTCCATGCAGTCATAGCATTAAAAATAACTTTTTCTATATTGAAAGTAAGTCATTTCTATCTTAACATATTAAAAACAACACAGAACACCTTTGTTGTTTTGTCACTTCAGATTTTTTAATTCATTCGTTATTATTTAGACAGACATAAAGAAGTTTAAGCCCCTACATGTATAATTTTTATGTAATTATAGCACATTTCAAATTGTTCTGATGTTATGTATTTTTGTGAAAATGACTGTAGTCTGTTTAACGCTTTCAGCTGCTTTATCGCAGTGTCCCCAGGTTGGTTTTGTCATTACAAGTTAAAGCAAGGATCTAAAGCACTGCGAATATTAAAGAAATGAGTTTCAGTAATAAGAAAGTTGTAAATTCATCTCCCGATGACCCTGAGATGCAGTTAAAAGCTCAGAGAAAAGTTAGTGAGTGGGAGATTATTTTGTCAAACTACTATTCCCAAGGTCAAGAGTGATCTTTCACACTCAAGGAGATCTGTAGTTTGTGTTATAAAATCAGATAAACTTGAGAGCTCTGTTCCTGTGTGTACAGGTGATGTCAGGTGGCAGCAGCCTCAGCCCCCTGGTCTGCACAGCACTGTGCCTGTTCTTAGTGTCCCAGATTTGGATGGGGATAAGATCAGCGATGTGGCTCTGGTGTCATCTGGCAACACACAGGTAAACATCAGTGATATTATTTATTACTGCTATATTTATTTCCTTTCTTTGTATCTTATGGTGTAAGGCTTGAGTCACATTGTATTTTCTTCTATAATGTTCTGCTGTAACAGGACTCAGATATGCAAATAATAAGCAATGCAAGTGAAATCATCTGTTAATGTTGCAGCAAAATAGAATTCACCCAATTTCAATGTCTCTCGTCATATCTATAGACTCAGCTGGTATTCCTCTCAGGTAAGACGGGTGTCCAGATTGGTTCTACGGTGGCTCTTGACTCCACAGAGACAGCCAATCATCTTCTCCATCGCACTACAGAAGGTTCTCACTATGTACTACTACAAAAAGGTTTGTATCTGAAATCAGCTATGACGGTCACAACAGGTTACGGCCCATCTGCAGTCAGACCAGTATTGCCTAATGGAGGAGTGCTGCACTGTCAGAAATTAGAGGCAGTTCAGCTGAGAAAATAACCCAATGTTGTAAAGAAGTTAAAAAGACGTTATCACATATCTGGAAACCAATGGAATTTGACTTAAAACTGTCCTCAGGGTGTGTGCTATATTTGTCAGGAATTGTGCCAATGTAGAAAGAGGTGGCACTTGATCAGAGAGTACTGAGGTGGTCATGGGGGCCTAAACGTAGCAGAATATCACAGTCTTGTGATGTAGTTTTATGTAATACATTCACAAAGTCCTATTTTTATTTTCTATTGGAGTGTTTCTTTAAACACCTCATTTTCATCTTAGTTTTATTTTATACAAAAATTTCTTGCTAAGGACTGTTATATATTATGACAGATTTGGTTTTGGTTTCCCAGTGCTGATACTGCGACAAGGTAGTTCCGATGCAACTGTTGTACATAGATGTATACGCTTGGATGACTATACACTTGATGGCATTAGTGAGTAATCTTGTGCTCTTTCACAGACACTGGTTTGTATGGACTGGCACTGTGGAGGATTGCTGCCAAGGCTAAAGCAGGGATGGAGGTGGGCCTCAAGAAGGATAAACACTGGGAGAAGAATGCCAGTGCAACATCTGGCCTTGTACCCGTCTACGAGTAAGAAGCAGCCTACACTAACCTACTGATTATCACCTCAGCATCACAGATTTCACTTAACAGCTCGTCATCATTGAGACTTGCTAATATTTATTTCTACTTTGTAGGTCTGACTCAGTGAAACAGGTGCTCAGAACAGGAGAGACAGATGATTCACCCAACCTTCTGCTTGTGACTGGGAAGGAGGTGGCATCAGTCGATGGCAAAAATTTGCAGCTACTGTGGAGATTCAATACCAGCTCAGTCCTCAGGTAACCATCCTGTTTGTTTGTTTTTATATTGCACAAATTATATAGAGCTGAAACAATTAGTTGTTAATCGACTAACAGAAAATCAAATGGCTGATCGTTTAAGTTGTTTGGGGGTTTTTTTAAGCAAAAATGCTGGGTTTTGGGGTGTTGGTTGGAGAAAATTATTATTAACCTCTATTTTATAGACAAAATGATTAATTTATTAATTGAGAAAATAATCAACAGATGACTCGATAATGACATTAATAGTTGCAGCCCTATAATGAATATTGCACATACAAATTCAAATTTAATTGGCTATAAAGTCATTTGTTCTTATTCATTCAGTGAGCCCTCCTTTGGGCACTTTAACAAAGACGGGCTACTTGATGTTGTGGTTGAGGAGGACGTTGGCAACTACACAAAGAGGGTAACACTGCTGTGATACTTAAATTTCATTTTCTGTGTCCAGCTTCTCTCATATAGTGATCAATTTGAATCACCACTGTCCGTCTTGTATGTAGGTAATAATCCTTGATGGGAAGTCCGGTGGTGTGCTGTGGGAAGTCAACCTTTTGGCCAGTCCTAACTCACCGAGACCCGCCTCAATACACACTACCAACTCCTTCTCAATCTTCGTGTTTTGGGGCAAGATGCCCTCAGAGACCAACTCATCTGTAAGTACACTGCCTTTATTAAAAGATGCATGTTAACAGATTTCTCACAAACTGCTAATTGGACTCGAATGTTTCCTTCCAGGAATCATTAACTAGTGACCGACGTTCCTACATGCTCCATCCTCTCTATTCTAGAGTTCTCCTTGAGTCAACCAGTTCCATGGAACACATCATAACATTTAAAGGTGCTTTTTGCTCTGAAATTTTTTATGCTCTGACAAAATCACATTATCATTTAACTACAACAACATGTGAATGAGGGGTGGGGGAAAACAAAGGGGTCCACTCTTTGTGTGACTGTATTTGTGTTTTTATCTTAGCCACGCTGCTGGAACGTGGACGCCATGCTGCCTACATCCTGCTGACAGGTCCTGGGACAGAGGGAGCTGAAGGCACTGTGGTCCTCAGCAAGCGGAAGATGAAGCAGGAAGTCCCTAACAGCAATGTACTCCGCATTGGCACCGGCGGAGGTTCAGAGACCAATGAAGACATCAAAGAGGCCTTCAACCGTCTCCGCTTCAGCGAATGGTGAAAGGACAAACTGTAACATGCACAGTACATCCTCAGTGTTCAAACCATTTTGGCACAGCCGGCTGTACGGTGGCTTAACTTGACTCTAAAAACCAAAGTGTGTACACTAGCTATGACTTTCCAACTGCTGACAACCAAAACAAATTCCTTTGTTTAGAGACTTGGATTGACTTGTTTTGACAGGGTTCTTCCATTAATCTTCATGGAACAAACCAAAGAGCTACTGTTCCCTGACAATCACACCGATTGCTGTTCTCCTGCTGATAAATCTACAAACAGGACCTGCCTTGCTGTATTGTTTCTAGCACTTTCATGCATCAATGCAATGCTCTTTTTTTTAATTGCAGAGGCTGGATTATTATTTGGATCTATGCAACTTTATGCCCCACTGGGCTTTAAAGGTAGCAGACTCATGCCACAAGAGGGGGTAGTTCCTGTGTATTTCAAATTATAGTAGCCCTAAAGGAATGGTTACACAATCATAGGGCTGCTTTTCTTTTGGTAAATGTTCTCAGACTGTACAGTAAAACAGACAGACGTACATTGATGTGAGTGATGATTTTGTTATGCATCCTGTTCGTGAAGGTATTGGTAGGGCAGTCTTGTAGTCAGTGGTACTGTTGTTGATAATCAAGATGTGTGTCTGTATTCAATCCAAGATAAGCTGTAACTAGCAATACTCTTTAATGCACACTGACTAAACCTATGAGGCACTTCATGCTGAGTCTCAAAGGTTCTCCATTATGAGTTACTGCTGTGGGTTTACGGCTCCTTATAAAGCTGTTTTTTTTCCTCAGTGATTTAAATAAAGTAAGTAAATAAGTGAAATTAAGGTTCCTGTTTTTGCTGTACATGAATATATTGAACCTGTGGGACAGCTTTTCCTTCTGACTTTATATTTGAATTTGAGCAATATTAAACTATGTTAAAAGAACTGCTTTTGTTTATTTTCAAACATATCTTATAATACAGGGAAAATAGAAAAACCCTGGGGCATCTTTCTTATTGTAGCAACTGGAAGTTATAGCCCAAACTAACTGTTATCTGAAAGCTATATATATATATAGAGAGAGAGAAAAAAAATACAGTATATATACTGTATATATGAGTGTATTTTGTAAATGGAAGTGCCACATACATTTTGTATAGTCTCAAACTTGACAAAACACACTATGAATACTTAATCTATTTATCTATTGAATGCCTTAACATTGACTTAATTTACAATATACGGTCATCTCATTAAAAACGAATTTTGTCATCAAAAACAGTTGGTAATTTATCAAATCTTTTCAAATGTTTGTCTTGTTCGATATTTTATATCAAACACAATGAAATGTAGTCAACTCATATTCAGAAATCAAAATAGTTTGCGTCCTAATCAATAATATAAACGCTATAAACCTTTGTGCTGCCCTCTTGTGTTGTAATGTGGACACTTGTTAGATACATTGCAACAGAATACAGCAGGCATGCGCATTAAAGGCTGAGCCGCATGTCTGGCGTGTGTCCATGGATGTGTTTAATTCAGTCACGTATCACGGAGGCTGTGCCGTACACTTTACTCCCTAAATAACTTGCAGCGCGTCGTTTATGCACCATGACGCACGACAGCTGACGGGCTCCTGCCGTCCTGAATTACCTTGGGGAATGGACAGAAGCTCCCTGTAGGGAAATAACGGGATCATGAAACACGTAGCCCACCGTACCTGACTTTTTTTTTTTTTTTTTTTGAAAACCGAGCATGGCAGAAAAAGCTGCGCGGAGCGCGATGGGAGGCGGAAAGGCGCACAAACTGCACGCGGTAGGGTCATAATGAGGACACTGGTGGACGCATTTGCCACCATCCCATCAATCCCATCATCAATGTGACCAACACAGCCCACTAAACCGTGCACTGTGACAATGCTCCATCAGAGTAGGCTATAACCGCAATAAACACATTAATAAGGACTAGGACTGCGCTCATTTATTCCCGCGGAATACGTTTGATAAGACTCGAACAGTCGCAGCTGCGCCCCACATGAGCTGGCAGCTGTAATTCCTAGACAGAGTTCCTGGTTTGGACAAACTGAGCATTTGCCGGCGTCACGTTATTTCTTCAGCTGAAAAAAAAAAAACGCACTGCTGTCTTTCCCTAATACAACTCCAACAAAACCACCTGAGATAGGCCTACTTTAAATAGGCCTACTTAATGCAAACATCTATTAATGATTAACAAAAATACTGAATGGCACAATACTTCCGCCTTGAGAAGAAAAGTTCACAGCTGTGTGCGAGATATGAAATTAAACACCAAACACCGTCATGCTGCTCCTGTGGTGTCTTGGTTCATCTCAGTTGCCTATCATAAACCGCACATCCCTTAAAGCAGACCTGTGTAGGTCCTCTGGGCCGAGAGACTGCGTGTGCCTGTCATTTCAATGTGACCTGAGTCCGCCATATCGTTATGAAGGGACTGCACGGCTGCAATATTTTCAGACCGGAGCGCGCGCGCGCGTGGGGCTCAAAGTGCTTATCAGAGACCGTCCGGTATAAAAGTCACTTTGAGCTCGAGCCAGCAACTGCTACAAAGGTAACGTTTACTTGCATGTCTCTCTTTTTTCTTTTTTTAAATATTTCTCTTGAGACACACCACATGTAATTTAAAGGCTATGTAGAGCCTACATTATGAGAGAATAGTTATCTTTAAAAAAAAAAAGGCTCAGCTGCCGCGTCTGAAAATGATGACACTAATTTGAGTTGCGCTTGTAGATTTTTTTAATCCATTATCACAAGCTGTACTTTAACTACTTTAACTTTTAATAGCAATTAATCACCTGGTTAAATTAAATAACAAGAAGACTATTAGGCTACCTGTTTGTATGAAAAGGGAAACAGAAAGTGGGTTATGTTAGGAGGAAATGCTTTTAAGGGCTGGTGAACAAGGCTGTTGATAAGCTGTCTGCTCATTTTTTTCAAGTATTTGGTTTTCGTATTTTGGGGGTAAGATTCCTATTATTAGGCGCTAGTTTGATAACCGACCGCCTATGTAGCCTGATCTTTGCTCTGTGAAAGGAGTATTTGATGAAAGCTCTACATTTCTAGAAACATCCTTACAGTGCCGCATGCAGCACCCCTAAATCTCCCCAAAATAAACCTCCGCTGAGCTGTAGTCCGTGATCATCTTCAGCTATAGAGCAGTCCATACACTGTAAAGGTTATCTGCACACCTGGGCTACAGCTATAGGTGCATTTATGTCCTGTTGTCTCCATTTGACACATAATGGGTCTATATGTTTGAAATGAGCTGCAGCTTGGTGACAGAATAAGTTTTTTTCTTTTGCACTCTACAGTTTCCATTGATGATCTTCTCTTGACAGAGGTGAAAATGGCTGAGGACATTCAGACAAAACTTGAGAAATATCGCACCGCTCCCTTTGACGCCAGATTCCCCAACCAGAACCAGACCAGGAACTGCTGGTCCAACTACCTGGGTAAGACATTTCTCACCTTTCTAAATGAAGATAAAATTCTAATTTAACAACCAATTAAAACTATGAAGACAATCTGTGCCATCTAGATATTACAATATAATAAAACGTAAAATATGCCCTTCTCAAAACCTAATACAGCTCACCTAAGGTCTTTAGATGTGTTGACTCCTGACCTCTGGGCTGGAGGTAATCCACTTTGAGATTTCTTGAGGGCCACTGACTTGACCCTTTCCCTTGAAACCCGGATCGAGGCCACAGGCTTTTTAAAATATTCATTGTTGTTGTTATTGTTTCTCTATTAATAGACTACCACCGTTGCCAGAAAGCTCTGGATGCTAAAGGAGTGGACACTGCCCCATGTGACTGGTACAAAAGGGTCTACAAATCACTCTGCCCCTTATCCTGGGTAAATATTTTTTTTCCACATCTCAACTTATTTATGAGAAAAACCACTGTCCACAAAAGACATGGGCAAGCTGAACAGTAACAGAATATATATGGTACTCTCACATGTGGGCTGAGTTTGTTTAGCAGGGGTCAAACAACTTTATAATTCCTTGCATTCCTGTGAGTCTCTGCTCCATCCTGAGAATCAAAACAACGTGAAATGTTTAAGTCCAAAATTAGGCATTGGAGATTCCCCCTTTAAATAATTCTCAGCCCAATAAAACAATGCAGGGAGGTACAGCCTATTTTGAATTAGTTTTTAAGCCAAATCCTAGGGATTATTTCAGATATCATTACCACTTTCCCCCAAATTGACATGCCATTGACAATGACATTTTCCACCAAAGGGTTTCTGTCATTTTCTGAACTTTGTGAATAAAAAAAAAAAGACTGTTCATGTCTCAAAATAAGTTTTCCCCTAAAATGTTGTCCCTTTAGATCCAGAAATGGGATGACCAGAGAGAAGAGGGGACCTTTCCAGGAAAAATCTAAGACTGCCATCTCCAAAGCCGTTGGTCTGCAAAGATCTTTTCAGCTAAATGTTTGTATAAGTGGTGGGAGAACACGTGGCTCCATCACCACCTTTCCACTACTGATGCTCTGTCCTGTAACTGAATGGTCATTCCTTACAAATATTAAATGTACAGCAGATTCTGCATTAAAGTCTCTCAGGATATAATGAAGTAGCTCAGTGGTCCCGTATGTTTTTTCTCTTTACTGTTCATCCCACCACAGAGTTACTAACAGATACTTTGTGTTAATTCAGAACAGTGTGGGGTTAAGTGAGGACATTAAAGTCTGAACATGCAGGCCTGTAGCACAAAGCTGAAGTCGGTCATTCCCACGGTAAAGGAGGTTTTTTCCATTGAGCAGCTCTTTGTGGCCCAGTCATGCTTTCACGCTGGTCTAAAAAAAGAACTACAAATGTAAACAAATATATTTTTAAATTTTATTCATTCAAATAAACCTACATCAAATATACATATTTAATCAAGATTAGAAAAATAATTAAATATTTCAAAACACTAAATGTCACACATACAATAATAGCCACCACCCTACAGAGCACGACTGAGATACAGAGTAATGACTATTGTTGCTGTTGGACGCACTGAAATTAAATACATAAAACTGCATTTCATTTTACAATTACTCCCATCATGAGGAAGGAGTATGAATAGTTTATATAGGGGCCCAATGAAGCAGTAAAAACTACTACAAACAAAAGTATCTAACATTTCCAGATGATAACAACAGCTAATGCTAAGAGACTTTCCCATGCAACAAGTTAGTATAGTAAATATTGAATAAATGAAAAGTACACACCAAGTATTATAGTGAAGGAAGAATCAGATAAATCCCTTTGTAAAGATCGTCCTTCTCAATTTGAGGTAAGGTTATAGTATTTGCATATTAGAAGTTGCCTGTTACTGAATATACTCAAAATCTAAACTAGCAAATTACTAAAACTGCTGTACTGGATCAAGAAATGTGTTTCTCCAAAACAGTCTACCTTATATAGCAACTTCAATAAAGGTCACTTGGATTTGAAGGTTGTTTTTTTTTCTACCTGATGCTAAGCAGAAAAAATATACTGACCTAATTTTGTGAAGCCAAATATATGTCGAAGATTCAAGTGTGGAGTCTGAAGCTTTGTACAGCTTCAGTTTTCATTTTATTTCTGTTGAAATGTACAAAAATCTGACCACTGTACTTTTTTCCCCCCAACTACAAGTGTACCACATTAGCCATCGATATAAATCTTCCAAAAAGGTGAAAACCTCTCTGGAAGCACTTCCCCAAGTAAAACCATTAGGCTTTGAAATATATTAGCCGACAGATATAAATTATTAATAGATATAAATTAGTGTCTGCATAGCATTACGATTGGTTGGTGCACTGGCGGGAGTGTTAGTCACTTCTAATGCCCATTAGGCAAAGAGCTGATGGTCTAGGCTCATCAGTAGATAAAATTCATTAATAAATGTAGCATTGACCACATCCTGATGTGAGAGTGTATTCATGTGGCCTTAGAGCTTTCTTTTTGTTAGTTTGTTTTTTTTTAGAATTTACACGCCACAAGCAGCATTTAATTATGCAGCACAAAAGTCACAAGTAGCAGCCACATATATAGTGTTTAGTACTAGGCACAATAATAGGGCTGATAAAAAGGCAGCCTCACAGGTTTATCCTGGCACTGTGGGAGGGACGACCTGGGCAACCATACAGTTCGTGTTCAGGATAAGGTGTGGGTGTGTTTTCACAGCAAGGGAAAGGAGTAATCCAACCATAAAGTGGAATTGTGTGTGTGTGTGTGTGTGTGTGTGCGCGTGCATGTGTGCGTGTGCGTACAAACCCATTGTTATCTATGCAAACTCTGTCCTGTTCAGTGTGGACCATGTGAGCCACTGTCAAGCCACCATTACAAACCAAGGGAGTTTTTTCAAAAGTCACCCACCAAAAAGTGGGCTTAAAAAGTCAGCCATAGCTCCTCCCTCTCAGTTCTGCTCTCTCTGTATGAGCACTGAATCCACGTCTGTCTGTTCGTCTGTCAGTACCTCCTCTTTCCGTGTTTCCCACCATCAGTCATGCAGGTTTTAGGCCGAAGAGCTGCATTAAGGTAGAACAAATAAGCATTTATTTAAGAATTAGCACATTCAAATTTGATTCAACAGTTATTTTACTGATGACTCACCTGGATCTGCGGTCTGCTTCTTCTTGTTGTGATGGACTATCTGATTCTCATTGGTCATCTTCACATCCTGATCCTCCACATAATTACTGCAACACAGCAAGAAAATGAAGAAAAGTAAATTTGCTGTGCCTGTGGAAAACTGGAACAGGGGACAACAAAAAATGGAGGGCTGACTGATAACAAAGCTTGAAGCAAGCAGGTCCAAGCCTTGAGACCAAAGATGGGGCTAGAGAGGTAACGAAGGGGAGAGAGGAGGGACTGAGACATCACAAGTCAAGTGTGTGGTAAGGAAGGTGTGTGATGGCTGGGGGACGTTTAAGGGCACTGGAGGAATCTTCAATACAGAGATTGACCACAGGGAGGCGCTGACACGGAGCTTTCACAGGCTCTGTTACTCACTGCTGATGGTGTCTGCTGCCACGGGGGCTGAAGTGGAGAAGAGCACATCTCTGTTCAAAACAACTCACCACTTTTGGACAATGGGGTTGAATCTAACCTTCTTTGTCAATCCAACAGTTTCTCTGTTTTAGACTTTGTATATCAAATGGTCTTGAATTAATTCACAAGTAATAAGCCTATGACCATTTACCACTGAACTAAAAAAAAGTGAAAGGCACTGTACAACAAGTCAGCCATAAGACCAAGTAGTCAATCATATTTCTACATTGTAAAAATCCAGCGTACCTGATGACAGTGTTCCTCTCACGGTGTGCAATGTAGGCATTGTCTGTGAACAGGATGGTGTGGTAGGGCACCACTGGATCACAGGTAGGCAGAATGCCTCGTGCCACATGGGTTTCACTGTCTAAGATGCCGTTATACACCAGGAGGTCGTCCACCAGCAGCTGTACACACAGACAGACACAGATTGCTGCTTGAGGTCCAAATGTAAATAAATAAATAAATTTAAGTGATTGCCCAGCTCACAGCAGACAGCGAGGCTTACCCCAAACTCCTTTACTCCCCTCTGTGGTGTCTTTGAGTAGTTCCACAGTTTGATCATGGACACAGACACTGGCTGATCAAAGATGACGTACACACGGTTCACCTATGTGGAAACAATCGATTACACTTACACAAATGTATTGGAAAACGCTCTTCTGAGTGTGTTAACTGAATGCACTGCGGCCACTTATTCTCTCTCTCTCTCTCTCTCTCTCTCTCTCAAATCCTTACCAGTCCAGGGAGCACCGGGGCTAACCACATGTGTCTTCCATCGTGGGTGCTGTTGACTCCATCTATTAATTTATCTGGAGTCCTCACATCACCGCTCACATTGTCCAATACGTTCACACTGTCTGGAAAAGCAGCGATGTCTAGTGGACATAATGTTGAGGAACAGACACAAATTTATACCCATTAATACTCCTTCAACAGCTATTACTAATTTACCACCTGGGTAAGTCATTAACTGTGTGCATCCTCTCTGAATCAGCTATGTCCTTTTAAAGTTGTTTAATCTTTAATGTGTCTCCTTCCTCAAGGTCTCCTCTTCCGTCCCACATTGTCTGAAGCCATTTTACCAATGACTTTCAACATTTTTGTTGGCACTGACATGACAGAGAAAGAAATGATTGAGGAATTGGCCTATGTCTGAATTTCTACAAAATGATTAATTAGTTACACTGCAACCCCTGATTATAGTATCTCCATTTGATTTGACCAGTCAATGTGATGCCAGAACACAATAATCCTTCATGGTATCAGGATAGGTTTTAATATTAATACCCCTAGATAAGAGATAAGAGGAGAATATTCATAATTTGTGACTTCAGTCATCTAAACTCATTGTTTACAGATTTACACCACAAATTATTAATCACACAACAGTGAAAGATTATATGGATATATTCTAGCTGGTTAAGAGAGTTTAGGTTTGTGAAGATAGATGCAGGTCGACGTAAACTCATAATGAAAGGATACTGTTGTCACTGAGACGGATCTTCTCATGGTTCTGGTCATAAAATTCGAGGCCGTTGAGGCCGATGTAGTATGGGTCTCCCCAGGATGTTAACAGCTGCAGCTGAAAGATGACTGACGGTGAAGGTCAAGGGATATATGACAACACGAAGCCCCATGCATAGCAAACATCAGGCCTGGGTTGTGTCCAAAGCCACTCCCTATTTACTATATAGTGCACTATATCTACCCTCCACCATTGTATTTGAGTGTCCTCCATTTGGCATGAATTCATGATGGCTCACAGGGGGTATATGTTCAGGCTGGCTGCTCCAATCCACATTTGGTATAATAGAAAAATAATAATTCCTAATGAGACGGTGTAGTCCTCATTCGTCCAGGAGTGTTCTATCGTAGAAAAGGTTTCAGTCGTAGTCATCTGGACACTCTAAGATGGCCCCAATGATTACTGATTACAATAATTCCTAATAATCCTAAAAAATCCTAATCTAAAAGCATTTCTGGAGATGTTTACATCCCTTTATGTCTCTTGCAACACACCACAAACACTGTTACACTAGACTGTTAGCCAGCCGTGACTGTTACACGAAACATAGCTGCATATACAGTAAAGTATCAACCACATCTGTTACTGATTTTAACTGTTGGTCAGATAAACCGATAATGAAAAAATTGTTGCAGCCCTAATGCAGACTGATTAATATTGCCTGAACATACAAATCCAATGTTTGCAAATGAACAGTCTGGACAGTCAATCAGATTTGTCAGCAGTCTGAACAAATCCAAAGATCCAACTGACAATGCAAACAGTGTCAGAAGGATACATCCACAAGGCATGATGGGAGCTTCATAGTCCATGCTGGCCTGTTCTTGTTTCTTAGAGCTTCCTCTGAATTAGAGACAGCAACATTATAAATTAAGAAATGCAGTTTTCAAGCTTTCTCATGAAATAACAGCACATGCTAATTAAATTTCTGGCTCCTACTTGTGGTAGTCCTCTGCACTCTTGTTGTCAGTCGGCGTCTGGAGGAAGTCTATAAAGAGGATCTCTTGGGCAAAGTCAAAGTGACAGTTGCCTGGTCCTTTCCTGATCAGGAATCCCTCCGATGGGGAGATGGCAACATCATCCATGAACACATGGATCACCTTCACCTGAAACAAAGATGTAGAGATTTGTGTGTTTTATGTGTTGTTTATAGTCTGCTGCATAGAACATTTCTTATTAAATGTAAAAACTTGTGGTAATAACTAATCCATGCCCTCCAAAAACATCAATGATTCTCTGGCTCCACCTGAAGCAACTGACACTGTAATATAAATCATATTTATGTGGTTTCACAGTTTATTATGTAGAGTATTATATAGTTTGATATATACAGTTTACTATTATTATTTAAAAGGAACTTGCATTGATCTCTTGTAACAACCGCACCTTGATAGCAAATACAGTTTGAGCCTGACAGAAAAGTGTCTCACCCCTCTATAAGAGTCCTCAGAGGACTTGTTGTAGTTCCAGATACGAAGTCCGGCGATGGTCTGGACCTTGCTGAACGTTATGTTTAAGGTGTGGGGCTCTCCATAGGAGAAAGGGATCAGCCACATGTGTTGATCATCAGTGGTGATGTTGTTTCCATCTATAAGCCTGGGTAATAAATTGGATTGTGATAATTAGATTTTTCTTGAGAGCAGGGTAGGAGAAGTAAGGGTGTGCGAGTGTGAAATATGATGTAGAAAATTATATGAAGAGTAGAGTGAGGAAAATGTTAAAAAGGATCATTCTCAAAGGTTATTCTACTACTACTACATCTACTGTTGTGTAAATGGAAAAAAACCCACATGATTAAAAGAGTGTCAAATGTCACTGTGTTTTAACATTCTCACAGAGCATATAGTGTAAAACGTACTTATCAAGCGTCCGCAGGTCGTGTCCGTAGTCAGGCAAGTCGTTGAGATCCCTAGGTGAGGCAGCCATCATACTGAGGTCTAAAGGTAAACTCTCTCCATCCTTCCCCACCACCTCCAATCCTGTCAGGCCCATGTAGTGGGAGTCCCCCCAAGTCAACACCAGCTCTAGTCTAAGGCCTGCGGTGGAGGGAGACAGTTATTGTAAGTTTCCAAACAACAACAAAAAGAGAACTGAACTTGTGATGACAGGATGCTGATTATTTACTCACACTTTCCAGTGTACATCCCAGGATTATGCTCCATGTTCTCCTCAGATGGGCTCACGGTGGGGTTGAGGTGGAGTTTCAACTAAGACAACATGTGAAGACAACCACAATTGTATTACACTGTCCTGTTGATAGTGTGATGGCTAATTTACTATACTCTTCTTCCTCAGCATGCGTAACACTCAGCATGCTTAACGCTATTGGTTCATACACAATGAAATCTCAAGTTTTGCTGAACAGATGGTTTGAATGTCATGGATCTTTGTTTAGTTATCACTATCACAATTGGGAATAAGGTGCCTAAATTTACAAGCATTTGACTTTGACATTTAACACGAATGAAGTTGATAAAAATTAAAACCTGTACCCATTGCTGATGAGGCCTGTACTTACTTTGAGGTCTTCTTCTCGGAAACCGGCCTGTGTGAAGGGTCTTTCCTCTCCCTCTCCATCAGCGGTGCGCGGTCTCTGCAGCTCCTCTTCATACTCCAGGCCTTCGGGACCCTCACTTTCACTGAGGAAGGTTTCATCATAACGAGACATAGCCTCCAGGATCTCATCATCAGTGGTGAACAGGATAGTGTCACCAAATTGGTCCAGCTCTGAAGTGACAGCAGAATGAGGAAAAAGGAGAAGTTGATCAAAAGTAACACACAAAAGCACCATAAAAACTTGTGAGGCAGTTCTGTTCAGCTACCTCCAGACAGGGTCCCAGAGGCCTTGGCGATCTCGCCCCTGAAGATGCACCTTCCATCCAGCAGCATCTCCACCTCCTTCACCCCTCGGAAGGAGTGAATGCGTGACTTGTTGTAGTTCCACACTCGGATCATGGCCACCTGGTAGGGAGCTCCGAAGTCCAGGAAGATGGTGTGGCTACGACCAGAAGTGAATGGTGCTAGCCAAAGATGCATGTCATCCTGGGTACGATTAACACCATCAATCAAGTTAGTGACCACACGTGGATCCTTGCCGTATGCAGGGAGAATGTTGATGTCTGGAGGGTCAGCACGGATGTGAGCAGGTTGTAGGGGCTCTCCACTGGAACTGAACACCTCAAGGCCGTTGAGGCCCACGTAGTGACGATCGCCCCAGGTGGACAGGATGTTGATGACCAGCCTTTGGCCCTGGGGCAGCACCGGGATCTCAAACTCCTCCTCCCGCTCCATGGATGGATCATCATCAGGGCCTTCACACATTGCTCCCTGAGTGGTCAAGGAGGAAAGTGGGCTCCTGGGTGTTGTGGAGGGGTTGACTGAGATTGTGGGTGGACCACGACCCTGGCGCTGGAGGAACTCATCAAAGATGTCACCTTCGAAGCCCATGTTGGAGATGCGTCCACGTTGGCATTGGTTGAACTTAGTGAGAGAGTCCCAGGACTCCATGAGGGTGTCATCCTGTTGGCTGTGCAGCTGGGCTAGAGAGGTGCACTGCCTCCTGCTAGTGCTAACCAGTGAGATCGGCCCCTCTGGAAAATACATAGAGATTAGCTATTAATTACTAACAAGCCACAGAAAATAAGATAATCCTTTTATCACTGTACAATGCCTTTACATTTATCATCAAACATGGAATACAAGAAAACAAACATGTTAATATATTTTGTGCTGATATACAATTACATATACAAATACATTCCTTCAAATTTTAATGAGAAGCTCTTTGATCTTACGGTTAAAAAGATGACTAAAGTTAATCAGCAGCAGAAAGAATGACAATCATTACACAGCACAAAGGCCAGGGCAATAAGCACGGCTGCTCAGTAAAGTGTAGTGTAAGGACTCTAGTAAACTAAGCTATATGAGTAGTAAGGCTTTCATTTTCCAACCAGTCCAATGACAGGCATCACATAATGCTGCACCGTAACCACACAAACGTATGCTCTATGTGATGACTGTCTCAAAACAAACAAATTAACATCTAAAAATGACGAAGGGAGCAGCACTTCATATAGAGAGCCAGTGACGAGGTGTATAAAACCACATGACCCAGATAGTACCTAGCTGAAGTAAAATAATCAGTGAATAAAAATGCAACGACTTTAGCTAATGGTTATTTGGTTTAAGAATCCAGATATAATGTTTGATTAGTCTTTCTTCTGATTCCTTGTTTGAGAATTACTAATACAGTTTAATAATAAATGTATTATCATTTTAAGAGATTATTACCATGAATGCAGAGGTGTGATATCCTATGAGTAGCCTGATTGGTTAATAATAATAATAATAATAATAAATAATTGGTTAATAATAAATACAGCACAAAATAAAGTACAAGGGTGAAATAATCACATATAAAAGGTGTCCTTCTGTGTTTATCATAACTTTAAATATGGCAGCCTTTCCCACCTGTGTTTGACAGTGCAGTAGCTTTGAGGTGCTGCTCCTCTGTCTGTCTGCTAGCGACTGCAGTGTTTCGGAATGAGCTCCTGCGTCCGCTGATGGGCCTGTCCTGCTTTTGATCCCCGAGCTCCTCCAGCAGGTCGCAGCTCAGGTCCAGAGAGTTAGCCTTCCACTGACCCCCGTTCACAGTCCTCTCCATCCCCCTACACACTCGGCCTGGGTTACACGGCAGTTCTGGGAGCATTGAAGAGGATGAGGCTGTCGGAGATTTGGGCTCTGCAGAGTGCTGAGGCACCAGCCACCGGGGCCTCTCCCTGCTGGCCTCGCAGCCCTCTGGAGCTCCCCTGTTCAGGGGCTGCAGCCACTGGGGGGCCACCCGTGAGGAGGACGGCTGGGTGGTGACTGTCTGCTCCATGGGTGCAGGCTGCTCCACCTGCTGCCTGAGAGAGAGGGGCTCTTCTGAGGCAGACAGGTCAAAAGAGTTTCTTTGTGTGGAGGAGCGACGAGCGGAGGATGAAACCCCCACTGGTGAAGGAGTGATGGGTGGTAGCAGTGTATGTGATTTCTCCTGCATGTCTATCATAGCCTGGCCTGCTGCTTCTGATGGCTGCGGATTCGAACTGTTGTGTCGCTGGGTGCTGCTGCCCTCCACACCCTTCCTGTCCTCATGGCACTGGGGGCTGGCACCCCGTAGATTGTGTCCGGAAGACGAGGGGCTGGAAAACAAGGAGTCTGAGACCTGGAAATCCTGGAGGTCTACTGTGGTGCTGTAGTCAAAGACCTGGTTGCCACAGCCCCTCTCCAGCTCACCTTCAAACACCAATGTGCTGTTAAGGTACAGCTTTATATGCCGTGCACCAATGTCAAGATCCTAAAAAAGAAACAGAGCTTTAATTTATCTGAATATACCATGTTCAACAGTTTGCACACCACCTTCTGACTTTTGGCACCCAGTTGTGTTACGAAATGCCCAGTTATTTCAGATTTTAAATACATTTACATAAAATAATTTCTACACATTTAAGTAAAGATATACGATGCAAATGAATCAAACAAAAAGGACTTGGGGTTAGATGGTATCACAGGAAAATATTTAGCATTTCATATTATATATTATGTCTTTGTATACTGAACAATATTTTGAATACATAATGATTCTAATTCAAAGTAACACAAACTGCAAACCCAAAAGCATGAAGTCAAAAAAGTATATCACTTGGGGAATTTTTATACAATCTCTATTGATTCATTTACCTATTTCTTACATTCAGAGTAAGAGCTCTCCAAGCTAGCAATAATTAGCGCTCTCACAGACACCAAGTCATGGCTGCCATGAAGAAATGGCTGAAGCCTAACTCAAATCTGCTCAATCCTCTAGGCAGTAAACCACTATAAACCCAGGTTAACCTAGAACCTATTTCCCACCAATAGCGCCTTACCTTCCAGGTTCAAGTAATTCTAGATAGCTGTAGTAACATAAAAAGAGATACGATGAGATCTTTGTACCCCTCTATGAAGAACAGTGAGGTTGAGAGGCAGAAGCCCACGTTTCCCCTAACACTAATCCTCTCGGGCTAATCTCTCACTGTTCCACATTTGAACAGTCTGACTGACAGCTCAGCCAGCCACTGCTAAAAGAGGACCACACCCCTGACATAACCACGTCAATACAGTTACCCGTATTATAGTGACAACACACAAGCATGTTGGATTTATGAGCTCTGGTGTTACAGACAGCTAAATGAATAATCTCTGAAGAGAGAGAGATAAATCAAGATGTGTGGAACGGATTGCACTTGTGTTGAACAAGTGTTATTTAACAATTCAACTTCTTATAAACTGTAATGACACATGAACAAAATTAAAAAGCGCATACATTTAGGCTTCTGTTATAGTTCCAGATTTTGATGCGAGATATTCCAAAGTCTGGGGAGCGCTCTGTGTTCCTGATGATGAAGTAGAGCTGGACGGGAGGGTGGAATGGACACGTCCACATGTGACGCTCTTTGGTGGTCTGCCAACCCAAGAGAACACGCAAAATCAGCAAAAATATATTGTCCATGTAAATAGTGAGATTCATTCACAAATATCAAGTCACCACCATAAACTTGTATGTAATAGGCCTTTTACGCAACAGACAGGTGTAACATTAATAACATTAATGATGGCTGCATCCCATTTAGGTGTTCAAACTTCAGGGCCCCGTTTTTGTGCACGCTTGTTTGCTGTCATGGCCTACTGGGACAAAAAAATAAATAGGACAGAGCCATAATTAATGTTATTAGTTACACCTGTGCTTTTACATCTGCCTGTTGCGTAATAGGCCTGTACTCTAGAAAATTTGCAAAAGTGATAAAGATGGAAAAATGCTTACAAAAACATTTAATGCAGGTTATGCGTAGATCATTTTCAATGTATAATTTCAGATTTAATTTGTGCGGCAGAAATCATTTAAACAGGATTTAGAGGCAGGCAGCAGAGACTCACCTTCACCTTTCCATTGACAAGCGCCCCCAGATTCCCAGGATAGTCAGCATTCCTGATGTCTAGGTCATGAGGTGACACATACAGTTTCTTGTTTCTGAGGCAGAAGAACTGCAACTCAGTCAGCCCAACCTGCAAAGCGTTCCCCCAGTTTGACAGGATCTCCATGGTAACATACAATGCAGGGGTGAACTCTGCAGAGGACTGCCTTCTCTGCAATGACAACACAAAACATTCACAAGCGCTTCTGTACACTCGTTTTTCTATCACACCCAGCAATATTAGGATTATTCATTCTGAACTGCGAGACGGTGTCACTGACTCACCGGCTGCTTGCTATAGTCTGTTGTGACACTCTGAGGAATGTTGTAGATGGTTCCTGATTCAAGTTTCTCCAAGGCTTTCAGCAGTTTCTGTTGTTGCCTGAACAGAAGGATGACATCCTCAGCTCTGCTGCTTTGTCTGTTGTCCCTGACCTTCATGTTAGTGGTGACGGATGGCTGAGCACAGCTACACTGATAAATAATTCTTCATGGTCAGGGGGTGTACACACCATACATTTCTGTTTGTATTAGGGGCTATAAAACACTAGTATGTTTATTCTGACAGTGCAAGATGTACAAGATTCCCACCACCCACCAAGTACCAGGTGTCCTTCTATCCTTCAGAAGCCAGAATGTATATACAGTATCTGTGCGTTTAAGAGCCATATTCTGTCAGCATACCTGGGGCCCATGAGTGTGATTCTCTGCATGGCCAAAGTGACACTGTTCTCATCCTTGTCGTAGCTGCTGTGGTGCACTAAGCCATTCATTATCTGGTGTCCCCTGCCCTGGATAAAGAGGAAGCAAAATAATGAGTCAGAAATACATAAGCTTTAGGGGCAGAGTTTACATGTAAGCCAAATCCTTAACACTATCACTGTATTAAAATACCACATAACACATACAGTACATGTGTAGAGTTATGTGTGGACAGTGAAAAGAGATATCAGGCCGTAATAGTATAGGTACTCTGGATCAGCATAAAAAGAACTATCGACAGTAAAGGGACATGTATAGTGTCGGGCAGGCAGACCGTATTGCGGCTGAAGAGCTCAGCACTCTGCACAGGGTCATTTTCTCTCTGGATGGCCTGGCGCACCCTGCATGCCATCTCCTCTGGGTCCCGCTCCTCAACAGAAGCCTTTCTGGCTGCTGACAGGGGTCTCTCCACCCGACTCTTTGGCCCTTAAGCAAGAGGCACACGTCTTTTAAACAACAGTCATGCACCATGCTATCCAACAGATCTATTTACTGAAGCATATAGAGTTTTATTTGAAAATGGGAAATCTGCCATTTGTGGACTGTGACTATGAAGACTTACACTGACCATCCCAGCTCTCTTTAGAAGATGGTCTATCTAATGTTTTGCTCATCACCAACATAGGCTTGGTGGGTATAAAGCTGTCGATGTTTTCTTTCCTTTTTGCAAATAGAGCGCGTTCAATCTTACGACCTGGAATAATGGAGAAAATGAAACAGAAAATTTCACATTAGGAATCTATTGCGAGTTTGTAGACATAAAAAGGGTCTAAGTCCTTCTGTATTCCATGAGCTGGCTAACATAACACTTGAACTGTGCACAGACAGCTAATGTACTTGATTATTCTCCATGCGTACAGGTCAGTGCTGATGAAGCAGATACGGAGGAGATGGAACCACTCTGGACAAGACAGACTCACCCTAAAAATCAATAACAAATTTACATATGAAAATGGATACTGAAGCCTACCTTTAGGTGAGGGTCCAAAGTCCAGGACAATAAGGTTTGCTGAGTCCAGATGGCTATGGGAGCCACTGGGCTGAGAGTTGGAGGAGGACTTGGAGGACGAGAGAGGTAGCCCCAGTTCGTCCAGACTCTCAGTGCTCTCCTCCCTCTCAATCTGCTCCTCCACCCACTCCTCGTCTGACTCCTCCCCCGCTGAGCCACGGTTGCTCCGCCGCATGGTAACCTCCAGGCTCCGACGCAGAACCTAGTTTATAAAAGGTCAGCGTTTATGTATGCATCCATGCACACAGTCATCAGTGTAAGCACTCACAGGCGCAAACATACACACATGCTCGCTGACAGTTTAGTTGATTTGATTTGTGTGACTACCACTGAAAAACCGTCATAAATTAACACCCAGGAGCATAAAACAAATTTAGATGATTCACTACATCGCATGCCACCCTGACAAGATGAAATAAAACAGTGTACATATTTCTTCTTCCGCTCACCTTCACTTCCTCAAGGTTGAGAAGTACCTTCTTACTGTGCTCCTGATTTGCTTGGCCCCCTTGGCTCTCAGGCCTGGAGCTGAAGGAGCGCGACAACTTGGAGGTTTCCCTCGGGGAGCAGGGACTGCGAGGCGAGCGCAGACTGGAGCTCTGTATGAAACAAGGTGATTGGATAAAGGGGAAATGGCAGAGATGAAGAGATGCTAAGTAGTACAGACAGCTGCATCTGACACATAGCCCCTCCCCTGGAAAAAACACCCACACACACACACAGGCTTAGTAGGCATAGTTATGTCTTCACTCTACCTCCATGTCTACGCTTTCATAGGGCTCAAAATCCTCAGAGTAGCGCTTTTCTGGGGAAATCTGCAAACTTGGTCCTTCCTCTGTTCGAATTCTGACAGAATCCTGCATAAATAACAAAAGAGGAAAAATGGAATATGTGTACTTTCATAGGAAAATATTTATTTTTGATGCACCACAATCAAGGATTACAATATTAAGTAATTAGAAGCCTCTACCTGCACCCATTCTTTCCTCTGGACCTTTTCTGGGGCAGTGTGGCTCCTCTTCCTGTGGGTCTGCTCCAGATTTCGGCTATCTTCAGTTAGCTGGTGGGCGCTTCTACAGACATCTGCCGATGAGTACCAGCACAGAAAGGAACATGAGCAGCTTGCAGCAGACTATTGCCTCAGAGGAGAAGGAACAAACAGTCACATACGCAGATGGTCCACAGTGCATAGAGGAGGGAAAAAAAACTGGCTGCCAGCTACAACTGTCACTATCATTTATTCACTGGGACTGGGCATGGGATCATGCCATGCAAACTACAAGCTGAGGAGTGGTGGCTATTAGCTGGTGTTCCATATGGTCTGGGGATGACAGAAGCAACAAGAATACAGTATGACATGGTGCCGTCAATTTCAGTGTAAAAAGTACTAAATATTCAACAATATTTCCCCCGGCACAATAGAGAAGTAAAAAAATTATGAGGGCTTATATAAGAATTTTTACTTTCTGAGTGTCTGAAGGTTTATTTTGGTCCAGCAGCAGCATACCTGCTGTACGTGCAGGCCTCCAAGCAGGTGGGGAGGTGACAGACTTGTGGCTGAAGCTCTTGGGCTGCTTCCTACTGGCTTCAGCATTGGCTCCGTTAAGATAAATTGAAAAACCTTGCTCGAGCTGTTCCAACTCAATCTCCCTGGGGTCTTTGACTTTAAGGCGCTTTAGGATCCTGAGGAGCAAAGACAACTGGTGACTACCTCTACAATTCTGAACAGAAATCTGGCAAAGAGTGTACAGGTTTGAGATAGCTAAGCTTACGATTTGGGATTTATAGGAGAACATCACACATTTTCAAGCTATTCTAACCTACCCTTTCCCACATGTCACACACTAACTTTGTGTATCTCAAAGCAAGGAACCAATCAGTGCTCCTATTAGGCAGCACTGAAAGTCAGGGGAGTTGTGTATCTCCTCTGTGAAATCCAATCAGTATCTCCCCCCAGCAGCCTGTGCTCACACTTCACCTGTTTTTGTGCTGGAGGGCGATTAAATATTCATCCAGAGTGTCATCCACAGCAGAGGCAAGCTTCTCTCCTTGGCACGTCTTACTCTCCTTTAAGAAAACGAGCATGAGTACACACATACACACACACACACAATGCAGTCAGAAAAGCCAACATCAGCTGTTTGAGGAAAACAGACTGTCACAATACACATCATTGTTGCACAGGTATTCACATTCACACACTACAATCAATATCCACTTTATTCTGTACAACACAAAATGTATGCAAACAACTTGCTCCTCCAGTCTCGAGTAAATAAAGCATCAATACAGCACATGCAATGTGTCAAGATGTTAAGTTTACTGTACATGGTAGATAGACACATTTATGTAACTTGCAATATGTGCCTATTCAACCAACTCATGGTACAAGGATGATACCAGCATCAAACAAAGATTTAGTCAGTGTCAGTCATAAGGTTAAAAATGTGATTAAAAAATTGTGAATGTTTTCTTGCGAACACATTCGGGCCCTTAATAAGAACTCATCACTTTTGCAAACCTTAACATTGTTGGAGTCCAGGTGCACCCATCTGTGTTTTTCAAACTAACTCTGCTGAATAACACACCATTTGTCTCATGATGATTTCACGACCATGACAATATTTAGTTAACTCTAAAGACTGCAGACTTTCAATTTTGAGATGAGGTGGCGGAATAGTGATCACAGCAAAAGGCACTGCTGAAAAATATGCAGGGAAACTACTGACTCAGCATGGGCCAAGATCCCTGTGGAATAACTCCAGCACTTCTGTGAATCCATGCCATGTCAAATTCAGGCTCTTCTTTAAAAGGTGGGCATACCCTGTGCTCATTAGGTGTGAGCACAACCGTGGAAAAAGAGCGATACATGTCACAAATCTTTGAACTCACCATTTGTGTTTAAAAACCACAGTTGACAAGATTTTTTTTAATTGTAAAAATGCATTTGTCACATCAGTCAAAACCCAACAGAAGGGTCTACAATCCTCAGAATATGAATTTTGTTCAGACATCGCTGCACTCAACTAAAATTAAATCATCCTCATTAAAACATTAGATGTCTGCATGCTTTAGTCTTTAGCATGCTGGTCTTGACCCTCAGCCAGTGGTACGTTAGACTCATTAGTGTGTCTTTGAAGGAGCATCAGTTGTCCACATAACACAGTCACCTACAGCTCATGCCATTCCATTTTTATAAATCATCATGCAAGATGAGCAAAGAAAAAACAATGCCCTTACTTAGTTTCTACAAGTCAACTAGGCTACAGCATCTCTCAATGTCAGGAGCAGAAGAGAACCAAAGAAATTTGAAGGAAGAACAGAGAGTACTCGTTAGTGACAGAGTACAGAGAAACAGAGACAGCTGAGATACTGCGCTACAATATGTCATGGATTGTTGCGAGTAATGTCCTGAAAATCACTTGATAGTGTCTCATGTCAAGTAAAATGACAGATGTGAACTTGAAACTAGTGTCAGAGCAGATGAGTCGTTACATAAAACGATCTTTGCTTACCTCGTTATCCATTGTGTGGCTGCAGATGATGCTGCTCACATAATCCTCTACCAAATTTTGGAGAGGGACGATGATTCTTCAAAAATGTCATTGAAATCTGTGTTGTGTTTGATTACAACTGCAGTGGGAACACAGATGAGAACCCCAAGGTTACCTGTGACATGAAACCTAAATTACCTTGAATGCAGTTTGTTTAAAATGTCGCCCCACCTGCTGGACGATTCAGCAGAACAAACACATAATATCCGCTATTTCCAAGCCAAACATTAACGTTACCGTATCTTATTTTAACCAGGTCTTCGTCAAAACTCATTTGAAACACCGTAACGTTCATACGTTGACCTGCAGAGAGTTGACAGATGTGTGGTAACGTTTGCTTGATTTGTGTGCCATTAATAGCTAACACGCTAACCATTTCTGACTATGTTGACGTTACACGGCTAGCTAACACTTTCTGCCAATTCCCAGTACCTTTGCGGGTAATTTATCGCACAATTAACTCCTGCGTTTATTGGCAGAGACAACGTTAGCAAACAGCTTAGTTAGCATTGACGCTAATAACAAACTGAAAGGCTAACTAGTTAGCGTTAGCATGTATCTAGTTAACATTAAATGACACAAAAACTGGCTTTTGCTCTTATATTCTCGTACACCCTTTACTCCGGTTCTAATAAATATTACAAACATACTTACTGCCTATGTAAAACAACAGTTTGTCAGCCATTAGTTTTGAAATTAAGGAGTTTTTCTGTGTTTTCTCATGTGCCCAGTGTGTAGTGTTAGTTGGTAACCAGGATAGCTGTCCACCAATGGTGAGAGCCGCATCAGTGGCAGACACGCCCCCAGCCTGTCCGCTCTCGGCCAGCTGCTCCAACATCCATACGAGCCTCCACAAAACTCTGTGCTGCAAAACCACGCTTCTGGAGCACTGAAGACAGCAGTATGCAAGTATGTCATTCAGCATGGCATAGCATAAGGTTACAAAGAAATAAGGAGATCTTTGATCTAACATCACACAGATTTCCATGGTCAACAGTCAAAAGTTCAACACTGTTTTTATTTATTATAAATCAATACATTTTATATAAAAAAGGACAAATGGGGTCTGAAATAAAACCATTATAGATGTAAACCAAACAGATCAGGTTATGGCCACCCTCTTACCACACTGGACCCATATCACAGACTCTAGATTAGCCAGCATGTCTCGTTAACACTCGTTGCTCATCCCAAAACACCCCAGGGCAGTGATTCTCAAACTGGGGGACCATCGAGCCACTGCGGGGGGGATGATTCATGGTGATATAAACAAACAAAAGTGCTCTGATGCTAGCAAGGCTATTTTGCTAACCTGAATCTTTTGTTTATTTCAAGGGAGGGGGACCTTTTTCAGCTTCTGAAGGGGGGTGTGACAGAAAAAGCTTGGGAACCACTGCCCTATGGTATCCTTAATATCAATCTACAGTTTGTAAAAGGTTTAAAATGGAAATAAAGTGGTTGACATCAATCTCTCTGCAAAGCATTGCAATCATAGCAACTAAGCATGCCATTGTTTTTTTTGTGTGCAATCCATTACAACCATCACCAGCAGCAGTCAACATCATTTGTGAAGTGTGCACACAAATTTTTTTTGTATAGCAGTTCAAGGATGTGAAGACTCTTAATCTCCTGAAGGTAAACAATATAAGCTTTGTGTGGCGCCCAGTGTACCGGTCCTGAATGTAACGCAGATTTAGGCATCTTCTGTCGAGAAATGACCAAGACCTAGCTTTAGCTGATTTGTTGTGTTACACTTCCTAAAATGAGATCAATGAGGCATCTGAGAAAAACCAGCATCATTGTGTTGTATACACTTAACTGCTTCTTGAAAATAGGTGGACATCAAAATGGTACATGCTAGAGGTCAAAAAGGAGCACAGCCCGCCGCTTAAACAAGGTAAGCAGCCCACTGCACTAGTAGCACTCAAAAACACTCAAGGCAGGAGAGGGTGGGTGTGTTACCATGGAAACCAACTTGGATTTTAAATGGAGTTCACAACTTTGTATTATTTTTAAAAATAAAATGCCCTTGTGACAGAATTGTAATCCATTACTGTTTACCATTTAGTTGGCATTTAGTGAAGGCAATACAAGTGCAACCAATTCATCCTCACAGCACTGCAAGATAAAAGCATTCAGTCTAACTAGATTAGTTCAATAAAGATGATTTCACTGACCCTTATGGTAAATCTCGTTTTGGTAGTAAGAAATTATTTGTAGACAGGTTGCCCAAATTTCCCTTCTTCTTTATTATTTACTATTTCCTTGTACAAAACATATCAGCAGTGTTACCAGGTCAAAATTAACTGACTATATGATCATTGTGGGAAGAGGTTATGGCTTTCCGTTGCCTGTTTTTTAAACCAAGAATCTGCTGAGCTAACTCTGCTGGGTTACGGTAGGTAGGTGTGGGTTAAAATGGACCACATGTCCAACTATTAAAAACACTCATGGGAACAAAAACAATAACTTAAATAGAAGTGCTTAAAACAGTTCTTAGAGCCCTTTCGAAAAACAAAAAAATAAGCTTGCAAAGCAGGAATCCCACCCCAACAGAAAAGGAGAGCGAAATGAACAGTTGTAATGGTAATACTAATATTCATCCAATGATTCACAGATGTACAGTTCATGTGGAGGTCATATCCTTCCACCCCTCCCCGGTCAGTGGCCCCCCCACGTCTGTGAGCCGCGGCTTCCCTCTGTTTCAAGTCTATCTGTGGTGGGAGAACACTCTGTCTCAGTACACCTCCCCTCTTCCTCCTTTGCCATCAGTGCCTGTTCCTCCTCTTTTTTCCTGCGCTCCAACTCCCACTCCACAAAAGTGTCGAAGAGGCTGGGCCAGGCCTCGTCCTCGCTGTAGTTGCTCAGGTCAGACCCAACAGCCTGGGTGAAGTTGAGGAACATGTTCCATGTGTCCCTTGAGATGCCCCGAATACTTGAGGGGTTCTCCGCCAGGAAGTCCAGCCAACGCTCCAGGATCACAGGCGTGTCCTGGGTGAAAACCAGGCGCCACAGGGCGATGGCGATTTCGCGCTGCAGCGAGCGTTGGCCCTCCTCAGCGTCCAGGCCAAACTGGAAGGTGAAGCGGTACAGGTCCTTGAAGTTCTCCTCGCCCTGGGCGTCCAACAGCATGCAGGAGAAACGTGAGCAGATACCCTCGAGGCTGTCTGCCTGGATGGCCTTGCAGCCCTCAACAAACTCCTTCCTGGTGACACAAAGAGGACCGGACATCAGAATGATACTGGACCATTTCACTAAGGATGATGAGGCCCAGAAGCAAAAAGCATACTTTTCAACAAAGCTAAATGAACAGCATCAGAGCTAACTAATAGCTAAATTTACTAAGAGCTACAATAAAACTTTGTGAAGTCAGCTAATCCAAACAATAGGGCTATGTGTCTATAACAACACCTCAAACATCACTGACAAAGAAGGGGGCCCAACCCCTGGCGGTTTAAGGAACACATTTAAAAATTGTACTGAAAACTGTTCGTTCTTTCAATGTAACATTGACAAACATTATTTCACTTTAGTGTTGTGGGCCTCGACCCAGGCAGATACACAATATAATGGGCTTTCAAAGTCAAATGTAATATAAAGAGCTTCTGTAAGCATCAGTTGACAATGAAACATGTTGGTAACCAGAGTGCGGTGTTGTTCAAAGCCTCTAGATAGAAAAGTGCTGAGTTAAAAATCAGAGAGGGGGAGCAGTGACAAGTGACCCGGCCAGCAGGCAGCCCTATTCATCTCCGACACGGATTGCACAGCAGGATCCATTTCCTGTGTGCCACCTACCTGACAGTGGGAAACTGTTTTTTGTGTGTGTGTGTGTGCGCGCTGCACAGTGAAAGACTGAAGACTAGAAGTTCACAAAGAACAGTGCAGTCATCGGGCGTCAAGCTAGTTATTAGTGTTGCACAATATTTTAGTTAGTAGTATTAGGCAATAATTGCCTGAAAATATGTTATCATATATTCATATTTTAATCGTAGAAAAGGTTTCAGTCGTAGTCATCTGGACACTGTTTTCAGAATCAAGACTGAAATTGTGGGTCTCACAATTGAGAATGACTTCCGGATGGGAGCCGAAACGTCTTGATTCTGAAAACAGTGTCCAGATGACTACGACTGAAACCTTTTCTACGATAGAACACTTGTGGACGAATGAGGGACTAAACCGTTTTATATTTTAATATTTTGGGCATTTATTTGATAGCGATAGAGGATAGATGACAGGAAATGAGGGAGAGAGAGATGCAAAAAAAAAAAAAAAAAAAGGACCCCAGACAGATTTTAACCAGCGACATTGTAGTCAAGGGGCACCCCATGGGTGATTTGTCTGTTAATTACAAGTGCCTAAGTGTGCACCATTTATTATAGCTATGATATATTTTCTTCTTAAATGTAACAATTACTGGATAATTTTAAAGTCATCAGTTTAAAGTTTCTTTGCATTTCTAAAAACGTTTTACATTTACCCAAAAGTTTTCAGCCAACAGCAACACTTACAAGGCGTGGGGCACCTCTAAAATGCCACTGAAATGAGCCATGAAGTGACTTATCAAGTGCATTGAGGAGCTTTTGTAGCTGGTGTGCACAGAGTGAATGGGATACAATGAACAAAGGACCGGACATGGATCAGGCTGTATGTAACTAATAATGCCTCGATTGGCCCCAATCCTGCAGATTTCCTTAGGGAATCCCCATAACGTTTTCACTTGAGGTAACCAGAGAGGGACCAGTTTCATGAAGCAGATTTCCAGGATTTCTTTGGAGAACTTTAAATTAAAACCAAGAAGAGGTCTTTTTACACCTTTTATCACTAAATGTTCAGAATTGGAGGGGGGAAATGGCTTTGTTTTTTTGCATTTTCACCTTTATTAGACAGACAGTGAAGATAAAAAACAGGAAACATGGGGAGAGAGACGGGTATGAGATGCAACAAAGGAATGTAAGTGGGGACGTTGCAGCTATATGGTATGCATCTTAAACTCTATTCCACCAGGACACACTGAGAAATGGCAAATATAATAGCAATATCAATGTGACATGTTTTATAAATATGAGTTAAAGTAGTCTGTGCTCATCTTCATGAGTATTTCCAGATACTTGAAAACAGCCTCTTTTTTTGTAATTAAATCAGGGTAGGGACTAATGAAACTATGTTTTTTTAGTCATCTGGGATGAGGAAATATCTTTATCAATTTGTTCAGTTCTCACCTATAGCCAACTACTGTGCAGTAGTTATGCTAGTTCATCCTGATTAACAAATACCAGTGACAACAACACACCCCATTCCCCAGAACTCCACCTTACCTTGTAAACTTGCACATGGTAGCTGCTTGAAATTTCCATGCAAGAACAAGCACACGAAACTCTGCTGGGTCCACACACAGGTCATTACAAAACCTCTCCATGCCTTCCTCCAAGATGGCATCTTCATGTTCATCCTTGTAGCAGCAGAACAGCTCCTCAATACGCAGAACTGATAGCCCATCTCCATCCAGACACTCGTCCTTGCGTGGCTCCCCCAACACTGCAGGCATGACGGGTGTCTCCACTGTAACCTCCAAGGCCTTGGTGCCATTCGACAGCTCACTGATGGCTTTGCTACACGGGGCACTGGGCTCTTCTTTGTGGCCCCCACCACCACCACCACTGCCTCCTTTCTTGTGGTGGGACTTGGAGCCGCTCTCCTTGTCTCCACTCTTACTGCCGAGTGAGGACGTCGGATTCTTACACTTGGTGACACACTGGCCCATGTCTTCCTCCCTGGTCCCTCGTCTGTCTTTCCTCCTCACCTTCAGTCCCCGTCCGAACCACCTAGACGCCTCTGCTCTGGCCTGGCGAGACGTCTCAACATACCCTCAGGCCTGAGATGAGGAACAATTTAAAAAAATGTTAATTGTCATAAAGTGCAGTTCTAAACCGAGTCAGTCTTGCTCACACTCAAAAGGTCAAGATCCACATTTCTGTGGCTATTAGTAGAGGGAAAGCAGACTATAGGGATTTTTGAACATTGAAGGTCAAGAAGTTAGGCTACCTGTGCCAAATCTGCCACAATCCAGGTCTTGCACTGCCAAACTTAAAATCCCTGAAGAGTGAAAACCAGAGAAAACAACAGTCTATATGTATACATACAATGCAGATTACCATAGAAACAAAAGAAATTCAAGAACAACACTGGTAACCACAGAAACCTACTGAGGTAGAATTGGTTTTGTGTTACACAGAGCCACTACATGACTTTAATATGCTCTCTTTCAGGTTTTCCTTTGCATCACCAAAGGCTATTTATAGGCAATTAAAATATAACTAAGTTTGTATAATTTTATCTTACTGTTTAACTTATTAGCTTTGTTGTGTTTGATTTTATTTCACAAGGATCCTATGTACTGTATCCACATAAATGGCTTGTGTACAACTGTGTGTGTTTATCTTTTCTTGGTATCAGGCGTGAAAACAGACAATTTCTATTTGACAGAGGGAGTTTTACCAGGTTCTACAATAGGCAGTACATACAGTGTTGCTGCCTTACTACATCCCAGCAGTAATGGCAGCAAATGAAAAATGCAATCACAGAAATGATCAACTGGCTAAAAAAAAAAAAAAAAAAAAAGCAACCATGGACCAAGACTGTGGAGCTACTATGGTTGCCAATGAAGACTGCAATATATTTTCTGTGACATTTTATAGCAATCATTATGTTTACACAGACTTTAATGTGATTATTCCCAACCCTTGGCAGCAAAAATTCAATGGAAAGTCTCTTTGAGGTTAAGAAAAACTAAGAGAAACATGATTACTATGGCATGTGTGCCCCCTTCAAGTTTTTCCTAAAAGGCTTACAAGTACACATACATGTATGGAAAAGATAAGGGGAACAATGTCACACTGAAAAGTAACATCGCTGTAGGAACTCACATCTTTTCCAAATCTTCCCAATAATCAATGATGTTGTCAATCGCAATCACTTACAGCGGTAACTAAGGTTGTGATTGGCAAGTAGAATAACTTGACAATAAAAACTTAATTTGCAGAAAGGCAAGTAATGACATACATGATACTTTTATGGAGAAGAGGATGAAAACCTGATAACTGATCGAATTCCATATAAACTGGGGTTTAGAGTAATAAAATTGACACAACCTGAACATGTGTAAAAGCATTATCTCTCCTCTATCAATGCAAGTACTCTCGAAGTAGCTTGATTTCATTTGTACATGTTAATGCAATTAATCATATTGCCATCACATCTACACACATAAAACTTATGAGTTGATCAAGTGTTTGAAGTAGCTGGTCAGGAAATTACTTACAGACAGTCCCTCAGATGGCATTGGCCACAGATCAAAGTGACTTTCTATTCTGCTCCATCATTATGACCTTGACATCCGCAATGCTGAAAAGACACATTATATTGTCATCATAAGCAGAAAGTGATAGCTCATCATACTCAAACCTGCAGGACTATTTTTGTCAACATGCTATGAATATGTAATTTGAGCACAACAAAAAAGTTTGCCTGATTGTAGGATTATTCAATTACTAATTTATAACAACAAAGAACATGGTTTTAAAGCATTCATATTTAAAATATATTGTGCAGTGTGGACTTAAGCAGGGCTTTTACATCTCTGGTTGTGGGGTTGAAAATCTCTAACGTTAGCCACGATTTGTTCTGAATTACAACTCATGAGCTCCACAAATTCGAGTTACTTCTGAAACCAACTTTTACTTTGTGTTATGATCTTGTCAAGCCATGATTCTTGGTCTAACATTAATAGAGACTACTGTATCCGCATCATTGCTCCGGGCATGTCGAGGCAAATGTCTCACTGGTCCAATCTGGCTAACTTTACCAAAGTGATATCTGATGGACGTCTCAAGGCCTACTTATTAATTTGAATTTTTAATGATCATCTTCCACAAGCTAGCATGCTAACTTAGGTTAGCCAAACACTTCAGTATCCAGCCATTTATTTTAACTAAGCTAGATTGTTAGACCTTACACTGTCAGAGATAAAGTTGAACTATAATACTAATGCGTGAAAGTTGCAACGCTGTCAACGCACAGCCTCAGTTAAGTTAGATAGTTGATCTTAAGTAACGTTAGCTGGCATTAACGTTATTTTTTACCAAGTTATGGTCGTTGGGAAGAGGCGAGCACAAACAGGATCAAGTGAGCTTAACAGCACATGCACAACACTCGAAAATATCATGTAAACAGTGTTTCGATAACCATTTACACCTGTCAATTTTAACCATTCACTAAATCAGATGGTACTTGTTGTGAAACTGTTACCGATTCACAATACATCACCGCCACCGGGCCATTTACATCATAACTGCCTGGCCCTGACGACGTCGCCATAGCTAGCTAGCATCAGCTCGGTTAACTAAAAGTTAGCTATCGGCTAAGCTAGGTCTATCGATTAAGACAACAAGAAATACCACATTTATCCTCTTAAAGAAACTTACCTTTTTGTAAAATTCTATTGTGTGGAATTTGATGGACATCACTTCAGGAATGCCAGGACAAATTAAGTAGTTAGTAAGTTGGCCAATGTAGCGTATACGACCAGAAACGAACTGAGGCAAACTCGTCGCGTTAACTCAGATTTCTAGCTAACTAGTTAGCTGGCAGCTGACAAAAACTTCCACATCAATGTCGAATTTTTCTCCACTTTTTGAAAAAAAAAACAAGTAAAAACCTAGCAACCAAAGTGTGCCTTTGAATCCTTTTTGAATTATGTCCCCTCTTTGGAGTGAGTTAAAAGACCATCTCTGACTAAAGCAGCCAATTTCTTTGTGCTTCCCCCGAGTGTAGCTACATTGTGGGCATTTTCCTGCATCACTTCCTCCCTGCCTCCCTGCCTGCCTGCAGGCAACCAACAGCTGATCTCCATCTCAGCGATGGCATCGATAGGATAAATCTTTTAATTTTAACAAAATAATGTGCTTGTAAATACAACATTACACCCAAATGGATAAGTTACTATAAAACCAATTACTGACGCATGTGTTTTGTTGATGACATTTTACAGAGAATAATATTGAACGCTGGAAAATGTGTCAAAGCCCTTTTGTAACGCATCTTAAATGGCTTAAACTGAGTCTATAAATAGTGAATTGTAGAAATGTTGCTACTACTTTAAATAGACAAAACATCTCCAACTTTATGTATGATGAAAAGTAGAGGCACTCGTTTATCTGTATTTGTTTTTTTTCTTTCGTTTCTTCTTCGCAACCTCCCCGTTTAGAAGCCAGGTCGAGAAAAACGTCATCATCAGGCGACAAATGTGTTTCTGCTGCCTTAGCAAGCTGCTGTCGAACTGCAAGCCTCCTCTTCAGACACAGTCGGTAGGTCAGAGTTTGTAATATTAAATAAACTAAAACATAATGAGCGATGACGCTAATGCACATTGTTAATGTTAATGGAACTTAACTCTTAAATAGCTATTACATGTGTTCTTTAACAGCAGATATCTTATAAGGGCCGCCAGGAGACTCTCAAGGATAGCTAACTAGCTTCATGTTGACAAGTGATGCCAAAATATTGCCTCATGCTTTCTGTTAATACAAATACGCCAATGGCATTATTTGTAAGACTTCCTTTGATCTCAGCACATATCAGAACATACGATTAATACCTTACAGTCAGTCATATGACAGTTACTTAAGGCCATGTTTGGAAAACAGCTGTGTTGGGTTTAGTGACATCTAGCGTTAAATGATGGGATCATTCTAGGCTAGATAAACCCGTCAAAGCCAGCAACTGCTCTGGGGCCCCAGACTTCCAGGGGCCCTAAATGTCCTAGGTTGATGTCAACTTGGACTTGGTAATATTGATTAATTGCATTTTTGTGATAGACATTGCACCGTTAAACTACAATTTCTACTAAGGCAGTTATTGCATTATTAGCTATTCTTGTTGAACTTCCTTGTAGACCTTTGTTATTTCGTTTTTGTTTGTTTTGCTCACATGATACATATACATTTAAATAAAGTTTTGTTTAATCAAAACACCACAAACATACTGACTTATTGAGTCCCTAAGTACAGACAGATACATTAACAAAATATTAACAGGGTTTGTAATGCCATTATTCTTTTCCGTACAACTTAAATTTCTTGCTTGTGCAGGTAGCTGCTGTTTTTGAGACCAGATGACGGCTTCCACTCGCAGGACGGTGTTGTCACTGTACATGCGGGTGTTTCGCATCGCCCGGACCTGGCAGACACAGAGTGGAGTTACAAGTGACACAGAGACTGAGAGGAAATACATACTTCAGGAGGCCCGTGCTCTGTTCAGACAGAACCAGCAGGTGTGAACAACAATACACTGCTCACAGAAATGAAAAGGCAGTAGCTTTATGGCAGTTTGTGTAACTCATCTTTTCTTTTCTGTGCTTCTTCTCAGCTCACAGATCAAGAATCAATAAAGAGGTGTATTGAAGAATGTGAAGCAAGGATAGAAATAGGTAAGAATGGAGAGATGCCACAAGTTTCCTGACATAAGTCTTGACTAAGCCTTATCCTATTTAGGTGAGGACCAACAGTAATATGTAATACTAATCTGTGCTTTCCACCTTTTCTATTTATCAAATGAGAATTTCAGGATTTTATGTTTTTTGTCTTGTTTAACCTAATGCCTTTGATAAGCATCCAAAGTTGTGTGGTGGGTTTAATTCAGTGAAACATCTGTCAAATGCTGATTTTATAAACCATGTAACATACTTCCACTTTGACACTCAACCTATAATATTTTGATCAGGTGAACGATCCCCATGTCTGATGCTTGTGCAAAATCTCTGACAGCACAGCGGTGTTACTTTTGGTCACCATTTATAACAGGTGTAATATCTAGTGTGTGATAAAGTATTTGTCAGTGAGTGACTGAGCAAGTTCAGCTGAAGGTCTTGTGTGTTTAAGCGTGAGTAAACAGGGGAGTAAACATTTCCCTAATGGTCTGAATGTTTTTGACAAAAAACTATAATTGGGAAAAAGCAGAACCATCAGCATGAGCAGGGTTTACACTGTCGTCAGTTAAGTGAAATAGAAACCGGCTGTAATGCTTGGCACAAATAAGACCAGAAAAGTGTTATGCTTCTGCATGCTTTATTTGTTTTTAGTTTAAGAGATTAGTTCAGTTGTGGGCAAATAGGGAATTCTACACCCATGTTCAGCTGTTTCATCTTAACAGTTTACATCCTGCCTTATGAAAGGAGTAAATCAAGCAAAAAATAGATTAAACTATAAATTAAAACACCCCAGAAATCATCCATGTAGTGAGAGAATCAGATGCTCCGTGTAGGACCATGCAGGACTGCAGGACAGAAAGCTTTCTGGCTTTGGAAGAGTGATATTTTGTTGCCACTGATTTTGGATTTTTTTCATGGTTTTATATAATTTTTTTTTTTTTCCCACAGGTCTACATTACAGGAACCCATATCCAAGGGCTGTAAGTAATAACTATATATTAGACAGATTAGATATTATTTCTGTCTGTATGGTTTATTGTGTTGTTGAGAAAGTTACTTCAGTTATTTTGTTCTCTGAATGTTCCCATAGACGTACCTACCACCACTGGGACTGGCAACTCAGAAAGGCAGGAAGCTGCGAACACAGCAGCGCCTGAGGAAGCAGGCCAAGCCAATTTACTTACAGTCACATGATGAGACTTGATGCTCGATATCCTCGCTCCTCGCCAAGAGTTCAAGTTACCAAGGACAGGAAACTAGAGTGCAGTCACAAGCTGATCTCATGGGCTGCGTTGTGGCAAGCACTCAATGACGCAAGAACACCCGTCATTCAGGAAAATGCCATTTTTCATTGCCATTTTTTATTGCAAACTGTGTAACTGTTCCAACTGTAGCTGGAGAGCAGCTTCAGTTCAGCTCAGGAACCCTGTCAGTGTGGAGTGACCTGTAATATAAGATCAAGTTGTATATTTTATTTATTTTTCTGTGTAAAAACTGTTGTAATAAACACTTCATATTCTTTCCATATCAAATAGAATCATATAGAGATAAAAGTTTAAATTGTGTCAAAAACAAATACATATTCATTTCAACAATGTTATTAGCAAGTAATTAAGCTGCTAAGAAACAAATAAAGTTGTCTTAAAGTAAAGTCTTATACTCTGGTAATACATTTGTGAATTAACCATCTTCTCTCTTTTGCAGCATGCACCTTTTTAAGAACCACTCCCTAATATTGACCCCATTCTTCAGCTTTTCCATATCGATAGCCTGTTTATTCATGTAGAAAATATGAAATAAACTCCAGAAATGTTGGCAACAGCACAGAGGAAGTTGGTACACTTGGAGGACACTTGGTGTATGGTGTACTTCCTATAAAGTTCTGAAAAACTAAAGAGGAACATCAGGGAGCCAAAAGACACACAGTATTATATCTTACAGTATCGTACATTTTTGTCATAACAACATGAAGTGCTTTCCTGTGAGGCATGGAGACAGGAACACAGAGGGGATATAAATGGAAATAAAAAAATGTGTAGCCTTTGTGATAAGAGGCAGAAGATAGGTAAGCGAAAGGTAAGCCTGTAATATGTATTGCAATTTAAAGTGTCATATGATACAAAATTTCTTCTTTTACTACTACTACTACAATCTATTCATCTTCAGTTTTAAAAGGAAAAGGAATACATGCTTTAGACTGAATCTAAATTCCTTAATTTTTTTCTTGTGAAGGAGATATTATATTTCACCACACTTACATCCCTTAACATCTCGTACTTAAACATTTATTCCGTCTTAAAATACATTTGTCGTTTTTTCTTTTCTGAACTAAACACATGAACAGTCACTTCAGACTTGGGTAATAATATATTTGTATACAGGCTAAAATGTATAAGGTACAGCCTACTGAACTGCCTCAGTACTGTCATTATAAGGTAAATTGTGCATTTATTCTTTAGCATCTAGGAAGTACAGCTTGCCTTGAATGAGGGAGGGAGAGGAATAAGACTTGCATATTTTTGGAGCTTTGATGATTTCATTGATAGTTTTGTCAAGCTCAGCTGAGTGCCAGCTGACCTGCTGGATGTTCACCAACACGACATGCACCAACCGAGAGGACGGCTGGCTGGAGTGCGATGAAATGTCCACATCTAGTATTTCATGATGTTATTCTGGCCCGGTGGATCCATGAACGTAAGCAATTAATACTGTACCTCAGGTTTAACAGCTGGGCATCTACAAGCCAGACTTTCGACATGCACTTCTTGAACATGAAAGAAGCTCCATTTGTTTATGTTCATGGACATGTAAAAAATGGATGACAGGGATATGATGTTGGATTTGCAGCTTTTACAGATTAAAAGTGTAAATAAATAAAAAGTGGCAGCAAAGATTGTGAAACTTTGTTTATAATTTGGTGGTTTGGTTATTTTGGATGGTTATTTAAAGAACTGTAGTACTCTTTGTGCATTACATCTCAAATGTGTCATTATTCCAAATTCATTAATTCATATTTTTCATTTAAATTAATAGACTCAGAATGCTGTTATGCTACCCAACATTTCTGGGGCTGCATTTAAAATCCTCTCACAAGAAGATTATGGAATATCTGCAAATATATTTGCTTTGATATTTCTTTTGTCTTTCTCCATAATAATGACACCCGTGTAGTGAAAGAGCAGTTTGGTTTGTACATTGCTTTCAGTTCTATTTAGAAATCAGAGCAGAAAGAAGCGTTTCTCTCATGTACCATGTGATTCATTCAAATATTGATAATAGTGACAGTGACCTGCTTATGGGGTTAAATATTCATTTTCAGTCTGACAGTGTTTGCCAGTACAGACTACAGACCATCTACTCATACTGCTGTAATGTACAAGACCTCTGTCTCATCTAATTTCCAACATTAAATTGCATTTTGCATGTACTTCCTTTTTTGTGTGGTTTTTACTAATAGCAAGTAGTGGCTCTTACAAACAGGGACTTACTCACCCACATGTATAGTATGTATGTGCATTGAATGTACAATGGAAGTTGGTGAAAATGTTCCCTCCTGCTCTAAAAGATGTTAATAAAATTATTATATTTTATTAATAAGAGTAAGCTATAATATAGATGTTTTTACATTTAATTTGGTCCCTTAATTAGTCATTTGAAACAGAAAAAGAGCACCAATAACTTGATTATTAGGTTAAACCAGCTTGCATGAATGATAGGCCTCCACTTGAATAATGTGGTTCATTTCAGTGAGTTGGCTACAGCCCAAATGTACTTGAAAAGCCCTCTGTAGCTGATGTATTCTGTGGGGACTAAAGTATATTTTATGTTCTGCTCCACTTTCCAGCAGAGAGTGGAAAATCAAAAATGTGGATCAGCAAACATGACTTTTGATAATCTCAGAGGGGCACGCCAATACAGTTCAGTATTGTTCTCTGGTGATACAGTGCTGTATACTGTACACCCCAGAGCTCATAATGTAGACCTTATCAGATCAGTTTAATTTCACACTCTGGACTGCGTCACCTTGATAAGCACAGCGTTCCTCTCCTCTTGGATTTTTTGAGGTCATTTTCTTTGTCCTCCAGCACCACATTGGCCTGCATGCAGCCACATGATGGAGCCCAATGGACACAGAGTGAAGGAAAGTGAGCATGTTTTACTGGGTGACGTAAGTCCAGTGGCTGACATACCAGACCCCAGCCTCAGGCGTCTGGGCTGTGGCGGCAAACAGTGGCCTGGTAGAATGAAATGGTCTCGGTTTAAACATGGAACTCACATGTCCTATATAGACGGTATTATGCTCTCCCACTGCTGGGGACAGAGCGAAAGCGTGGATATATGTTTCAGTCACATATCCTACACAGTGCTACAGAACCTAATGAGTGACACGCACAGAAAATAAGGTTTGTAAAGAAATACTCAAGGGAGACTGTCTGTATAGTAATCTACTGAATGACAAGGGGTCAGACGAGGAGACAGTGGGAAGACGAATGTGCGGCAACACCAGAATGAGCTAAACTAGTTTGTCAACAAAAAGTGAACCTATATACCAGCATGAAGACAGACTGTCATGAGTAATTCTGGACATCAACTCCAGTTTCTGCCTGACTAACTGTCTGATGGACTGACTGTGTGATGGCTGATTGCATGACTGTCTAAATAAACTCCCTAGTTCATGGGTATCTCTGATGAATATAAGCATCTGAACTGACTAAATGTATTTATTTTTTCAAGTTAGCCAATTCATCTCCCCTTAACAGTCAAGTTTACTGAGTGAGAGTGGGCAAGCAAAGGTTTAAAGCAGTGAAGAAAATGTTGAATCCCAACACTCTTTAGCCACCAGGGGTCACACCATACTAAGTACTGAAGCCTTACATAGTTCAGCAAGTTCTCTCCTTAGAACCATGAGCTAACACTACCAGTGTGAGTGGACCACACACTTTGCTGTGCATTTGAGATGTGACCTGTGACAAAATTGTTCAGGTGACCAGTGGCTTAAGGTAGTTACGACAGGCCCCAGTGCATGCTATTATGACATGCCCTAGTACATGCTAGTTACTAGTTATGAAGCACACACACACACACACACACACACAATTAGGTGTATATATATTTTACCAATGATGTGTTGGATTTTACAGTTGAATGAGTTACTTAGGCTATTGTATCAGAACCATGGATAGCGCCTAAACTAGCTTCTGTATATCATATCGTCTCGTCACATGATCAAATAGAGACTTGACATCAGACAACATCAACATACCCAGAAAACATCATTGCATATCTGTATATGATAAAAATACTAAATAAATAATTTTCACGTTTTTCATAGTTTATTTATAGTTTTTATAGTTCATGTAGAATATAATTTTGTTATAGATGTATACTAGATACTATTTTACCAAAAAAAACAAACAAACAAACAAAGAAAACCATGACGAAGATGGGTTTGCCTTTTTAAGGGGATATATAGCAAATGACACTGTATATAGTGTAATGTGAGTCCTTTGAACACATGTATTTTTGAAGTGGCAATAACTGGCCAGGACCCATTTTCTGCTTTTTTAACAAATCTCTTTGGGCCCACGGGTCCCAGTACAACTGCCTGCGCTGTCTATATTTACGCCTCTGCAGATGACATTAAATGTGACACAAACCCGATGCTCAGTATGAAAACAATGCCTCTTGATCAGGAGTCAAAACAACTAATCAACTAATGAATCACCAATGCAACTTTAAACATAAACTGAGCTACAACTATTATTTATTTCCACCTCTCCACAAAAGGTCATCTGAGTCCTCTGTTTGGTTCTCGAAGAGTTCCTCACATTAATTACCACGTCAGACTTAAATAACTGACTGATGCACAGTAAATAAAGTGTGGGGTTGTTGCAGCTCTCTGTTCTCTTTCTGGAGACTACATTACATTACCTCAGTGATAAATGACCGTCCTCACTATAATTGACCACTGATGGCAGAGCAGCAGCAGACTGTTTTAACATTAATGCAGAGTAGTGACTCACTCATGCACTCTGTGCATTCATATATAGCATTCCTGTTGAACAATCACTGTTCTTCTTTTCACTCTCATTCTTGCTGGGCTGACATTTCATTCATTTAAACAACTCAGATTACAATAAGTTATTTCTCTCAGTAAACCAGATAATATGATCAAGAAACAATGTTCACTTGCACATCTCCTCTTACTGTATATAGACAAACAAAAATTCACATTTGAGAACCTTTTATAAATACTGTATCTGTAATCAGTGATGATGTAGTGAAGATAATATGGTGTAAGGTCATTTACATGCCCCCAGATGTTGGATGTTATATAGCACCATACCTGCTATGTACTGTGTACCTTCTAAACATCAGCATGTTAGCATGTAGACATAAACATTTAGCGCAAAGCATCACTGTGCTTAAATATAGCCTCACAGTGCTGCTAGCGTGGTTGTAGACTCTTGGTAATAATATATTGGTAATTAATATATGTAATAAAATGTTTCAATGAACCTTTCTAGTCCCTCATTTTCCAGTGTCTTGCTCTATAAAACCAAGGGCGTTGCAGTGGCAGCTATGAGCAGAAATCTGTTACTTTCCACACACCGTCACCTACGTCTGTGGCAAGAGGTAAAGGGATGATTTAACTCCAGCAAAGATGGTGAAGTGGTTGTTAAACATAGTGTGGAAGCCTGCTGTTTATTTGAATGTGAAATGTGCCAGCTTGTGATCTGTGATCCTACTGCTTATACTATAGATTTTGATACATGAAAATAGAAAACATGAAACACTTCAATAACAGCGCGGTGACTCTGTTTTGAACCGACTTAATTGGCAACACAGTAGCAGAGTGTGGAGAGTGTCTCCCACTGTGGTAAATGTTGCTGGTTTGTGGCTTTTATAATGCTATACTATACAGCTGGATACATTAAACAATATATATTAATAAAGGAACAGATACAAGTGTTAAGCAAGTTTAAAGCTGCATTAGGAAAAAGGTATGTGTCCCAAAAAAACACAAATGACACATAAGTTGCAACAACCTCTAACTAACCTCCAATAGATCTGCTCTTGTTGCCCATATTTATCTCTGGTTCCTGATATGGTAACCACCATAATGTAGCTGAGACCCCTCCTGGGGATATTTAACATCAAGGCATCTGTCCTATCCTTTTTGGACAGAATACACATTTTTCTCAAAAAATAAACAAAATGTTGCAACTGTGAAAAGACAAAATGGTTGTTCAAATACTTAAAGATCAAATTTACAATCAGGTGGGTAGAAGTTCACTTCCTAAACCGTATATTCAATCTTCAGTATTTGTTGTGTTCTTATGTATTTTGTTCCTTATTACTGCAATGAGCTAATATCTCCACGGGGATCATTAAAGTTTCATTTTATCTCCCAAGTGGACTTTATGTAGACATACAGTTTGTTTCAGTATCAGCATGAATCATGCTGGTGAGAACTGAATTTCCTCTCAGGGGCATTTTCTGTCCTTTCCCAGGCCAAAAGGTTATTTAAAACAATCAAGAAACTTTCTCATAATGGGTTGACAAAAATGCATCTTTAAAGTTTGTTGAAAATTGTTGGAATATTATCTGTAACCTAATTGGTTAGTGGAATAACGTGTATATTTACAGTAAGAGTTGTTTTCTAAACCTAAAACAACGTCTCAACTATAAAGCAAATGGATGAATCTGCTGCCAAATTTTTTCTCTCAACACAAATTGTCATAATTTAAAAACTAAACAGGAGCTTAAAGTGCAGTTTTGAGATGTTGTTTTTGAAAAACTGCAAAATAGACCAGACTTCCTTTAAATATATTCTCCCCTTATGCTGTAAATTTGTCTCTGATTAAAGCTTTTCCACATTTGCAATATAACCAATTAGACTGAATTTCTGTAAAAATGGGAGTCCAAAAGTAAGACTTTGTACAACATTAGATAAACACTATAACTGACAATTTGTTGATTTCTCTGTCTGTAAATAAACTTTCATAATAAAAGTCTCAAAGCAGGCATATGACCCATTTTTTGCTGTGATGTCACATACTAAAAACTGGATCATGGAAAAAAATGGTTCTTTTTAAAGGTTGTCTGGTGCAAATATAGATATTTAGAGATTCACCTGAGAGCAGTGTCATTATGGAAATGATAAATAAGCTTCAGTACAAGAAGAATACAACAGCTCCAGAAAGAGGAGCGTGATCCATCATACATCCCCTTTAAGCCCTTCACTCTGTGTGCATTATTTAGGCATTTCAGAGACCCTGGGGGAAATATGGTGGAAGAAACAGCGGGAGCAGGAAAAAGGGAAAAGGATAGGGTCAAGAATAATGCAGGAGTTAGATATTTAATGGTGTACTTACAGAGCTACGATAAGGTAATTAGATGCTTGTAAATGGGGAAATCCATCTCCTCATCTTACCTGGTCAACTTGCCTTGATGCAGATCGCATTATTGTCTGTCCTGACCACAGTTGTACCATCATTAAATAAATATCAAGCCTGTTTTCACTTTACAATGCAGTCAAAACACACAAAATAAGGCAAATAATAGCGCTACTGTAATGGCAAGTCATCTCTAATGAGGATTAAAAGAAAAACTCTACTGACCTTAACATACTATAATACTTATAGCTATTCAATTAAATTCCATTCAATTCAAATCAATTTTATTCTAGTACAGTAAATTACTTTTAATAATGCCACAGCCATAATGTGTCTGCAGTTACTGCTGTACTGCAGCTACGACCTTTACGGCCTTTCATGCTTTCTAATGTAAAAAGTACAATTGCAGCTCTTTGTTGCACATTTAATTTAAATAATTGTTAGTTCTTGATTAGATTGGTGCTCCAGTGATTCAATTATGAGCAATCATCCTCATCAGAGTCATGATATGTATTATAATTTCAAAGGCAATCAAGCATTTTCTGAAGCCTCTAAGATTTGAATACATCTCCGTGGGTTTGTGGGATTTTTCTGTGATTGAATCATTTCTATTATATCTTTTTGTGTCTTAACTCTGCACAGATGAAACACTCATCCTAAATACACCACACTTATCTATGGCGCAGTGCAACATTTCTTCAGACTTCTTCTACACATGTAGTTTCCATTAGCCTCCATTCAAAACATATGTAATGACGACATTTTTGCACATACTAGCCACAGCTTGTGTCCATCACCTTGGGTTTATCAGAGCATATTAAAATAACATAATACAAAACAGTTTTCAGTACATACATAATTTGTTGTTTGAGTTACCTTGGAAGTAAGCAGTAACTTAAAAAACTGTAGCTCATCTTGAGGTACATTTTTTCAAAGGAGACAGTGTTTGTGAAGGGCAACGATCAATGAGAAATGACAAAATAACAAAACATATTAGTCAGTGATTAGATATTTTTGTTTTAAGTGTTATATTTGGAGTGACACAATATAGGCAATAAAAGGATGAGATGTTCTGTCATGACTAAGCGCTTAATTGCCCTTTAGTGTTGCTGCAGACATTTGTCTCATCTCCAGCTCTCTTGCTCGCTCCCGTCCTACTCACTCTTTGTCTTTCTCTCGGCTTTTGTTTGGACTATACGTTTCACATTGTCTCAGCTCACAGAGTAGCTACGCTGAGATTGGAGGAGGAGGACTGATGTGTGTGTGGGTTGACTCGAGTAGTGTAGCATTAGTATTAGCAGTGAGTATTGCTGAATGCTTGCAGTATGGAGAGCACAGACGAGTGCTGATGCATGCTTGGTTAAACTCTGTCCACTGGGACGCAACACAGAAAGTGTGTGAAGTGTATGCAAGTGTGTCAAAGTGAGGTCTTATTCTACATTTTTAAGAGACTTTTGTGAAAATCGAGTCACTCTTTTGTCCTCTGGGCTCTTAGTTTCTTTTTATAGTCACCTCACATACTGTAGCAGAACATCTATAACTGAATGAGTTGATACAGCACATTGAGGACCACTAGTTGCTGAGAGTCATTATTGTGTCCAATTCAGAGAGCAGAGAGAGCACAAAGCCTTAGAGTGCTTTATATTATTTGCCAACCAGAGTCATGTGCCCACAAATGTGAGCCAGTGCTCTGTAGAGGTGTTTAACAATGACTGGATGTGCCGAGGTCCAACTCTAGTGTTGGGTCACAGGGTGACTGTTCCTGGGTAACTCGAAGAAGCCATTAAATATTTAGCTGGCCTCCTTTTCATGATCATGGTATGTAAACAAACATATTATCTGTGTTATTGACACAAGATCTTTTGGCCTGGCACAACAGTGAAAGCCTAGACAGCTCTTTAGTGTAAAAGGAAAAGAGGGTCACAGAGGAGGATTAATTGTCAAATTAATTTCTGCAAGATTTGATCAGACTACTGGGAATGCTCTGCAGGCACACTTTGAGGAACAGTTTGGTTTTTGTAAAGTAAACAAACTGTCGCCAAAATATAATTTGTTTCAAGAGATTAATGAGAACGTCAAAGACAAATCAGTTTCAATGCAGCACTTTGTGTTCTGCGTGTTGCTGCTGTTGTTTTTAGGGCACATCTGCTGAAAAATGTACCCTCATGTTCCATTTTCTGGTCCATTACTTAGTTCCTCCTGACCTTTACTCGTTTTGCTACTTTACACATAGGGAAGCATTTAATGCAGGATAAATGCATTCGTACAATGTAATAGTTTGATGAAATGAAATAAAAGTGATCAAACACAACAACTGTTTCTTTTAATTGTGAGAGATGCATGAAGGTGGATGGAAAACTCATTAAAGGGGGCAGATGAATAATGGAGGAGGGTGTGTTGGTGTTGTGCTAGCTTAGTTTACATCTTCGCTGGATGGAGCCCTGTTGTGGCTCCTTGATGGGGGTGGGGGTGGAGGGTTGTGGGTTCGGGGCAGGTGGTGTGGTCAGAGACAAAGCAAGGTGGCGGGAGGAGGAGGAGGCTGACAGGGCAGAGAGCCAGAGTGTCTCAGCACTGCGCAGTGAAAGTGAGGAGATGGCTTCACTGAAAGGCCCAGCCAGCACAGCCTCATCAGGCAAAAATGGAAAAAGGTTAGCCAGTGGTAGCCATGACAGGAAACACAACCTTCCTCATTGTAGCTGGTGGAAACAAAGTGTGGGTGGGGATTGCTTAATGCAACGTGATAGGCTGCCTGCATGTTTAATGCACAGTTTGATTTCTGAATGTTACATGCTATAGTCTAATTCAACTGTACGTGAACTGCATTTTCCCCTTTGCACTGTCTAATTGTACTAAGGAAAGGGCCTTTTTCATGATGTGTAAAGATGATTTCTATTCTGATTCTGATCGTAAAATGTATGCTTGTGGTCCCACTGTGAAATAATGAACATCATCTGTTTGCAGCAGTTATTAAGACGTCATCACGTGGCTTGGGAAGGCAAACTGTGCTTCATACCTTCAGGCAGAAGATATGTAGTAGAGTGTACCATGAATCTACGTGCACAGCCGCGTGGTGAAAGTGACAAATGAAGCGACTGGTTGTAGGTGGCTGTAGGTGCTGGGTTTCAGGTGACCAGTGTTGCATGGGCAGTGTGGTAACCAGAGCTGGAATCTCCTTTAGAGAATAAAGAGTCCAGGCTCCATCTGGATCAGTCTGATATGTCCTGCATCCAGAGTGGGAAATGAAAGGCACAAGACATGCACCAATACAGATGCAAAGACTGCTACACAATCGGGCATAAAAAAACAGGTACATGAACATTTAGACCAGTGCATGCATGCATTCCTACATACACACACACACACACACACATACACACCAAATTAATGTCAGCCATGCTCAGTGCTATGCTATCAATGCTTCCTCCTCCAATGTGTCAGGGAGCATCTGGAAGTGAAAATTAATAATCACAGGTCTCAAAGTGTGATCTTCTGCACATCCTTTATATATGCCTTGTTACGAGGGAGAAAGCAATGATGTGCTCTTCAAATTTTAGAATGTATATAAATAGCTGTTGGTAAATCATTTGTTACATTTGCATTTCTACAGACTAGACTCACTGTGAAGATGTTTGGGGGTTGGGTGGAGGGCAAATGATAACAATAACTTATCTGTGGCTCAAAACATAAGATCATTTTATGGGTGTCACAGCCTGTCATGTCCTCACCAGCCCATAATCACCCACACCTGCTCCTAATTACACTCCTGCCCTTAATCAGCCCCAATCACACCCAAGATAAAATCACTCCACTCTCAGTGTCCAACCTCATTTGTGGATAGGACTCCATGCACCATACCGTTCCTGTGTCTCTCCAGTTCCCCGTGTGTTCTCCAGTCCTCTGTGGCTTCTCCATTCCTCCTTGGTCTCTCCGGTCTCCTGTGGCTTCCCTCCGGTAACTTCCCCAGATTCATTCTACCTATCTCCACACTCTCCACTGCTGGCTGTCATCATCAATAAAGACATTCCCTTCCATCTCGGTGTCCTCTGCCTGTTAGTGCGTGACAATGGGAATGGGGAGAAATGTAGAAACATTTATCAGTGATGACACCATTTGCTATACAATTGCTTAAAGACCTTTCATAACCTCATCAACAATGAGGTGTGTGGAGGAAGCATTACATATTCATTAGTCATTCTCTTCAACAGAAGCATACTCACTTCCATTGCTTATTTGTCTTGTCAGCTTTGTCTTTTTGGGTGTCACATACACAGAAGCCTTTCACTCTGCCATTGCTGTGTTTATCTGTTCAGAAATAAAGGGGAGTCTCACTTGTTGGTCTACACCTGTGGAATGATCCATTTTAAACAGAGAGAGGGGCAACGGGTGCAAACTGAGAGAATGACTGTGGCAAAGATAAGGTTCAGCCGGTGTTTAGGTTAGAACAGAACCGGTGCCAGTAACCTGGTCAGAAACAATGCACTCAGAGTGGCAGATGACTCATTTTGAGTGTGATTGCGCAGCACTGAGAGCAGACAAAGAGAGCGTGGTTGAGAAAACACTCACCATGAGTAGGACGACTAGTAAGCCACAGCTCGGCATTTAAACCAGAATCAGTTTCATTTTCATTGTACCTATGTTGTATTGTTATGAACAGCCAAATAATGTATACATGATGCTTTCAAATTTAATATGAATATCATAGCATATTGTTGAGATCATATAATTTAAAAAAATGAAGTAACATATTTAGAATAAGCAGGAAAGAAATCCCAGTGACTTGTTGCTTGCAGTGTGAAAACAAGGTCAGGGTTTCATAGTGCCTATAGTACCTACAGACACATGAAACAAGAATAGGGCTTCCCACATAGTGCAAAGGGGCAGTTCAAGACTTATTATAGACAGGAGAATAAATATAGCACTCAACATAGATTGATATTCAGTGTTAAAAAGCACTATGTATTCAAGTCATGTCATTTAGAAGATTATCAGCTGTCAAGGAAAGAGAAGTGAATGACCACTAATGTAATGGGTTATGCTTAATATAAAAAGGCACATAAAAAATAAAGAGCATGGAAATTACTTACTTGCAGCAGAGAAGAAATAGAAGCAGTATGTTGATTGTGTCCACCATTAAATATATCTGAAACAAGATGATAACAACAAATAAAGGCAGCAAAAACTACTAAATACTTGGTGTCATTCATCTGTAAAACTGTACAGTATCTGAAACTGTCACAGAAACTCTGGACCACTTCATGAAACCTCCTGTCATGAACTGACTTGTTTTGGGAGCCACAAATGCACAAGCACTTATTGCTGAATAGATTATAGTTTGTTAGTAGACAAAATATAAAGTTGTCCTTTTTCCATTTTGTTGTGACTTTAATAGACTAGTAGAATTTCTCAGAGGAAAGTTTTTAGATGTTTGGATGTTTGCCTGTGTGGGCAGGTCAGTGGTGATCCTTCCTGTCGCTTCACATCACTCTTAAGACTGCCTTTTAGCTGTCTGAAAAGGCATGTCCTCTTGAAGGTCACTGCTTTGTTTAAATGGCAGTAAAACATTGCTTATAACAAATGATGCAAATTCTTTTAAAATAATCTTTAATTTGTAATTACTAACAATCAATGTGATTTGTGGTGTCTTATCCTAATTTTGGAAACATCTTTGTTGCTTATTGCTGTACTTTTCTTTCACAGCATACCCCCAAAGATCACTTGTCAATCAGTGTGGCCAAACACATCACTTCCTGTGTACCAGGGGATTGTTTTTTTTTTTGTAAATGTTTTTATGAACTGATAACAGGTTGAATCCCTGATGAGATGTATCAATCAGCAACAGACAGGAGCAAAGCATTTATATCAAAATGTCACAGATTATTACTTAGAGTTAGTGTATAACCACACAAATCCAGCCAGTCCACACAGGTCATGGGGACGCCAGGCTGACCTAGATACTAAAAATACCACCGGCTGCAGTTAATTAGTGAAGTAATAATATTAGATAGCTTGACTGGAAAGAAATGAACAGGAGCTGGAGTAGAGGATGATTAATCCTGTTCAGCTGCTGTGAGCCTAATCACAGATCCATACACAGCATTAATAGTTTTGACTCATTCAGCAAAAAAGAAAAATGGTTGATGAGGTTGTATAAGTGTGAATTTTAATAAATAACATGAGTAGTATTTCTTTAATGAATCATGGTAACAATACAAGTGCAAAGCAGCTGTCAGCTTCCTCAGTTCTATACAGATCTTTTAGATCAGATGTCAAATTTGAGCTCAAATTGAAATTGAAAAGTGCCCGTTTTATAACTGGCAGACAGAAACACATCAGTGTTATAGCGACAGTACCCAGCTTTACATGCATTTTGATGAGATGTCTGCTTGAAACAGCATTTAGCCATTGGCTGAGGTAACCAGCATCCATAAAAAGAAAACAGGCGTCAAGGAAGCAGATGGCAAATGTGGGCAATCTGCAACCAACAACAGAACAAGAAAGAACTGGGAATGTTTACCTGTGCTTTTGAACAGGTCTTGTCCGCTTAGTTCTTGTTTCATGTCTTACTCTATTCCATCATTGTTGTTGTAGCTATAATTCCCTGTTTTAGCTATATATTTCAGTCTATCAGGACATTAAAGGTTCAAATAAATCCTTCCTGGTTGGTTATAACACTTGAGTCAAACCTGTTAACACTAAAATGGAGAACAACTGTGATTCAGAGATGTAGTCTGATAGCATTTGACCCAGCTTTGATTTAACGCCAGGGTGTCTGGAGAAGAAGGCACTCCACACTGACCCCGCAAAATACTGAAAGTCCTGTTGTACTTTGGGACTCTCACTTCTTTGACAGTGCAGTACTTTGCTGGACAGCCGCACGCTCAGCAGTGCTGAGGTCTATAAAAGCACAGAGCACTCTATCATTCCTTAGGGAGAATACAAGAACAAACACAAAGTGATGCCCCATTTTGGATTTTAAAAAAGGGGAAGGAAACTGGGAAGGAACGACATCTGTCTGACACAGTAAAATGAAATTGGTCAATTGCTCAACAGACGCACAGCTTGGTGATGGTGCTAAACGAATCCAAAAGTTCTGCAAAGACTTTGTTCAACCAGCGGCAGATGACTGTGACAAGCTGTTAAACCCATTTTCACTGGTTTTTATCACCAAGATGTTGGACAAGAAACAGAAATAAACCAGGTAATATGGAAGATAATATTTGCTGGGTTTTTTTCCTCCACAAATAAGCTGTATGAAACTTCCTCTTAACAGATGCAGTTTGTTTTATATTTAATTCAGTTATATTTATGCCATGGGAAAGGATAGAACACTGGCCTGTAAACAGTTATGATCAGATATAGTACATTATAAATCTTCTCCACTTCCCAAATCAATCCACACAGTAAAAATGACAGTGCTCTTATGCAGAGCCAAGTCTGACAGGACAGAACACAAACCTCCACTGTGGGCACTGATAAACCTTTTACATCAGACAGATGAAAAGTCCACAAAGTCTGGATAATTATGCATTCTCTTAAAGGTTCCAAGGTGAAAAAGTGAGAAAATGTACAGCATCTTATTAAGGTTTCCAACTCCCTGTGGACATGCCGTTTTCCACTGTAACCAAAGGTACCGATGTTGAAGTAATAATTGCTCTTGCCAGAGCGCTACAGTTCACATTGTGTGTGTGTGTGTGATTAGAGCCGACGTCCCACTCCTGCAGATCATCTTAACACAGCTCCAATTACACAGGAGTTGATTAGATGTTCCCTGTGGAAAAGGCTGGGAGGAGTACAGAGGACCCAGACAGACAAATGAACCACAAACGTTGGCCTCTGATTATTATGAGAGGAATGAAAGGTCTTTTTTGAATCCTAAGATAGACATGTGCCAGCCAAAACTGTTTATAATAAATTTAGACATTAGGAATAATAATGTTATTTTAGTGTTATCAAACTCTGATAAAATAGCTCTCAACATTCTCTCAAAAGAAATCTTAAGTAAAATCCACTCAATAAATGAGTCAAGTAAATATTAAAATAATCATAGTGTAACTACCAACACAGTACAGGAGGTTAGGTTTAAAAGTAGGGAATAAGATAAAAATAAAGAAAAAGAAAAATCAAATAGCAGTTCCTGTCAAGGCTAAACAGGTAGGTTTTAACATTTAAGCACTTACCAAGACAACAGCCATGCTAGCAGCTCTGTGAAGCTGTACTTAGGCACAGCAGTGCTTTGAGCTAAATGTTAACATCGGCATGCTAACATTGTCCCAGTGACAATGCTAACATGCTAATGTTTAGCAAGTGTAATGTTTACCTGTTCACCATCTTAGTTTAATGTGAAAAAATTGGCACTAAACACAAAATATAGTTGTGGCTGATGGGAATGTCATTAATTTTGCAGGTATTTGGTCATAAACCAAAGTACTGGACAAATTAAAATTTTGACTAGGCACTAGCTGAAAAGTGAAGGGATCACCAATGCTGTTACAGTTCATCCTGAGGGAGACATAAATACTTGGACCAAATTTCATGGCAATCTATCCAGTACTGTAGTTGTTGAGACATTTCAACCACAAATGTTAACGTCATGGTGGCACTCTAGGAGACGTCAGGGAATCACCAAAGTCATAGGATTCATTGTCTGGTAACCATGAATGTTGTTATGCAGTTTTGTGCCAATCCATGTAGTAGATGTTGAAATTTCACTAGATAAGTGAAAACTTTTACTTTTGAGGAAAGGTTAGCGGATCACCACAGTCATTAGGATTTATCTTCTGGGCACCCAGACCAAATTTAAGGCAATCCATCAAATAGTTTAGATATTTCACTAAAAAACACCAATGTCAACCGCATGGTGGCGCAAGAGGAAAAGTCAGGGAATCACTAAAGATTCATCCTCTGGGGACCATGAATGTATGTACAAAATGTTATGACAATCCATCCTATAGCTGTTGATAGAGTTCAGTCTGGACCAAAGTGGTGGACTGACCGACTGACATTGCCATCCCTAGAGCCTTGGCTAATAAATATAGCTATGCATCATTCTTTTTTTTTTACAGACCAAACAAAACAACATGACATCATTTTAGTCATCAAACACCATTTCATCCATACAAACATCGACCATAAAGGTCAGTCCCTCAGAATGACTGAGCAAGAGCGGCTGTCTAGAGCAGCAGTTTTTACAAAATTCAACACGCCTGCAGAGGGAAATCCATCACAGAAGTGTTATAGCTACCAAACTATTTACAGACAGAGGCCTCAAGAGACCATGATCCAATGCAACCAAAAGACATTTTGTGTTCAGTAACGGGTGCCACTCTCATCTTTTCTCAGCTGAAAAATCTCTCACGCCAGTACATTTAATTGCTCTCTCTGCCTGCTGTACACATGTTAGCCTCAGCTGAATGCAGTGAGTTCACACCCAGTCACTGGAGGTTTCCGAGAGACACTCTGGGAAAACAAACTGAAGATGAAGTAGACAAGGCTGAGAAAAAGTGGGAACATCAATGATATATATTACAAGACGAAGATCATAAAATTAATTCTGGCATTTTGATGACATTAATATACGAGTATCGGAAATACCACAGTGGCTAATCTTGTTGAAACAGACAACTGCATGACACTGTACTTGACTGCTTTGTACACATTTTGAAGCTGATGTATAAAAAAGATTGTTAATAAGATGCAAATGACTACTCCTGAGACGTCCAGTAGAGAGAGCAGTCCAGGGTGACTGTTGGGAAAAGGTCGCATGTCCTGGGAGTGTCACCGCTCTGCTGGTGCTCTGCCTTGGAGACTCACTGTGACACCAGCTCAGCACGGCCAGTACAAGCCCTGACACTAAGTCGGGCTGACAGCACCATACACTGTCACACTGTCGGCTCTCCTTTGCACTCCTCCTATCTCAGTTACTTCCAAAACTGCCATTTCTTGGTAAAAAAAAAAAAAAAAATCTCTTTGGTTTAAAGGGAGTTTTGAGTGAAGCAATGTCTTGTTTAAAGACACTTTTAGCTTGGAGTTTTGCCTTATTTCTTCAATTTGGTCTCTTCGTGTTCTGTTTGCTCGTGTGGCAGTTGGAAAGAGTTGGTACACAGTGCATCAAAATATCAAAATAGATGGGGCAAAATGGATGTAAACAATTGAGTCAATTCATGAAACAATTGCTAGACTATTAGAGTTAATAATGGAGAAATAGACCTGATAGAAATATGTGTTTTCCTTTTACCTCATATACATTACAATAGTACCACAAGACTGCAAGGGGAGACACCTGTGACATTGTTTTGTATTGATTAAGTGATTGGTTAATGGGTTGAAGTTTGATATGTTTCCCTTCCAGCTAGCTTCAAAATAATTGAGGAGCTCAGACTAAAGGTAAAAGTTTAGCCATTGTTGAATTGGTACAACACTGGAGAAAATTAAGTTACTCCTAAAAATACTATGTTCAATATTTTATCATTCCACATTATTATTATTATACCAATGCTTCCAGGAATAAAGCTTTTAATGAAAACTGCAGGTCTTCTACTCATACAGAAATAGAGAAACTGTCCCTGTGGGGTCTTCAGGGGGGATGGAGGTGAAGAGCAAAGTGGTGAAACACAATCCAGGAGGATAGTGTGGTCGGAGGTGATAAAGCAGCAGAGGCGATGACGTTCAGAGGACAGTCAGAGGCCGGTGATCAGAGTGCCACCATGGCTTTTCCATGCCACCACACCCGCTTCCTCACCAGCCAATTACAGTAATTAGAGGACTGTTTCCAGTTACTGAAAGATTAAACGCTCAATTTCCTGGCTGCTAAGATAGCTCTTGCTGGACATGTTTCACTATCAGCATGGAAAGTGAAATTGTAATGAAAGAGTTTGCAAAAGATATGAGAATTACAAAACATCCAATAAGACATGTAGTTTGTCCACATCATATTTCTGAGTATGTATGAGAATTTGTTCATTATGTGGTTCTCTGGTGAACTACTTCAAGTGACAGTTTTGCTGTAGTGTTTTTGCTCTAAAATTCACAGAGATCAAACTGTGTGCAGATGTTTAACTGAGAATATTTGGGTTTCTGTTTCTTGCACTTTTTTATTAGCCCATCAAGTCATAATAATTATCACTGCTTATGCTAACTAGCCAGTTTTTCTTCTGGATACTACAAAAAAGGGGAGGTTTTACTACCGGAAAGGCAAAATGCATCAGTTCCTGTGTCGCTGAGCAAATGCTTTAATGAACTAGCTGTAGGCTGAATCACTATTGTGTTAACAGAATAGAAAATTACTTGAAGATCATACCACACATACCAAGTCAATGTAATTTATAGTAATGTATTTTGTGAAACAAAATGACACGCACTTCATGGCAGAGCAAGCGCTATCTGTCATGCATTACTGGCCAGGTCACTGAGGTTACTGTACAGTGCTACTGGCACAGCCACTTGAGCTCTTGTGTGTGGCGAATGAGCCAAAAATAAAATAAGTCCTCCAAAATGAGAGCATGAAGCATCACTACTTGGGATCTTCCTGTCCTCTACTGTTATTGCCTTGTGAAGCTCTGATGCAACACAGTGAATAATCCTGCTGCGTTAGGACACTTGTGCCATGGTCAGAGTGTGCTGCAGCTTAGTAGCACCCCAACACAAAAATGAAATTCCCAAAATGAAGGAGAGAGATATTGCTTTGTAAAAGCAAAGGTTTGGTATGGCTTTTATTCAGGGATGATGCAGCCACATCAGTGCTTTAGACAACGACCAGGAGTAAAGACTATTACATGAGCTGAGTACCTAAAGTCATTCTGAAATTCATATTGACAGATCTAGGCCCAGTAATTCATTAAAAAAGCTGTTACTGAGTTATGGTTAAGCGTTAACTTCACATCAGTTTGTCAGATATGCAATAGGATGATAGAGTTAAGAAGGGGTGAGATGGAGTTACAGGTGAGACAAAACCTCAGAGGGTGTTCTCTGTTCCTAGTCTTACTGACGTGTGTATTGTCGGGTTAATGAGAGCTTCTCCCCATCAGTGTAATGGAGAAGAGTGGTGACTGTCAGTTTGTACCTCTTCTTTCATGGTGCTGCGGGTCTGAACCTAATGGTGACATGAGGGCTCACTCACGAGGCTCATTGCTATAATGAGAGCACCCCATCCCAGTGTCTCCTGAGTTGGATAATGTTATGAGTGCACAGCTTTAGGCTTTAATGCCTGAGGATTAGATGCACTAAAGCTAAAATAAAAGTATAAGTTTGGGTCCTCCATCTCTGAAGTCTCCAGTGTATTGAAACTATTTTCCATTGAGCATAAGAACAAGTCCTCCACCCAACAAAGTTTTAGAAGGTACGACAACCTCAAGTCCAAATTAAATTCATATTATATCATATTCTAATACAACATTAATTAACCATTTGAATGTAAAGCTGTCTTTGCTTATACATTCTTGCATTTGCTATTCTTTACTTTGGTTGCTTTATAGTACTTTGTAATACTGTTTTGAGGGGATCTAGTGAATAAAGGTTTATTATTTTATTTACATATATATGTTGCATATTCACAACTGTTTATACACTGTAGTAACATAGCCACATTTGCTGCTTGGTCAAAAACTGGGTTATACATGGTCAGAAAATCTATAAGAGAGCTAAAGGCATAGAAGTCACTTGTTGCTCACAGGGAACACATTTTTTTAATTTTTTAACATGAAGCCACTACAATATGATCAGTGAGAGCATTTATCTTCAAAGTACCTATTTAAAGGCTTAATTCAAAAGGGCTAATGACACAAGCCAAGTGTCACATGGACTATTAAGTCAAGAAAAGGCTGCAAAACCATGAATTCAACAAATGATAGAAAGTTTGAATTTTACAAGATCACAAACAGGAAAAGGCAAAACACACTGACAATGATTGCTGATGGTATTGTAGACATTTAATCAGCATAAGCCACTGGACAAAATTTTCAGATAGTTCCTAAATAGGATTCTTAGAAATTACAGTAGTTCAAGATGACTGATTGATATGAATCCATGTACATACTGAGTTTGTATTTTCTCTCCCAACACTGTGATTCCCACAACTAAAATGAGTGCTGATTTTTAAAACTTTCACACAGCCTCAGTCTATTTCTCACTTCTCATCCACACGCCCACAGAGAGAGCTGTTAAAGAGGGACAGCAACTCAAAACGCTTAATCTCAAATAGAGCCAAAGTGAATCCCACTGGGTTACCTTGGGTTTAATGACACCCAAATACACACACACATACATATACTGTATAGGTACATGCACTTTGCTATCAGAATTTCACTGACAACTGACGAAAAGTTCTGGTGAACTTCACCTTTGTAAACAGTTGCCGTCCAAAAAAAAATATTGCTGAACATCATCCCCTTCCCCAGCTATCCCTTTAAATCCGGCCTCTCTCAAGGGAACAATGGGAGAAATGTTTGGCCTTTGGAGCCAGTGAGCGGGGCCATTGAGCGCCTTGCTGTGGGATCGGATGCAGTGAATTAGTGTAAAGCCTCAGTGGAGAATAAAGCTGACGCAACGGCACTGCTATGGCCTTACTATCAGCTCCTGCCACGCAACACTGGGCCCAACCTGGACAACTCCAGTGTTGGGAACAATTGATACTACCATTCTGAGGGATATATTTTTATATAGACGCACAAATGCAGATATGGATGTGCATGCAAAGGCTGAATTGCAGTTGAAAGATAAAGGAATACACTGAATACATATTTATTTGCAAAAACATGCTATTTCAGTGGGATGTTTTAGTCCATACAAATCAGATGTATCATTCTGAAAATTCCTCTGGTTGTTGCATTCAAAGATGCCCTGATATCAAAGACCCTTGAGACTGCTAGCAAAAAGCATTGCAATCAAAAACCATAATGTCAGATAATGAAACCCAGGAGACAAACAATTAGCAAACATAGATAGTGTGAAAAGAAAAAGTGATTTTGGTTTTATCTTACAGTAGAAGGGTTGCTGGTTGCCACCCAAATCTGAAACTCTTGATGTCTGAGTGTCCATGAACACACCAAAGGGTGCAATTTTCAAAAAGTCCCTTGCTTGCAACTACACAATAACAAAACAAAAATGTAACTTTAACAATAAAATTACAGTTATGGACTATTCACTGATAGATTATCAATCTCAAGGTAGTTGCATGTCTCTCCAAGTTTGATTATTCATCTATTATATGAATGGAAACCAGTGGCTGCATAAAAGGAAACTGTCACCAGTAAAGTATGCCATTTCCAAATAATGGTTTGAAAGATGTAAAACCAACAGCATGGTCCTTTAAGTAAATGCAGTACAGGATCCTGGCATGTCCTCTTTACTCCAGCTCTCATGTGTAAAGGAGAGCTTCTCAGCCCAGTCTTATGAATGGCATCTTGTAGATTTCATCAAAAAGGCCCCAAGCTAAAGGGGCAAGTGGCATCCCACCATATGCCTGCACAAAACCACCATATGCCCCACTGGTTAATTCATTTTTACAAGGCCACACAGGCCTATTTTTCAGCATGTCAAAATACCAGTGATACCACAACACACTTTTGAACCTTTGTTCAACCTCCAGTGCTGCATGGCATTTAAATCATGTGATGACATCTGACTTCCAAAATCTCTTTGCCATTTTGTATAAATCTGCTGTTTCTGTCTTGTGTCTAATCTAGTGACATTACAGACGAGTGTGTGTAGGTGTGACAGTGACTGTGCCTGAGTGTGTGAAAGAGCATACGGAGAGTAAAGATAGGTCTTTATGAGTGAGTATTTTGGCGAAAAAGAGGAACAGAGAGAGAGTAAAGCAGGCAGTGTGAGTGAGAAAGCAAAGTGAAAGTAGAGAGCGATGCTTCGAAATAATGGGGTCTGTGATGCCACTGAGAAAAAAGGTCAGCTGCTGATAAATTTTGGGTAAAATCAGGGCTTCGCTGGGCTCGGCTGTGTGGAATCGACAGATGGAGGATGGGTTCCCAGGGAGCCAGACCTGCTACAAATAGCTCTGTGTTCACAAACGCTCCTGTGTGCACATATATGCAAACATGAAAGAAGCCAATGTAGACAAATTTTAACACAGATGTATACACACCCACACAGACACATTTGAAAACAACTACATGAAATATTCTACATTGATGCTTTCAAACAACACATATAGGCTTTGATGAACATATCGCTTATGCAATGGACAATGAGACACAGAAACAATAAGAGAATAGTATAAACTTGCCATCTTCGTTCTCGCCTCTCTGTACTACACGAAAAGATGTGATCTGGTTCTTGGCCTGGTTTCACTTGGTTTTGTATAACGTCCTGAGCACATCGCTGTGTACCCTTCTTGGGACTAACTCTGAGTGATCCACGCAAACTGTCCAATCACATTGCAGTTCAGCCATCAAGGTTAGAGGAACAGAGAAACGAGCGAACACATACAATAGCTCTGATGAAGTCACAATGTGCCTCCTGACTCTTAACTGCTCTCCCTGTCCTCATTCTGCCATTTAAAGTGAGCTAATTTGCAAGAAATGCAGGGGATTTCATAACTTTGAAGAATATAAACCAGTTTAATGTGGACTGCATGTCCATTCACCCATTTTCTTTGTTCTAAAGATGGACAAGGCTTTATTCATAATGGTAACACCCTCCATTAGTCTTTTACTGGATGAGTGACAAGCAGTCCTCCATACAGGTGGTCGTGCCCGTGGAAAATAAATAAGCTGGGTGTTTTTGCGGTGTGAAACCAGCTCTAAAAATATCAGCTATAGAAACAGAGAGGGAGTCCGAGAGTTCCTGAAGACTTAATCTGTTCTGTAGAGAGGTTTACTTTGGGTCATGAGTGTCAACATCTGTTAAAATTAACTTGCCAAGACAGTGTCACATGGGAAAGAGGAGGTACCACTGGAAAACATCAGGTGAGCGACCATCTCTCCATCCAAACATTACCTCACTTAGTAGTAGCATTGTGTTGGAGCTCACTGTGACTTGTACCATGGGTCACATCCTAAAATGAATTGATAAGGAAACAATCTTGCTTTGCACTTAATTGGTTTGAACACCATGAAGAAATTATTACAGTGTTTAGCATCAGTTGTCACATTTGTTCACACTACAGCAAATTTTATTTAAAAATCTTATTAAATCAGCACACAGTAGATAATTTCATGAGCAATAGTTTCTTTCTCAAATAAAAAACAAGGGATCCCTGTCTGTTGTTACAATGCATTTTTAGAACTTCTAATTGCTGGTGTTGGTAAAGGTCAGAGGTGAAAGAAGTATTCAGTTTAGTTAATTAAATGTAGCAATTATTAAAAGAAGAATTAAAACAAGAATTAAAAGATTCTGCATTCAGTATTAGCAGCAAAATGTACAGTATCAAAAGTTGCATGAGTACCCATTATGCAGAATGGTTTTCTGGGGTATTGTACTATTATATATATTATAATTTGGATTATTATTACTCATGCATACTGAGTTGAGGTGGAGCTAATTTTCACTACTTCATGAACTGTTATTTAAGTTTAATCATAATGTTTCTGTGTAAAATTGTAATCTGCAAAGTAACTACTATTTACAGCTGTAAGATAAATGTAGTGGAATAAAAAGTACAAAATGTCCTCTATATCCATCTAATACTAGTGCCTCAAAACTGTACTGAAGTACAGTACTTGAGTAAATGTACTTCCACAAAGGCTGAAGAGGGGCAACAGCGTTTGATCACCACAGGGATGGTCTGTCGTTTGGGCAGAGGCAGAGGTCAGGGTCAGCAGAGGGAGAGGTGGCTGTGAGGACACTGGATCCTGAGCCGATTAATTTTCTCACCCCCAGGGTATCGGTGGAAAGGCAGACAGGAGCTTTTCTCAGTGTGCTGTCACGGTGAGGACATGGTGAACCATAGACACCCGACTGCCACCCCCAGCATCGCACCGCACAGCACATTAGGTAATGAAACTCTTGTGAAAAGCTAGTATACAAGTTTCAGGTGAAGTAAAAAGTATATAAAGGTTTTGCTCTGGAAATACTTTTCTACCTGACATTCATCAGGTGATTTAAAAACCTGAATGATTCTGTGGCGACAATGTTTTACACTGACTCCCAATTCAATACTAAACCATAACTAGTAGCAGTCAAAATGAGACAGGGTACCATTCTTTTTAATATGGAAGATATCTCACTGATGAGCAAAACCCTTCAGTCTGTATCTCTCTTTAACAACATAAGACACTAATTCATTAGTGTTTATGTGTACTTAGTGTGGCAACTTGAGTGGGGAAAAAAAGTTCTTAGTGGGTGCAAAATGCACAATGTCAAACTACACACTCTCAAACGAAAGTTTGAGTGTGCTTATGTTGCTGTCACACACACCCTTGTGTCACACACCATCACCACCAACACCACCTCATTGTTGGAGCATGAAAGCTCAGATTCATCCTGTTTAATAAAGTGTAGCCAGTCTGAAAGTAAACACTTAAATGATCTAAATAACTATTATCGTATAATGAGGCTTTAAAAGCTTATATAACGGTAACTAACAATAGGTTGCATTTAAGCCTCAGTGACTCGCTGTCAAAACACCTCACAGGAGAACAAGGTAGATAACCACAGGTTCCTGTTAATTGGATTAATTTTCTAATGGACATTTGTGTTGTGATATTTAAATAATCCATCAACAGGGAAATAAAAGCCTCTTTTCTATGAACTGGTCACTTGACAGAGCTCCAGCCAGCTCACAGGCCTGGCAGACTGGCCAGCGCCGCCGGCGGGTCCGGGCCCGGAGCTGGGTCCAGAGGTCAGTGTGTTTACCAGGGAAACTGTTAACTCATAGTCATTCAGAATTAATGTTTCCCATTACTCAACAACACTCTGTGTTATAGTTTGAGGTTTTGTGATTTCCTGTGTTATTTTGTAGTGTGTTCCTCTTGTATGTCTTGTGGTTTTACTCCCTGTCTTTGTTTGCTTTCCCCTCCAATTTTGATTGTTAGTCCCTCCTTGATTGTTTGCACCTGTGTCTCATTGTCTCACCTCCCCTAGAGTATTTAGTCCGGGTCACTTTCTTTGTTCAGTGTTAGATCATTGTTGTTCCTGTCTTGTGTGTCGGTATGACATTTGTATGTGTTGCTGTTTGGTGCACTTTTTTGTTTGTACCTTGTTCCCGTGCTCAGTTCCCCGGCATTCTTACCGTGAGTTCTGTTTGGACTCTTTGTCTCCCTTGGACTGTGTCTGGATTTTGAACTTTACTTGCTCACTATTGGATTTGTTTAGCCTCATTGGATTCACTTCCTTGGTTCCACCAATGCAGCCGGTAACCCATTTTCCTTGTACCTGGACCTGTATCTACCTATTTGCCTGTTACCTGTTTGTTTCCTGTCTGCCTACCGGTCCGTCCGCCTGTACCTGTATGTAAGCCACTTCACCCCAATAAACACTGTAGCCATCTGGCTACTTCATCCTCATACCGCTTCCTGGTCGTCTGCTTTTGGGTACACATACTACACCACATACGACACTCTGATTCAGTAAACTCGTCATATTCGGTGCCCCATGTCGCTATTATCCAAGCTAGCGTAGTGGTCATTTTTTGCTGGACCCGTGTCACTGTGGTTTCCGTGGGAATGCAGCCATTGAGGATTTCATCAATGGAAGTAGGCGTGGTCTAAACTGGGTTGGAAAAACGATAGGCGCTATTGTTGCGTTGTCTGAAAGGGCCTTAAGAGCCACAGACTATTATGCTAAAGGTTTAAATTTCCACAGGTAAAAATATGTGATAATTATATTTTTGATGTGGTAAATGTTTTTTTGCATAACATGAATCTGGGAGATAGCATTGCAGTTCCTTTCAGGATGTCAACCAGACATTTTAAAAATACAAGAGAATATTTAAGTATTTAATTATATTTAAGGGGGGAAAAACAACTGATTGGAGGTGGAGAATGGTCTCAATTCTTAAATATTGCCCCTTTTAAGAATTACTATGATTCCTGCAGTTTACAGTAATTTGAGCATTAATTTAGAACAGTGGTTAAACTGTATGTTGGAGGTTTCTTGAACACCTGCAAGCCAATCAGACATTCCCTGTTATTCCTTGGTTACCTACTTATAAGTCATAGCATAGCAGATTGGAGGATATGTTCAATAAATGTAGGCACTGGATGGTTAATAGAAAGTGTAAGATAAGAGTGACATTATTAAGGGTAGTTAGAATGGCCATCAGATCAAACCTCCATCATTGTCCATTTCCTGGACTCAAAGTAGCACCAGGCGGAGAGAAAGAGGGATGATAAGTGCAGTTGTAGGAGTCATTATGTAAAAGCACTAACAGTCTTTGTCCTCACATGCAGTCATGGCTGCTGTGACTTTGATGGTGTAGTGGGTGTTGTAGAATGTCCTACTATAGTGTTTTCTTGAACAAATCCCCCATAATTTTTCAAGACAAGCTTGACAGTATCAAACCTGGCTGGAAATCAACTGTGGGTCTGGCAGACAAATATAACGAGGGATTGTTTTTAATTTGCTATTGCTTCTTGTGTCAGGTGATAGACAGTAAGCAGAGCATTCAGTGGTTTTCCACTGACATTAATGCTGGCAAAAGTGTCTGTGGCAGGTCTGGGTTTCACATAAGCATGTTTAACAAATGAAGATGGTGTATGTATCAGACAAAAACATAAGGGTAACCATCTAACATATTTCCTTACTATTTTGTGAACATGTACATGTGTAATATGTAGGGATTTTTTTGTTTTTGTTTTGGGGCACTTCTCACTGATCTCAGCCTCACAAACTCCTTTACAGACTGTGCAGTGACCTGGGACCAGGTGGTTGATCTGAATCAGGCTACACAGGTATTAGTCCTCACGTTATGATCATGCTTAGCAGTGAAGTGTAGGAAACTACAGTAGCAGACCATTGACCTGCATCACACTCATGCACATCAATAGGTTGAATGTGAACATAAACAATATCTATACATGATTACCTTTCAATATTTGTCTCAAATTCTTTCTGATAAACACACCATTTTCCTTTGTTAAATGTGTAAAACTGGAATTTGCTATGGACATCATGGTCTATGTAAAACCACTTAATGTGGCACTGCAGCACTGATATAAAAACAATCAGCTCAAAATGAAAGAAATTAAGGCTTTATGCTTTGTGTAAGATGTTATTTCCACACTGTCCAACAGTGAATCAGCTCCCCAACACACATGCACACTCCACCACCACAACCATGCTAAACAACCAGCTGGGCCCAAGAACAAGAAGGCCTTTTCACAACTATTTCAGCCAGTGTGAGTACAGTAATATCACATTCCTAATCCCTGCTGACAAGAAATTAAGTTGCAAAAATGAAATGAACAGGAATGGCTCCAAAGCCTGAAATAGCTGCATCAGACAGGAGTCTCTGAGAATAATGTAATTGGGGTGCTTAGTGACAAGCCGAGCAGGGAGGGAGCGAGGGAGGATGAAAGTTCAGAGCTCTTCCGGGCATCCACACAATAAAAAGACACATTAGTGTTAAACAAAATGATTTGTTAAGATGAGAGGTAAAGAGGCAGATGAAGGTTCACTGAGAGTATGTAGCTGTGGTTTTGAAGATTCAGTATGACAGAGGGTAGTTTTCATTTATTAAATAATTCAATAGGAATTCATTTAACCATCTTTAATCAGGTGTAATGAATGAGTGTGACAAAGTAGGAGTTTTGTACATTCTGTAAAGTCGCATCCAATCTATTAGGCTAATCTATCACTTTGAATAGCTCCCTAAATCCCTCTCCCTTAATCTTTACCTAAATTAGGAAAATACACTGCTGATTTCATTAACTTCAAGAATCACACATTACTAACACAGCACATATTTCGCATGTATTTCCCTTTGTGTCAAAACCCCTTAGATGATATTTCTTGATTATGATGGAGAGAGATTGAGCTGTCAGCAGCAATAAGTCAAGAGAGCTCTTGTGCAGTGTCTGCCTTAGGCGAGCGTCATTGTAAAAGATAAAATGCCACAATCACTATCACCAGAAAGATTGTGAAAAGTTTATTCTTAGGGCCCTTCTGATTAATGCAAATTACACCTGGCTGTATACGACAGGCAGGAGCTCTCACTATCTCCAACTCTCTACTTTCTCTGCTCAGCTGCTGTTTTAATACCTCAGTGTGCCACTTCTTTCTTCCATTTTCACATTAAGTCTGTGTTTCAGACATCCCATATAAGTCTGTTTTTGTGATTTGCTTTCAGTTACACTATGGCAAAGGAGTTGCATGATTTCCTTTGTGATGAATTTGATTTATTTTTTCTCACAGGCAGAAAAGTCGCAGTACTGCACTACATGGAGGCATTTTAGTTCAAATTCTGTAAAATGACTGGATTAGAAGGATTTTCTTAAATGTTTAGTGAGTGGAGCAAATCAAGCCCAGCTCCATATATGGTGTCTTGACTAGAGTTTGTTTAAAACAAATTTATGAATATACAATCATTTAAAATGTACCCATTCAAGCAAGATAAAATTTTGATATCAAGATTACAAATTAAATTATATTATTATAATCTCCATTTTTTATTTTGTCAACATACTTTTTCTCTGATGAGTCATGTTTACAATGGCCTTAGTATTGCCAAAACCTTTAGTTGACCAACAGCCCCCCTCCTCCTTTTTTCTCTCTCTGTCTCCCTCTTTGCTTCATTTCTACCAGTTGCTATTGGTCTGAAGATAGTGAAAATGTGTTATACCTGTAGCCATGGAAGCGGCAATGAATCCCACTTAGCCATTTCCCTGGGAGGCAAAACCCTCTTCTTCAGACACACACATGCAAAGGATATGTGAACTGCCACCTGTGATTATGGTGCAGTTACATAACGAGGTTTACAGTCTGAATGTGTGAACCTTGTGATCTACTGTTCTCCAGGCTTGCAGCGCCACGGCGTCGAAGCCTTACATTATGCAGGAACCGGTACAGTACCTGTTGCCGACACAGACCGAGAGGCACTTTAAAAGGACGCTTTGAGCTCCATTAGTTGACGTCCTCGGCCAAACACAATAGCCTGGTGATGATCACACACAGGCTATTGCAAATCACCCTTAGAAGTCTGAAATCAGAGGCTGCGAGGGAGAAAGAATAGGAGCACAGAGAGAGAAAGAGGAAAAAAATAGAGAGGGTTCCTGCACTGATGAATCATTAGTGATAAAGCTGGGGCTGAGCCAGTATGGCTGTATTTAGAAACTTCTCCCTCTTTCAACCCCCTCCCTTACTAATTGTCATCTCTTTTAGCATTTGACTGATGACTGGCTCTCTGAAAAGACATGAGAAAAGGGGAGCAGCCATTCAGCTCTGAGGATAATGTCACACTTTGAAGGGTAACGGTAATGTACTCAACAGTGCTGGTGACGGAGAAAAAGCTACAGCTTGCTCCAAAAAACAACTGAAGGCAAAAACCAGGGACACTGAAGAATACAGGCATAGTGACACATCAAGACAATAGTCCCGTGTAAACACTGAAAACAGCATCTCCTTGGGAGTTAACCATGTTTTCCTAGAATACTTTATGTAGAACAGTGTTACAGAATATGATGAAATAAGAGAACTGACTAATAGAGTGATTGGCATACTTCAATTTCAATTCCTCTGACGTGGGAGTCCTGGTGTGGCAAGACTGACATGTATTGTCAAACACACATGCACACAAGCACACACATACATCCTCAGGTCAAATGTTGTTGATTAGTTGTTGGTGACAAGTGTGAAAGGCATCACTCTGAGAGTGAGACACAGCTCCCAGCAGCATGATATATCGATACACACTCTGCACTGCACATCACACATAGAATCATTTCATTATGGCAACCAATTATCAAAAATACATGAAGATTAGCCCCGGTCACGTCATGACTATGCAACAGTCAATACTCTCACCTGATGCTGCAAAGGCCAGGTGCATTTGCTTTATTCTAAATGAATAACCTCCCATTAATCATCTCTTTTCTATGAAGGTAGATGGTGGGATAACAGGACTTATCTCAGAGTAAAAGCAGAGCAGATGGGCTCAAAAAGGCAGCAAACTCTGGGCTGTTAATTTTATGTAAGTCATTGTGAAATCCTTTCATCTTCATAATGTTTCTTCCATTTACTTTTGATTAACATCTGATCAAATACAATGGGGGATTGTCTGCTGGAGTTTTCTGAATGATACGTCTGTGCATCAAGTTGCTGTCAACTGGTAGTGCCATGATGTGGGAGGGAGGGAGAGAGACAACAAGAGAGAGAGAGAAAGAGAGGAGGGGAGGAGAAAAGAGAGAGAGGGAGGGAGGCTGCAAATGGCAGCTTCTGTGACACTGGGGGAGGGAGGGAGGGAGAGAGAGAGGGAGAGACAGAGAGGAGAGAGGGAGGGAGAGAGCGAAGAAATAGTCAGAGGGAGAGAGAGTGTGAGAGTGAGAAAGAGAGAGAGAGAGAGAACAGCAGTCCAACTAGATCAGATTGCAAAAGATTGATAGAGAGAGCTGTTCAGTTAATAAACGGTGAGGGAATATTGTACAGTTTTATGGGAAATGTGAAGGATAGACTTCAAGTTAGCAAAGATGAAGGATGAGCAGAAGACCAGCTGAAGAAATTGCGTCAGAAAAAGGAGATACAAAAACCTGAATTTTCACTGGGATAATCCTCGCTAAACGCTTCGTACCTGTTTTGCACATCCAGGACTGACTGAGCAAAAGGGTCTTGACCCATGGTTCTGGTGTGATTTGGTCTGGTCAGAACTGCGTTTCATCTGCGCTCGCAACTGCACCTGAAAAAGAGAGAGACAAGAGATCAAGCAAGGATGAATAAATTCAAAGGGGGTCTGTGCCTTGTGCTGAAGATGATGGAGTGGTTTTCTCCAGTATTAGAGTAACACACAAAGAAGGAGCAGCTGCGGTGGCAGATGCAGAGAATGCCTCAGTTTGGTTAATTGGGACACTGGGAGAGAAGATACCACCTTTTAATTCTGCGGTCTGGGGGAGGATAGGTAGAAATAAAGGTAAGAGAAGGACAGAAAACTTCACCTCAAACTTGCAGCCTGAATGTCACATCAATATTCGTCAGATGTCACTGGTCTGTAGTGTTATAAAAGTGGCACTGTATGGCAATGTGTACTCTTAAGCATTCTCTTTGGAGCACATCCACAGTCATTCTGTTGAAATTCAAATCAGACATCTAATACTATCAATTCATAAATCATTTAGTTTTTAAGAAACAGCACATAAAATCATTTTGAATTAGACTAACCTAGTGATTGAACAAATTAAATATCATGACTTTATTCAAGTTCATCTTTGTGTCCATGCACATGTTGTTGTCCCCTAAAACTGAGAGAGAAAATGTATAAAAATTGCTAAAATTGACTATTTATCTGATGCGAATGTAAAGACCAAAAATTGAAGCTGAAAGTTATTTCTGTAGTCTCATTGTTTCATTTAATATCCACTGTGATGTAGTACAGAGCCAAAACAGAAAATAATGTTACTAATCACATATGTACAAGTCTACAGTATTTCACTTTACTGCAGCAGAAAAGCTTTTCTGTAGAATGTGATTAGATACAATATTTTAAATGATTTTTCCACCCTAAGGCTCTCATGCAGGGCTGTTCACCTTTAGCATTTAGCTTAGATTCCCAAAGGGATAAAACATAAAATAAAACAAAAACTGAAATGTTGATGCTAGAAGGCAGACAAAGAGAACCCTTAAAAGTAATCAGTTAAAAATAAAATTAAATCCTGAAGTTAACAAGCAATGAAGTTTGAATCTACAATAATGTGGGATTCATCTCTACAATCGATCCATATCACAGCTTGTTCACCTAGACAGGAGAGGTAAAGCAGAATGAGAGGATATCAGTGCATTATATTGCGTGTAACAATAAATATGATCAAATAATCAATAAATTATTAATTGGTAAAAATCAACTGACAATTAATTAAATAATAATTAGAGTCATTTTTAAGTAAAAATGCCCAAAATATAGAATAGCTGAGTAGCTGTGGGTTTTTGAGCATAAGTCAGACAAAATAAGCAATTTTAGGATACCGCTTTCAAATCTGGTAAACTGTGATGGGAATGTGTCATTACTTTTTACATTTGATAGACTAATTAATGACAGAAGTAAAATATATTTGTTTGTTTAAAAAACAATCATAATTGTTGACTATGTTGACTATAATAATCATTAGTTTTAGGCCTAGACAATAGTGTAACCAGTAGAATCATAAATTCAGTCAATGTAAACAAACACTAATTTCTGCATTACAGCTTCACAATTTGACTTCAACAAATACCTTGATAATAATAATCCACTGGTTACCACTTGAGCACTTTTAGGCACCTAATTTCCTGGGAGTGTTGTATCAGAACTGTAGCATCTAATTTAGCATAATAATTCTGGAAGACAAACACAAGCAGGTATTAACGGATAAAAATTGCTTCAGGTACTGCACTTCTATCAGCGTATAAAGAAATCACTGATGTGAGGGGACAATAGAGACAGAGGATGAAGAGAACGAAGATTATGCAGCGTTGCCTGACAGTTCAATGACCTCATCCTGCTTTTCATCTCAGCTTAGTTCATTTTTATTATTCAAAAGGGATATGTGGCATGCAGTAGGACACACCGAAAACATAAAATATAACACATCCACAAAAAAGGTACAATATAATATCAAACACATGGACAATAGCTTATATATCTTCTTGTCTGACTTAATGTATAACATCTAGCAGTACTATATTAAAAGTAATATATCTAAGCATGTGTGCTCTAACCAACAGGTGTCACTTAAAATTGGAAATTATAGAGTTCAGGTTTAATATGGGTGATTCAGCCTTTGTGAATGGGTACAAGTAATTAAAAAACTGCACGAATAAAGATCAGTGAGAAGCTCACATGTGGGAATGATCAATCAATGGGAACCAGGTGTTTGAACGGTGGAAAAGCTACAGGTGCAGCTAGCAAAAAAACTACAGATTTTGTTCTACTTGCATAGAATATACCAGCTGTTATAGCAATGTTAGAAGGTGACTCAGTTCTTTATGAACACTTCTCTCTACCACTTCTCTCAACAACCACCTGAGATGGCATCTCAGCACAGGGGCTGGCCTACATACCGAGTCTAACAGCCTCCAGGGTTGGATACTGTCTGGTCCTAACTTACACTGTCTTTGTCTCTTTGTCTAGCACTATCACCAATTATTGCATTATATTTGAAGACAACAAAAAAGCTGTGAACTAGTTTGTAATATACTGTCAATCAGACAGCATCTCTGCATAGTGAAGTGGTGTTACTTTCTATAGGAAAATACCTGTAGGTCACTTGAGACGAGATGAGTTCCGCATGGTGAACTATAGGAAAATACAATGACACCAGAGCCTCTGCTCTTCCTTCACAATGGCCTTGGGAGGTGGGCTGGGATCGTAGTGGTTGAGCTCAGTTTTCTGCATGCTTGTCTTGAGATGAAGTACCCTGTCCCACTCCACCTCATTGTTCATCCCAATCCCTTCCATTATTTTGCACATCCAATTATTCATTCTATTCATCCTAATCAGCTGCAAGCTTATCATCTCCCCTAGTCACTCCTCTCAACTCCCCAAGAACAGCACTAGGTCACAAAAGGTTATTCATGAAATTATTGGCTGGAGTGCAAATCACTTTCCGTGTCCTGCCTTGCCTTATGAATCAAAGATGCAAGTTCTTTGGTTACGGATGCACACTAAACTCAGAGTGTTTTAACTGCAAGACAAGGTAATAATATAAATACAACAATACACTACTAATGACCTCCCTCTGAGCTGTTGTTTCACACTCCTCGTAGTACAAGATTTGCATGGTAGTGCTGTAGTGCTCTAGGAATTAACAACCGGTGTTAAAGGCACAATTTGTGATTCAAAATACAAACAAAAACCACCAGAATTCAAAACACAGGATTGGAACCTGCTATGACTTTCACACTGATTGACACATCTCTCAATACAAGGACTAACACTAGACAACAAGTATATCTACACACCTTTAACACCATCAGTAAGCTTATATTTAGTTGTTGTCAGCACTAAAGCAAGCATATATTTATCAAAAAATGCTTATTTTCGTCTATACAACCAGCTGTTCAATTACATGTGAATATACTCTACCTGTAATTATAATATGAACTACTGATTTCCCCTTTAACTTCTATTTTATTTGAATTAAGGCAATTAATATGTATAGCTATCCAGCTGTCAACAGCAGTTGTGTAATCTAATGTCAAACTTTTAGGCCTGATAAAGACTACTGTCAAATATCAGTCAAAGAGCCGGTGACAAAGATTAATCTTTAAGCACCATGTACACTCAGACCTTACATGTGCAGCCTCTCAGAGGGACAATTTGATTGAAAGTTTCCCATGTAGCAACAGCAAAGCCTTTCTGCATGGGTTGAGACTCTAAGGCACTTATCTAATGACTCCAAGGACGCAGAGAGGGTTTTTACTTTCATTTGGCTGGACACCTGACACTGTACGACTACAGTATGATATAGAGCCTACGCACTGGGTAGGGCCGCTCATGTCATGTGTGTAGTGTAGAGACCAAGATGTATAATGTGAAATGCTGAGACGACATTCAGGCTCAAGATTCATCTCAATTGTATAACACAGTCAGTGTAGTTATTATGCCATACAGCCAAGCCCACCTGCCACTACATGGATGAGTCAAGGAGCACAAACATGCTTAATTAAACCGTCTGTGTAAAAGTGCTAGAGACAATTAGAAAGGATGAGACAATCTAGTTTGGTTGACATATTTAAAGATTTACATATTTGAGATGAGTGGTAGGATTACTATTTTTAGCACTAACAGCTGGACTCTTTTGGGAATGTAGTGTGATATTGTCAAAAGGCAAAAAGAGACTTTGGAAGTATAAAAATTTAACATAACATTTAGCTACAGTATGTTGTCCTGATACAGGTATGTGTTTGACCCCTAAGGGGTGATTTTAAAATTGTGCGTGAGGTAATCTGGCTATAGATCAGGAGAACTTCCACCTGAAAGAGTGTGAGTGAGGACGGAATTAGTGTGAGTGTGTGGCAGACGGCAGGGCACCCGGGATTTGGGAACGCACATGAGTGAACTGTCAAGTCTTCAGGGCCCAAATCAGGCAGGCAGACACAGAACGGATGTGGCCAGGCGATAAAAGCTGTCTGCACCCAGAGGGGCCTCAGTCCAGCTCCCATGGGTAAAACTCCTTGACCCTGAGGCTCAACATCCAGTGCAGTGGCCAGGTAATCTGCTGCCTGACCGAGAAAATCTACAGCCGTGCTGACATATTGCAGATTAATTTAATTCCAAACTAACATTTTGACACATACAGTATGAGTATGTGCTTTATGTTGTCAAGTGTGTTGTATGTCTAATCTTGTAATATTCTTGTAAGCTGAAGTTCCAGTATGTAATTACAATGAATATGTAATACAGGGCATTGCACAGGGAAGAAATCTCTACTACCTACTTGTATGGAGCACCATGGGATGGTGCTATAAATGTATTGCATCCTCAAAACATGATTAATGATACTGCAAATTGTACAGAATGGGGTCAAATAAATAGAGTCTTCTCTCCATCCCTGTTCACAGCATCTGGAATTGCATGTCCATGGAATCAGTGGCACACATACAAGTCCCCTAGGTGTATGTTTAAATACACACACACATACCCTCTACTCCCCTAACAAAAGTATTGTACTAAAAGGACAATGGCAAACTTAGAATAGATAGAAGAGCGCAGCTTGTCTGTTGGATGTGTGATGACTGCATGGCATGCTGCTGATAAACTATAAATACAACCAAGACATGCTGAAAACTAACATGCGTAGCCTGCCCTATCACTATTAGGCCTAAAATATGACAACCCTCCTCATTTTATAAAACACCTAACCAAATACGAGGAGTGACTCACATGAAGGTCAATTTTTTCATTACGTAATAATAAACATCTGGTAGGTGATGACTTAGTTTGTCTCCACTGCCAACCTTCTTTATAATTTGAAAGAGAAAAGCACAGGAAATGCCATGTGACACAAGTGGATCTGCTGTGAGGCCAGCTCTTCACTTACCCAGCCGACATCAAAAGACATGAGGACCCTTCAGTGAGGGCCAATTGGATTTTGAGTCGTGATGTTTAAAGAGAGCAAGATGGTGAGGCGAAGGAGTGTGAAGTAACTGAAGTAACTAGTATTATGGATACTCACACTATAAACCTTGTACTGGGAAGTGGGACAGGAAAAGTGTTCTCATAAACCCTAACAATGTTGAACATTCTATATAATTTTACTGTTAACAAAATTACGATAATCTGTATTGTTTCCTATTATATTTATCAGAGTTAGATTTGCGAGTGGACAAACTTAACAGAAGCTGGACTCCAGTGTTACTGCATTACTAAATAGGAAACCTTATAATAAACAAACAAATGTCACATCAACAGAGGAATATATAAGAAATACGTCGTAAAATAATACTTTTTTGTGTAATTTTCCTTACTTCAAAAGGTATTGAGAGAAACTCCTGAAACATGTCAATCATGTAATCAAAAATCAAAATCAAGTTAATATAGTGCAGATTTATCTAGTATATCCACCCAAAAAAATCTTATTTTTATTCAAATAAGAAGAACAAGTCAAAAACTGTGATGATGGTTCTAACACACAGACAGTTCATTTAGTGTGATGATCTATTAATATCAGTGGCCTTCTTTTTGGGCCAATAGCAAAACCGTTTATTTACTTATGTAACAATGTTTTGCTAAAAGCTTTCAGGGTTGGTTCTTTGGTGATGTTTCATATACAGGTATGGTGTGATTTGACCATTATGTCACAGAATGACACTCACATTGTTCTCCTCTCCTGACACTCTCTACAGGGACTGGATTAAAGCACAAGGCTCCCACCCAGCTCCCTGCCTATGACTCACTAAAATGCAGCTTAGCCAGTGATCAAGCTGTGAGGGGCCTTGATCACACACTGGGACTCCAGGTCTGCCCTTCTGCTCTGACCCTGCAGCTGGAGGCGCCGCTGGGAGCATGAGTGTAGGAAGGATCAACCGCTACAGCATTGTGTCATCTGAGGAAGAGGGCCTCCGCCTCACTACCATGCATGGCATGAACGGCTTTGGCAATGGCAAGATCCACACACGTCGCAAGTGCCGCAATCGTTTCGTCAAAAAGAATGGCCAGTGCAATGTGCAGTTTGCCAATATGGACGACAAGTCGCAGCGCTACATGGCTGACATGTTCACCACATGTGTTGATATTCGCTGGCGATGGATGCTGGTAGTCTTCACTCTTGTGTTTGTTGTGTCCTGGCTGGTCTTCGGCTTAGCCTTTTGGGTCATAGCTTTGCTGCATGGAGATCTGGATAACCCAGCTGGAGATGACAACTTCACTCCATGTGTCCTACAGGTCAATGGATTTGTGGCTGCCTTTCTATTCTCCATTGAAACACAGTCTACCATAGGTTACGGCTACCGCTGTGTGACTGAAGAGTGCCCAGTGGCTGTCTTCATGGTGGTCTTCCAGTCCATAGTGGGCTGCATCATTGACTGCTTTATGATTGGCGCCATCATGGCCAAGATGGCAAGGCCTAAGAAGCGAGCACAAACACTGTTGTTTAGCCACAATGCTGTCATTGCCATGCGGGACGGAAAGCTGTGCCTCATGTGGAGGGTAGGGAACCTTCGCAAGAGCCACATTGTAGAGGCCCATGTCAGGGCACAGCTCATCAAACCTCGGATCACTGATGAGGGGGAGTATATTCCTCTAGACCAGATAGACATTAATGTGGGCTTTGATAAAGGCCTGGACAGGATTTTCTTGGTTTCACCCATCACTATTCTCCATGAGATAGATGAGGAGAGCCCCCTTTTTGGGATCAGCAAACAAGACTTGGAGACAGCAGACTTTGAGGTTGTCGTGATTTTGGAGGGGATGGTTGAAGCAACCGCCATGACCACGCAGGCTCGCAGCTCCTACTTGGCCTCTGAGATCCTTTGGGGTCACCGTTTTGAGCCAGTCTTGTTTGAGGAGAAGAACGTGTACAAGGTGGATTACTCTCACTTTCACAAAACCTACGAGGTGCCGTCCACCCCCCGCTGCAGTGCCAAGGACATGGTGGAGAACAAGTTCCTAGTCCCCAGCTCTAACTCCTTCTGCTATGAAAATGAGCTGGCCTTCCTAAGCCGCGATGATGAGGAGGAGGATGTGGGTGGTGGGAGCAGGGCACTGGCAAACCTCAGTCCAGACCGGAACAGCCGACATGAGTTTGAACGCTTACAGGCCACCAGGGCGCTGGATCAAAGGTCATATCGTAGAGAGTCGGAAATATGACCTCTACTCATTGACCCAGGGTCAACTTTCAATAACTTTATCCAAGGGTAAAAATGCAGAACAATGCAAAGTGCCATAGGAAATGCTGACTACTGTGAAAGATTGGAAAATTAATAAGACAACAGTAAAACGGACTTAACTGGAAGAAATGGGAGAAAGCAAGAGTACACAGCTTAGAAAATTGTGGTAAGGAATGTCTACAATCAAGGAAAAGGCTACAGAAAGACCTTCTTCCTTAATGGAAACTTGAATCTTTTTTCACATGGTCATTTTGAGTTAAGAGTGTTCAATGATAGTGCATCAAAAAACTATTATGACAGAACCTTCTAATCAAATCTTAGGTGTAAATACATTGCTTAGGTAAGTTATGTTTTGTGTGCAGTATCAGTTTCCAAAAACACCTCTAAAAAATAGAAGTTGCTATTTCAACTTGTTCTTGGGGACAAATAATAGCGTTACGAGGCTCCTCTTAAGCTCTCCTCGCATTGCTGTAATTTGCTGGACCTGCGTTCAGTGACACATTGAAAATTCGTGCACTGCAGCATTCAGATGCAGTGAGCCATGCTAAAACATCTGATCGGGGGCCACTGAGAACAACATAATTCAAACACCTTCATTTTAGTATTGGTGTGATCCCAAAATCTACCATAATATAGAAAGAGTAGGCAAAATGAATTGCACTATGAAGAACATAAAGGAATATGTTGAACAGAAATGAAATTGTATAGAGAAACACTCTATTTATAATCTCTTAATGCCTCATACTTTAACCTTATCTTAAAAACAAACTAACAAGCTGATTTGGCTGCACTGCCCTACACATATCATGTGTATGTCATGTACTAACATTGCTAAGTAGTCAGGTAAAACAAAACAAAAGCACAAATGGTGGACAACCGACTTAAAAATGTTGTAGTTTCACAAAATTTCTTTTTTGCAAGATACATGTTGCAATATCGAGGTTTGTATTTATCAAACTAATAACCCCACAAAGAAATGCACCTTAAAGTGTACCTTTATTTTCACAACTTGAAATATTATCTAATAAACTAAGTTAAACTAAAACCTGTATGTTGGTAGTCATTGACAAGTTTTCTTCCATTCCATATGGAAATTAAGACTGTAACAAACTGGCATAAATTGATCACCTTTAATGTATTTTTGTCCTCTTTAAAAATGAATCTATGCATATTGTTAACATCATCAGGGGACAGAAATCCTATTGAGTTCTGTGTGATATGAAATTATGTAGTGATATTGCTTTAATCAATACCTAATGCTTAGAAAGACAGCCTGAAATTTAAAAAAAAAAAATGCATAAACTCAATTTCTAAGAGTAGCTGTTATGTTTATCAAATCCATTTGACAAGAGGTAAGTTAAATTGTTAGTCAAAATTTCACATATCTCTAAAACTTTTAAAATGTACACAGGAATAATGCATGAGAATGAGAATTATCCCTGATGTATTTCTTTGGCCAGAGAGCAGTGCTATGGTCATCCTGAATTTGAAATGTAAGGTTTGGGTATTTCTAACCACCCAACAAGCATCCATTCCAAATGCTAAACGAACAAGCATCATAAGGGCAAATGTGTCTACAATAGTAATGCTAATAAGGTTAGAATAGTCCAAACATATTAGCCAACTTACAGTAGCTGGCCCTACATTTCTATTCATTTTACATCAAGAGTGGGTAAATTTAACTGCTCTTTATATTGTTACTAACAGAGTCAATCTCTGTTTCAAACTTTACCCGGGTTATAGACTAATGGCAGGACAAAATATTATTTAATTATTATATGACAAATGTATCCTTTGACAGGTAAAATGAATGTGTGCAAGACTAAATTTGGCTAAAAACCTGTTATCACAGTAATTGCTGTCCAAACTGATATACATGAGCAACAGTAAAACAAAGAGAAAATAGCTTCCTCCTTTTTCACTCCTCATATTGATTTCTCTGGCATTTACAAACATCACATACTATATACTAAATGCATTTGAGCAATATGATAATACGATGAGTTAACAAACTGGACCATGGTGAATGGAAGCAATAAATACTGAAGCTCACCTTTCTGAATTCATTCTAATAAGCATATTCTTAATGATTCTCTTGTAATAAACTGAACATGCATATTTATAATTCTTGATTCACAGATAACAAGTGAAAGGCATGGTGTGATATGAATGACCCTACATTTTTTTGTTTTTATTGTACTTGTATGTGTATGATTTCTCAGATTTGAAACCAAAGTAATAGTAGGTGATTGTTCCCAAGGTAATCTTCCAAAAACAGTTTAGACTGGTCTTGAAAAATGGACAGCCATATTCCAAAAAGGTGTTTGAGTCTCCAGTTCGCAATGGTCTCTTTACAAATTTAAATTATTCCTACAAATATACCATTAATTAAATCAAATCAATCAAAAGTTAAAACCAAATCAAAAAATTAAGTAAGTAGTTATAGATTCAATCATTTGCTATCACTATATACAGTAGTTTAAGAGACAAAATTATGATGCATGACAACTTTTTTCCTTTGGCATGGACAATAGCATTTAAAAATGATCCCTTATTCTAGATTCCTAGTCAGAATTTATCATTCAAACCTCAACTGTTTATGTTGTGTCACAAAATACTTTTTTATCAAGTCTAGATTATCTATTACCTCACTAAAATGTGAATGTCATGTCCCTGTGTAACAATTTTAGTTAACTTTCACACAAAGAAGAAAACATACAGGATATGGTGAAAAACCACAACATGAAAGCAAAGAAGAGAACCAGAAAATGGTTGTTATTTTGGTCACAATGACTAATATTTTCCTAATAGTCATTTAACTCTAGCAGTATGCTTAACTCTATGATATTTCTTGGTTATATGTTGATTTTTTAGAAAATTGAAGGATGTAGTAAAATATAAAGAACATTTTTTGGCTAACAAGTGAAGCATTCTTTACCCAACCCTAAACATTTATTATGCTCATTGCCTTCTGGGAAGGTTCTATACACTGATGTATGAAGCCTCTGTACCTACTCACAAAACTTCAGTGGTTGAAAAAAAAGGTGATGCATCAACAGCTTCTATGCCGCATCACTGAAATGCATAGTTCAATCATTTCTTCTGAATAATTTTTTCGGAGATTGTTTTAGCTTTGATGTTGCCCACCTGAGCCCTTCGAAAAGAAACACACACAAAGGTTTTAGCTAAATATAAAGATTTATAGTGTAAAAAGCATAGTAACGTTATAAAAACTATAATAAGGAGCAGCCAGGCTGAACAAACCTGCTTATTTTTATACTAAGTTCTTTTTGATAGAATACAGCAATCAATATTTATCCATTTTTATCAGAGTATTACAATGAAATTACTATTGAGAGGCAAAAATATAATTCTTGTCTCAGTTTTCAATTATTTAATTTCTGTTGTTTCATTTCAGCACAGATGTTCATGATCAAACAGGTATTTCTCTTAAAGGGATGATTGGAAAAACCTTTGACCTCTGTAGAAGTCTTCCTATGTCCAGCAAAATGTCTACTGGGCTTTTGATTTTAATTCAAAGTCATTTAAATTATTCAATTAAAAACTAACTGTGAAAAAAGATTGTTTTTATCTGTTTTATTGAAAGTGGTCCACCAGTCTGGGCTGTATTGAAATGTAAAATCCAATATAAACCCTGTACATCCTCAAGCTTAATGAATGGATGAAGTGGTAGCTGAGGAAACACATCATCATGAGGGGTGGTTTAAGATGAGAGATCATGTCAGATGACTTCCTGGTCTTGAGCCAGTTATTCAAGAAGGCTCATCAATCAATCACTGTGACACACAAACAACCAGTGGGGCCAGGGGCCTTTTGGCCCCGCTGAAGTGGGCAAGAGGCCTGCAGCTGACTTTGTCAGATCAATGGGGTAACAATACATGAGAGATCATTGTTACTCTACTACTTCAGAACTTAGGAAACCTTAAAGTTTTTAAGTATTAAATTTCATGATGGGCCTTTACCACTGAAGACATTTTGTCATGTCACAATTGAAAACACTGGTGTAAATAATACATTTTAACGATAAGACGGTGTAGTCCCTCATTCGTCCAGGAGTGTTCTATCGTAGAAAAGGTTTCAGTCATCTGGACACTGTTTTCAGAATAAAGACGTTTCGGCTCCCATCCCATTTTTTCACAATTGAGAATGACTTCTGGATGGGAGCCGAAACGTCTTGATTCTGAAAACAGTGTCCAGATGACTACGACTGAAACCTTTTCTACAACATTTTAACGATAGTTGAATTCCATTTAGCTGCTTCAGTTTCAGGTACTAGTATTGCATGCTTGCTCACTGTCACACTGTCACAACTTACTGGGACACTTGAATAGTACAGAGCCATTGTTAATGTTATTAATAACACCTGTGTATTTCCTACTATGACAATTCAAAATGTCTGCTGTGAAAAAGGCCTGTTGCACGGTAACTGCACATTTAGGTTTTCTTGTAAGTTAAAGTCTTACACTGTGTACACTGTTCAGTAGAGCCTAACCAATACTGGATATTTTAGGCTGATATCGACAATATTTGGAAGTTAAAAAAATGTGATATATTAAATCTGAATTATATATCAGCCGATTTTCAATTTTTAACATAAACACATTACTGTAACAAAGATTATTGATAAGGGTTGCTCAAATTTGGTTATTAAAGAATTGTGACTAAGAAATGTACAAAGTGGGAAATTTTACATTTGAAAATCAGCTTGTCAGTTCTCTCTTTTTGACAAACTATCTAATGGTGACACTGTCTCTAAAGCATATCTTTATTATTTCTGTACTGTCATTTCTTGTTACTTATAGGTCAACATATACACAATACCAATCCATGATAAGCTAATATCAGCCTATAATATTGGCCAAGCTGATTCATTGGGGTCGATCTCTATTGTTCAGTGATTTGGTTTTCAAGTATAATATAATTTGGGATAAGCATAATGTTCTTAACAATGTTTTGCAAATATGCGTATGGTAAACAGTTTAAAGGGACTGCTCACCCCAACATCAATACATATTTTTCCTCTTACTTGTAGTTCTATTTATCCATCTAGATTGTTTAGGTGTGAGTTGCCGAGTTTTGGAGATATCGGCCATTGAGATGTCTGCCTTCTCTTGAATATAATGGAACTGGATGCCGCTCGGCTTGTGGTGCTCAAAGCGGCAAAAACATACATTTGAAAAACTCAACAGCAATGTCTCTTTCCAGAAATCATGACCCGGTTACTCAAGATAATCCACAAACCTCGTTGTGAGCGGTAGAAATAAAATAAAATAAAAACATAAAAAAAGAATTTGTTACACAAACTGCTGCAGCCTGCTTGGTTAACAACACTCTCATTTAAATGAGAAAAATGGAAGGATTTCATTAATATTTTTGTGAGGGATGTGACATTGCATGCAACGTAGAATGCAAAAACAACAAACAATCAATTAAAGTAAAATCTTGACATAAAACATATACATGACATCCACATGTACATGTAAGATCAAAAGTTACAGTAAAGAGTTATGCAACCTGAGCTTGCTAGTACCATGGCATCCTCGCATGATCTATGGCCATCAGTTTTTTCTAAATAATTCAGGTTGGGGTGATTAAATCACCCACAGTGAGTGACAGATGTAGGATTAACATGCTGGCCACTGGTTGTGCTGAGCTCAGGCGTTGGGTCTCAGCACTAACTGACACTGGGATCACAGAGGCAATGCTGTAAGCATTTGCCAAGTTTGATTATGTAACATGGCCTGGGCAGTGTATGTAGGCTTTGTTTGGCTTTGTGTCACACACATAGAATAGAAGTGAAGCTTTCAGGATTAGTGGCGGACAGTGTTAATGAACGCCTAAAGCATTAAAAGCACTATAGATTTTTCGTCAGTGTTGCACGGGTTGTGGAACTCAGAATTTGACTTTGCTCTGAAAGTGAGCCGTCTTTTGATAGCTGTGATGTCAAACTGGTGTACTGTAATAGTAGGATTAGACGCCAAGACGTCCTGGATAATTAGAGGCATGTCAGGATAAACTGCCCTGCAAGTGAGATGGTTGCTATGTAATCCTAAACACATGCCATACAGATAGGATGGGTGGCCTGTTGGGATGGGTAGACTATGACTTCAGTTACTAAAAATTTAACTTTGTGTATTGTCTTAATCTATATTTATATATGCTAATACAGATTGTGTGAGCTACTGAACACTTGAATTTCCCCAAGGGGGATGAATAAAGTATCTATCTATCTATCTATCTATCTATCTATCTATCTATCAACCAACTGGGGTCAGGGCTCTAAGATGCAAAGCTGCTATAGGTGCTTTTGCCTAAAAATACATGAAAATTACCTTTTTTATATACTTTATAGTGACTATTTTAACCTATTCCTCAGGCAGATAATGCTGCAATTCAATAATGGTTTGTCAGCAGTTGTCTGTATCCCAGAGCAATGATGCCACTGGTGCACCAGCCTCTCCCTTCACACTCACGGCTCCTGCAAATAAAACCTATTAATTACCATATGGAGGCTGTTGCCACGTAACCTGCTGGCTGAAAAAAATAAATAAATAAATAAAGCATGATGCTGGGGAACTAACCAGACACATCTTCAATAGAGACCAACACACAAATGCTAAATATTGTAATTTGGTTTTATACAAAAAGAGAAAAAATAGATAGATAGATAGATAGATAGATAGATAGATAGATAGATAGATAGATAGATAGATAGATAGATAGATAGATAGATAGATAGATAGATAGATAGATAGATAGATAGATAGATAGATAGATAGATAGATAGATAGATAGAGGGTTGTGATGATTTTTTTCCTACGTCATCATGGTATTTTGTCTAAATTACGCAACAGAAAGTTGACACCCAGGATCCCTTGGGAATGTCCCTTCTGTGACTCCCAGGGAACAGTTGATTAAGCCAGCTGGGGCCTGGACTCACATATTTGCTCACATGATATAAAACAAAAAGCATTACACCTACTAAAGACTTCTAAAGCTAGATGTGGATGTGAAAGGATGCAAGGAAGTGGCCTCGCCAGGCTCTCTGCCAGCCAGCCCATATAGACCAGTTATAATTAATGCTGGAACAAACTCCCTGTAGCCTGGACTGATGACAGTGAAATGAGGGGAAATCGTGTTGAAGGGGCTATATAAAGCTCTTCAGTGTCAAGCCGCATGTGGCTCTGTGGCCAACACTTTCACCGTACTCCCTGTTAGTTCTTGTGATAGTATCACTCAATCAAAGATACTTACCGGAGGTCTGAGGTCTATGTAATTAGAACTATACCTTTTCTGCTTTGAGAATATTATCTACTACAAATTAATTTATATACATGAATATTTAAGCTCATCCCATAGTGTTACAAATGTGCAATATAGCACAAACCTGAATCCAATTCAGTTCTAATCAAATTTAATGTAATTTGCACACTGTAAGTACAAAGTGAAATATTTTTATAGGTCACTAGATGTAGATAATGTAATCAGATGAAGAACTCCATTGTTATACAATGTATATAACTATAGCAAATAATGAAAGAAAGTAAAGACTGGTGCAAAAATGTCAAGTATGATAGTAATAATAGAATCCAGAATAAACATATGAAGTGAGTAATACATAGTTTTGTATTAGGAGATCAATGATTGGTACATACTGAAGTATAAATTAAGCTATTCTATAAAAAGATACAGACTATGTGTTTTTCTAACACTTCACAACAGATTGGTTGCCAACACACAGGCTTGAGTTAGAAAACTGAAAATCAAACCAAAGGAAAGCACTGCTGAGTTGACAGAAAGTACAAACTGATCCTTTAGAGTTCCTCAAGTGTGATGGGAATTTATCCAATGACTGAGACATAATTTGTAGTCTGTTGCCCAAATGGAAGATACGCAATAGCCCTGTAATACGACCCCCATTTGCCGTCTTGTGTGATAAGCCAAGAGCCCACTGGTGTTGTCCATTAGCTGTCAACAGTGCACATCAAAAGTACACATCAAAACACAAATGTAATTTTAAAAGACATAGAGGGATACCCTTGGTTGATAACATCATCATATCATTAATTTAGGTAAATATATAGTTATTTTTAAAGAAGACATTTTGACAAGTTACAGTAGGAAAAGCAAAAGTGAAAATTAAAAAATGGCTGAATTCAATTTAACTGCTTTGGTTTCAGAGTCCTGGTATTGTACATGCTGGTTCACTGTCACACTGTCATCGCTTACTGGGACACTCGAATAGAACAGAGCCACCTTTATTGTTATTAGCAACACCTGTGCTTTTCCGACTATGACAAGCCGAAAAAAAGCATATTGCTGTTGATATCCAAAACTGTAACTGACTGTCACTGACTGCTGATGAGAATCACTGAATTACAAATGACAGTGCTAAAACCACATCAGAAGGGCCGACGATTTTGAGAGAAGCTCTACTGAGCTAATGTTTGCCTAAGTACTAGCTAAGTACCCAGCTAGCCTATCCCAGAAAAACACTAGATTCAAACTGTTAAAGGCCCAGCACACCCATACAGGTGTTTTCACTTGGCTAATTAGCGCTATGTATACTAAATATACATGATGTCAGAGGAAAGTGAGATGTCAATCAAGCACGATACGCGCCCACACAGTCCTGAGAAGAGGTCTAATTGAAGAAAATTAAAAACAGCTGTGTGGGTGACCAAGTGTTCTATAGTTTTTTAAAGAATTGGTTTCATACTTTGACAGATTATGTATGTCCAAACACAATAGGATGGATTAAACCAGATATCACAGTTATACAGTATATATGGCTTTGTGCTAGTCCTTGCACCATTAGAATAAGGCCTTATGTGTTGCTTTCAGGCATGCATTGCTGTCTGCCGATGTCTTTTTTGATACTACCACTGGAGGTCACCAAAGCCAGACATTTTGAAGCCTTACATATACAGTTAATATTTGGTTCCATTTGCAGCCAAAGCTGCTCACTGCAACTTTAACATCAGATTTCCCAACCAAATCTATATTCTTTTAATTATCAGCTGCTCCACCAGTGACTGCATCGTCCCTTGACAAGACTGGGACCATTGGGAGTGTTAACTGAGAACGGGGCTGTGTGCAGCATTAAACATGACGACACATTATGTGCCTTATCTTCTCTCAGTTACAGTAGGTGCCTCTAGTCTATCCTGATTCATGAAGTAACATGAATGGACAACCTGAGGGGACATGAGGGGACTACTCTCATTTCCTGGCTCTCAACCCTTGGTAATTACCTATGTGTGCCCAAAGGCCCTCAGTGTGTTTAGAGGAAGAGAGAGAGAAAGAGCAAGACAGTGAAGTTATGCACTGTAGAAAGAGTAGAATAGGCCTATTGTAACAGATATGGAGTTCTCCAACAACTCAGAGGCACAAGCCATGAAATATTAGTTCTATTTACTTCTATTATTTCATAAAGATTATCCTCTTCTGCTTGTCTGTGCAAACCATACAGATTGAATTTGATAAATAGTTTACAGAAAAACACAATAAATATAAGTTATTTGCAGAGGTTTGAAGATAGCAGATGTTGTTCAGCCCAGTACAATTGAGCTCAGAGGTATTTTGTGGTGCACAAAGCACCTATAAAATTACATCTAAGAAACTGATAAACATCTCGTAAAAATAATAGCATTCATAAAAGCATGTTACTCTGTTAAAAACTAGTCCTAAATGAAAGTATTCACTGTAAGTTGATTGTAGGGGGCTTTGAGTACCACAAATTAAATGCCAGTAAGCTCCATTGTATTAGGATAAGCTATAGCCAATAGCTTCAAACGTAAGCAAATCACACAGTAACTGAAAAAACAATAAGAGTCAGCAAAACTGGGTCTGTCCCAGCAGTGAAGTCATGAGAACAGACACAGGGCTGCGACTACAGTCTCTCTGGTCTCCCCAGGGGTAGACTCAAATCTGTCAGCACCCTTCACTAATGCAGCTCTCAGTGAAAGGCAACAGGGTTACGATACTTCTCCCCAAATACCCCTCCACGCACACATACACCTCACACCCTCATCACCCCTCCATCCCTAGCCTACCTAGACTATGCCAGGACGCATGGATCATCTCTTGCTGGCTGGCATCGCTCTGTCCCAGGACACAGACATAGCTCTAGCCAGGACAACGTCTCCAGTGTCAGGCAGAATGAGGGTCTTTGTTGCTGCAGACTCAATACAGGTCCTTCACTTGCAGAGGTAGTTGGGTGATTCTAATATGGAGAACAGTATCCCTTTTAACATGATGAAGAACTGAGTGCAAAAGTGGATAGGAAGCAGTTCGAAAAACTCTGCAAACCATGATTGAATAGAATCTTTTCTATTAAAAACACTTTCAGTATTGTTTTAAACTAAATGTGATTTGTAGGGCCTTCTGATGTGAATAACGAGATTAGTTTTTACAGTAATACTGTTTTTAACCTCTCAATAAAGGTACCAATCCCAAACTTTGCATTGGACTCTTGGCATTAAATTCTTTTCAGTTTCCAGCTGACTGTTTGGTATGGCTAGGATCTTTAAGACAACTATGTTTTGCTTTTCTTTTCACCTCTAAGGTGTGACATAATAGACAAAAAATCCTGTTGAAAAGAACTGAACTAGCACACAAAAATTAGAAACTGAAGTGAGGCAGTGAATCACACTGAAAGGAGTGGTTACATAACACAACAACGCATTTCACTGTATTCCCTGGAATAAAAATAATGGAATAATAATAATAATAATAAAAATTAAACAAAGTTAATGTAAATTTGAAATTACTCACGTAATTAACCTTACCTGATGGTAAAATATATAAAGTTAAGACTTTTTTGTCTGTAGCGAGCTAACGTTAGCTTGGTAGCTGTTACAATGGGTTTTCTCAGGTAGGTTAAAAAAATCTCTGTAATTAACGCTAGCAATGCCAGGCTCGATAATAAGTAATTTATAAGTATGTCGCCAGATGGTTTGTGTGGTGTTTCGTTTTCAACCACTGGCATTAATGCAGGATACCTTTTGCTTACCTTTCTCCCTTAACGTACAAGGCCGAGCTTTGACTCTTAAACTTGTAAATTGCGACATCTTGTGATATTGTTAAGTCATTACTCTGCCGTTGACCGTCGAGCAGTCCCCTCTCTAACCAATCCGCGGAAAGAATACTGAAAGACGTCAAGAGATTAGCCAATGAACGATTACCTATTTTACAGCAATAATGGCGTCCTTTGTATTGTGAAGCGGAGGAGCTACAAACAAATATCTCAGGTAAGCATCAGATTTATTAGTGCAATGTGGCTGTATTTTGTCTTATTTACTGTGGCATCTGTTTGTTTTTGCACCCAGCAAAACAGCTTTATCTTAATTCATTAGGCTAGTTATGAATGACATCGACAGCTAACGGCTAACGTCAACCAGACAAATAATGAATAACTTATCTAAAGTAAGCTAGACTGAGTGATATCGCATTTAAAATATACCACAAAATAGCTTTAATGGCTGTGTCTTAGAAATGTGGTGCTATTGTTTTTTTTTTACAAATGTGTGTGGTCGTTTCTACCAGGATGAAGGTGGTCAATCTAAAGCAAGCCATTCTGCAGGCATGGAAGGAACGTTGGAGTGACTACCAGTGGGCCATTAACATCAAGAAAAACTTTCCAAAGGGAGCAACATGGGACTACCTTAACCTTGCAGGTTAGAGGGAAGATATTGAAGTTCCCCAGCCATCATGTTAATTATGTGACTTTACACTAGTTATCTTATTGTCCTTTCTATTGTGGCTTTAAATGCTGCTTGTGTATTCCAGAGGCCCTGATGGAGCAGGCGATGATTGGTCCCTCTCCGAACCCTCTTATTTTGTCTTACCTCAAATATGCTATAAGTTCCCAGGTGAGAGAAAAAGCAGTGTTATGAAAAATGGTGTAACTGAGGAACTGTGTCCAACAGTTCTGATGTTATTTTCTGAACGTTACCTTCTCTCTCCTTAGATGGTGTCTTATTCCAGTGTGCTTACAGCCATCAGCAAGGTAATTTATGCTTGATGAAAATGAGGGCGTCATGCATTTTACTATAAGATGTGAGAGGTTTTCATGAATGTGTCTCTTTTCTGATAGTTTGATGATTTTTCTCGGGAGCTCTGTGTCAAATCACTGTTGGAGATAATGGACATGTTTTGCCATCGTCTCAGGTATGTAAAATTATCCATGACAGTGTTGTCCTTCTCCACCAATATTATACATTTTCCATCCTTAATATTACCTGTATAACAAGTCTAACACATGCATCAATGTTAATGTTAGATGTTTATGCCTTGTACCAATAGAGGACTTCTTATAAAATCATAATAGATGCACAAAAGCACATTTGTCCATTTTTGTAATGATAAATGAATATATAACTTACAGTCAACCATAACACTCAGAATTATCTGCAAGCATCTGTGTTCACTGACTGCATAGTAACCATTAACCAACATGTTAAATGGACTGTGTAGATTATGTTTTAAGACGCTGAGAATTTATGTCAGAATGAAAAGGTTATTGTTTATTTATATCTTGTTTAGACTATTATAATTCCTATAACCTCACTCCGATAACCTGCAACTCATCCAGAATGCTGCTGATAAGGCTTTGGTCAGTGCTAGAAGTGATCTTATAATACCAAGATCAGCCTTGTTTCACAAGTTAACCTTTAGTTTCAGAATCACCTCTTACTTATTGCCTTTTGAATAACAACCATCAGCTACAGCAGCACACCACTAACTCTTAAAGAGCAGTTCAGGATCTTTGAGCAAGTGATCTTTTTATGTAAGCCTAATGTTTTATTTGTTTACTGCTTGCCTGCATGTTTGCTTAGTAAACAAAATGTGAATTTGGTTTTAGAAAAGCCATATGTTTCTTCTCATTTAAGCTATCTCTGACTCACTGCCTCTCATGTCTGACTCCAAAGCTGTCACGGGAAAGCAGAGGAATGCATTGGGCTGTGTCGGGCTCTGCTGGTAGTGGTAGTGTGGCTGCTGCAGGGCTGTGCCTGGTACTGTGAGAGGCTGAGAGAACTGGGTCCATCAGCCAGCACAGAGGCCAGTCTGAGAGCCTGCCAGGAGAGGCTTCACACTCTGATGAACAGCACCAAGAACAGAGCCCTGGTTCACATTGCTCGGCTGGAGGAACAAGGTGTTACGATTGTGTGTGGGTGTGGGGGTGTGTGGGGGTGTGTTTACATAGGATTGTGCAAAATGTATTATTGCACAAACATCTTTTGCTGCCAATATGATGGTGGTGCTGCCCTGCCAAAGCTATTTGAAAACAATCTGTAAACCTTAAGTGACAGTTGACAGAGTTTTCCTGGATGATATATCTCTCTGAGTTTAGTAGGGAGTTTTAGTTACCAGTGATTGTATGAAAAGATTAAATATTATTATTTATATTGGATATTGGCAATATTAGAATACCATTTCTAAACCTAAACAAATTCTGTTTCAGTCAAATCTTAGTGTGCATGATTGTTATGAGCCAGACATCTTACAGTGTTTCTGCTGCTATTCCTCCACAGGTTCCTGGAGCAACGTAGAGCAGTCAATGCTGAGAGTGACGGATGGCCTCGGCAGTTTACCTAACCAGACGCTAATAACTAAATTAGAGGAGAGCTTGTCACTAGTAAAAGGGTGAAGATTCCCACCTTATTCTTAAATATTGAATACACAGACATTTAACTTTGGTATGACGCTGTTTAGCCTAGACGTGGCAGTATACTTTGTTAAAGTCCATCACAATCAGTCCTCGTCTTGCTAACTCTTCACTCTTTCCTCAGTATTCCCCTGATGTTGTCTGTGCAGTCTGACCCTCTGCACCATGCCTCCTTCCCATCAGTCCACGCCTTTATCATGCTGGAAGGGACCATGAATCTGACAGGGGAGACACAGCCACTGGTGGAGCAGCTGATGATGATCAAGAGGATGCAGGTGAACATTTAGTTGCAGAGAAATGTTAATCTCACTTAAACTACTTTGCCTGTTGGCAGATAAAAACTGGCAGGGAAAGGAAAGTGCTTGAAAAGTCTTTTAATACCTAGAAATTAATTTATCAAGATGGCGATAAACTGTACACAGTAAGGTAAGGTAAAGAAACTTCAGGGTTTTCACTTTATTGTAAAAAAAAAATCTACATTATTATTGCATATCACTGAAGCAACTATTAATAAAGTTTTACATTTATTTTGTTAAACTTGCAAAAGATTCCCTGTTCCACTGGCCAGATATAAGGGTGTATGTCAGTTGTTCTGTGTATTTAATTTTTTGAGCAGCAGTCTTCTCAAATTGTTTGTCCTCCACAGCGAATCCCTGCTCCTCTTTTTGTTCTGGAGATCTGGAAGGCCTGCTTCACTGGCCTCATTGAGTCACCAGAGGGCACAGAGGAGCTCAAATGGACTGCCTTCACGTTCCTCAAGGTAAGATCTATTTCAAAGATGAGGAGTGCTCCCTCTGTATGCTCGTGAATTGCCTTGCGTGTCTTTCTTTTTTGCTTGGCCTTAGTATTTATCGTCCTTTGACTTTAAATAATAGTCAGTGCTGATGTTGAACGATGATTGAACTTCATTAGTTTGCTAATTTTCTCTTTTAAGTTTGTATTGTCAATATTATATCTACTTTAGTCTTAAGTGGACTCTCTTTTGCCTATATTAACTTTAGTTTAATGCTGCATGCAATAATCAATTTATTATATAAGGTGAAATAAGGTAAACTGATTTACATCCAATATGGGATTATTCAAAGTATTGCCTCTGTGAGCTATAGGGACCAGTGACAGATTACGTAAGTGTTGTCAGATCTATGCACCCTCGACTGCACTTAAAGAAATGCATTTCTTGTTTCTTTATACTAGATCCCACAAGTTCTGCTCCGACTAAAGAAGTATCCTCAGGGTGACAAAGGACAGGTAAAACAATTGACTCACTGATGTCTTTCTAACAGATGAACACACTGACACAATCATGAGCATTTAGTATTGCAAAGCAGCCATGGTCTAACAAAGCAATAACTGTGTGTTTTAAAATGTAATGAGATGAACCTTCACTATCACTTTTAAACACAGCAAATGTATTTTCCAGGACTTCATGGACGATGTGAATATTGCATTTCAGTACTTACTCAAGCTCACGCCACTACTAGACAAGGCTGATCAGAGATGCAAGTAAGTGCTCCAATCTTGCTACACCCATCTTCACTGCCTGTAATCTCATTGTGAGACATTCTAGATAACAAAGCCAGCTAAATGCCTAATAAGTCAGCACCATGATCATTTTTCTTGTGCTTCCTTGCATAGTTGTGACTGCCTCGGCATGCTCCTGCAGGAGTGTAACAAGCTTGGTCTGCTGTCAGATTCAAATACAGCCTGCCTCACTTCCAAACGGTACGGGTTCCCATCGCAGAATAATTTCAGGAACTGTTTTGGTTAATATGATCATGGATGAAATTTTGTTCACCAAATTCACACAATACACCATATCCCCCAACCCCTCCACCCCATCTCTGTCTTTCCTCTGGTGCTCCCTTCCTGTCCCTCTCCCCTTGCACATTTGATTCAGGACCGAGGACAGGGAGTTTGCCCCAAGGCTAAAGACAGCAGAAAATGCTAACATCCAGCCTAACCCTGGTCTCATCCTGAGAGCTGAGCCCACTGTCACCAATATTCTCAAGGTAGACCACCATAACCTGATCTAGACTGTACAGGGCAGTCTATTACAGTGTTGATATAGTGCTGCTGATTAATGGTCTGGCCAGAACTAAGTAGTGTTCACAATGGGTACAGAATTTTACATATATGTGACAGTAAATGTAAGTGATCCACAACCACTTGGTTAGTAATAAAATAAATGTATAATATGAAGGAAATGTAAGAAAGTATTTGATCTCAGAGGAAGAGGAGAATCAAAGTTACACGCTAAGAAAAACCCAAGCAAAATGTTGTGTCAATGAATAAAAGTGTTTCTCAAAGATCACAGCACTATAATGAATACACCTTTGTAAAAAGAACATGAACATAATTCTTCCTTGCTTGTACATTAGACTGTAGATGCAGACCACTCCAAGTCCCCCGAGGGCCTTTTGGGGGTCCTGGGACACATGTTGTCTGGAAAGAGCTTGGATCTGCTCTTGGCGGCAGCAGCAGCCACTGGGAAACTCAAATCCTTTGCCCGGAAGTTCATTAAGTGAGTAAATGCAAAATAGAATTGCAAATTAAGACAAATAATTAGTTATCAGAATCATGACTCATATAATGACTTGCATGCCAATTTACAAGCATATTTTAAAGGGTGGCAGATTTTTATTGTTGTTGTGTTTACCCCGTTGGAAACTCCAGTTGGCCTAGGAAGATGTTTCATGTCTTGTAATGTGTTTTGTTTTTTTCTATTTGTTCTAGGCTTAATGAGTTTCCCAAGCACATCAGCGGCGAAGGATGTGAGTTCAAATACAAGAGTGACATGTTCCAATGTGGGAATTTCTTTCCTCACTGACATATTATTTATTGAATGAGATCTAAAATTGAGGATTTTTCCCTCCTCTCCTTCAGCCAAGTCTGCGTCAGTACGGGCCCTGCTCTTCGACATCTCCTTCCTCATGCTCTGCCATGTGGTGCAGACGTATGGTTCTGAGGTTAGTTCATGGCAATTCAAGCTTTTTCAGAAAATGTGTGGATTTTACTACAAAATCAGCCTGCTCTTTAAGTGTAAGGCCACAAGAGGTCTGTGTGACCTAACATTTTCTGCAGCATCTCTGCTTGCTGAACGGAGTATTGTAAATTGATTAGATCTCTGTCATCTGTCCATTTTGGTTGATTAAGCCTAAATTGATTCATACAGTGCATGGCTGCCCTGTGTCTCTCCTTTCCAGGTGATCCTGTCAGACCCCAGCACCTCAGGCGAGACACCCTTTTTTGAAACATGGTTGCAGACATGTATGCCTGAAGAGGGCAAGACTCTGAACCCAGACCACCCCTGCTTCAGACCAGAACCTGGCAAAGTGGAGAGCCTGGTCACCTTGCTGAACAACTCCTCAGAGATGAAACTAGTGTAAGTATTAAAATCACTGAATGCTTTGAACTTCATTACCATGCAGCAATAATGACTATGATGGAAATAAAAGAGCACATGACTTTCACAGTAGTGGTACATTTTTATTTGAGGTTTTTTTTATACCCTAGTGCTGCTTTTAATTCTTTTGATCTTTAGATATTTTTTAATATATTGAACATTTGGTGGGCATCTTTAGCACTACTTTAGACAGGTGTCATTCCTATTTTGAAACTAGGACTTAAAATGTTGCCCGATCAGATTCTAAACAGATCATCTAGTACAGTAATGACTCAAAGTATTTCAGTGTTCAATTTTATTATTTTCATTTTAATTATTTTTATGTAATGAAAATGTTGCCAACAGTGCTCTAAATATGGAACTTCCTCTGACGTTTATCTGACGTTTATCTGTTGTGACAGTCAGGTGAAGTGGCATGAAATCTGCCTCAGCACTCCTGCAGCCATCTTGGAAGTTCTGAATGCATGGGAGAATGGTGTTCTTTCTGTGGAGGCAGTACAGGTGTGTCCAACTTCACTGTTCTTATTACTTCTTTTTTTTTGTCTTCCCTTTACTGGAAAATATTCTTGAGATTTCCTGAGTGTCAGTTGCTCATATGATGTTCAAGCAGTACCAGTAACCTCCCTAACCATTACATGTCTACATGCCATTTTTGTGTTGACTCAATACTCAAGTGATTATGACGTATTCTATGGAAACTGACAAATACAATGTGTTAAGAACTTCTCCATTTTCCATTCAAGTTTTCATATCACGCAATGTGGAAGGATGCAGTTTTCCTTAGAATCCTTTCTCCTTTGACATTACCCCCCACCCCCAATCCTTCTAACCACATCCTTCCTTCTTTTTTCGCTGCTGTCATTTCTCTCTGAGTGTAGAAGATTACAGACAACATCAAGGGGAAGGTGTGCAGTATGGCAATCTGTGCGGTGGCCTGGCTGGTGGCCCATGTCAGGATGCTGGGGAGGGATGAGAGGGAGAAGCCCCAGACTATGATCCGACAGCTTGTAACCCCGCTGTATGGGGAGAACACTCTGCAGTTTTACAATGAACGGTACAAACGACTGAAACACACACTAACTTATACTTCACAACCTTAGCCCATGATCAGATGCGGATGAATCTTCAGTATGTTTCAGTCTCCTTCACAGTCCATTATTACATGGATTAACAATTATGTCCTCTTCCCCCCACACACACACACACTTTCACCAGCGTGATCATTATGAGTTCCATCATGGAGCATATGTGTGCCGATGTCTTCCAACAAACGGCCGCGACCCTGCGCCCCCCAGTGGAGGGACAGGAGCCGATCCCATACCGCAACCTACTGCCGGCCAAAGACCCCATCCATGTGGCCCTCAGCAAGCAGTTCCAGACAGTGCTGCGCAAAGGCTGGGTGGACAGCCGGGCCCTGCATCTGTTTGAGAGTCTTCTCAACATGGGAGGGGTCTTCTGGTTCACTAACAATTTGGTCAAGGTAGGAGGACCAAGAAAAGGTGCTGCTTGAGCTTGAGGCCTGACAGCTTGAGGATCAACATCAGCAACTCTGGCTGTATTTAAAGGCTGCAACTAACTCAAATCTGCTGATTATTTTCTTGATTAATCGCAAAAAAAAATGGGAAAATGCCCATCACAGTTTAATACAGCCTCAGGTGATCATCTTCAGATTTCTTGCTTTTTCCAATCAAAAGTTCAGTTTACTATAATGTAAGGCAATGAAAAGCAGCAAATTCTCACATTTTGGAACCTGGAACCATCGAATGCCTGCCGATTTTTGCTTGAAAAATTACCTAAATGATTAACTGATAAAAGCGTCAAAATAGTTGACGAATAATTTTCTGTTTATCGACTAATCAATTAATCGACTAATTGTTGTAGTTTTACGGCATTTACAACACGCTTTTTATCATAGGTCAACGCTTATCAGCACAATGATTATGCTAGATTAGATTATGCTACCTGTTTAGAAGCATATTTTGATTTTTAGATTCCTCTGGTTTACACGCATAATACAGCGGCCACTATGGGTTTTACCATCAGTGCAAATTTGCCAGGGTTTTGCCACATTGTGATGTCTGGGATGATCTGGAATTTATTTTTCTCAACTAGCCACTCTTACTGAGCAGCCTGCTGCTTTATACCTTTTTCTTAGTGGATTGTTGTATATGTGGGCAGGACACTATAAACAGACATACTCTTTACTGGTTTATTTAAAGGTACACTGTGGAGTTAACAAATTAGCTTGTGGTTTTATTCAGTGTTTTCCACCATAACAACTTGTTGAATGCATTTCTTTCCTCATAAAGCATTTTGTTTTTTTGAAACCTGCATTGTTTAAATCCGTATTTGCTAGCCAGCTAGCTGTTTTCTTCTTCCATGCCTTTTGCTTGCACATTGCGGTATTTCTTCGCACATCATCGCCACCAACTGTTGATCAGTGGAATAGCATAAACCAATCAGCCAGAATGTGTATCCTGTCACTCGTATGACTGTGCACATATTTATGAGATAAAAACAAAACAAGCAGCCATAAACTCCACATGGTACCTTTTTAAGATGATGAAAACTCCATCTTGTATCAAAGGCGCATGCAAAGAGACCTTAACTGGAGTATGGCCAACAGTCAGATTACCTGATACCTTATTTCAGGAGCTGCTAAAGGAGACTCGACAAGAGTGGGCCAATCGGGTGGCGGAGTTACTCTACAGCATCTTCTGCCTGGATACTCAGCAGATCACCCTCACCCTGCTGGGTACCATACTGCCCGACCTGCTCACAGACTCCGCCCACTGGCACAGCCTGGCAGACCCCCCTGGAAAGGCACTGGCCAAGTAAGAGAAACTTAATACTTTGATGTTGAGTGGGTTTTGGTATTTTTGGATCTGGTGTTAACTTTACTCTCCTGATAACGCCTCAGGTTGTCTGTGTGGTGTGCACTCAGCTCTTACTCCTCTCACCACAAAGGCTCATTCTCAGCTCGTCAACGCAAAAGGCAGAGAGAAGATATTGAGGTAAAACAGTTGCACAAGGCCATTTATGTGTCATAATAGCTGCATATTATGTCGTATTATGTATTATGTCATGAAAATGTTATTTTCGGCATAAGAAACTGACACGTTAAAGTGTGTAAATACTACGATCTAATTCCTTATAATTGATACTGACACTAAAAATAAGTAGGATAGCAAATACTAATATTTTAATGATCTAATGCAATGTAGTCTAACATATATATTATTGGCTGCAGGACTACAACAGCCTCTTTCCCTTGGATGACACTCAACCCTCTAAACTCATGCGTCTGCTCAGCTCCAATGAGGATGAGCCTGTAGCCCTTTCCAGTCCAGGTCAGTTTATTAATGTCTGGGTTTTAATACATGGTTGAATAATGAAACCTGTGGCATTTTGTCTGTCAGTCTGAGCTGGGGATTATGCAAATCCAGAGCTCATTCTAAGACCCTGTTGCTTCATGTAAGCACTTTTAGCTAAAACAGAAAAGCATAAATAAGCGTCTCCTTATAAACTGATTTGTCTCAACAATAATTATCTGTTGAGTGTCTTACCCGTGTGCAGGTTCTGACTTGAGCACTGCAGTCTAATGTGAGGTTTTTGCTTCCAACAATTCAGTACTGAACAACAGGAGGTATTGTTTTGTAGTTCCAAACAACTCTTTTCATCCTGCTATCAACCTGACTGACATAATATCAGCTTTGGGAATTTTCATTTTTTCAGTTTTAGCTACAGCTACATAACGACAAAAATCAGTGTATTGCATGAGTTAGGAAAAAACTACTTTGATTGGTGCAATTGAGACTGAAACTAAGAGGTTTTGTTTCCCCCATAGTCAAATTAGCACCACCTATTCCATTGTAAAGAAAACAAAACCAACAGAACACTTCAAAACTTCGCTGTTGGCATTCTGTGGTTTTGTGTCTCAAATGGCAAAATAAAATGAAAACAAAACTGCTGTTTCTCACGTCATGTCTTATCTCATAGGAGACCGATCTATGAGCAGTTCCCTTTCTGCCTCCCAGCTCCACACTGTCAACATGAGAGACCCCCTTAACCGAGTCCTGGGTGAGAACCATGTCTGTGTTATATGTCCACACAATCCTTTTTGCCTGCATCTTGCACAGAGAAATGAACCAACATCTGTACTCTGTACAACTCTCTTACGACCTCCTTTATGAATAAATTAGATGTATGTGAATAAATGAGTGAGGAAATATACTGAATGCAGATGCTTCCATACAGGGCACGAGGGGTCAATGAATGCCTTCACTGTCACCAGATCTCAAATTCCAGTTTAACACCTACAGTGTGGGGGGTTTTGAACAGCCATGTTAGATAGCATAATCAAAACACAAATTGAGGAAAATCTTTTGGAAGAATGGTTTCCTTCCCTCCAGTAGAGTCCTACGGATTAGTACAATCTATACGAAAGAGCATTGAAAGTGTTCTGCCTGCTCTTGGTTGGCCAACACATTACTAAGACGCTTTATTTTGGTTGCCCCCTCAATTTGTCATGCAACTGAAGGTTGGGTGAACTTTATTTCAGGCACTTCCATGACCATCAAACATGAAAATAATGTTTGATTGTATTTGAATGGAAGTAATCAAGAATCTTATTAGTTAGCCAGAAAGCTTAAGTCTTTTGTGAAGTGGCTGTTTAGTCTCACGCAAAGAACGGTACATAGGTGAGACTAAACAGCCACTTCACGAAAGACTTTATCAGCACAGACGACACGCTAACTTGGGATTGCAGAGCGCTGTGCATTTGCATTTAAAAGCTACAAACCACACATTTGAAGACAGCGAGGTGAAGATTCTAAGTAGAGAGAAGAGTTGGTTTGAAAGAGGAGTCAAAGAAGCCATTTTTGTGAAAAAAGAGAACCCCTCTTTAAACAGAAATGTCTGGTCTGAGATTCAATCTGCCCAACGTTTACCACAGTGTTTTAACACCTTGGTCAAGCCAATCACATGCTAATCAGGTACTTAACAGTGATGAGGGAGGTGCAGCCAGAAAACAATAGGCCTGATTACTGGGCCATCGTGGAAACAAAGGTCAGTTTCAGGTGAAACTAGGCAGGGTAGACAGCACTCAGGAAGATTCCTCCCTGAGGGCAGGGCTTAAGCGACGCAGAGTAGCTTAAATTTAGAGTTCTCGAACCATTTTCACAATTGAGAATGACTTCCGGATGGGAGCCGAAACGTCTTGAATTTGAAAACATTGTCCAGATGACTACGACTGAAACCTTTTCTACAATGGAACACTCCTGGACGAATGAGGGACTACACCGTGTTAATATTGTTGTTGAAATCCTGAATAGCTGTGAAAATTCTATAGTATCCATAGCCAAACTTATGAAGACAAACTGGAAGCTATTGCTGAAATCCTACCATTGTCTGTGTTTGAATGTTGTCGGAATTTACATGTCGCCAGGAGCATCAATAATTTAAAAATATATATATATATACTCATACTCCAAACAACAAGAGACAGCACACATAGCATGGGGCCCAACAGACCATGCTGATCTGGAGCTGCCCGACGTGTCTCCTACGCCTCTCCGTGCCACGCCATCTTGGTATTGTTGGCTGTCCACAACAACTATGACAATTCACACCACCTGTTCTCTTCTCCTCTCCTCAGCCAACCTTTTCCTCCTCATTTCCTCCATTGTGGGCTCCAAGATGGCAGGGCCTCATACCCAGTTTGTGCAGAGTTTTATGGAGGAATGTGTCGAGTGCCTGGAGCAGGGTAGTCGTGGAAACATCCTGCAGTTCATGCCCTTTACCATGGTGAGTTATGAGCTGAGAGTAGAAGAAACTGGGAGGGGAGGGCCAGACAGGAGGAGATAAGGAGGGAGATGAGTAGCTGTTGTGTCAGCCATTATTGAGAAGGGTTTGGAATTTTGGAACTAAGTGTTTGTTCTGCTGGTTGCAAACACATTTTTAAGGAGAGAGAGAGAGAGAGTATCCAAGGGTAGCAGTAAAATAAATGTCTGTGCAAAGATCCGGGGTCAAAACTTGCCCTCTAAATAACCATGGCCAGACTTCTTTGTGCTTTGAGCAACATGATGCCTGTTGAACTGTTTCTTCAGAAACTCTAGCTGAAAAAATATGGTTATTTGTCTTTTTGTGCATCCAGGTTTCTGAGCTGGTGAAGCTGCCTGCTCTTGCCAAACCTAAAGTTGTCCTGGCCATCACTGACCTGACTCTGCCGCTGGGAAGGAGAGTAGCTGCCAAAGCAATCTCTGCCTTGTAAACTGTGGGTTTAAATTGACCTCAGTACCAAATTGACCCCCTATTGGCCCAGTTTCTCTGGGGGTGAAGTACAAACCCAGCTTAATGTTTTATCTTGTGCTGAGAGAAGCTCTGAACCTGGCCGGATCATCCTTTTTAAAAGGATTGTCTTTGTTGGAAAATAACGTGTTTCTAACCATGTCTCTGTAAACACTGTTTTGCTATGTGTTTTATGTTCTTTTTCACAAAATTTGTAAATAAGTTTAAAAATAAAAACCCCATAATGAAGATCCCCGGTTTCTGCATGTCCGTATTTATTTACTCAAAGTGAGTTTCCCTTATTGTATGTTTAAGGTCATATTATGGTTTGGTCACATTTGGAAGTTATAACAACATGAGATCTGACCGCTGAGATCACAAACCGTGAGTCAGTTGAATGATCACATGCTAGCGAGGCTACCACATGACACTACGTACAAGGGACTTTGGACCATTCTCTGAGTGACAAAAGCTTGTGGTCATCGGGCAGTTGCTCACCACTTGCAACACTTCCTCAAGGAAATCTGTGTGGCAGAAATAATGACACAAAAGCCTCTATTTCACTTTTAGTTGCACTTCTCTATTACAGCATTAGCTTTACTGGAATTTTAGATATAATTTCATTGATGAGACAGCATATGTCAGTGTGACCTTGTGCCTGATGTGTAAACATGCATGGTCATTGACAAAAAGGAACAATTCCCTTTTCAGGAAAGTGGGTTTCTTTTTATTAAAAAATCAAAAAACACAAAAATGTGCAGTAGTTTTTAAAATAAGATTCATACAAACATAATCAGTTACATTCACACATTTATTTAAGCGGTCTCTAAACTCTGTTATGGAGATCATTTTAAGAATAGTTTTTGGACTATTGAAATGTGTGTTTATATAGGTTTGTATCTGTCTGAGATTTTTAGTTAGTGCTATGTAATGTAGGCTTAATAAAGTACTTTCAGTAGAGGTCAGCAGACCTGCATTAAAACAGAAGTTGCCTCAGCTGTCAACAAAAAGAGGACTGAGGGATACAAAAGCTTTGTTATCAAAAATAAATTAAATATTCCATATTTCAATTCCATAAATAAATATATACATATAAATAGATACAAATAATACTATAAATAATAATAAATACATGCCATAATAAAAAAGTGTCAGGATTGGGTACGTTTGGAGCCAAAAGCAGTCCCAGTATGGCACCTATTGGTCAGCTCTCTGTCTCCCCCTCATTGCTCTGGTCCAGACTCCTGAGGCAGCGGACCACGTCCTGCCCAAAGGACTGGAGCTGCACCAGAGTCAGGTGTGCTGCCACCTGAACCTCATATTCCCCTGGTATACGTAAGGCCACAGGCGTTGGTGTGGGCTGCACCACAGACTCTGTTTGGACTATTTTCAGCATCTGCAAGGCACACAAACCACATCATAAAGGTGCCTAAAAATAAGGATAATTTAAGAAAACTGTGATTTAGAAGAATTCCACTACCTTATTGATCTGAATGACAAGGTCTCTGATGTCAGCCAGTAGCCCAGTCACTTTGTCTTTGTTTTCCAGGCGAGGAGAGACAGAGCTCAGTAAGGCCCGGTGCAGCTGAAGACCCTCAGACATATGTCTCAAACTGGTCTCCTGATAGGAAGGAATACCAGCAAACTGGTCATGTTGTCTGTTTTTTTTGTTTTTTTTTATCCTCGTTTAATTTTCAGAATTATTCCCGTAGAAGATTCTTACCAAACTGAAATTTTTGGACACAACTCTGAGTACAGGAGCAGAGGGGATGCCAATGTTGGACGCCATTATCACAAGCTTCGAATTTTCCGAGGAATTGAGTTGTAGGGTCTGTGGGAGAGACATAACATAGAGATGTTATGGATAGATTGCAGCTTAGCATGCAACACATTACCTTGATATGTGCTTGTAGGCCTGTTAACCTGCAAAATACTAAATCTTTCATGAAACAACAGTGGTGGCAGAAGTACTCAGATCCTTTACTTAAGTAAAAAATAGTAATACCACAATGTAATGATTCTCCATTATGTATAAGTAAAAGTCATGCATTAAAAATTGATATATAATTATTATCAGCTAAATGTACTTTAGGTATCAAAAGAAAAGGTACTCATTGTGTAGCATGGCCCCTGTCAGTGTTATATTATTGGATTATTATTACTGATGCATTTACTTGTAAGCAGCAAAGTTATATTTGTTGATGTAGAGCTAATTTTAACTACTTTATTTACTTTTGGAAAGTTTAATCTGGATGATGCATAGTGTTTTATAAGATCATTATAGGCTTTGTATGTACTGCATGTCTAACCTGTAAAGTAACTAGTAATGAATTAAATGAATGTAACATTGTACATGTAGTACAAGTCTAAAGTAGCCTAAAATAGAAATACCCAAGTACAAGTACTTCAAAATTGTACAGTACTTGCAAATGAGTAAAAACTACATGTTAGAGATAACTAACTTAGTTACTTTCCACCACTGTGAAAAAAGCATAAAAGCATGTAAAGTTTTGGCATGCTTAATGCTGGAAATAAATCCTCAGACTTTTTGAGCTTGATGCTAGTTCCTTTTAGCAGTTCACTTGTTTCATTACTTCTTAAACTCAGTGAATATTGGTCCTGTAATGGCTACAAATAGTACTAGCCTATAACTAATAGCTAATAATTCATCACATTTATTTACTTCATTTACAACTTCTCAAATATATAATGCACAGTGAATGCTGCATAGCTAATAATTTAGTAATAAATTAACACATTTTCAGAAATTAACTCAATAAACAGCCTTTCAGACCAATAACAGAGAGAACACAATGCTGACTATCAGGCTCAATCTTGCAGGCAGATGAATCTCCCGCAGCAGCCTTAAAGCTCTATGTAAAACTTTAAATCAAAAGAAACACTGCGCCACCATGACGCATCTGCTATATCTCACCTCTATGTGAATGCAGGATTTGTGCGTGTCGGGAATGGAGAGCAGGATCTTTTTTATTAAGCTGCGGCTCCTGTGTATGATCTCCTCAGACCCCGGATCCTCAACAAGTGTGTTTCTCCCCGACAGGGGTGCGCTGCGGGCGAAGGTGGCCATGTAGCATGGAAGTGCGAAAACTGCAAGAGGAGAAAAATCAAAACCGTCACCGTCGAGGCATCAAAACAATCCCCTTTATACATCCAGCACAACGCGTGTGCGTGTGTGTGACAGAAGAAAGCCTGGCTCTCTCTCTCAGCCGCTCCTCTGTGCTGCAGCAGTGGGCATGACTCCCCGCAGGCTGAATTGCTGCATTAGTTAAGAATAGTCACTGTAATGTGAAACCCAAGCCAAAAGTAACGACGACAGTAGCGACATAGCGATTATGACAGTTTGAGCAGATGTAAAAACAGCAGCAGACGTAAACTTATAATAAATACGCTATTTACTCCTTAAAACAGGTCCAAATGCTTTAAAATTAATTTTGCAATAATACCAGTTAATTAATGCTGATAGATGGTCCAAAGGTTGATCCTGAAAGTTGTAGCTCTCTGCTGTGTCTGAGAAAGAAGAGAAAGCAGCATTATACAAGCATTACCTCACTACTATAGCCTACTCACCAATCAGAATGTTCATGGCCTCTGGTGAGAAATGCTTTAAGTATTGACCTCAAGTGAACACTATCCATTACTTCTAGTACACTAATAGTCATATATATAGCAGGTCCATGTAGAGGGATTTCCCATCATTTGTTCATCTGAAGAAGTCTCATTATGAGTGACAGGCGATTTCCATGAAATAAACACATTTAAATTCAAAGCCCTGTCATTGTTTTAGAAGCCTAACTTACTTGTATGCAAATTGCAGAAGTGATAATGGTTATATTTAGCCTAAGCACAATATTGGATTTTCTGTTAATTAATTTAACAATCTGGGTCTCAAAATAACAGTAAACTTTATTTTTTATATCAATCCCTTAAACAAAATCTGCCACAAATTACTTATTAACAGTATTATTATTATTACTAACATAACATAAAACGAAAATAGTAAAACAAAGATTAACTTATGGAATTAATGAAAAATAGGTTACAGAAAGATGTACCAGAAGGATAAAATAACAAACAAATTAATATAAAAGAGTGAAAGTAGTAGTTTCAGTGTAAGCCTCCAAAGTAACACAACTCAAGACTTTTATTTTGGGAACAGGTATTCCTTCATTTCTGATTTTTTATATTGATGTAACACAGCTTGTAGTTTAAATATGAGTCTAGCCAGTTACACAAAACTCAAAGTCATATATACACAGAGACCTGGAGGAAACAGGCATTTCCTCTGACAGCAGTTAGAGGGGAAATGGAAATAGGAAGTGCTTAAATGCTTTAATCACAATGTCCTCTGCAATCTAGGATTTTTGGAAAGAATGTTTTGTTTTATTTTCTTATGACGTCTGTGGTCATCCTGAGTGTTTTTGGCTCACCGCGATTCTTCTATGGAGAATGACTTGTCAGAAGCCTTGCCAGACTTGTGGCTTTAGCCTTGCCATTAATAGATTGGAAAATTTTACATCTTATAGAAATCAGAAATAGTCGTGATAAACAATATGATGGGAGTGGAAACAACTGAAGTACACACACAGCTGTATTGCCCTGTCTGTAAACAACTGCCCACTGACAAACCTCAAAAAAGATTATTATGACAATAATAACTGCAGCAATTAGAAAGGTCTAAGTTAAGTCTTACCTGAAGCATCCTTGATCCACACAGATGTCCACTGATTCCAGGATGGTGAGTTCATCAGACTTGTAATTATGCTATGAATAGTATGGTAAACGAGAAAATAACAAGGCTTTACAGATACAAGAGCGCTATCTGGTGGAATTATGTGTTTTACAAAATACACCTCAGCTGTGTGGTTACACTCTGCAAAAAGTGTTATGCTTGCATTTCATTCACAAATCTCACAAATTTCAAAGTGCAGTGAAAAACAACAGTCACTAAGGTGAACATAAATTGCTGGAGAAATTTAAAAACAGTGGTTTAACACTAATTTATTTCATACAAATGGGATTTCAGTTCATCCTTCCCTTAAAGGAATAGTTCGACATTATGAGAAATACTCCCATTTAATTTTTTGCCGAGAGTTAGATGAGAAGATTGGTACAACTCTTGAGTTTGTACGCTAAATATGAAGCTACCGCCAGGAGAGGGTTAGGTTAGGTTAGGTTAGCTTAGCTTAGCTTAGCTTAGCTTAGCGTAAAGACTGGAACAACTAGCCTGACTCTGTCCAAAGGTAAAAAAATTGGCCTACCAATACCTGCAAAGCTCAATAATTAGCACGTTATACTTTGTTTAATTCGTACAAAAACTGAAGTTGTAGCTGTGAGGTTTCCAGGCAAGCAATGGAGACTCCAGGAGGTCACTGCCCCCAGCCAAGAAATATATATATATATATATATATATACCCGTGCATGACTCCCCGTAAAACCACGTGTCATTTTTACACTTCCGTTTCTGTACAGAATAAATTAATTAGTGAACTTCAGAGGTGCTGGTAGCCTTATATCTTTTACATTTAGACAGAGCCGGGCTAGCTGTTTCACCCTATTTCCAGTCTTTATGCTAAGATAAGCTAACTGGCTGCTGGCTCCAGCTACATATTTACCGCACAGACATGAGAGTGGTATCTATCGTCCCACTTAACTCTTTGCAAGAAAGTGAATAAGCGTATTTCCCAAATTGTCAAACCACTATTCATTTTACCACCTGAAATTATCCATTAAATCCTCATTTCAAAATTGTAAACTCCAGACGTATAACATTGTGGTGAGAGTTATGTAATCACCTCATAGGTCAATCTTGTGCCTCCATTGTAGCAGATCGGTTTGCTTCATGCTCTGACACGAGGCCCCTTGATCAGTCAGTGTAGCTATGTTACATCTGGCCATGCATGATAGGTTGTGAAGGGAAGCCGTCAAATCTGATCCCTGAAATCTACACTGGTCTGATCTCCAATCAATCCTGCCCATGAAAGGAGGGCATTATTCACTGCCGAGGCCTCGCTCCATGGCCCGGTCAGCGACCCAGTTGAAAACATTATTTGGTTCTAGCGGTGGAACAATGTGGTAGATTGCCTTTGGCTGGGCAAAAGGAAAGACTGCACAGGCATGTCCTGCCTTTTTAACCCTTGAACACAAGCACTCTGATGCTTTATTTCATCCATAACACAGTGTCGACTTTTTATCTCCTTCTTACAACGCTATCATTACAACAAGTGGAAAGATATCTGGTGCATGATTTACATTAGATTTAGTATGCTATGTTTGTAGTCCATGAAAGCCTTGCGGTATTAATAGTAATTTAAAATAAGGTTCTGCAGTGATGAACAATGATTGGCTCTTCAACAGGCATTTAAAAGATGAACCCACAGGTCAATCTGGATGGACTGAAGAGGTCAAAAGGAGTTTTAAGATGGCAGGCAAGGAGAGTATCCACAATGAAAACAGAAAAGGGTTTTACATCACACACATTTACACTCACCTCTTAAATCTCATATTTTTGTGACATACAGCTTCTTTTTCATGTTGGATTACTCAGGTAGCCATAAAAGAACCTGGGTTTAGAGAGCCCAAAGATGGCCATAAAATGACTCAGTATTTAACATGTTAAAGGAAACAGGTTTTAGGGTTAATCCTGGGTCCTGGGACCATGTCTCAGTTTCACAAAAGGTGTCGATATCAAATGTTTTCTGCTTTTGAAACATAAATATTGTTCATCTACAAAGATCTTAGTAGATAAGTAACTGCCTTCTAACTTTTTTAAACTAAAAACATTTGGACGAAAGGAACTGGCACTAACTCAGCTTAACATTAGCACTAGTGTTCATGCAGAACATCAGTCCTGTGAACAGAAACATTTGCCTTCTTATGCTGAAATACCATATGTGTCTCCATTTGACAAACACTAAATTCTACAAAATAAAATGTATATCAGAAACTGCTTAAGAGGGGAGTTTGAGATAATATGCGCTATTTATGGGTCAGATCCAAAGACAAGTTGTTGTGGTTACATGATAAGACTGATAAGACTGTCCAGGATAGATCTCTTTTGAAACCAGGTTTTCATTATCGATTGTGTAATTTCACGCGCAGTGAGAGTTAAGCTGAGCTGTTCTGTTGCTCGGGAAATGACAGAACCAAGGAATTGCAAAATGTGTTTTACATGGAATGTGAGTCCAATTGAGAGGATAGATGTTGAAACCTGGTCTTCCCCAGAGGCAGGAGGTTTAGACAGGAACGGATGTTGCTCAGGAAATGATTTCACAGCAGACATGACATGATGTGTAATTCCATAAAAATTCTGACTCAGATACAAGACACCTTCATCAGCTGAATTTGACATATAAGTACATCTCTCATTTGTAATCTTATGATGGAAATGTATACAGGTTGAAACATTTAATGATAAATCATCCATGTATTCTTTATGTCCCTGGTTTCACAAAAGATGTTCAATCCCTGAGAGTATATCCAGACTGAGAATCTTGACCTACATTAAATTTATACTACTTACTACTACTTAGCAGGTCACATGTAGATGTAGATTTATTGTCCACAGGGCAATTTTAAACATACATATCCATGTACTGTGCAGTAGTTATTTATACATATGCCATGTTGTATATAATGTTCATTAAACCCGTCAGTACTCACATTTCAGCTGTTTCACCTCCTGTGTTTTAGCTATGCATAGTATATTCATGTATACCAGTCATCACTCATTCATATGTCTATAGTACAATTGTAATAGCCATTTACTGTGTAATAGCTGTATAAGTAACCACCTGTATTTGATGTATGCCATTTCAACATTACATTTTGACATTCTATTATAATATGATACATGCTGTATAGTAATAAAAAATGATTTATGGGGATTTATGAGATCACTGAAAATACTGTTACATTGATTAGTATGCTATGGGGGTAACTGCCACACCAGCAAAGTGATTGTAATTTATTAAATATTTTGTTAGTGTAATTTGATTATTTGCAATTTTGTTGTACCACTAAAACACAATAAAAATTGAAGTGGCAAGGGCAAGTTATTCCTGCATTTTTTATCTAATCTTGAGGCCCTGTTTTATAGATGGGCTCTGTGTCAATTCTAGTTTAATACCTTATTATATATTTCAGTCGGTAACATGCTTACATGATACACATTCTTAAACAAATTTGAGTTTAATCAAATTTTCACAAACTAACTTACAGCAAACCTGAGGCAGCTAGTATTCAGGTTGATTTCTGGACTCCAGGCAAAATGGGTTGGCGGAACAGGTGAGTGGAGGTCTCAACAGGGACCCAAAGCTCTTTTGTCCCCAGGGCCCACTAGTGGCTTAATCTGGCCCTGCTGTTAACAAATGCCCTTATTATAAAACACTACTGTTTGCTGCTATGGCTGTGTTTTTGGTTCTGTATGCTTCTAGTGTGCACTGTGTGTTGTTGCTGATGTACATTCCTTAAAAGTACAAAAGCATATTTGACTAATAAATGCTAATCTTAATGTGAAAACATTAAGATAAAGGCATTTATTTTCATCACACTTACACACTTTCCACGACAGGGGGAGCTGTGTAATACAAAATGAAGCTGGGACCTCGAAACAGTGTTTTCTCCTTAGACAGCTCTGATCATCTGTCTTTTGTCTCTGGATCACCCCCTCAGACCATCTCAGAATATTGACACTCACCCAAAGGATGTCGATGTCACTCTCCTGAGATACATCATATTAGGTGTCACTTACCTTTTTTGGCTAAAAGAGGAAATCAGGTGCCCACACAGGCCCTCACTGGGAGATCCCATGTGATCTCCGAGCCTGGAAACATTTTCACCTGCAACCCAATCCCAAACAGGGCTGCGCTCTGTAGGATTGGATGCGTCACCTTATCCCCCACTTTGTGTCCCATTACCCAGCAGTTGTAATGCTCACACCAGTGTAACGTGTCTAAGGTAGCAGGCGGGCAAGCTGAGCTGGCCTGAAATTTAAATTAACCTCAGCAACATTTATGTGTGCTGGGGAACAGAGGTGTTACATTACCAGTACCCTTACTCCCGCCATGCACACACACCTGTCGTACATACAGGTGAACAAAAGACATGCATTAGCTGAAAGAAATACAGAGTCACACATGTCTGTTACTAGTTTTATGTTTATCTGCTCTAGCGGTGAGCCTCCCTTAACAGTGGCTGGTTTCAAAGCCTGCGTGAGAGTCTGTTATCAGAGGAAAGAGGGAAGGAGGGAGCTGTGTGTGTGTGTGTGTGTGTGTGTGTGTGTGTGTGTGTGTGTGTGGCAGGAAATGTCAGAGAAAGGCTTACCATCTATTTTTCAGTACTGTTGAACCTCCTGCTCGTCATGGGAGGCTGTACCTGGGCTTCCTTAAGATTAACTCTGTCAAGATCAATATCATTGTTTTCTGTAAAACAAACTCAGCCTGTTAATAGAAACTATGGAGCATGGATACTGTTAAAGGTGGGGTATGCAATTCTGGAGAAATCCAATACCATGACAAATACCATGATATAGAGCAAACAGCGACACAACAAGTAATGTAACTAATGTTAGCTAGGTTGTGGGTTAACAAACTGTCCCTACAGTTGCTGCTGTGAAGCTAACAGCCAGAGAAGACGAGATGTTTCCCAGAGCCAGCAGACCAGTTCCAGACAGCGATACTCACAATTGTCCTGCTGCTATAGCTAACATCACAACAACAGCATATCTTGGCAAACTAGAAAGTAAGCTGAACGTCTGTGGGCAAGTAAATTAAAATTACCTGGCACACAAATCATGGCTGGAATGGCTGGAATAGTGTTGAGTTGCTCAGTCCGAGCCACTTTGTTTGTTTCCCATTTACAGAGCCAGGGCTGTGTCCAAACAACAGAAATAAGAAGCTACAGCTAGCAGCCGCTTAGCTTAGTTTAGCATAAAGACTCGAAACAGGGAGACAGCTAGCCTGACTCTATTGAAAGGTAGCAAAATCCACCTACCAGCATGGCTAAAGCTCACTAATTAATTACTAATTAATATTATATATTAGGACAGATTAAACAAACGCGATGTAACGTGTTAGTTAGTGAGCTTTAGAGGTGCTGGTAGGTGGGTTTTGTTACCTTTGGAAAGAGCCAGGCTTGCAGTTTTCTCTTGATTCCAGTCCTTATGCTAACATAAGCTAACCGGCTGCTGGCTGTAGTTAGACATTTGTGGTACATACTTGAGAGTGATATTAATCATCTTGTCTAACTCTCTGCAAGAAATAGAATGATGAATGATTCCCATGATGTCAAACTATTCCTTTAAAGACTGAGTGCTGCCTTTGAGAAAGAGGCAGTTTGAGGATGAGGTGGAACTGACTTTGGCTGCCACTGTGAGCACTCTGGACCCTAACTGAGCAGCCTAAGGGCATTTGGAAAGTGCTTTACCCAAGCAAGGGTAAGGCAGGCAGCAGAGAAGGGGGCAGCTGATCCCCTGTGGCATTCTCCCTTAATTTCTCCTCTAGAACTGGGTCACACAAGATGATGGGTGCATTCCCAGACTTTGTGCACAGTGTTTTTATAGCCATCATAAATCATTTAGTGGTCTTGCTCTGCTCTAGAGGCATTTGTGTGTCTGACACAGGGAAATCCTTGTTGACAAACCATCAAATTTCATTATTCAAGACTGCACTGGGTTACCTTGCTCTGTGGAAAAGAAAAGAGCATATCTTAGAGCACAGTCTGATGTGGATTAAATTATGTCTCCACTCAAACACATTTCCCTTTTTGTGGTCTCAGGTTGTATTGACAATTTGTTTAGAGGAGACACAAAAGCACCTTCCTCTTTGCCACGGTCTGGTGAAATAGGAGATTCACATCCCTGGCATCTCTTTCAAATGGACCAGCAGGTCATGGCCCCATAAATGTTATTTGGAAAACCCATGGGAGTGACCACATCAGACAGTATGACTCCCAGAGGCATCTTGTGTGATTATTAAAGGCATGAGAGATAATGAAAAACAGCACAGAGGAAGAGGCTCTGTCTAGATGACTGGGTATGATCATGAAGGACTCCTCTGTGTTCTCTTATTTACACTGGGTGAAGAGGTGAGGTGTTTGCTGAAAGGCTTTTCCTACCAGAATATGAAAAACTTGTCCCTGTTTAAATTATAAATCTCTCTCACTTTCTATTTCATGATGGCTGAACTGCAGTAACCTCTAATTATCTGCTCCTCAAATCAGCCTTTTCTGACAATTAGACAATATTGCATACAGGGTTATTGGATTGTGACTGAAGATTGGCATGTCAACATTAGCATATTATGCTGAGGAGTAATTCCAGAGCTGCAGTGTTTTTCTGGTACCAGGTAGGCATTAAATGCCATGTAAAGTTTGCTTCTATCAGGTAGCTAACAAGACTCAAATCTTCCATCACATCTGGGCGACAATGAGTTTTGGTTTGTTCCCTCCTCACAAACTTACAATATCCTACGTCCATGCATTTGCTAAATAAACTTTAACTTTCAATGGGCTAACATGGGCAAACATATCAGGACAATGGCTAATTAAAAGAAAAGGATGTGTCTCTTTATGTGCAGTGTAGAGTACTGCATGCTGCATAGATCATTTAGGGATCCCACTGGTTATGGGGTTGAGCTAGCAGGGGTTTCCTGTCAAATACTCCTAACATACAGAGGCAGCTTGGAGGTTTGCGGTTCTCATCAGTATGGAGCTCTGGTACAGTAGCTTCTATCAAAAACATCACAGAATATCTGAGGTGTAACTGATCACACAGCAATCTGATTCATCAGCACAGTGAGCTGAATATGCATTTGCTAAAGAGTGATTCCATTTCTAGATGCTGTATCATGCATTTTTTCATCTTTTGTGAGACAGTTGAGTAAGAAAAAACCCCAAAACAATTATTTAAATGGAAAACATAATTTTACTTAGAATATACTGGTGAATATCGTAAGGGTTTTAATGGAAAACAGTTGTACATGGAGTTCCTCATACTAGTGTTGCTTTTTCCCATTGTTCAAATTGCTGTTTGACGTTGTCTTCTGAATCGTCTGTGTGTGAGCGAGGTGCATCAAGGTGCATGCACCACTGGATAAATCCCATTTGTATCCCATATTTGCAATTCGCCAAAAACATGCCGCTGCTTTTACTTTGTTAGTGCGCAGACTAGACCATCAACTCAGCCAACAAAAACCCCTAATGGGCTGCTGAAAGATAAATTATTTATCTGGGCTAGGTTGCATCGGCCTGGTTTTCTTGTGTAGGCACATGTCTTGTTGCCCACCTTGACTCTGTGACAACAGCTGGTAGAAATCATCTGAGACTGATGATGACTTTGTAGTTGCAGGTTGTAGCTCCATCCTGTTTGGTGTGGGTTACCACTTCAGGTCCCATGTGTAGCTCCATCAGCCCTATACTACAGTACTAATGGTGGAAGACTCCTCTGACTTGCCCTGGCTCCTAGGCAACGACTTGAGATACTCCAGGTGTCTGCGGGCGTCCTCCTGATTAGCCCGGACATAGTAGACCAGGTAGGAGATGACCATGGTGAACCAGCCGAACATGACGACCAGCATGGCCACATCTGTAGTCCGCTTCATCACCACACATAGGTCTATGTCTGGTGCCAACAGGAAGGCAAGTCCTTGAACTCCTATTTCCTCAGGATCTGAAGTCTGGCACACAATGCCCGTTAGCGACGCAGGCTCCAGGTCCACATGGGGCATGGCCATCTGCAAGTTGCAGTCACAATGCCATGGATTGTTTGTTAGGTTGGCGCGAGCCCGCAGGCCCTCAAAGGCATCAGGGTTAAAGTTTACTAACTTGTTAGAAGAAAGGTCTAAGAACTGTAGTGAGGAGCCCAGGCCTCTGAATGCCCCTGATTCTAACTGGCTTAATTCATTGTGTGATAGATCCAGTTCAACCAGGTGGGGAAAACCTGCAAAAGCATTCGTTGGGACTGTAGTGAAGAGGTTGAAGTCCAGGTAGATGCGTCGTGTGTCATTGGGGATATCCTGGGGGATCTCTGTGAGCTGCAGATTGCTGCAGCGTACCGTTTTGCCGCCATTCTCGCTCTCAGAGCAGTAGCAGCTCTTGGAGCAACTAGTGGCAGCATGGTGGAAGCAGAAGGTCATTAGCACCAGGCTGTGCAGCAGCAAACACATGACCACTGAGTGGCGCAGTAGCCAGTCTGCAAGTAGGGACATCGTGGGATATGGGCATACTCCAGGAAGGACCACCTGGGCGCAGGAGGTGAAGTCTGCATCAACCTCCCCAGTAGCTGTTGAGCCTATTACATAAAAACAACAGAAAGTCACATTAGCAGTGGTGGGAAGACTACCATTTGAAAAAAAGAGTGCAGATTGTACTGTGAAATACTTTTCTCAAAGAAAACATGGGTGATAAGCAATGTTCTTCAGAGTCCATAGTGTTATTTAACGGAGAAATGGGTGGTACAATAGCTTGTCTAATTGCAGTGAGAAGGCAGCGGGAATGCTGCATGCTCATTCCAGCATGTTGTTGGCCAGAAACAACTTCACTTCTGTTGTATTTCTAGGAAAGTCTAAGGATCAAACTTTCCCTTCATACCATCACAACAAACAAGCTCCAAAAATCCTTTGGTGTCACTGTGCCTCTTTTATAATTGACATCCCTGCGATGCAGGGCTATTTCAGTACACAGAGACTGGCATTAACATAGTGATGTGACACCACAAAGAACAAAATGTTCTTAACAAAACATATAACCAACTAGATTGTTCATGGAGTTGTATATATATATATCATTTCAGTTCTTTCTAAAACTATATCTGCCATTCTGATGCAACCATTTTAGTGAAAGTGACTATTAAATCTTGCTTGGTGTCTGTCCAGCTATGCAGTCATTAGTCCATAAGGTAATTTAGTCAGAAGTGCAAGTAACACAGGTAAAAGCTTGTCTGTGTGTCCCGTAAATTACACTTTATATTTTGTATGTAAGCCTTTGAAAATAGCAGGTCTTCCCACCCTAACACACTTCATTAATAGCTGATCAAGGCTACCTCCTATCCTGTTACTAATCCTCTTAAGGAAAAACTCCTTAAGTCAGTGTAGCATCAGCGTTGGCCACCCAATCCTTTTGTTGGGGTAAATGCTAATGCTATAAACAGCAGCAAGGCCAACAAAACAGACAATGTGATGGCCTGTCTTCTTTGAGACAAAAAGAAACCACCGAGTTTAACCAGACTTCTTAATTTCTTCAAAATGGCTGGAGACTGGGTAAGATCCACTTACCAAGATTAAAAAATGAAATCGATCTCTAAGTACCTCTACGTATCACATGACGTTGGGGGGTAGAGGACAGAGTGTAGTGGCAATGGTGGTGTGTATGTGTGTGTGAGGGGGACGGGCGATTTGTCTACGAGACACAGCTAATAACACTCATTGTGTTACGCCCGTTTAAGAGATGCCTGCCAGACAACCCCAATAATGAGCCATGGAGGAGATGGAGACTGATGCACCAGAGCAAAGCACACATGAAGCCTCTGCTATTAAGAAGCTCTGACTGCTGGAGTTTGCCTCTCTCAGACATTAGATGTTAATCCAGATATCTTCATTGAGGTGAAGCAACTTTCAAAAGATTTCCCTCTACACTTTGTGTTAGCAGGGTGTATGAGAAAGTAAAACAACATGACAGAACACCCAACAAAATAAAACATCTTGCCTAAAGTTAATGAGTAACATTATGCTCCTGTAAAGGCTGTACTTTTCCCATCACATGGCATGCCAGTATGGCATTTTGCTGAGAGATAATGGGGGAGCAGAAGTAGAAGGCTGGTGATGGAGGAGGAGAAAGCATGTGGGCAAGGATGGAAATTGGACACACCAGCACAGGGTTGTGAGAGAAAGAATGTTATTAAGAGGATTTAAGCAGAGGGGTAACATTACAATAACAACACAGAGAACAGTGTGTGACACTAATGAGACATCAAGGAAAGGAGCAAATGTTAGTAAGTCAAAGGGACAGTTGATGAGGACAGCTGGCAGTGAAAGAACAGGGGGGAGAGGAAGGAGAGGTGTCATCTGTGGATGGGATAAACAATCGAGGGTGTAAACCTCATGAGTCGCAGGGTGGGGCACCAGTACAAAAAGATTTTCAATCGAAATTTTCCATCCAAAATATGCTTCTCAATAACATCATTGGCAAAAAAGAGTCATTTTACTAATTGTCTATACCTTATAACAAATATAACCCATCTTACAGCCATATACTCTAAATGCAATAAATCAGTTGGCCTCTAAATCAGGTGATGTCAGTTGTCCTAAAGTCATTGCCTACCTCTGTGATAAATAACTCTCCTGCTTTTAATTTAAGCAATAAATACAGTGCTCTTACAGCCAAAGGTCAGTCTCTCACTTCATAAATTCACTTCTGTCAGTGCTGTACTAACAAGTCTCTGGGACCAATTATATGACCAGCAGCAATTTGTACTCAAACCCAAACAGGAGACGGCATTAAAATGCAACCCAAATTTAATATGTTAATGTAGGTTATGACATAGTGTTTTTCATGCATGAATCTAACTTCTTTGTGGCATCACATCACAGCTGTGAGCAATGCATGAATGGCAAATAAGATGCTGTTTTTTTAGTTATCAATGGGGTGGGGGGTGTGACAAAAAGGGAAACAGGAACATAAAGCATCCTTGACATCTTTAACATGAAACACAGGCTTTTAATGCAGCTGTAATCATATTTCAGTGCTTTAAGCTCTATCCACTCCCGACCCGTTACTCAATGCCAAGCTCGATTACTAAAGATGCTCTTTTTGTTCCTTAGAGTGCAACACTGTGCTTGGCAGGTTTCCATTGGACCTGAAGAGCCCATTTTTCCACATAGAATAATCTAATTGAGTTGAACCTAGAGAGCAACATGCATAAGCACACTGTTACAGAAGGACAGTCAGCTCTTTCAATAGTGTAATAGCATTTAATGTACAGTATGTTTGATCTCATAGTTACTGTAATTTCCATGTCCTTAATACAAACTTGACAACATTGATCTAATGAATTTATATTAATCACAACACAAGCTGAGGACATTTAAGATGCAAAATTAAAGCCTAACAGTGGATTAGGTATCAGTTCCTGCTCAAATTTAAATTCTACTCATAAGCAACAAGCATCTGGTGGGAAATTAACTGAAAGGAAAGGAGATAAAGGCGATGCCTCCTGGGAACTGATACCCTTGTTAAGTTTGTCTTTCATCTTGTTGTAGTCAGCACCATCCGGTGCTTGTTTCCAGCACCAATCACATTTAGAAACCCGCATTAAAACTCGAAAACAGCAAACTGACGGATTAAAACTGTGTAGATGCATGCAATATATCCCAAAGAAAACACATGCGTTTTGATCAGTAACAGACACACACACACACACACTCACTCACGTCTTTGCCGCTTTTCCTCTCCTTTTCATGATGTGTTTCTTAAAAAGTGCCCAACAATAAGCTCGTCCAGCAGATCAGAGCGCTCCCGAGGAGGCGGTTCGGTCAGTGTTTCGGTCCGTTTCCATCAGGTCCTCTTGCAGCTCGTTAAACTTGTGCTGAGAACCACGAAGCGCCACTGGAAATGCTCCTATAGTTCAGGACTCGCGCAGTGCTGCCTTTTAGTTTCCACGCAACCAGAAAACTAGGCAACATTGCTGGTGCCAGCGCGAACTGACGAGGACGCAGCGCAACTGCAAGACTCTCACTGACGGCGGTGTCTCACTGACTGATCCTGGATATGACAAAAAATATATATATCAAGGTAAAGTTTAAAATGGCAGACACATGGCGCGCAATGCATTTAGACTGAAAGCCTCAATGGCTGGATGAATGACTGCTGGAAGGACCTGGGTGTTGGCAATGCATTAATGCAAATGTACACATTCTTTCTTATGCATCTGTTGATTGCTGTGAGTGAAGTGGATTTAATGTGCATGCATCAGGTGCCATTAAAGTGAGCAATCCCCCCTCCCCACATACACACACACCCACTCGCTCTCTCTTACACACACAGAAGTGATCTCATACACAGTGCAGTGCTCATACATAGAGCGGTTGGGTTGGCAGCCTACACTAATCATTTCTGATCTGAAGCTTGTTGTTCCAAACATGCAGCCTGGCTGCCAGGGCGGTGGATCTTTGGCCGTCTCCGGGCCCTTTTCCTGCCTGCTGCCAGCCGATAAGGAAGCCCAATCAAATCCACTGTGAAAACAGACGTGCATGGGCACTGGCCTGGGCGAGTCTGCCAAGCAGCCAGTCATAAGGTATTAATGGAATTAAAATCAATAAAGTGGGACACTCCACCCAAACTCCTTCCCTGGTGCTCTGGAATGACAGACTGTGGATGGGTCTTTCTTTCTTTCTTTCTTTCTTTCTTTCTTTCTGTAGTATCATAGACTGTCTATTGTGACCAGGTAGAGTGAAATATTACCGCTGTCATATTTTTTATGTCCCTGTGTAATGCGCCTGAAAAGGAAAATTCTAGTACTTTACAACTTTTTGTCTCAGTCTTGGACAATGTTAGCTGTAAGCACTGAGTGAAAGGCTGGATTTCCAACAGGGCAGCTGCCCCGGGGCCTTAGACCATCAGGGGCCCAAAGAGCACAGCTCATTTTTGCGCCGGGGTCCACTTGTCATGTAATCCGGCCTTAACTGCATGAACCATTTTCTAATTATCAATGGGTGTGCGGATAACAGAAAGGAAAACAAAGCATCCTTCTTTTACTGTATATTTTACTTGAAACGCAGGCTTTTAATGCAACTCTAATCATATTTCAGTGCTCATTTGTTATATCATAGACTGTTAATATATAGTGAGACCAGTCAGAGTATTGCTGTTCTCTAACATATCTTTTTCATGTCCCTGTCCTTATCCCTGTCTCATTTGGACAATTTATCTATAGGTTGGCCAAAGATTGTACTGCACTTAACACCATTACTTTAGGGATTTCATGGGCACACTGCTGGGAACAGTTTACAGTCATGGTGGAGCCAAATGGATCCAAGTGTCAAACCAGTTCCTTTAACATCAAAACACATTTTTGTTTGTCACTTTGGACCATCTCAATCCCTTGTCATTATGTTGGACTTCTCATTTGGGCCACATCTCTTGTTCCCCTGTAAACCAACAGATTAACCCGCAGGAGTTGTAGCTCCACAATGCAAACGGCAGTCATATTGGGTTTATTGGGCTGCTACGTTTTATGTTTATGTTTGTTTAGCCCTTCAAATAATTGCTTAGCTGATTAAGTTTAGGTTGAACTGTTTACAAGTCAACTGAGGTTTGTATTTCTTTGGTCTAATCTGACTATGTTGTAAAGCTATTTCTTCATGTCTGCTACCTCTACAGTGAAGAGGGTGATCACAGTGTTACACTAACCTATAGATATATTGGTCAAAGTCAAAACCAAAACAGAATCTTTTAATGTTTTCATGCAGATTTTACTTTGGTATGTCATTGTAGGGTTGATTGATTGATTGATAAAACCACCATAATACATTTGTGTAGTGTCAGTCCCCATGAGAAACACATAACTTGTTGTTCATTGTTGCTGCTCTACATTCACTCCCTTTACAACCCTGAGGTTATGAGGCTGCACTTGTCAATTAGAAGAAGATCAGCTAGGTGGAAGAGCATATGACAGTGAAACAGCAGAAAATAGGATTACTTTCCTCATCTACTGAGGAGAGTGCACTAGCAGTCAGTCTTTCCCAGCTTTATCAGATTAGTTCAAATGCTCCGCTGTGGTTGGCAGCTAGACGGGGGCTGTATGCATTATCAACCAAGCATTAGACCTGATATACTACACTTTCAAGTGGATCAAAGTGTCTTTTTTCCTCCTTTTCTCTACAGTCTCTCAAAGCGGGCTCAGGCGTCCTCTCTGTTACTCTGATACCTGTGCCGGGGGCATACCTGCAAGCTAACATTAATCCATAAAGCCAAAGTGCTGAGTGGGAATTTGGCTGAGAAAATACTAGTACCAAAGTTTCTACAATGTCACCTTAACAGGGTGGGAATGTTTTGCCATTAGCCTTTTCTGTGTGCTCTGAGTTGCAGTGGAACAAAAGGATCCATAATAATGAGATCTCTCCCTTTCTTTCTCATTTTCTGTCCCACTTTGTCTTGTCTGCTCACAAAAACACGCATACATGCACACGTATATACTTAAGCGCACACACAGACACACACACACACTCTGGCTCCCAGCTTACTCCTCGTCCCTGAGTGAGATCAAAGTCCTGCCTTGTCTTTGTGAATACAGTATTACCTTACTTTATTTATTTATTTCCTTACCTAACTTGAACCTTTTAATCAAAAATTGTGAGAAAGGTGTATTAAAAGGAGTTCCCTGCTACTGCCAGTAACAGGGGGGTCACCTCACCTCATCTTCCCTGTGAAGAGCCTTGTCTTTGAAGTCTGATATCATTGACATTAAGGAAGCAATGGACTGGTAATATGAAAGTGTTGTAGGTATTCATTGATCCTTGTTGAGTTCCCCACTGTCAGAGCTATGATTGGCTAAGTCTTTTTAAAAGCTTCCAACAACAAGTATTGGACTCTTGAATCTTAAGCAGTCTAACAGTTGTGGAGATATTTCATTCAGAACCAAAAGTGTCATCCTCATGGTGGTTAGAGGAAAGATCAGGGCATCACCAAAGTTAGTAAGCTTTATCCTCTGTGGAACATCAAAATCTGTACAAAATTTCATGGCAATCCATTCACTAGTTGTTGAGATATTTCAGTCTAGGCCTAAGTGGTGGACTAACCAACAGACAGACCAACATTGCCATCCATAGAGCCATACAGCATGGCTAAAAATTACTATGAGTCAGTCAGTGTGAGAAGAGAAAAACACGAGGCTGAACAGCTCAAAAGACACTATATGACTGGGGCTCAAGGGGTTTTGATGCATTGACTTGAGTTGCTAGTTTGGTCAGAGCTGACCAGACTAATAGGGAACCTAATGGTGTCTGAACCTCACTGATACATGACTGACACATGAACGATTTATGCATACATCAACTCATGTTTAGGTTAATACTATTGAGGTCATGGTAGTCTACAATATATTTCACTCTGCCAGCTGATGAAGCCGATTAATCCAATCTGCTTCTTTTGTTGAATCTATGTGACCTTGTGAGCTGAAGAAAAACTGTTTTTAAAAAGTGAAAATAAAGTACTTACTCTGCATACTGTGAATATAAGGTGTTCCATTTCCTGCAGATTTATAGCTGTTATATTTGTGAAACACCTTATGGTAGCATTTCTTACAACAGGTGTGAACAATCAACAAAGTGGCGTCCCTGATTGTGATGTATGGCATCTTAAATGTTAAGTTGTTATAGTTGCCTGCAGCTGTCTGCCAACACAGGATAGAGGTGGTTGAAGTTGTTTTCCACTGCCCTTTTAAAGTAATTAATAATTCTTAGTACTCCATTGTGTTTCTCAGACATATTCACAATGACAGCCAGGGAGGGGTGTTCACCTTAAAGGTCATGTTATGGACCTCCAAGGACATGACCCAAAAAATCGTTCAATGTTGTAAATGTTATGGGTTTACTGTAGGTGTTATTTCCTTCCCCAAAAACATTTGGGACGTCTGCATGATATGTCAAAGGTTTAAATATTCATGAGTCACATCTTAAAGAATGTTACCAGTGCTTTTTATTTGTCATCTAGGTTGCTCTTCTCATTTATATTTTTCCTGTGAGCATCTGCACACATTCAGAACAACTTGAACTACTGCGATTTGTTTTTCTACTTTTAACAGTTTGCTGCCATGCAGTCATTTTATCTGTCACACACCTGGAAATTGCATGAGCTAAATGCCCACAGTGAACACGAAGCTGTAATTTCAGTTTCAAGGTTTCTCTTTTTTGTCATTATTTCATTCTAGTTGAGTGTTTTCATATCAGTACCCACATTACGCTCTACATGCTCTACTTCCTGTCGATCATCTAACACCCACAGGAAGAAATGGGACTAATCTTTGCTTGGAAATAATTACTCAGAAACACTGAGGGGAACTCAAGCTAATTCACTTAAGAAACTCGTGATGGAGCAAACTCCAAGGGAGAATACACATCTCCAACTCTAACACAGTGACATTTCTCAAAGAACAACCTTTATAGACATTTTGGGTTAAAGGCTCAAGTTGAAACATTTAACCAATTCATTGGAGGCAGAGGTGTTATTTGACTCATAAGTGTCTACTCTTGCCTAACAATATTTATTAAATATACTGTTTAGTTCTATATTTTGGGAAATACTCTTACTCACCATCTTGCTGTGAGTTAGATAAGAAGATCGATACCACTCTCAAGTCTGTACACTAAATATGCAGTTATAGCTAGGAGACAGTTAGCTTAACTTAGCATAAAGACTGGAAGCAGATGATACAGCTAGCCTGGTTCTGTCCAGAGATGTCCCGACTATTTATGGTTTTACGAGAGGTTTTGTGATGGCAGACTGGCTGACAACAAGAGTTCAGGAAATCACTGCATCCAGCCAAGAAATAGTCCTGCACATAACCCCTCGTAAAACCACAAATTGTAGTTTTTACATTTTGGTTTTAGTATGGATTAAACAAACGAGATATAACGTGTTAATTAGTGAGTTTTAGAGGTTCTAGTACCTTTAGACAGAGCCAGACTAGCTGTTTCCCAGCTTTCAGTCTGTATGCTAAGCTAAGCTAAGTGCTTCCCGCCTGTAGCTTCATATCTAATGGGCAGATATGAGATGGGTATTGATCTTCTCATGTAGCTCTCAGCAAAAAAAGCAAATAAGTGTATTTCCAAAAATGTCGAGCTATTCCTTTAAGATCAAGTAGTGGCAATTCAGTCTGACTATCAGGCTAAGGTAGTCCCAAATATGAGCTAATTAAAGCGCATGTATGTCAAAACCCACAGTCTAATGTCAGTGTTTTCAAATATGTCCTATGTTTCAACATGAGGCCGGTATTTTCAAATGTATCCACTTTTGAGAATATTTTCAGAGAAACTCATATATCTTTGACTTGTCTTTGGTGGATGGAAAGCTAAAATGAAGAAAAAAGATGCATGTAGAAAATCCTCCTTATCTCTGTAGACTGTCATATATCTTTTACACAACCAAAGTTCTCTTGTGGAAGAAGCTCTGACACACCTGTCAAGTGTTCAGTCGGAAGCAGCAGTTGTTTACCTGTCACCCTAATATCTGTAAAGCAGCACTATCCTTGTATGACACAGGACATCAAGCGGCACCAAACAGCCCGTTTAGACATCAGCAGATCTATGAGACATCAAGTTACTTTCTTCCCCACTTCCCCAACAGTCATGCTGTATCAGGACTCAGAAAACATGGGGCCATCAATAAATAAACAGGAAAGCAGGTGGTACTGAGAACAGGTGTCCATCTACTTTGCTAATGTCTCTCAACAACATGAGATGAGTGACTATTTCTGGATGCTAAGTACTTAGTATTCCCTGTTTCATACTGCCCACTAGTACTAGATAAGAGGAAGTCTGTGTGTGAGTGTATTATAGGGTTAGAATAGTAATGGTTGCATACAAAAAATATGTAACTGTATTCTCTTAAATTACCAGAAAATGATGCATCCTGTAGATAGATACATTTTAAAAAATACCTCTTCTAGAAAAATGTATCAGAAGCCAATGGACAGTCTTCTACATCAACATAACATAAATATGCTAAACTACTTAGTTTGTCAGATGTTATTGTATGTACCAGTTTACCTTTAAAATGAATATTTCAACATTTTGGGAAATATGCTTATTTGCTTTCTTGCCAAGAGTTAAAAAAGATAGATATCACTCTCCTATCTCTTTGTTAAATATGAAGCTACAGTCAGGAGACAGTTAGCTTAGCTTAGCATACAGACTAAAAGGTGGAAACAGCTTGCCAGGAGTGTAAAAACTACAATTTATGCTCTTAGGGAGGGTTATGTGCAGAACTATTTCTTGACCGGGGCGTAGTGACTTCTTGGAGTCTTGTTGTCATCATGAGGTAGCCAGGCAAAACCTGAACAAACAAACAAAAAGTGTTGTTTTTACATTTGAGTTTTTGTACAGATTTAACAAATGAGATGTAACATGTTCATTTGTGAGCTTTAAAGGTGCTGGAAGGCTGATTTTGGACAGAGCCAGGCTGGCTGTTTCCCCTGCCTCCTGCCTAAAAGTTAGCTAAAGGCTAAACTGTCTCCTGGCTGTAGCTTCACATTTAACAGACACACATGGGAGTGAGATCTTATCTGACTGCCAGCAATGAGTATTTCCCAAAATGTCAAAACTATTCCTTTTATATGGTAGAAAAAAATTAAAGTAGTTTGAATACTAAATTCGGCTAATCCTTTAGATCATGCTTCAGATTACAGTTTTGATGAGGTGGTGGGATATTTTTTGAAGGTAATAGTGAATTCTATCTTCCAAAAGACTCTCAACACTGCTCCAGTTCACAATTCTTCTGTACTATATTAAGAAAGGTACAACATTTACAGCCTAAATTGTCTCTCTTGTCTGGTACAGAGGAATCAAAAATATTCTTTTGATAAGGTATCTTATCCAATCCCTGTTGTACGTGTGAAAAGGGGAGGACAGCAGCTGGCACATTCTTTTATATTTCTTAAAAGAGATCAATCATTCTTTCCGGCTGAAGATACCAAGTGCAAAATCAAACTGTAATGTGCGTTTGCACCTTCATTCATGTGTGCAGTTGTGGGTGTATTTGTGTATATACACTCCACTACATCCACCGGACTACAGCTCAAACTCCTCAGTCCTATTATTATCATGCCAAGGTCAGATGAGTGGGCACCATAGCAGAGGAAGACAGATAAGAATGGTAGAACGGTTAGATGAATCATGTTACTGTATTTCCATTGACTGATTGGACCAGAAATGTAACGGTCCATGTTTATTTAGTATTGAATAAAATCCTCTGTCTTTTCTCTGTAGTGCTTTCTTAAATCCTGCACTTCTGAATCTCTTTACATCAGCTGAACACGGTAAGACATGAAGGAAAGCGTTGCGTGATGCTACATAGCTGCAGAAACACATCAGCTGAGGGCTATCATGAAACTACAACAGCACACTTCTGGGGTAATAAACCCATTAACCACTAAATAGCTTTGAGGCAGCTATCATGTACAGTGTTTATGCATGTGTGACAGAGAGACTGAAGGAAATGAGTGAGAAAGACAGAGGTGCAGGGGGAGAGAATATTGATAAATTGATCAATTGAAATTGAACACTTCAGGAGGGAGCACTGCACTCCCAGAAAACATTATAGAACACTTTCCTGCAAGTCAATTTTTGTACATTCCCTTTTTCCTCCCAATTTGGAATGGCCTGTTCTTCCATTTCTTCTCTTCGGCTGAGAAGTGTTTAGAGGGAAAGAGACAATGTAGACACACCAGCCAGGACACAATCTCTCACCAGCTTCGATGGGGCTAAGCCAACTGAACCACCTCAGCAGTGGTAAGCTTGTTGTGGTGAGTGCTTGTTTGTCTGAACCATCCGGGCGGCCCAGTCAGCCAGTCAGTGTATTTCTATAATGGATTTTAAAATGTACCTTTAGTTCTGACTTAACTGGTATAAATATATATCTTGAACTGTATCAGTGACTACCGTTGACTGGTGAATTAAAAGGTATGCATAGGTATGCGAGCCTACTATTTCCTTGTTATTGTACATCTAACAAAAATCTTCAGTACTAAAAGTATTTTCTTTCCTGTTTGTAAGAAGCAGCTGTCACCCGCTGATACAAGTACCTTGGGTGTTGATCATAGACTGTATAAACAGTGATGGTGTTGATGAAAACTTCACTTTTCAGAAAGGTGTTAAATTATTTGGTGTAGCTTCAAGACAAGATGTTTCTCTGATCTCTGTAAATTATGCAGGATAACATAGCTAGCTTATTATTCAAAGAATATGGTAAAGCTTTAAAAAGTGCTATATAGTAGCTTGTGTGATACGCCATCAATAAAGACTGCCCTATGACTTGGTAACCAATTGATTTAGACATATACAATTTTATTATGGAATAGAATGAAATTGTATGGACAGACCCGAGGACAGATAATAGACTGTTGATATTTGGTCTAAACCCAAACTCATATGTGTATAAAACATCAGTACTCTCTCTGAGCCAAACTGTATGTTGCTCTTGACAAAATCTCTTTGTGCATTATTAAGAGCCGTCTCTCTCTCTCTCATTTGCCACAAAAACCAGCAGATGTGATGACATCAAAGACAAACTGTTTATGGTTAAATTTGGAGGATATAAAAAATATATCCATTTTAGCTTAATGTATTTTAATTATTATATGAGGCACAATCTAGTCAATAATTTGATGAGGCCTAACCGTAATCTGTTTCACATATGGTCAAAAGCTTGAGAAGCTCTTTGATGAAAGTGTGTATTTAATAATATCTGAATCTTCTGAAAGACAAAAAAGAGCTGTTTGTCACAGAATTTTCATTTTACTATGTGGCTACACACTGTATATGTACTGTACATACAGTGCAGCAAAATGAAACAATGCATATGACGTTAAAGTGCTGACTTCCAGGTTTAATGGTGTTTACATCAATATCCAGTGAACTGTGTAGAAATGTTAGCTCTTTTTATACATATAGCCCCCATGGGTAAATGGGCTACGATTCCCACACCACTCACCCAATAATCACCTCCAAACTCCTTTAAAGCTCAAAGTCAGCACTTCAATTTGATAGTTTTTCTTTCCAGTGTGCTGCAGTACAGCCAAAACAATTAAATAAAAAAACATATGTTCATATACTAAGTGGCCACACTATAAAATAAATATGTGCTATGTATTAGCTGTGCATGTATATAGACCTATGCAGGTAATAATAGCGGCTGTTATTGGGAAAAGGTTCATCTTGATTATTTTTGTAAGATATTTCCTTGCATTGTCCTTGTCCTTTGTAGTTTGATCATACAAAGTCAGACAAATAATAATCACTCAATCAGGCATTCAAGTAATTAATCAAAGGTTTACAAAATGTAATATTTATTTCCACATCGGCCAATTATTGCCAAATCAGAATTGAATGTTTAATGGTTTTAGATGATTATGTGTCAATCATAGACTGTATAAAACTGGAAAAATGCTAGCTTACATATGATATACCTGTTTATTCGTTTAATATAACTTATTTACTCACTGTTTTGTACTTTGATATCTTCCCGTCCAGTGGCAGACGGGAAGGTGACTTCACGAGACAAGGGTATGGAAATCATTTATAACATTATCAAAAGAGTCTTGCGGGTCTTATTATTAGTAATTCAGTGATTCTTTATCTCACTTACTCTGCTGTGTGTTTTTACAAAGGTGCAGATGGCTGTAACTGACAGAGGTATGCTCGTAATTAGTAACAACGTCAACAAAACTCTCCTGCAAATCTGAATCTGTCTTATTTAATAGTTCAAAGATGATTTATCTCACTTATTCTCTTGTACTTTGATGTTTTTTTGCAGGTGGCTGTGGCAGATAAAGGCATGGAAATAGTTCATGACAACATTAATGCTTGTCTCCTGTAATTCTTATTATCACTTTTAATTAATCGTTCACTTTGTTGTAATTTTAAGTCCCCTCAGCTGCTGCCACTGGCTGTCCCCAAACACTATCCAGAGGTGAAAAGGGGAGCAGTGTCCTCCTGCCAGTCTACAGCCGCTCCACCACCAAGACCAATGCAGTGCCTCCCTGTGGTAACACATGGTAACTGTAGGGGACCTTGGAGCAGCACTGGACCCCAAAGGTGCAGCGTGCAGGCCCACCGGTGAGAGAAGACAACACAGAAGACCGAGACTCAGTGCTCCCGCAGTACATCCAGAGTTTGCATGACGACGAAGAAGAAATTCTCACTCCTGACCAGATCAGAAGGACGAGACAGGACAAGATGGAGAGCCTGTGGCGTTTCAGTCATCAAAGTGAGTAAGCCCTTTATTAAGAATATAGAAGTAGCTATTGTGACATAACGTTGTGATAAGCCAAAGTTAACATCACATACCGTATGTTGATGATATTTTATATTAATATTGTATAAAATAATGAGAGTTGGTTTTTATGTCAGGACAGGACTCCTGTTTCTCCTGGGGCACCTGAGAGTGGATGTCAACCAACCGATCATCCCAGGAAGCTCCGGCATCACAGCAGTCCAATGAACACACTGAACACCTTTCAGCACCAAACTTCCTACCAGACCGTGTCGGAGGGGTTGGATCCCTAAAGTTAGAAGTAGAAGAAGACGACAGCCCTAGTCAAGAGGATGAGGAGCGTCCTAAACTCACCTGTGCAGATAAAGCTGTCAATATGTGCTTCCTCTGTGGCGGCAGGCTTGTGAAGCTCTGAAGACGCTCTTAGCATCTGCTCGCCTCCATGTGCAGAAATGAAGAAAAAGACTCTGAAGAAAGAGACGCTGACAGTTGAGACTGAATGAGAAACAAAATTAATTGGAAAAAGTTAAGCTCGGCATTGAAATGTTTAAATTGAGTCCCCAATTTATTAGCATTCTTAATTGCATTTAATATAAAAATAACAAAGTTTATTTCCTAAATGTTACATAGTGATGTCAAGATAATGCAATACTGTTCAAAACACACAACAACACATTTCTATCAACACAAATGTATGGAGAAATCAATCAAGGGTAACAGGAAGTCAAAATTAGAAATCAAATTTTGTATATACATATGCTGTGTATATATATATATATATATATATATATATATATATATATATATATATATATATATATATATATGTGTGTGTGTGTGTGTGTGTGTGTGTGTGTGTGTGTGTGTGTGTATATGTGAGGCAGTGCATCCATGGGAGTAATGTCTGGAGTGGATAACAATAGTTTATCAGCATCTATTTCGATTATAATATTCATGATGCAAACATCACAGGTCAAATACTGCTGCTGAAGAGTCAGATATGCTTCTACCACTGCTCTCTGAGCTTTCGCCTTGGTCTTCATCTTGTTTACTATTAGTTTAATCATAACTGTTGGAGAGTTACATAAGAAAATCAATACCACTCTCATGTCAGTAAGGTAAATATAAATTAAAGTCACAGAACGTTAGCTTAGCATAAAGACTGGAAACAAGGGGAAACAGCTAGCCGGGCTCTGTCCAAAGGTAACAAAATCCACCTACCAGCACCTCCAAAGCTCATTAATTAACAAGTTGTATATCCATTGTTTAATTTAATACATAGACTGTATAGAAAGATATACAGTCACATACAGTCTATGAATTAGTACAAAAACTGAAACTTTAGAGGTGCTGGTTGGCAGATTTTTGTTACTATTGGACATAGCATCGATAAACTTATTATGTAAATCTACTTTCAAGCACATAGGAAGCTTATTGGCCGTGAGACACAACGTGGGCGGGCTCATGCCTCTTTGACCGTCGGTGATTGGTTGTTTACTTGAAAAAAGACTGTTTTATTTTCCTCATTGGAGGGAAACGTCACAGGGCCCTTCGTTTGATTGGTCAATATTGCTGGCGCGAGAGGTTTCCTCCAAGTTTCGAATTTTTGAATCAAGTCTTGATTCATTCAGCGACGATACGTTTTAGTGCAGCCAGGCAGCAGTTATTTTTAGGAGTAAGGTGGGAGTTGGTTAGCTAGCATTGACGTTAGTTATAAACGAAGTCTGTAAGTTATTGCAAGCCCCAGGGTTTTGCACTAAAAATAAGAAGAATGGCTGAACCACTGAAGGTAACTTTACGGTCATTTCAATATTTGCTACTTGCAGTTAACGTTACTGCTAGTGTTAGCTACAGTGAAACTTAGCAACAGTTAAAGTTAGTTAGCTAGCTAACATTGTTTAGGACAACATTAAGCTAGTTATCGTTAACGATATTTAAGTAATGGCGCGTGATGTTAAAACGCAAAACTGCATTGTGCAAAATCCACTGGTCAACAAAATAATATTTAATGTGCCCCTATCAGTAACGTTGACATGATAACTCACCTCCTATACACATGGCACAACATCAAGTGTGATGTAGGCCAATAGATTTTTAGAAACAATATTAATATTATGGTCCATAACCTTAACCATCTGGCTAGTTAACGTTAACGCTAACCTTACGTTACATCACTTCCTATAACGTTAACTAGGTTACCAGTCTCACAGCAGACCATGGCGTTGCACTACTAACGTTAATGTTGCATTCATTTAGGAACAACGTTAACTTCAATATAGCAGTTTAGCTAATGTTGTAGTTAGTCGGACCCCGGGGAACTTCAATCAATTTGAAGTGTTTAATTTGAAAAACTGGTGGAAATGTGACCTCACATTAGAGAGGTAAAGTGTAGTTTGGGCTGCGTTTGTCATGTTCGAAATAAAAAAAAAGTGGCTGCAACCAGTAAACCCTGATTCAAACATCTGCTCTTCTGAACTGTCCTTGAGCAACACAATGAAATCAGATCCCAGCAACTTCAAGGGGGTGTTTTGTAGACTGTGCACTGATTATTTAAATTTCAAATTTTAAAAGACATAAGTTTTTGTCTTAACCAAATTGTCAGGTTTTGTTTTGTCTACATTAAAACTCAAGATTCAAGTAATTATACAAATGTGAAGCTGTTTAAGCAAGTGGCACTGCAGATGTTGTTGCTCGTTGTATGAAGATTACCTGTAACACGAATAGAATCCCTGCTGCAGTCTTGACTGCAGTGCAAGAAAATTCACAATAAAGATAACCCTGTGTCATTCGCAGCAGACCTACTTTGAAAACAAGCCGGTGGAAAAGACGAAGAAAGATCCGAAGCGGCTGTCAGTAGAGAGGATCTATCAGAAGAAGACGCAGTTGGAGCACATTTTGCTCAGACCGGACTCCTACATAGGCTCTGTAGAGCCTGTCACCCAAGTAAGAAGTCACACAGCAATGTCTTTGAAATTGATGGCTTCTCTAATGAACTTTAATTGATTTAAGACCTTGGGTAAATCTCAAAGGAGCTGATATGAAGGTGGACTATTTTAGATATTTGCTGAAGAATTTTGCTCTCACTGCGGAGTTGCAGGATGTTTATTGGGAGAACAAAGCATTAATGGTTCATATTATACAAATATATGCATGATTTTTGTAGTCACTATTTGACTCCTTTCCTTAGCAAATGTGGGTGTATGATGAGGATGTTGGACTGAACTGCCGTGATGTGACGTTTGTGCCCGGGCTTTACAAGATTTTTGATGAGATCCTTGGTGAGTAAATAGCTCATAATTTTAGATGGTGTATGATGTAGACAAATATACAAAATGTTGGCCATCCCATGACTGGCCTACTATACTGAAGCAATTTTATTTATTTATGTTTTTATTTTACTCTCCCTACAGTAAATGCAGCTGACAATAAGCAGAGGGACAAGAGCATGTCCTGCATCAAGGTCAACATTGATGTGTGAGTAATATATAATATTGCACGACCTATTAAGATCTCGAAATGTCTTATGATCCTGTGTCCCTTTGCTTGTAAGTTGTCAAATAGCCCCAAGTCATATGCAGCTCAACTGATTTCCTTGGTATCACAGAAGCACATGATGAAATGTGTGTGTACGTTTTTCCTTTTAGTGAAAACAATACCATCAGTGTATGGAATAATGGGAAGGGTATTCCTGTGGTGGAGCACAAGGTGGAGAAGGTCTATGTGCCTGCGCTCATCTTCGGACAGCTCCTCACCTCCAGTAACTACGATGATGACGAAAAGAAAGTCACTGGTGAGATTGATTGTGGAATTCTGAAGACTCATTTGTTTTGATTGTTTGGTGTTAAATCAGTAGACCGTTACGTTATACATAAATAACATAATATTTCCAAATCAATACTTCGGTGTACATTTTCTTGCCGATGATACTATTTTATATGCTCCAGGCACCACCCCAGCCCAGGCCCTGGCTTGTCTTCAGTCATAGACAAGTCACGGACTAGTTTTAAATGCAGAAAAGACAGAGTTCATGGTATTCCCCACCCTCACCAGTGTCTCTGACTATCCTGCCATTACAACTTTAAATGGCACCCATATTATGTTTGCTGAGTCATACAAATATTTAGGAATTTGGCTTGACAGCAGACTATCATTCAAGATTCATATTCAACATTTGACTCATACCTAAAAATCAAACTAGGTTATCTGTATAGAATTAAAGGATGTCTGTCTTCTTCCAACCATAAAACTATTGTGCTGTTAACCTTCATGACTGTCCTTGACTATGAAGATATTCTTTATTGTCATGCTGCTCCATCAACACCTCAGCAGTTAAATCCTGTGTATCGAAGTGCTTTACACTTTATCACAAATGACACATTTTGTACTCATCATTGTTCTCTGTATCACGCGGTTGGATGGACGTCCTTACAGTCAAGAAGTAATAGCCATCTCATGTTATTCATCTATAAAGCTTCCAAACTACCTCACGTCTCTTCTCTCATTTAAATCTAGTAACTACAGTACATCATCCAGTAACTACTGAACCTTAGATATTACTCATGTACGCACTAATGTTGGCAGGACTGGTTTCAGGTGCTATGCACCTTTTTTAGATGGAGTGAACTACAAACTGCCCTCAAAATAGTCTTACATTCCCCTTGGAGATTTTAAAGCTTTATTATCTGATGTCTCTTGGAAAAGAGATCTTAATCTCAATGAGACTGCCTGATTACATAAACATTAAATAAATAAATAAATAAATCTTCATACCAATGCTTGTTCTTTAGGTGGACGCAATGGATATGGTGCTAAGCTTTGCAACATCTTTAGCACAAAGTTCACTGTGGAGACTTCCTGTAAAGAGTCAAGGAAGACCTTCAAGCAGGTAGGAGGGAGGCTGAACCACTTTTACTCTTTTGTAATCATTGTAACTAGTAAGTGGAAAATGTCATTTTACAGTATGTCCATGTTTTCCACAGACTTGGTATGACAACATGGGCAGGGCAGGCGATGCTAACCTCAAACCCTTTGACGGAGAGGAATACACTTGCATCACCTTCAGGCCAGATCTGGCCAAGTTTAAAATGAGCATCCTGGACAAAGACACAGTGGCTTTGATGACCAGGAGGGCCTACGACATTGCTGGAGCCTCCAAGGGTGTCCGTGTGTTTTTTAATGGCAAGAGGCTGCCAGTAAGTTACCATGCTTTTTCACTTTTCTGTCTCTCACTTTCCACCTGAAATTGTGATTAAGACTAAGACAACCACTCTTGTACTCCAGATTACAGGTTTCCGTAGCTATGTGGACATGTATGTGAAGGACAAGGTGGACGAGATTGGCAATACCCTCACAGTGGTTCATGAGATTGTCAATGACCGCTGGGAGGTCTGCCTCACCATGAGCGAGAAAGGTTTTCAGCAAGTCAGCTTTGTCAACAGTATTGCTACAACCAAGGTAATGTCACAGTGTATTAGATCTTTTGTAGTGCATTTATTATGTATATATGTGTAACAGTATGATTGATTGAGCGTGGGTTGTGACCTCCATGCCAAACCAATTAATTTTTTAAGTAGTCTGTTGGGATACTGAGTGCCAATTTTAATTTTAATCTTATTTTGTCAGCCCTGTTTAAATTTTCATCTTAAAGCAGCTATAAAGCATTTAAAGGCTGACTGAACTAGTAGACCAGGTTCCTTTGGCAGCTAAGTATAAGTCTGGCTGCTCTCCCAGCCACTTTGTGTCACTGTGATTAAGACTTATGACATTTATTCTGTAAATGGGATCTTGTGTTTGTCCTCTGGACCTCAGGGAGGGAGGCACATTGACTATGTGGCTGACCAGGTGGTTGGCAAGCTCATTGAAGTGGTGAAGAAGAAGAATAAAGCTGGGGTGGCCGTCAAGCCTTTCCAGGTACAGTAATCTTATTATAACCTCAGATCTGAAATTGTGTGATTTATAGTTTGTCATAGTTGTTGGAGCAATACTGAGTGGAAAATATTCCAAATATTCTCTGTTAGCAAAACACATAACTGAGGATGCTCCACTCCCTCTCCATCCAGGTGAAGAACCACATGTGGCTCTTTGTCAATTGCCTGATTGAGAACCCCACCTTTGACTCTCAGACCAAAGAGAACATGACACTGCAGCAGAAGACCTTTGGGTCCACTTGTCCTCTCAGTGACAAGTTCATTAAACAGGTGCTAATGAAAAATCATTCAAAGTTCTTACACTCAGAAGTGTAATTGTTTGGATTTCACTAATTCCTCTTCATTTTCTGTTCTCCATAGGCCACATCCTGTGGGATTGTGGAAAGTATCATGAACTGGGTGAAGTTCAAGGCTCAGACCCAGCTCAACAAGAAATGCTCAGCTGTTAAACACACAAAAATCAAAGGGGTGCCTAAACTGGACGATGCCAATGATGCAGGTATTGTATACCACGCTCTTTTTTTAATACAGCCTCATGAGAAAACAAATGAGCTGTCGTCATCTCATACAGCAGTAACCGTGTTCTCTGGCAGGTGGGAAGAACTCCATCGGCTGCACACTGATCCTTACTGAGGGAGACTCAGCCAAGACACTTGCTGTGTCTGGGCTGGGAGTGGTCGGCAGGGACCGCTATGGCGTCTTCCCTCTCAGAGGAAAAATGCTCAACGTCCGGGAGGCCTCACTCAAACAGGTTAGGTCCAACAGTATTTTGCTTATAGTCAGTGGGTTCAATCAAAGAACCATATTTAGCCTTATCTGTCTGTAATGTAGTTTAGCAAACAGCTGCGAGTAAACATTGTTTGGTCTTCCTCATCAGATTATGGAGAATGCTGAAATCAACAACATCATTAAGATCCTCGGTCTTCAGTACAAGAAGAACTACAGCGACCCAGAATCCCTCAAGAGTCTGCGTTATGGCAAGATCATGATCATGACAGATCAGGTGTGCCAGCAGTTTCATTTGATCTTTTTATCTCATCTAGGGCATCTGTTTTACTTTGCTTTTATGTATCCAATTTGTATTCATCATTTTAAACTTATTTTACAACTTTATAGTGCTGTCATAGAGAACCTTTTAAACTCTGCTTTTCAAGGTTGTCACCCACTTCATTATAGGTGCCATGCCACATGTAAAAGATCAGATTACTTTACATTAATATGACTGGACTCTACTGTATTCCTGTGATTGTGACAGGATCAAGATGGTTCCCACATTAAGGGCCTGCTAATCAACTTCATCCACCATAACTGGCCATCGCTGCTGCGCCACAACTTCCTGGAAGAGTTCATCACCCCCATCATCAAGGTACGTAGTCTCCCCAAAAGTCTAACACTGAAATCACAGGATATTTGGGCTGTGGTTGACAAGTTGTTGTTTTTTCCTCTGAACAACTCAGTCCTGGTCTGAATCAATTCATGTAGTTAACTGGAATTATGGAAAGTAGCTAAATGATTTGGGGATATAACAAATAATGTGAAACAAAGGTGATTTCTACCCTTGATAGAGGTCCAAACTGTCTGAGTAGTCTGTCTGAATTTACAACAACGTTGCCATCTGGTGTCAAAACCCCAGAACACACAGAACTGAAGTTTTTTTTGTTGTTGTTGTTGTTTGTTTGTTTTTTGTTTTTTGAAGGAAAGCTGCTGTTGGTGCTTTTTGGCAATAATTCTACCATTTATATAAAAATCATACTGTTCATGATTCGTCTTTGATGATGGTCATATTCTATTCTTATTTTACCATTTTGTTGTCAAACACCTTAACCATTTAAATGACAAGGTGAGAGGACATGAAGTGATTGCAGACTTCTTTTATTTCCCTCTCTTTAGGCATCTCACAAGAAAACTCAGCTGTCTTTCTACAGTATCCCTGAATTCAATGCATGGAAGGAAAGCCAGTCCAACCACACATCTTGGAAAATCAAATACTACAAAGGTTTGTTATAAACCCCTGTGTGGTAGTAAAAATGACAAGTAAGCAACCCTTCACACCTGGCCAGTGTCATGGTTTATAGTCTTGTGTGTCATCATAATGCCATATCTAATAGGTTCTCTTCCTTTTGTGGCCTTTGTCCAACCAGGTTTGGGAACCAGCACATCGCAGGAAGCCAAGGAGTACTTCTCTGATATGCAGAGACACCGTATCCCATTCAAGTACTCTGGACCTGAAGACGATGAAGCTATCACCCTTGTAAGATATTACCCTTCTGTTTGGCTCACTCCACAGCCAATGTGTAAACCCATTACAGGATGCATTATAAGTTATCTCAAAAATTCTGGCTAGCATGTAATTACCATTGGAGTGTTAATATCTGATTGCATCTTTGTTTGATTTGCCCAGGCCTTTAGCAAGAAGAAAGTGGAAGAGCGGAAAGAGTGGCTGACCAACTTCATGATCAACAGGCGCCAGCGCAGAGAGCACAACCTGCCTGAGGTAACGTCCCAACAATTGGTGAAATTCTTGTGCTTTTTTTTTTTTTTTTCCTACTGGTTTCTGTTAAGTTTCACTTTATCTTTTGTGGTCTCTTCATCAGGACTACCTGTATGGTCAGTCCACCAAGTCCCTCTCCTACAACGACTTTGTCAACAAGGAGCTGGTACTTTTCTCCAACTCTGACAACGAGAGGTCAATCCCCTGCCTGGTGGACGGTGTGTGAAATGATTATGATCACCAAGAACACATTTGTAACTCTTAAGAAACACTGTTTGTTTTGTTAGGTGTGAGAGTGGTCTAATGTGCGTCTGCATTTGTGTTGTATGTCAGGTCTGAAACCAGGCCAGAGGAAAGTGCTGTTCTGTTGCTTCAAGAGGAATGACAAGCGGGAGGTGAAGGTGGCCCAGTTGGCTGGCTCAGTGGCTGAGATGTCAGCCTACCACCATGGAGAGGTGAGATTACATGACATTTGAATGAGCAGATTTTTGTTAACTTGCTAAGCTTTCTGTGTTTATCTTTTCAGTATGTAGAAGAGCCTGTTGGTTTGATGTTAGATTACTACCAATTGTAGCATCCATATGTGGGGAAAACAGTAGTTACCGGGTTTTTTTTATTTAGCTTGGATTGTATTTTGCTATTGCACACTGTATGTGTCATTTGCCTTCAACTTTTACATTGATTTGAAATAGATACTGTCATCTTGGCAAAGTCTTCTCCGAGACCTGGTCAGATTTGTAAAGTTTCTGGTTAATTAAATATTAATTTGAAGAGGAAGAAATGCAAAACAGCCTTTCATAGCAAATTAATTTTATGCCAAATGTTCCTGAAGAGCAAAGCCAGCTATATTTAGCAGTTTTGATAATACCGTACTGATTTAATCTCAACTCTTTTCATTTTTCAGGTCTCTCTGATGATGACCATTGTTGGTTTGGCCCAGAACTTTGTGGGAAGCAACAACTTGAACCTGTTGCAGCCTCTGGGTCAGTTTGGAACTAGGTTGCATGGTGGCAAGGACTCTGCCAGCCCTCGATACATCTTCACCATGCTCAGGTTAGCAACCTCCTTACAAACTACAAATAATCTGAAGCTATGGGCCTCCTGCACACAAGTGATAAGTTTGAGAATGTGGGTTAATTTCATGGTTTACCTAGTCAGTGATTAACTCAAAACTTCTCCCAACTTTCTGTCCTTCCAGCCCTCTTGCCCGCCTTGTTTTCCCATCTGTGGATGACAACCTACTCAAGTACAACTATGACGACAACCAGCGTGTAGAGCCGGAGTGGTACATGCCCATCATCCCCACTGTGCTGGTGAACGGGGCCGAAGGTATCGGCACAGGCTGGGCCAGCAAGATCCCCAACTACGACATACGAGAGATCGTCAGCAACATCCACCGTATGCTCAATGGCGATGAGCCTCTGCCCATGGTGAGGACAGGAAATTGTTGCTGTTGCAGCTGTTGTTGCTTTCTGAGATTGCTCTCTTGTGTCTCCTGGTGTACAAATCAAATGATGAGGGTGCTTTTTTTTTCTCCCATAGTTTCCAAACTACAAAGGCTTCAGAGGCACAATTGAGCATGTGATGGACAACCAGTATATAAACAGTGGCGAGGTGGCCATCATTGATTCCACCACCATTGAGATCTCTGAATTGCCTGTCAAATGCTGGACACAGGTTAGTCACTAAAGTTTTGTCCTTCCTCCTTCGATTGATGCTGTTTGTAACAGAATCAAATGAAATTAATTCTTGTTCATTTTAAGTACCTTTGAGACCATTTTAATTACCTCAATATGTCATTTCACATTATTCTCTGTGGTCTAGGCCTACAAGGAGAACGTTCTGGAGCCTATGTTGAATGGCACAGAGAAGGTCCCTCCTCTGATCACCGACTATAAGGAATACCACACCGACACCACTGTGCGCTTTGTGGTCAAGATGGCAGCAGAGAAGCTGAGGGAGGCGGAGGCTGCTGGACTCCACAAAGTCTTCAAACTTCAGAGTCCCCTCACCTGCAATTCTATGGTAATGGCTACCACACATTTAATGTTCCGGTCTTGTACATTACAATAAAACCTCAAGCATTTCTGAAAAGCTTAACCTGTTTCCAAATCATCCAGAACGTAATATTATTTTATTTATTTGTTTATTTTTCCCCTTTTTAGGTTTTGTTTGACCATGTGGGCAGCCTGAAGAAGTATGAATCTGTGCAGGATATTCTCAAGGACTTCTTTGAGTTGAGGATGAAGTACTATGTGCTGAGAAAGGACTGGTTGGTTGGCATGCTGGGGCAGAGAGTGCTAAACTCACCAACCAGGCCCGCTTCATCCTGGAGAAAATCCAGGGTACCTTGGTCATCGGTTAGTAGCTTGTTACAATTTTTGTTTAAAGCACACACTGCTACAATTTGCAATCACAATTTAGATTATCATTTTAGCCATAACTGTCAACTTAGAATGTGTTTTGATTTCCCTTGATTTGAAAGTACTAATACTGTCCGTGTACTTGTAGAGAACAAGCCAAAGAAGGAACTGATTCGCATGCTGCAGCAGATGGGCTATGACTCTGATCCAGTAAAGGCTTGGAAACAGGCTCAAGAGAAGGTGGGAATCACATGGCTTTCAGCTACATTAATGAGAAATGCTAAATAATGAGCCTCCACCTGAGCAAATAAGACTATACATTTGTGTTCATGCTCTTAGAATGAGGAGGAGATGGAGGACGAAGAGGAGGAGGAAGGAACAGAGAAGGAGGACACCAGTGGGCCAGACTACAACTACCTGCTGAGCATGCCCATGTGGTTCTTGACCAAAGAGAAGAAAGAGGAGCTGTGCAAACAGAGGGATGCTAAGGTGTGATGTTGAGCTATGTTGCAATCTTGCTGATGGCTCGAATTTAAAATTCGAAATTTTCAATTTAAATTGGTTTACCTCGTGTAAACATTTCTGACCCAACTGCTGCTCTATAGATGACAGAGCTGAACACCCTGAAGAAGAGGTCTCCAGCAGACCTGTGGAGGGAAGACCTTGCTGCTTTCTCTGAGGAACTGGCGGTATTGGCTCTTAATCTGTCTACACTTATTTTGTTTTTTATACATGCAGTCATAAGTGCACATTGTCAGTCACATAGTCAATTACAGTATGTCCACCATAGTTTTAGAAAGGGATTGGCAATATAATTTGCCTAATTGACAGTCATATTGCCACTCCCATATGAACATGCATGCATATTGAGCACTGAAATCTGTGGAAACCCTGGTTAAATTCAGTCGTCACTGTCAAACTTTTCCCTCCTGAATAATCTTGTGATCTTGTTCCTTCTTGTGCTCAGAACATTGAGGCAAAGGAAAAGGAGAATGCCACCATGCCTGTTAAAAAGGGGACTGGAAAAGGCAAAGCAGTGAAGGTGAAGCAGGAGACTCTGCCCACGCCACAGGGTCGGCGTGTTGTCCCGCGCGTTACCAGCACCATGAAAGCTGAAGCTAACAGGAAGGCTGATCTTAAGAAAGGAGAAGGCAAGAGGGGCAGGAAAATCAAGGTATGTCTTTTCATATTTAAATAAAGCACACTAGACAAGGATTAGTGTACATTATTATGTTTTTGTTTATTGGGTTACTCAGTTATCACAACTGTCAAAAACAAAACTGATTTGTTGGTTGTAAGTCTTATAGCTGCATTTAACAATTGTTTGTACAGCACATTTTGCTTGACCTAATTTCTGTACTTTAGAATGAAGATGTGGTGATGAAGATGGAGTTTGGAGAAGATGCGGAGAATGCAGAGCCATGTGAGGAGATTGGCTTGGCTGCACGACTGAGCAAAAAAACTAAAACTCAGGCAAAGGAAAAAGGTGAGAAGGACTCCAATCGATAGATAGATAGGTAGATAGAAATATTACATTGACCAATTTTGAGTTCTATTTTGATTATTATTATTTTTATGATGTATAATTTAATTAATATCTCAATATCTAAAAAGTAAAATTTCTGTCGAACAAGATGCAAAAAATGCAGTAAAATGAAATATAAAATAAATAGTTGGAACTTGCTATACTCAACAATCATGATCAAAACTTTTAAGCATGATTGCACAGCTCCGTCTGTGTCTACATAAAATAAATATATAGTGTCCTGTTTTAAAGGTGCAACCAGTAACCAATGGCTCTTTAGTAATATCTAGTGGCAGCCCTGGGAAAATACATCATCTGCAAATGCAACAAAAATTACCAAAAATCTTGACCATCATAAGTAATGTGTGACAGTGAATTATTACAGATTGCACTTTTTTAAAAATCATTTTCAATAATACTTCATTGAATTTTTATTAAAGACGACTAAGAAACGCACTTTTCTGCAGCAGTATCAAAGACCGGCAAGCAGAGCACTCTTCAGTTCAAGCCTGTTGCCAAGAAGCCCAAGAAGAATCCCTGGTCGGACGATGAGTCTGACGATCTGTCCAACGGTGAAATGGAGGCAGAGGAAGTGGTTGCCCCCAGGGAGCGGGTTGAACGCAAAACTAAAGGTGAATGTGACCATGATAATCACTGATAGTTACACAGGTGTATACAGAGTTTCCCATCTATTGTCCTCTGAAAAGACTGTTTGCTCATACATACGAATACTTGGCAGAGCACTATTCTAAGCTCTTCCCTCAACCATACCGCTAGACAAGATGTAATCACTCCAGAAATGTTACTCATCTATTATGGGAGGACTCTAGCAAAACAAACTTCTCATTCTAATTTTTGTTTAAAAAAAACAACAACCCTGCAATACGTGGCAGCATTGCTAACTCAAACCATTCTGTTACCTGCTTCTTCAGCTGCGGTGAAGTACAGCATGTCCGACAGTGAAAATGAATTTGATGACTGGGGGAAGAAGGATGCTCCAAAACGGAAAGCTGTAATCAGTGATGATGATACCAGCTTTGCCCCAGAGCCCAGCACCATGGCTGACAGCGACGTGGACTCTCCAACCCCGCCTCCCAAAGCTCCAGAACCCACGTGAGTATGAGACAACAGACGGCTTCATGTTTAAAGCTTCTTTCACATCAAGGCTTTTTCAGACTGTTTATTTACCTTATATTCCATCATTTCTATGCAGGAAAAAGAAAGTGGCAAAGAGCAAATCAACAGTAAAACAAGCTGAAACCAAGTCAAGCTGTAAGTATTTTCATGGAACACTCATGTGATGAGCTTGAGAAATGTTGGGCCAAGGGTCTGAGGTTTAATTATTTGCTCTTTGTGGTTCTTTGCAGCTCAGTCGGATGATCAGGTTCCTGCATCTAAGGCTACTCTTCAATGTAAAACCAAAGAGGTTGCACCCAAGAAAGCTGCTGCTGCAAGGAAACCGGCTGCATCCAAGAAGAAGGCTTCAGGTATTTAGACAAGTCTGTTTAGCCTAATTAGGAACAGCTCAGTATGGTTTGTATGTCACACAGATTGAAGAGCAGATGCATGGTTAAAGTTTGAGCGCTGTAATATTGCTATTTTTATTTATATCTCTTCAAATGGTACCAATAAGTAGTAACAATTACAAAAGTTAAATTGTACACATTTATCAAACACATTTCTTGTAAGCACATGTAGATTAGACACAAAGTGCATGATGGTTAAATGAAATTATATGCATCCTTCCCTAATTTGCACAGTTAGCATGGTTTGTTTTTCCTGTCAATTTCTCATAGATGTGAAGCAGCCGTCCATCCTGGATGCTCTTTCTAAAACCAAACCTTCATCCAACATGGCTGCCAAGAAGGTCCCTTCATTTGATTCCAGTGACTCCGAGGGTGAAGCTAAAGCTCCAGTTACAAAGGCGAAACCCGTTCTCAAGCGGAAACAGGCTGTCAGTGACGAATCTGACAGCAGCTCAGACAACCTCATGTCACGCCTCAAGGCCAAAACAACTGCCTGCAGCAAGGTCAGTTTTTACACTGAAGGGGTTAACGGACCATGAGGCCTCATATTTTTTATGTTATTCATTTATTCAGGTATTGTAAGTCACTATTAACACCTTTTTTATACCTGAATATTTTCTCTGTTGTAGAAAACCAAGAAGTGGGTCGACGATGACAGCTTCCAGGTTTCAGACCAGGAAGCAGCAGCTCCTGTAGCTGTGGCACCACGAGACAAGCCCTCACGTGCCCGGAAACCTGTAACCTACAACCTGGACTCAGATGAAGACTTTTAAATTTTAATCTTTAAGTGTCTATGTGGTCATGTTTTTTAGATTTTGTATTAAGGCAGGTTATTTAGTAAGTTATACAAATAGTTTGTACCACGTGATTAATATGGCTTCACTTTTATCACTTGAAGCACACTTGCATTTACACTTGGGGCTTAAATGGACCTTAGAACTGCAGTCCTAAAAAATCTGATTCACTGTAGAGAAAAAAAGTTTCTCATCCTGTCAAGAAAAGATGCGTCGGGTGCTTGGACCCCATTATACCTGTGTGTAAGTCTAGTTTTAGTCTTAACATGACTTACACTTAACCGTAAACCCTAACCCTTAAAATCTTTTGTAATCCACTTGTTTGTGTTTTGTCTTGTCTTGTAAATATTTCAATGGCTGTTCATTTTATATTTTGAAAAATAAAGTTAATTTGTTTGTAGTGGTTGTGCAGTGTGTTTGTAATTATGAGTTGCATGATAGGACTGCTTTAGGGCTAATGGTGTCTATTGAAATCTGTCATTGATGTTTTCTGTACAAGTCAGGTTGTCAGTAAGAGAATTCAAATGACATGTTTAAGGAAGGGAGGAGCATCAGCTGCACATGTGCTAGATATACTGTGGTGTAATGGGGAACAGGTCACTGAGAAATTTGGGACTTTAATTTAAGACTTTTAATTTTGGGTTTTTATTCACAAGTTGAGTTTGTGATCAGTGAGAGTTAGAGAAGTAGTTATCTAGTTTTTCAGTACAACACTGATTAGCTAGTTCAAAGTCCTATAACTACTTGGACGCAATCAACAATTTTATGCCTTGCACAAACGAGTTCAGTAAAAGTTGTCATGTATTTTAATGCTAACTGAATGAAGCACCCATGCATGTGCAGTTCATATAACGTGCATAAATCATCCTGATTTTTCTCATGTTTCCCCTTCTGACCAGTGAAACTGGTGGTGCAGCTTGAAACAAATCCTTCCTGCCATTTAGGAAGCTCTTTGAAATGCTCATCAAGACTTTGCCTTTCTTGGGTAAACATTGCTTCTGTCTGGGACTCTTGATGGGCTCAGATTAGGACGTAGCAGGAATTTCCTTAAACTGTTACCACCCTCTCAATTATAAACCCCAGCAAACCTCAATCGCATCCCATTTGGAGAGAGTGAGAGAGAAACAGAAGTTGGTGTGGACATGAGCACAACACTGATTGGACACAATTTTTAAATCTTCCGTAGGTTTATTCGCGGACATATATGAGTGGGAGAAGACAAACAAGAAAGCAGGATTATTAAGGCTCATCAGAGAGGTTTGGTTTTGCTTGTCTCTGCATTAGGTAAATAAAATTCCTTAGGCTGAACCTGTTTTGTTATCCTGCTGCCACTGGCTTGTGTGAAAAGCTGTATCAGTACAGTTTCAGACCAGTATACTGCCACAAGTAGCAGCTTGCAGCTGGTCAAGGTTGTATTCATGACTGTTGCCTTTAAAATTAAGTTCAAACATGTGATAACCAACATTAAGATTACTCATATTACATGTGGCACAAATTCATTGGCCAGTATTTGAAAAGGTCCAAAATGACTTGTACCTTTAATAGTAACTGGTAATGGTAATTTATATTATAGCAACTGTTCTCTCTTACAGACTCTTTAAGATCAATTGTTAAATGAAACCTAAAGAGAAAGTGAAATACCTAGGGGTTTAATATAGGCCAGCGGTATTGTTTTATCCCTTGAGTCATATGCTTAAATTGCTGTTATTGCAGGTGGTATAATCATGTTTTATTTTTGCTTTCAGGTTATTGGAATGTGAACCCTATCAACACTTCAGGCACATAAACCCTAACACCAACCTTTGACCTGCAGTTTGGTCTGTTTATGAGTTAATAATTGGAGATAATAAGATACATTTTAGTTTCTATTTTTAACCAGAGACAGCATTTGCTCTGAGACGGACAGGAGGATAAAGCTCCACACTTTCAAGAAGCTGTACCCAAGACAGTGCTGCAATCATGGGTGAATGGAGCTTCCTTAGTGGACTCTTTGATAACCTCCAAGCCCACTCGCCGATGCTTGGTCGTTTCTGGCTCTTACTCATGCTTGTCTTTAGGATACTGATCATGGGAACTGTAGCCAGTGACCTGTTTGATGATGAGCAAGAGGAGTTTGCCTGCAACACCCTCCAGCCGGGCTGCAAACAGGTGTGCTACGACATGGCCTTCCCTATCTCCCAGTACAGATTCTGGGTGTTTCACATCGTCCTCATCGCCACACCTTCACTGCTTTTCCTCATATATGCCATGCATCACCATAACAAGAGGAACAGCCGCTCCAAATTCAGCCAAATTTGCAGCCAGGACTACAGAGAAGACATCCGTTTAAGGAGGCTTTACATTATCAACGTGGCCTTCCGCATAGTGGCAGAAGTTGGCTTTCTGGTGGGCCAGTGGCTGCTGTACGGCTTCAAGGTGGAGGCCCAGTTCCTCTGCAGCCGCTTTCCTTGCCCCCACACAGTGGACTGCTTCACCTCCCGCCCTGCAGAGAAAACAGTCTTCCTCTGCTTCTACTTCATTGTAGGGGTGATAGCAGCGATTTCCAGCTGTGCCGAGCTGCTCTACGGCTCCTCTAAGTGGTTTTGCTCAAGGCAGCCCTTCACCCCAGAGCGCTCCTGCGTCTGCGAGAACCTCCACAACTTAAAGCAAGAGGAAGTGATGGCAGAGGAGAAACCCAGAGGAAGGACAGTGTCAGAGAGTGCAGCCAGCAGCGTGAGGCTGAAAGGAGGATCGCTGAGGAGCAACGCAAGTAGGAAAGTCTCCAGAGTCTGCCACAAGCACAGGGGCGGCAAATATGTGAGCAGCAGGACTCTCATGGTGTGAGAGGGCCTTGATTCAAACATGCTGAAATAATTTATTTTCATCTAAATGTTATAACCATATTACTAATTCCTGTATGCCGTGTCACAACAAGTTGTTTCACTGTTAATGAGTAAAGAAGTGTTTAGACATCATAAGGAAATGCTTGGGAGATTGGGAAATGAGCGAAGACAAGAAATGAAGGCTTTGATAAGGCGGATGCGTTGTTGACTTGTTTGGTCTGATGAGTGACAGGAGGGGAAAAGCCTTTGGATTACACTTGATACACTGATTGCTTCTTTGTTTCAAAGAGAACTGATTGTACATGCCTCTGCCACACCCTTAGTAATGGAAAAATCCACCATAAAATAGCATTTAAGTCAAAATCTATAGATGAAGACAACTGTCTCTGTAAACTGGAAACCATTTCTGAATTCTATTTTAGCGTGAAATAGTTCCACATCTGGGGAAAAATGCTTATTTGCTTTCTTACTGAGAGTTCATGACTGTATGTTAATAGAAAGCTATAGCCAGCAGCTAGTTAGCTTAGCTTAGCACAAAGACTGAAAACAGGGTCCAAAGCTCATGAAATCCACCTACCAGCACCTTATACCACGTTATATCTGGCTTGTTCAATCCATAAGAAAACAAAAGAAAGTGTAAAAACAATACAATATGGTTTTATGACTATTTCTTGGACGGGAGCAGTAACTTTCTGGAGCTAGCTGTTACCCTCCGTTTCCAGTCTTTGTGCTAAGCTAAGCTAACCCGCTGCTGACAGTAGTTTCAGACTTACTGCACAGATATGAGAGTGGTATCAGTCTTCTAACTCTCAACAAGAAAGCAAATAAGCATTTCCCAAAATATCTAATTATTTCTCTAAGTATGGTAAGCTGGTATGAGCTGTTATGAGTTATAATGACAGGGAAGTAAGTTAGGTTCTATATTGAGGCATTCATTGTAAACATTTAGACCCTGAGGTCCTCAGTGTATTTAATACCTTCATTTATCAAGGTTGTAATGTTGTCCTTTCAGTACCACTTTTTAATAAGGCACCCTTTATAAAGGGTTCACAAGTTATAACTAATGGCTTTATTAATGGTAAATAAATAATTTGCTAAATCTTTATAGAACAGTTATAAGCTCTTAATAAGAACAACTTTTGGGTTGCCTTCTGGAAAATGGCTTCAGAGGCTATGGCCCAAACTCCATTTATTAACAACTTATTAAGCTTGTATTAATTGCATTTATAACGACATTATTATTAGATAGAAAGGATAAACACTGGCCAAAGGGATTTTTCACAATTTTGCAAACCAATAGTTGTTCCTATCAATGGCTTGTAAATGATCTATAAAGTGTTAGTAAATTAATCCTTAACCATTAATAAAGTCATTAGTTATAACTTACAAACCCCTTATAAAGGATGCTTCATTAAAAAGTTGTACCAGACTTTTTAAACAAGGACAACCCTACCACCTGACAATAGTTACTTTATAGTAAATCCCATTATACAGTATGATCATTTCATTGAATAACATCCATCACATTGTGACCATGACCAGGAAGGGTAAAGGGCTGATTTTGAAATAATGTTCTGTTTTTGTTTTTTTAAATAAATTATAACTTTCGCTTGAATGTGATGATGTGAACAGAGAGTGTAATTCACAGGCGTACACCAAGAGCAGCTGGCAGCAGGACTGGTTGCTCAGGTTTTACTTTCGCTACATGAATCTTTCACATGATCATGAATGAAGTGATGAAAAACTGCACGTACTTCAGAACCTTTTGTGAAATCAATGATGTTTCATCCCAGTGTTTTACTTTTTACTAAGTATTGTAAATGGTAACATATTTCATTATGTTTGGCGACTGACATGACTGAAGTTTTTTTATTGGCACTTCTGTAACAGATATTTCTGCTTGTCATGCTTATATTTTCAAAGTGCACTGTAAATGGGCCAGTTGAGTGCAAAGCAAGTCATACAGTATAGATGAATTCAGTTTCCCATAGTATGTTTCTGTTTGTTTGAGAGACTGTTGTTGTTGCAAAATGTAATCTGTTAAACAGCATATCAGAAACAAGCAGAGTGGCATTTTTCAAATTTCATTGCTGCGCAGGATGTTGAACATGAAGCTACTTGTTGCTTTGATGTTCAAGCTCATGATTTGTCGACTAAAAAAACACATCAACAGATGTTTAACATGCTATTGTTATCATTCAGTTTTACTCTTTTTTTACACTCAAGTGTATCTGCAGGAATTATGCTGTGACGCCACTCTGCTCTAAATTGCGTTGTTGTAACATACAAGGGTGGTGTGAGGGACTCTAATCAAAGCTGCCTCATATCGTCACTCTTCACCTACAGAACATGAATATTAAAGTTCCCCTCATTTCAAAAATGTGTTTCGCTTATTGTTACTTCATTTGGATGTTTGTGCAGAGTTTGACACTAGAAGACGGCTTTCACATTCAGCTGCTGAAGGGGAAAATGTATCAGTCGAAGATGTCCATTTATTTTCATGTTCTACTAATTTAATCACATCTATGGGGAAATCATTTGACTTAATAAAAGTAATGATTTGCACGTCAACCTTATGACCTGTCAAATGTTGACACCTGCACAAAATAATATTCATTTTCTAAATGTAAACATTGGGAGGACTTTATGCTGATGTAAATCTCAGACATTGTTTTCTTCCAGCTGCTGAGGAAACCATCATAATGCCTGCAACAAAACATGACAACAGCAAACAATGAATTTACTGGAATATGTTCCGAATATTTGGCAAAAATGCTTTGATAACAACAGCATCGAGCAAATAATCTTGCATGAAAGCAGCACCTCCCCTGCCTCCTTGTTTTGAGTGCATTTTGTCAACAGTAGGTGGCAGCAGTGGAGCAGAAAACCATGAATTATGAAGCTCTCATGTTCAGTTAGATGACTTCATTTGCATCCACATTATTTCAATGACAGCATCCACACTTTCGAGTCAGGAGTGGATTTTTTCTTACGTTAATTCATGTATATTACCTCAGTTCTGATTAAAACAATATAATGTCTCCACCTCGAAAAAGCTTACAGTTCCATGTTGACCGAATTAACTAGTTGTTTTCAATGATCACTGATGTGTTTGCAGTGAGAGCACGCTCACATGAAGAAAATGTGATTGTCCTTTGAAGACTTAAGCAGTCACAGATCCAAGTGGCTCATCTAAATACAAAGTAATCTAAACACTCTCCAAAGAAGCTTATTTTTGACTCAGACATTCCTCCCAGAAACACACATACCTCCCCCTCCTGCTGTTCCCTGGACGCATCATATATGCAGATTGCAAAGCGGTGCAGGCTCTTTGATGTGCATAGAACAGAATTCTAGATGTGTTTTATATAACCACTCGGGAGGGAAGGAAGGAAGAGTCGAAGAGGATTACCGTCGAAACTTTCCCTATTTCGTTTTGTCTGCCTGCGTCTCTACCTTTTCATGCCTACGTTGTCAAATTGGAAGTCTGCCTGTTTCTGTCTTTCTATACACCTCCTCCTCAGAATCATTTTTTTTCTGTCTTTCTGTGCCTTTCCATACTTCACTCTGTCTTTTCTGAATCCGGGAAGGCCTCGCTGCTGGAGTCTGCCTCAAAGAAAATATAGGTGATCTGTTTTCAGCGACTCCCTTCACACCAACACCGAGGATGAGATGGAAGTGATAACATCTTTCTCTGCCCCCCCTCCTCCATTCTCCCTCCACCTTGAGTAAGACACTTAAGGGGCTCCCTGTGCTCTACCTGTGTCCCCAGTCCGCTCCATGGAGGCTCTCTCAGTACACACCTGGCTGACTGACAGCTGTGGAAGTATAGAAGTGTCTCTGAGAGACTCCAGAAACATCACTCCTATAGTTTGCTTTCTTTGTTCCAAACACAGTAGTGACAGCTTACTCTGTTGCATAGCTCTTTGATTTGTTTTTTTTTTTACGGCGCAGTGCCCAGTTCTAAACAAATCAAGCTGCTTGTTCACTGGCCTGAGTTTTGGTAACTTCTGACACAATAATGTTGATTCCAGTCCCTGTAAGTTTGGATAAACACGACTGACTTTCCCTCAACAACACTTTACAACACTTCATTTTTATATGTGTTGTAATTTCTCAATAATTTGTAAGGAGGTTTCCTGGAAATGACTATTTCATATGCGACTAATGATTGGAAAAAATAGACACAATTACCTGCAACAGTACACGTGGTAAGTACCCACTCATTTATTTTAGTTAAAAGAACACAACAGGAAATCATATAGAATAGTTAAAAGTTGTTCCAGACAATTTCCTTTGAAAGAAGGTTATGATATCAGTTATTTGGAATTAATTCAAAGTGTACCAATTGAACACTGTTTCAATTTTCCCTATAATTTGTACCACATTTCCGAGTCTTTTACAGGGAACCTTCTAAGAAATTCCAGTATAAATATAATTTCCTTTATAGGAAATTAAGAGGAAACTACAGGGCATGTAAAAGAAAGTGTTGCCAAAACAATTGCTGAATATGAGCATCGGTCCATGCTGTGGTACCCATGCTGCATCGCTTTCCAAGCATGACTACTTGCAGGCTAGAATATGTCAACATCTACTTCCTTGCACCTGCAAACCCATGCCCTTATGTCTCGATGTGTTGATGTAGTTTCCTGGAGTCAGAGCCGGATTAACCCACTAGGAGGCCCAGGGGCAAAATTGAGCTGTGGGCCCCTGTTGACCTCAGCTGCCGGTTAGCTTAGTTTTGCAGACTGGAAAGACTGGAAACAGAGGGAAACAGCCAGCTTGGCTAACAAAAGTCCGACTTCCAGCACAAATGAACATATCATATCTCTGTTTAGTGTTTTGTAAACTTTAGAGGTGCTGGTAGGCAGATTTTGTTACCTTTGGACAGAGTCAGGCTAACTGTTTCCAGTCTTAATGCTAAGCTAACAGGCTGCTGGCCTGCTGGCCTCATATTTACCGTACAGACATAAGAGTAAAGCGAATAAGCATATTTATAAGTTTTCCTTTGAGCTTCCAATGCAAAGAAATCACACAAACACTTTGGTGTCACCAGAATTTTAATAGTGTGATCGTCCCTGTGAATGTGCCCTCACAACGATAATATACAACAAAACTTGTATGAATATTTTTCATGTAGACAGAAGTGTGCTTCTGTACTGGATATTCAGGCCCAGTTACGTAACTGTGACCTTTATGACCCTCTGTAGTGCTGACTATGCCTTATTTGTTTCTCTGTGTACTTGCTGACCTCTGGCCTGCCACACAGCCGGCCACAGAGCCAGTGGCCAACGACAGCTTATATCTCTCTCCTCGCTCAAAGCCTCTGAAGCGTGCTGCCAGATTCATGGCGTCACCATAGAGCTCGGGTCACCGCACATCACACCTCGCCACTCTATCTCCTTCTCCTCCTCCTCCTGCTCATCCATCCATCTGTACCCTTCCCCCTCTCTCTAACCCTTGCCACAGGGTGCACTGTGTAAATGCAGTATTTACAGTGAAATATTCTTGCTGCATCTATTCCTTTCTCTCATATCTCCCTCCATCTGCTTTCTTCACTTCTTCCTGTTTTCCCTGCCTGAGGGGGGTTGCAATGTGAATGGTGCACCGTCATCTGAACTCATTTTCTCTCCCTTCCCTCCCCCTTTTCTCTCATCTTCTCAAGGAAAATATTGCTTAAAAGCCTCTGGGCTCGGGCCACTAAGCCTTGTTGCATATAGTGACCACAGAGTGGATGAGCTGACTGCTCTGCCCCCGCTGACACAATAGCTTTGTTTGATGACGATGATGCTTCTTGGCTGCTCTCTTCACCCAGTGCGGCAATGTGTTTGACGGCGGTAAAGTAAATTGTTATGGTTCATTTGTAGCTTTGTGCAGTCTGCACATCTGGCTTTGAAGAGCTTCTTTCCAAAACAAGATATTGCCTATGTTACTGAAGCGCAGAGCCAAGTACATCAGGTTGCAATATTTTCCCATCATGAATACAGCCTTGTGGGACAGACAGACTTCATTTGGTTCTGATTTAACCTTTTCCAATCACGTTTTCCATTTAGTGTGCACATTTTTGTGAGAAAAGGACATTAATATACCTCTGTGATGACTGTACCCATAAATGGCTGATGGGCTAGATAGAGTGCTGTAATGATGGATAAATTAATGGATGGATGGAAGTAAACTTGTTTCTGTCAAAACTCCATCGGTGCTCACTTGTCTTGGATGTCCTTGTAGTCCTCGTGGGAGATTACAGTGTGTGTGTGTGTGTGTGTGTGTGTGTGTGTGTGTGTGTGCACTCAAGTGTAAGTATTGTGTGTCCTTAATTTAAACCTGTGTGTGTGGGTGTGTGTGTGGTTCTCGCCCTGTGTGTGCAGAGCTGTCCAGAGTGGTATGCTCAGCAGTCGTGCTCGGCTGCACACTAACTCAATGTGACAGGGTAGAAATACCAGTACCGACCACGCTCTCGCCCACCTACCATCACACACACTAACTCCACCCGCCACAGACACCATCACCACCCCCACCCCCCTTCTCCCCCACTCACTTCCCACTCGGCCACACCACGCCCACACCCCATTGGCTGTCTACTTCCGTCACTTCACGTCTTCTGCTCGGAGACAGAACCATAAGCCCTCCATGTTCTCCCTCCCTCTTCATCTCACCTCACCCCAAAAGTCCTTCCCCCCGTTTGCCTGCTTACCAGCATCATTACGTGGGGTCCTAATATGCATCAGTGAGTGACATGGTATCAAATGGGACATATTGTGCAATATCCCATTATGCAATGGCACATTTCCATATGTTCATCTGCCCAGCCTCGTGAGAAGAGTTCTTTCCCTCTACTTTGCTTTCTCTCTCTCTTTCTTTCAAAATCTTCTGGTGGTTGGTTGGCTTCCTAAATGCTTAACCAAGGTGACAGTCACAGTAGGGGACGAGTCATTTGACATTTGCAGCTGTCACAGTTTGAACCCCGACCTCTGTTCCCTTCACAGCTGGTGAGTTCAAGCTGATAGGACAAGGGGAATTTTAAATACCACACGATCTTCTCTCTGTTGAAGAACAAGAAGACACCTTTCTTTAACCTTCAGCTACAGTATCTGGGGAAAGTTGACTTATGCAACACCTTGCTCCGTATTTATACCATTACACATTTTCACGCCTGGGTGCAGCTGGATAAAAGCCCAATCTTTGGCTACAGGCAGTTCCACTGGAGCATTTGAGTTGTCAGTGCCTTGCTCAAGGACATTAGCCTACTTGTTGAGCGAGGAGGGGGCTGCTGTGTACTTTCCAATACTACTTTTTTTTTCAGTATGAAGATAAGACATAAACACAAACAAAACAACACACAAACAGACAGACAGAAGACAAGATCCCTCCCTATTCACTCCTTACAAGATAAGGGCTGCACTGCAGTGCCTACAGTAGGCTATATGCATGTATAAACACATACAGTACATATATATAGAAATATGTACATATACAAATACCTATGCTGTATATACATATCCACGCATTTCATAAAAGGTATGGAATTAAAAAGGTAAAACTTTCTCTGTTTCTGCCACTTCAGATCAAATTTCAACATTTTTTTTAACCCCGTGTTTTCTGGCTCTCCTCTGTTCTGAATAAATAATATCCAAAACCTGAAAGTAACTAATGTCTATGAGACAGCATTGGAGAGCTCTTCCAGCAAACAACAATCAGTTTTTTTGCTGCTGTCAAACTTGTAAGATGCATAGATTGTCCACAGTTATGTCTTGATTCTGGGCTCCAGAAGTGCTTGATAGTCAGTGGTGGAAAGTAACTAAGTACAATTTTATTGCACATCCATTTCATGCCACTTTATGGTACTACTTCACTACAGTTCAGAAGTAAATATGTGGTTTACTTCACTACATCAATCTGACAGCTGTACTTTCAGGTTAAAATTTACATTAAAAACAAGCATATGTTAAGCTAATAAAATTCAATGTATTGCCAAAGATTAAACCAGTGGTTCCCAACCTTTTTGGCTTGTGACAACTAACAAAAAAACAGTGTCTACTTGGGGCCCCTTGTTATGTTTGTGACATCTATGAGTTGTTAGCAGTTCCACCAATCAGTGATTTCTCCTCTAAACTTCTCAGATAGTTTTATTTAAATAACTGTTGGAGGCGCAAAGACCTAAAACTATCCAATATTTCACAAAAGACAAAGTTAGAGAAAAGTCCAAAAAATTAATGCAATCGTGTGTAGCAAAACTTATTATAATCCATATATGTTACTTACAGGGCGCACTGATGCATCAGTATAAATAATCTAATAATGTCATATAATAATATACCAGTTACAGGGACCATTTTTCAGCAAAACCAGTGCTTTTACTTTTGATACTACTAATAGTCATGTGCCCTTACTTAAGTAGGATTTTGAATGCAGGACTTACCTGTAATGGAGTATTTTTAGATTGTTGAACCTTTACTTATGTAAAGACTTCTTCCACCTGTGTTAATGGTAAAGTTGGGAGGCTGAGAGGGAAGGAAAGAGGAGATTAAAGCCAGAGAAGGGGCCGCATTACTCCTTCCCCTCACCACTTTGACCTTTTATACAGAACAAAATCTATATTAAGACTGAACACCCTGTCTATATTTTCTTTCTGCATCACTCTCCATCTCACCTCTCCTCCTTTCTCTGGGCTTACATGCATTTTTCCCCCTCCTCCTCCTCCTTCTCCATCTCTCCTCCCCTCTCTCCATGCTGTGTTTTTCTCTATCCTCAGGGAGACGCTGCATGCAGAAGCATTGTGGATCACTGAGCTTCAAGACACCGTTTCTAAAAATTGCTCCATTTTTCCACAGAGCATTTTTCTAAAGCGCTGAGAGGGACAGGTGGCTTGGTATGATGCTACAATTCCTGTCTTGGAATTTGTTCTGTGAGCTGATGGATCAGGGTTTAATGCATTATTGATGTAATATGATGTATTTGTCACAGATTATTAATTCATATTTGGGTTTTAAAGTTGTTTGAAGTTGGTGGTTTGGAGTCTTAATGTCATGTGATGTGAATTTGTCATCAGCATCAACGATTTTAATAAACTCTAAGCACTGATGGATGCAAAGCTCCTCTCCATCAGATTTCATCTTCAATAGTGTAAGTTTCACAGCAGTACAGCCCCAGAGGCATCCATCTTGGATCTTCCCCAGTCCAGTGGAGGCGTGTGGGGAAGCCTGGTGGAGACTACATTTTGGCTCCCTTCCAGTCCAGTGGGCATGAAGCAGGACTCAGAGGCTCCTGGGATTTCCCTTTACACCAAACCCCTCGCCCTCCATTAACCAATTAGAGGAGAGAATTGCTTAACTGGACATATATAAGACTGCGTGCGGGCTGTGGGGAACAGGAATAAATCATGAGTAACGGGAGTCACGAAGAATCACCATGGGAGAGTAGGTGATGGAGAGAAGGGACAGAGAGAAACTGTGTGTGAAAACTGTGGCGTGCTAATATAAAACACAGAAAATATCATAAAGTAGTCCCCTTCTGCTCCATTGCATCTGATACATCTGCCGTGCATTCCACACTCAAATGTGTGTTGCCGAATACACAGGCCTATGATAGATGTTTATGAGCTAGTGTCAATTTTCTTCTGTGAATTTACTGTCAGCGGATGATGAATGCACTCAATATCGCTGGTTATTCATCTCATATATTCTCTGCAACTTCTCCCATTGCAGAACTACGTCTCATATTCACCAATAGGTGTCGTCATTGCCCAGCTTGTTCTCAGAGGAGCTCAGGCTGGCAGAGAGAGCTTCCCTTTCAAAATTACTGGGGCACGATGTGGTGTAACGCTGCATTGTTGCCATAGCTCGGTCAGAGTGAGTGTTACAAAAGCAAAGGAAATCTTTCTGTGCACTTATGAATTGAAGTGTGTTTTATGTGTGCCGATTTATGCATAAACAAATATTTTAGTTGCAGACGCTTAAGCTGCAGTTCAGAGAGTGCACGACCACACTGCAGATGAAAGCAGGTGACAGGTGAAGGACAGTGTGTGTACACAGTGTCACCTCACCCTCGTGGTTCACCTTTGTGTGTGTGTGTGTGTGTGTGTGTGTGTGTGTGTGTGTGCCTTCCTGTAAGTGACCCACATAAATTCATAAGGCCTCTGCCCTTTTCCTGGGGCTGCTTGGGAAATGTGATGTGACATGTGGGATGAGCAAGACGGAGAGAGGGGGGGAAGAGGGATAGGTGAGGTTGTCATAGGTAGATTCTAGATGACACTAATACTCAAGTCAAACGGAGACACAGACAGGCTGCATTCTGACTAACTCCTGCATACAGAGAGATAAGCATTTACACTGACAGGACACCACAGCACTTTAATCCATACACAAAAATAAACTGAATGCACCTAAACAACAAAGCATTAATACTTGTTCAATAACATAAGTAATGTTGAATTAAAATGTGAGTCACTGATAAAATTATTCTGAGACTTGAGCATATTTATCATAAACTAATGAGCCCTTTGAAGACTGGCAGGCTCTCACTTCATTAGACATTGTAATCCATTGGCAGAAAGTGAAATTTGTTGAATTGATTTTTACGCGTTTTGAAGAACTACATTTTTCCCCAATTCCACAATTGTGAATGCATTTTTAGCCTAGCTAGCGGCATGGCTCTCTGGATGACAATGCCTGTCAGTCGGTCCACCACTTTGGTCCAAACTGAAATCTGAACAACTATTGGATGGATTTACATGAAATTTGGTATAAACAATCTTGTCCCCCCACAGAATGAATTGTAATAACTTTGGTGATGCCTTAACTTTTCATCTAGCAACATCATCAGGTGAAAATGTTTGTCCAGTACTTAAGACTAAATTCATGCAAAACTAATAACATTCCCATAAGCCTCAGCTGTGCTTTGTGTTTAGTGCTAATTAGCTAATGTTAGCATGCTAACATGCCAAACTAATATGGTGAACATGGTAAACATACCTGCTTAACATCAGCTTGTTAGCATTCATTGTGAGCATGGTAGCAGGCTGACATTAGCATTTAGCTCAAAGCACTGCTGTGACTAAGTACCGCTTCACAAAGCTGCTAGCGTGGCTGTAGATTTTTCATGTTTTAATGTCACATTAACTGACCACAATAGAATGTGTTGTTGCTGTTTTTTTCTGAATTTTAGCAGCTTTTCGAAATCTTTGCATGCACAGTAACACCTGAGGAGAGGCAGCATGTGTACTAGCACCCTCTTTTGTACCAGAGGCAGCAGCCTACAAGAAATGTGAGTGTAATTTAAAAATTGAAAAAATCTACACAGACATGTTTGCCATTGCAATAAATTAAAAAAGCAACAGATATTGAATTTGCTCAGAACATTCAGCTACAGTAGCTTGTGGTGAGCAAACACTCGTGTCCATAATGGACAGCAGATGAGAAAGAGGGTGAGAGAGGGAATGACAGCGAGAGAGAAAATGAGAGAAGGTGAAATCTATTAGTGTGACAGCACTCCTATAAAGCTGGAGACCTCTGGGGACACACTCCAAGTGCTTAGTGCAAAAAACAAGAGAGAGAGGGAGACTGGGTAAGAGACATACAAGATGAGACAAGTGATTAAAATTAAAGGAAGTAAAACAAGCTAAAATGACAGAAACGGAAAGAAAATAGTGCATGTACAGAAACCACTGAAACTGAGCCTGCCTAAGGAATTCATGACATTATACAGCCTGAATTTATTGCATGTGTAGATAAAATGCATGTGCGTGGAGCTTGATAGGCCTGCGTGTATATGCTTGTTCATCTATGGATTTGTGTGTGCATGCCCCCCCCCCCCTTTTGAGTGCTACCAGGATGAGTGTGTTCCATATGTATGTCAGCTCCGATCACTCAGTGAAACAGGGGGGGAGAGGGAAAGGAAGGGGAGGGCGCGGATACTCCCATTCACGTCTACATCAGTCCATGGGTGACTGAGCATCTCAGACCTGAGGTGAGAAAAAAAAACTACACTGTTTTTGGGAGGAGGTGTTAGATGAGAGTTGAGAAGGGTGTTCTTTTGGGAGGGATGGATGGATGGAAATAATATTCTTTTAGTGGTTTCAGCTTCTCGGGAGAAGTATTGGTTTACTGCTAACATTCATTCCTCCTTGCTTTACTTTCTTTATTTCTCTTTTTCTTTTCTTTCCCTCCTCTCTACATTTCTGCCTCACCTTTTCTCTCTCTCTCTCTGCTGTCAGTCTCCGTCCTTCTCCCTCTACACTGCCCCACCCATGTGTACTTTGACACCCAACTCCTGCTCTAAGAGGCAGAGGGCCGGCCCCAGCCTTCAGTGTCCTAGACCTCAGTCATGTGACGCTGACCTGCTATGTTTTACAAGGGGGCCTCGGAGGAAAAGGGCTGCGTTCACCAGCGGCAGGAAACAAAGCACAGCTCGGAGGGTCGAAGTGGAGTGTGTTTGAGTGAGAGGGGGATTGTGGGGGGGGGTCAGGAAGCAGTATTTCAAGAGATGGAACTCGACTATAAAAAGTTTGACATCAAGAAGCATGGAGTTTTCAAGCGAGGCCACGTTCAAACGTGTTGCGTTATTGTCTGCCTGAGATTGAAAGTCTTTGATCAAAGCAAATTGGATTTTTTCCACCTGCCTGATTTTTCAACTCTTATTGACATGCTTAGATGAGCTCTGGCCTTAATCTCCTCTCTCCTTCTCCTTCTCTCTCTCTCTCTCTCTCTTCATCTCCCTTCCTCTCTCCCTGCATTCAATCTCACACATCTGAGCCTCCTCTCCCCCACGCACAAGTACACACATGCACCAACATGTACACGAAAGAGACATCACACAGCAAAGTAAGTACATGAGGGATGACCACAGATACTTATAGGCAAGTGTGGACACACACTCACTAACACACACACACACATCTGTGTCATTCCTGGGAGATTTTAGTCCATTAAATGAGAGCAGCCCGGTCCAGTCTCTCAGATCGCTGCCGTTCCCCCCTCTTTGTTCCCCAAATCAGGAACAGCTGTGCTCCTCCACAGTTGTAAGTCACTCACTCAGTGGAAATTTAAAATCCATTAACCGAGCCACTCATTGCTACCCCACCCCTTTGTGTGTGTATGAGAGTGTGTGTGTCTATGTGTCTGTCTCGCTTATCTGCGTCTGCACACAGAGACACAGACACATTTGTGTGCACACTTTGTGTGTACATGTTGAAAGTCAAAACACCCCCTCGGCCCTGCGCAGTAGATTTGAGACAGCGCCTCTTAAAGTGGCCTCTTGTTGAATCACTGTGTTCTCAAGTAAAACACTTTGAGCAAAGCTCGGACTCATCTGTGTTTGGTGCACTGCATAGTTGCGTCGTGATCTGCGTCCCACACCTTGAGCACTTCGCTGTATTCCAGCCGTGAGTAGCTGGGGGAGAGGTCACATGAGGTCATGTTGTCTGTGAGCGTGGAACAACAAAAACAAGGCCCCGCTGAAATAGCTCGCTGCTTGTCCACTTTCTTGGCTTAGCCAGCGAATTACTGTGCCAGGAAAAAACAACAAGCCCAGAGCCTTTCATAAGGCGAGCCCTTCAAGCTCACTATATAGACGCAGGCACAGCTGCATGCACGAACACACAAAGCAAGCAGATGCTCACGGAGACAGAAAGATAGAGAGACAGCAGGAGGAAAGGAGGAGATATAGGGAGAGGGAGCAGGACCATGATATGGAGATTGGATATTTGGATGCCAAAAGTCAAATCTATGGTTCTTTCCGCTGTTTTTCTTTTGTCTCCTCCTCCACTTTTCCTCCCTCCTCTATCTCTTGTGGAGATCTCTCATTTCCTGCAGGCCCAATGTTGATTTCATACTGGAGCTCGGGGCTTAGAGTGGGAGTCTGTCAGATGGGTAAGGGGGAACATAGGGGAGGTAAAGTGTGGGGGTATTTGAGTTCAGGCCAAAAACAACCTTCACCTCCACTTCTCTCAACTACTCTGTGCGGTTTTAAAAAATGTGAGCATGCTAGTGGGGGGGGGCACAGCATAAGTACAGTCTTACATCAGTCAGATATACTCCTTTGGGACAGCTGGTGTAGTATCTTGCTCAAGAGCACCTCAAGAATAGTTTAGGGAGAGGAGAGCGCAGTTCACTCTCCCTGAGGAGATTTTTTCCAGGTAGTAGGTTTGTCCTCTTGTTGTCTAGAATGACAATGCCCGCTATTAGCCCATTCGTTTATTCATTTGTTGTGAGGTCAAATGAGTTTTGTAGCTACAATGAGAAAAATTTGCCAGCTACACAGAGCATCGTGGCATTTCATGACTTCTGAAGCAAGCATTCAGCTTCTGCTCCATCATGGTTGATGCAGTAGGCTAAAGTGTTTCATTCAGTAATGTGTTAAAATGTTGTACTTATGATGTAAGAAATCAGTATATATATCCTTGGTCAAAGTTGTGATTATAAGTTTAATTGTTTTTTCTGCCGTGATAGCCCCCTCTACATTAGTGTTAGTGGGGGCATACATTTTTGGTAACTTACCGACTGACACAATACTGGTCATTTAACCGGTGCAAATCTGTGTGAGTAGGTACTAAAAAGAGTTTATAAAGTTTGAAAATAGTGGGAATAAGTGCTAAAAACTTTGGTTAACTAGCTTCCACTCTGAAAGTTTAAGCTAGATAACCTAGCTTGCTAGCTTCCTCTTTCTGAGTAAAATACAAACTTCTAAATGCTGTAATGTTGTGAAGGAACAGATGACTTAAATCGATAGCGATAATAACCAACACTATGTGGTTTCAGTTCCACTTAAAGTACATGAAGGAATATGATTCAGTTTAAGATAGATAGATAGATAGATAACCTTTATTTAATCAGAGGAAAGCCAACTGAGAGCAAAGCTCTCATTCACAATGGTGCCCTGCAAATTCATAATCAAAATAAGTGTAAGATCAAGATTCTTATACGAAACATACATTCAACACAAACACAAGACAAATGACTTACAAAAGTAAAAACACAAGAGAAATACAGAAAAACAGGTACATTACCCAGGGACATAGCAGACACATTAAGAAAAACAGGAGCATTCATTATATAAAACATCGCTCAACAGACGGCTTAAACTGTTCTAAGGTTAAAAGTTTGTCTAACTTAAGGGAGTCCTAAAGCTTATTCCATCTATAAGGGGCATAAAAGGTGAATGTAGTTTTTCCCAATTCCATATTCAGAAATGGGATATCCAGGGTAATGCATTCTTGTGAACCAGTATGGTATCCCATATTACAGTGTTTTAAAAGAGGATACAATGATGGGTTCTTAAACTGTGACCTGAAATAAATCTAAGAGAACAGTGATACACAGCTTCAAGGGGCTTGACGGTATGGGCAGCAGCATGCATGTAAACTACATCTGCATAGACAAGCACTGATAAAAACGTTGCCTGTACAATCTGCAATCTTCTGTTAAAAGAGAGCCACTGTTTGTTTCTTAAAAAGAAATCCAAAAGTCCTGCACACTAACTGCCAGTCATCATGACTTTATAAAATCTAAGACTTTTGTGGGCACAGATACATGGAGGAAATAGCCTAGGTGAGGTTTCAGCGTGCCACTTTCTATGTGGTGTCACTTTGACCTTTTCTTGTTGAGCAGATCAATTTGTCAGCACAAAAAAAAAACAGAATGAGTCACTTCGGTTTTAGTAAGTTGCATAAAAAATAACAGCTTTCTACACTTGATTTCACCTTTCAGCTTGTGTTTATCTCACCAGGAAAAGGGCTGAAAAACTGAGGTTTGACTGTTGTGTCTTGCTGGCACAGATGCCATTAATATGTACCGTGAGCCTCACATGCATGGCAAATTGTAACACTCAGATTACTGTGGCACACTGCCAATTTCTGCTCTTCACTTCCTTTCTCTTATTGTTACCATAGATGAGGCCTTCTAGACATGAACAGCTGCGGACCTCAGCTTTCACTTCCCCTTCTCTGAAGCCGCACATGTATCTGTTATCACAACAAGTTCCCCAAACGTGGCTTCTAATGCCCTCTCTTCCTCCCCCATGCCTCCACATGCACACGTGTGCCTGCTGGCATGCTCACGATATATAGAAAACTGCTGCCACCATGCTTCATTTGAGGCAGTCTAGTGCGCTAGTTTGTTAGTGGGGTTGTCCTGTGAGTCCATTATTGTAAACTAATGATATTTTCATACCTGTGAGCAAGCAAGCAGCGGTGAGAGGTTTTTTAAAGGTGCATATTTGTTTTTGAGCACAGAAGGGTGGTGTCTGGAACTGTGACTTCCTGTGTGATTGGTGTCAGATTGTCACTTTTGTATGCACAGATACACTCACTAGCTAACCACAACATATATACCTAATTTGGCATACTTTTGGTGCCATAGCATCCAAAACAGACACATACACACACCGCGAGCCAACAGACCGTCATTGCATTGCTGAGGCTTCACACCTTTCTTTCTCTCTTTCACTCAACGAAAGCATGAAAAAATCCCTCACCCACAGTAATGTGTGTGTGTGTGTGTGAGTGTATCCGTTCAGTATCTGTCTGGGGCACAGACTGACAATGCCCTTGTGTGGCCTCTAGCTTTATAATTTACACACTTTCTACAACGCACATGCACACGCAAATGCAGAAATAAACTAAGCCCGCCACACATTGGCTCCAGGTTTGTTTGCATATAGCTAGTCAGTCAAACTTATATCAACACAACACACCTCACATGTTCATGAGGTTTCTTTGTCTGCGCCTTCGAAGCTCTGTTTACACGCAGTCCAGATATGCTCCTACACATACACACTGTAGCCTCAAAACTCTCGCAGTAATTTGTGAATGAACTCGCTGACACAATAGCTTGGTCACACCTATGCCAGTGGAAAGATGTTGGGTCGAGCGAGCCTTTTTATAATGTACTGGATATGGATTCAAACACCTGACCATCACCGTTTGTGTTTGTGAATGCTGTGTTTGGTTAAATATAATGAGACAGAGAAAAAAGATGCATCTTTTTGTAACTTGCCTGTTCGTGGCAGAAGGGTTCACTTTAACTCAAGAAAATAGACAAAAAACACATTATTTGTAGCAATACTGTGCTCCAATGGAGCACTTTCTCAATCAGTCATACACCGCACCACTGTTTGTGCTTGCTACCTGGAAAATAGGAATGATCTCTTTTCATGGTATATATGACAGTTGCTTGCTTGCGCTATACTAGCATAGATCAAAGACATGAAGGTCAGCTGCACTTCCTGCAAAGAGAGAAGTGTCTGCCAGAATGTAAATACTGGGCAACACAAGCTTTGTCTTGAGTTTGTTGAATATTCAACCATAAACATAAACATAATATACAGTACATACAATATTGTCACACTTTTAGTTTAATTACATAATCCTTTCATTGTCACAAAACCTGAAAATTTGAAAATTCCATTTACATGTCAAACCGACACACACACAAGCACAAACACACACACGCAAGCATACACTATCAGATTTGCAGGGAAGCGCATCAAATATAACAAATGTTTGCTAACACGCGGAACCAAGATGGTGAACATGGTAAACATTATACCTGCTAAACATCAGCATGTTAGCATTGTCATTGTGAGTATGCTAGCGTGCAGCTAGCATTTAGCTCAAAGCACTGCTGTGCCAAGTGCAGCCTCACAGAGCTGCTAGCATGGCTGTAGACTCTTTGTCCTCATACAAACATAGCCATGGCTTGATTTTATAAGTTTTTTCCATTTACCTAAATTTCTGTTATCCAACAATTGCATTACTGTAAAATGTGATTTGATCAAGGGTCATAAATGTTACCTTAACCAAAGATAATGGTATTTCTTGGGCATCTGTATTAAGAGCCTTAATCAAATAACTATTCTACGCTCATTTAGTTGTCTGACAGCATGCTAATAACACTGGGATTGTGTGATCGGCTGTACTGAAACAAGTGATGAGTAATTGAAGAGAAAGTAGTGGGTGACGGAACATTGACTACTTGTTACACAGAAATACATATCTTTGAGGGCTGATCATCTTGCATCCATATTTTCAAATAAACTTTGAAAGTGTGTCTTTGAAATGTTCCTTTTGTGGATGTGGAAGCCCCAGACAGAGAGAAAAAGATGCCTTTTTATTTATTTTCATGGATTTGTGGAGACATAGTCCTAATACTACTCGTGCTTCCCCTGAATTCTTCCAGCATTTCCTTAAAAAGTGGCACAAGCTCAACATAATCACTGGAAGCTGCATCTCAAACGACATATGCTACAAGGACAAAAAGACATTTGAAACATTCATATATCAAAACAGTCATTTCCTGCATAGTTTCTGTGTGGAGCTGGAGCAGGAGTTTCTTATTTTATTTTATTTTTATTTTTTGGGGAGCGATGGGGTGGTGGGCGGGAAAAGCTGGAGGGAGATTCGCTGGCTGCGAGGAATCAGTTTCAGGATTGTAAACATGGCAGGGACACTCCCCCTTCCCCCCAAATCTGAAAAGTGCCTCTTTTGAAATGGTGGAGCTTATGGGTATTGCCCCCCCCCCCCCTTCCTCTTCGTGTTTCCTGTTGAGCTGGCTAGACTCCTTTGACAGATTTACAACTCCGGGGTCAAAGTTTTCCAAAGGCAGCAGATAAATCTTACACTGCCGCCCTCCCTGCTTCTCCTTCACCTGATAAAAAGACACACACTCTGAACAGCCGCCCTGCACTGCCCCCACCACTAACACACCCGCCTCCCCCCACATCCTTTCATATGTAATGTGCTCTTTAAAAAAAAAAAAAGTCTGTGTCTGTGCACCCATGTGCGTGAACACGTGTATGAGGACGGCTGCCTTTGTGTTCTGCAAGACGTGTGTGCAAATGCTTTTGTGCATTTGTGTGTGTGTGTGTGTGTGTGTGTATGAGTGTGTGCACGCAGAAGGGTAAGTGCCTTGCAGTTTTGCGGTTAAAAAAGAATGCAGGACATTGTTTTTAAACCATAAAGGCAGGCTCTTCATCTTTTTTTTGAGGACCCCCTGCTCCTTCTTCTTTTCCCTCCATCTGATTTTTATGTTTTGGTCCCAGTGTGATACTCAATCTGCTTTCGTCTCCTCTCCTCCCCCAGATAGATAAGATGAGTAGGAGTATGCTTCATTCCTCCATCATGCGACCATTTGTATCCCCCCCCCCCCCACACACACACAATCTATACCTTTCTCTCTCATCCCACCCACTGTAACTTTCATTTCTCTTTATTCTGTCATCACCATGTCTGTGTCAAACATCTTCAGCTCTACCTGGACAGACTGTGGAGAAACGGAGTATTGAGGGAGAGTCTCAAAACACACACAGGTCTTGGGGCCATGTCTCTCCCACTCTTTTTCTCCCACTCTTTCTACTCTCTCCTTCCTCTTTATCTGCTCTGATCTCTGTTCTAGGGTGGGAGGCAAGATGATCAGTATTCACAATATCTAGCCAAAACACATAAAACTTTTTTTTCAGTCACAATCAGTCTAATAAAATCTTCACATTACTTTTCCTAGTGATTGTCATTTGGCATGCTGGGATGCCTAACTCCTCTCTCATTTATCCCCTCTTCTGAGAAGGAGCAGAAATGATTTGGATTGGTGACAGATCCATAGAGGAGCCATTGTTTTAGACTTGTCCTATTGCCTTTGATGTGGTGATTGAAGGAAAGGAGGACATGCAAGTTAAACTTGCATCTTTCTTAAGATCAAACAGAAATTAGATGAACGACAATGAATGTAGTGGTGTATGAGGATAAATTACCTTGGTTATATTTAATGAATATTTGAATCATTTTGCAGTCAAATGAGGCTCTTTTCAGACTGATGGCCCACATGTATAGAACTCACTGACATTATGATATTTGTTTTGTTATTGTTAGTAATGAAGTGTACTGCACTTTTTTTTGCCTGCACTCTTCGAGCATTGCAACCTTGTGTATCAGCATCGATTTCCCTCTAATTTTAACACAGTAATATCATATTCTTTGTAGCCTGCAACAACAAACTTTCCCCAATATACACACATTCTTCCCATGGTGTTGGATCAATGGACATGATTGATTTGGTGGTGAGCTGGCAGCCAGTCCTGATCAATGCTAGCTTGGCTGATGGCCGCGGACCGTACATCACAGTCACTGTCATCAATGTGTGTCAAAGTAAGTGTGAGTGAGTCTAGATAGTAGTTTGTTTTTTATTGCATCATATTATATTTTGCTTCCGTTTTGTTTTTTTGGGGCACTTTTGCCTTTATTTGATAGCAGAGAGCATAGAGGCAGACAGGAAACGAGGAGGGGGTGCAACAAAGGTCCCTGGCTGGAATCGAACCAGGGCCATTGTTGTTATGTGGTTTGCATAAACCATTCAGCTATCAGGACCCCCCCACCACCAGCACCATCACCACCACCACCACCTCCCACCCCCACCTCTCACCCCACCGTGTGATAACTCCAGTAAAAGGATCATTATCTCATCTATGGTTGAGAAACACCCTCTAATCTTTGGGTTTATGCAACTCTTTCAAAAAGAAGTCAAAATTATGCAGCTATCAAGCTGAGAACAGTTTCCTTCCTGAAAAGTCAGCATTTTGGAGGTACAAGGTTTTCGCCAGACATCAGAAATATGTGATAACATGTTGATTATCGAACTACAACTAAACCTATATGAGTCAACTTGGTCTTTAGAAAGACTGATGATATTGAAACATAAAATCTAACAGTGTAAACACTCTAGTTGCCAAGACACACTCCACAGGTCATCCTGTTTCGCAAACTACGCACAAACCCAAACACACAAGCATACGCTATCAGATTTACAGGGAAGCACATCAGATATTACAAAACATCACATGCCTTGTGAAACACTCCACGCGCTGCAGCGTACACTCTGTCAGGCGGTGACCTTGAATACTTAAGAGGCCCCTTGGTGGAGGTTTCTCCCCCAGTGCTCTTCACACATCAGTGCCGTGGGAATGAGTGATATGATGGCAAGAGAGGAAGAGGAGAGAAAGACCCACCGAATGACAGAGAGAGGAAGGTTAAAACAGAAAAAGGAGAGGAAAGGAGGTAAAGTGAGGTGGTGGTGGGGGGGGGGGGGGGGGGTTGGGGGGCGGGGCGGGGGTTCCATCTCCAGTGAAATCTTATCACAGTGTAGTGGGGGAAGGGGGCTTTCCACTGGAGCGAAAGATTGGAGGTAGGGGGGCTTCAGGGGATTAACAAATGAACAAACCTGTTGTCCTCTCTTCCACTCTCTCTCTTGCCTTTCTCTGTCCCATCATCCTCTTTTTCCAACTGGACATGCTCTATATACAGTATCTGGTCCCCACGTAACCTCTAGAGTATTTATGGTCAGCGTGTCTTTTCACAAGACCTGTTATTGGATTACAGTTCACTCCAAAGAATCTCTTTCCTTCTCTCATGTTCTGTCCTCTCTCTATTACCGGCTGTGCTACTCATTTCTCTTTCCCTCGAAACCACACTTCCTTTCTCTTCCTCTTGTTCTAAGTGTCTTTTGTTCTAGTCCAGCGGGGATGAGGTAACGATGGACGGAGAAGCAAGAAAGACAGAGAGCTAATGTAGTCATGTGGTCTGTTTGGGGTTTTTTTGGCTCCACACACCTTGTGTCAGTCCACCGGTCCTACATTGGCCATAATATCAAGTGACAGGCCGGCTTTCCACTTCAACAAGCCTGTGTCCTTAAAACAGGGGACAAGAGAGGACGCAAGAGGCTGACAGCGAGATAGAGAGAGAGGGATACAGAGGAATGGGAAAGGAGGGAGATATCCAAAAATAATGAGATGTGTAGATGGAGGGGTGGTAGGTCAGGGGATGAGGGAAGGGAGGAAGAAATATAAAAAAAAGTAATGACATCAAGCCTCCAAAAGCGCTGCCTTCATTGGCTCACCTCCTCCCTCCAGCAGCACAGAGGTCGGCTGTTCAATGAGAGATCCGGTGACCTTTGAGCGGAAACTTTGATGTTAACTTTGCATGATTTGTTTGGCTGTTGAGAGAGAGAGTTGAAGAGAGAGACAGAATAGAAAGAGAGAGAGAGAATGGACTGTATTCCTGAAACTAGGCCAGTCACTGTCTAGAAATGTGGACTCATGTTCCCATTTCCAACCATTCCCCGGAGGAGCTAGCCTGCCTGCTGCCTGCCTGTTCGGCCAGTTCACTGTCGGCTCGGCCAGTTCACTGTCAGCTTTGCTGCCTTCACTGTCCCTGTCTGTTATCTGTTTCCTGCACTTCTGCTGTATGCTATTACGTAATGCTGAAACAATTATCTGTCAGAATATTAATCAACATAATTTGTTAAATTATCGATTAATTCTTTAAAGTATAAGGCCCGTGATATTTTTCTTCAAATATACAATAAAACTATCAAAACCAACAATTAATTGAGCCTACTAACAAGTATTGCATGTGTAGCCAAAGTCAGTTGTTAAAAAACTGTTAAAACACGAGTCACATCGTTGCACTGGATGACATGTTCCTTCATTACCATGAACACACACACTGAAGTTTATTTTGATTCAGTCCCAGATTGTCCTGCTACCGTAAATCAGAAATACTTTATTATTATTACTTTATTGATCCCCAAAGGGAAACTCTGTAGAGAATACTAAAATACTAACACCAGATGTGCATTAATCCATGGCTAAAAATAGTCCCCAACAAATGCACCGTTTACTCCTGTTTGAATAACATTTGCTAAAAACTAGTGCCCAGTGTTTTAGGAAAATAATGCATTTGTGACCCATTTTTAAAGTGAGACAGACCAACGTATTGTTGATTTTGGTCTTTTCGTGGAATTTTTTGACAATAATAATAATAATTTATCATACAAAAATGCCAAATATTTCTGGTTCCAGCTTCTGAAACATGTCTTGCCTTTTCTGTCATTGTAAACATCTTTGGGTTTTTGGACTGTCAGTCAGACCAAACAAGCAATTTGAAGAAGTCACCTTGGACTCTGGGAACTTGTGATGGACACATACTTGCTATTTTCTGACATTTTATAGTTCAACTGGAAACAGTACAGATGGATTAACTGATAATGAAAAAATTCTTACATTGTAGCCCTAACATTCTGTTTTGTTATGTTGCATTGAGTTTTACAGTTTCATTTGACGACTCAATAAAGTTACGTGTAAAAGTTTAATTCAGGTGTGGTGCTGGTAAACAATGGGGAAAGCATTACGTTGCATCACAATGAGTTGCGTTACCTGTTACTTTTTTTTGTGCTACATCTTAGCTGTTTTCCCTCTGTCCTGCTCTGGGGTCAGCTACAACAACAGGTTTACAAAAGCTGCAGTGCCTTTACCTACCTTACCTCTCTGATGTAGTTTTAACTATAACTGAGAGTAATGAACTCCACAAAGGTAGTGTTTATTGCAGAGCTATTGCATTGGATTGTATTAGATTGTGCAGGGGGTGGACGCCAACACTTTATCCACTATTAGCTCAAAAGGTTGGGACCTTTGGGTGGTGTTGTCTCATTCATAACCCCATCTGCTGCTACCAAGCCTCTTATATCATCAGTCATCTGTTTGGGTAGAGTTAAAGTTGGCTTGCGGAGGGGCCAGGGAGCCGTGTGGAGGGAGGGGCCGGGCACAAACATAAAAGCCTCTCGTCGACATCTGCCAGCCTACCTATGCCTTCACTCTGCCTGGCACTGCCAGACCATTAGCATCATGTAGCGCCTGGCACTAATCCAACCAGGACAGTGCGACCTTAATCTCTGTTCCTGTCACTGAGCTCCTAACACTTCTGGCCATCTCCAGATGCAACAGACTGTATATTTATATAGCATATGTGTGAGTATTAATTTAAGAAAATCATTCAAAAATAATTTTGTTTTGAAACTGTCTATATCTGATACTGAAAAAGTACAAAAACATGAAGCAAACAGCTGTAGACACAAAACTGTACTTCCTCTTCTATTCACTCCCCATAGACAAACCACACTGTCTGGGTGGCAGAGACAACAGGAAAAAGCTAAGTTGGTGTTTTTGTGAATTAACTCAGGGGTATTAGTAGTAGTAATGTCCTTGAGTGATGTACAAATAACTAATAAAATAAACTAATAAAAGGGCAGAATTTTAACATATTCTCAACAAATAAACATGTGTTTTATACATGCCTACTCCTACCAAGATTTCAAACTTCTATGTTCACAAGAACACTTTTAAAAGTATCAATATCCACACTGGTATCAAGATATTAGTCCTGGTATTACTTAATATATTGGATCTGCCAATCATCCCTCCTTTGTTAAAACTTCTGTCCTTTGAGCCAGATGCATGGCTATGCAAGATTATCATCATACTGCCGTGGTTCTCTAGCTGTCCTTCTGTCAAGGGAAGGTGTTTTCCCTCTCCGTCTCATTTGGATCAGATCAGCAGCAGGTTCCTCGTGGATCACAGGGAGACATTTGAGGATTATGGTCACTCCTCACAGCCTGTTTCTGTCAGTCTATGTGCAACCACTTGTAACCCTGGGAAAAGCAGCAGGAGTCACAGACGAGCAACATCTGATCCTGACCGATCATTATATATGGGTATCATTTCCCCTTTGCGTGCCTGCATACGATGAGTCATAGTGACAGTGAGTCAGAGTGCTAATATAGAGACAGAAACTAATGACTGAAATGTCTATGCTTATGTATTAATATCACTGTCTAAATATGTAAAAGTTCAATCAATCAATCAATCAAGTGTAATCATATAAGGTACAATCAAAGTGAAATGTAAGTCCCTTCAAAATTTATCTTAGTCATTAATGATGATTTTGCTTATCACAAGGAAAGTCCTGCTCATTTGATATATTGTATCAGTTCATCAAACTACTCAAGCTGAACTCTGTGTTATTTAAACTGTGTGTGACTGCTCATGCAGAGAGTCATCAAGGTGTAATGGTGACTTACACAGGAAACCCAAAAGACATATAGCAGAGGATTCGGGTGGTGATAAAAGCCTAAACCTCAAACTTCCGCCAACAAGCTCGTGTTGTTTTTCTCTTTCACAAAGAAAGGCATACTCGGTGCCCAGACTGGCAGCTGAGGACAAGTCTACTTATCTGTGTAGCTCTCTTCATTTTTTTTTTAGAGTTTCTAAAAGTCTATAATAAACAAAATATGGTGGCTCTTGCTTTTAAAACTGGAGTCAGTGCAGGGCGTGTTTTAAAAAAAAAATCCCTTTATTTACTCTCCAGCAGAGTTTACTTTATGTTCGCCCCCCTCTGAGATGGTCTCCTGCCCAGCCATGCGTTACACCCCTCAATTCTCATCATTTCCAGGTTTTCCTCCATTGTTTCCCCTGTTTTTGTCACAGCATGACATAGTAATCAATAAGCAATTAAAAAAGGCAACATGGCACAGGGCATTGCTTACTTAGCTCCAGTGTATGTTTAGCCTTTGCAAGGATATGGTGCAGGGTGAGACCACTGGTGTGTGTTTTTGGTTTTACAGTCAGTTTATTGTCTGAAAAATGAAGCTCAAAGATTTCTTACACATGACATTTATAAAAGCTCACTGTACCGCTTTTAGCGTTTGCATCTGCGGTTACAGGTATGGGTTTTTATTGACATTACTGTGGTATTTGCCATTTTCCTGACATTTGAAGACTATGCAAGTGCCATGAATAACATTTAAAGCTCCAGCTTATGATCAGTCTTAAAGGAGGGGAAGACGAGCCAGCTCAAGGTCAGACGATACTCAGCAGTAATCTTAACCAGGAAGAGATGTTGAAACCACCCATCCTGTACGAAGGAATAGCTGCTGCTGCTTTACGAGGAATTCACACGCAGCGGCTGCACCAGTCATACTGTTTTCCATCCTCTGATACTCAGATTTGCACTGAGTGGCATGACAAAACCACACTTCCCCAATTACAGCCGTGCTCACTGTAATGTACACATGGACCTGACGAGCATATCAAGTGTGTCACTTGACGGTTTAGACCGTGCTTTCTACTGGGTGGTGGGAGTAAGATGTGTTTTGTGTAAGTGTGTTTTTTCTCTCCTTGCACCTTGTATGGTTGTGTGTGTGTGTGTGTGTGTGTGTGTGTGTGTGTCACAATGCTGACACCTCATTCTATAGTCTTCTGACTCTGACCCAGCCAGGGTAGATGTCTCCCATCAGCCGTGTCCAGTCTACCCCCTACAACTCTGATGATCTGACAGACCTGCCTGCCTGCCTGCCTGCCTACCTGCCTGCCTGCCGTCCTGGATGGCTGTTGGGAGAGGCTTCAGGGGGTGTAGGTGTGTGTGAAGTGAATGTGTGCGTGTGTGTAGGAGGAAGGCAGAGATAGAAAGAGAAAGTATCTTCATATGACATTTTGTGTTTCCAAGTCGTCATTTTATGCTGTTTATTGGAGTTATTATACATAGAAAATACACAGTCTGTGTGTTCATTTCGGTGTGTGTGTCTGTTTCCCTGCATTAAAGTGAGTAACTCACTGTGTATGTGTTTTTGCATGTGTGTGGTACAAGCCAAGAAAAGGTATAGGCATGGTATGTTTTGCATTAATGCAAAGGATAAAAAAAAGAGAAAGAAAAAAATCTGTTGAAGTCCAGAAACCTCCACTTCTCCCCTGTTCTGCCTCTCTTCCTCCTCTCCTCCTTTCTCTAACACTCTTCTCTTTTTACAGGCTGCCATTTCCACTAAATTAGTGCCCAGGGTTTTAATTGCAGTTTATGAAGCTCATTTATTGGCCCGAGAGTCTGTGTTTGTGTGATCTGGCATCCAGCTAGGCAGGCCAGTCCTCTCCAAGCCTCCCTGCGGTTTTGCATTTCTTTTTTTCCCCCTCTGTTGTTTTTTTCTCCCCCCTTCCTTTCTTTTTAACACCAGAATGTTGCTGGGCTTAACCGTACATGCTGCTGTTTTTATAGAGAATTAGCACTTCTCTACCCAGCGCTGGCTGTGTGGCTCCACACTGGAAGTGTTGCCTTTAAATCAGCCTTCCCATTTAAAACCGCCTAGGCACGTGCCAAGACCCACACATTTAGCATACAGAAGCAAGCATTTCTGATGACTTTAATCAAAGCATTGAGATCATTAAGTAATATCATGATATCATAGCATGATACACAATATATGTAGTATGTCTTTTATAATTGTTATACATGAGGTAGGTTAAAGAGGGGACATTATTTTCATGACCCATGACGATCTCACTTTCTCTAAATTTCTGTTTCACTTCCCCTCTCTCTTTCTCTCTTCCTCAACATCATTCCCTCCGTGGCATTCCAGTGACACCCTGGAGGCTAATTAAGCCTTAATTACATTTGTTGGAATTGATTTGTGATTTTGTCTTTCCTCTGTTGTTCCAGCTCATTGGCCCCCATAGAAATGTCATTAATGCACCATTATTTTCACGGGCGGTCTAATTAAAGGGACATACTCTCTGGGTTTCCTCTGATGAGATGCTGGGAAGAGGAACATGTTGGTGACTGGCACCCCGATGAACTAAAATAGAAGACATAGTGGGAGGGAGGGGGTGTAACATAAACTTATGCGTGGGTATAAAGGCGCTGTACAGACAGAGGCTGCCAGGTGGTTAGTTTGGGAAGGATGTCTTATTCATGTTGCGTGACATGACATTATCACAAGACATGTTTGTTTGGCTTAGCTGCCTAAGGGGTGAAGTTGGAAGATTTTACTTTCATTACAGCTCTGCCAGCTTTAAATTAATATATTTATAATTTATTCCCAATATTTTGGGAAATATGGTGATTTTCTTTATCGCTGAAAGTTAGATTACAAAATCAATACCACTCTCATGTCTGAATGGTAAATATGAAACTACTAGGCAGGAGATGGTTAGCTTAGCTTATCTTAGCATAAAGACTGGAAGCAAGGGGAAACGGCTAGCCTGGCTCTCTTCAAAGTCCAGAAATCCACCTACCAGCATCTCTAAAGCCCAGTAATTAGTATGTTGCATCTCGTTTGTGTAAACCATACACAAACACAAATGTATTTCTTGGCAACCAGCAGCTGGGCCAATGTCTTCCTGGACTATGTTGGTTGCCTGGTAACCTCACAGTAACGACAAGTGTATGGAATAAACAAACAGGAAGAATGTGTTAATTAGTGAGATTTAGAAGTGCTGATGGTGTATTTTTGAACTCTGAGGTTAGGCAGGCTTGCTGTTTCCCCTGGCTTCCATTCTTTATGTTAAGCTAAGCTAATCAACTCCCAGCTCCAGCTTCATACTTAATGCACAGACATGAAAGTGGTATCAATCTTCTCATATAACTGTCAACAAGAAAGGGAATAAGCGTATTTCCCAAAATTACAAACTATTTCTTGAAATTAACTCCTGACCGTCAGGTCACAGCGGTTGTGGTCTTAGTTTTTGATATCCAGCACTTGGTGTTGAATGCTTTCTCATGCATATTCCACCTCCTCTACAATGTAACAAGAAAAGCAGATATTTGATGGGAAGAGGTGGAAAATGAAAGTACACAAATATGACCCAATTGAACATTTAGCCTTAACCCTTCTGGATGTGATCCCAGACCTTAAAACTTGTTGTCTTAATGGGTGACCTGAGTAACAGAGCATCGGGCAGCTTGCAACACAGCACGGCTAGGGAACCAAAAGCACGCTTGATTCCCCTTCGGAAATAAAAAGCAGAATTTGGAGTTGGCAGTTGTTGGGGCTTCTTTTAAAACACTGGTCTTTCCTTAGGGAGGCTTGTGGGAGGGAGGCAAAAAAAGGGAGAGGGGGTTTTGCGGTGCATTCACATGTGGAAGCTCAAAGCAGTAACAATCTTTCCCAGCCTGCTCTGGCCTCATATGGCCTATGGTATCCTGCTATGAGCCTCATAGCACAAGACTATTCCCTCTATCTCCCTTTCTCTGACTGCTCCTCTGACTTTCTTTGCTTGCTCACCAACTTGCTGCCAGAGTGACTGCCTGCCACTCTCCTCTGCCCTCAATTTTAGTGCAATTCTATCACTTGTCTGCATGTACCCTCTCTGTCTGTTATGATTGTGTATAATGGGACCCAGTCCAACATGCTGGCTGGCAGGCTGACGGGCGTGTTGGACAACTGCTTCACAGTTGGCTTGGCTGGTGAGAGAGGGGGAAGTATAGAAGGAAGGAGTGGGAGAAAGAAAGAGAGAAAAGGGCGGAGGGAGGGAATGAAGAGCTGAAGATAGAGAGGGAGAACAGGGAATGGGGTCACTTGAGTTTGTTGCTCATAGGATATCAAGCGGCTCACTCTCTCCACCCCGTTTAGTAGTTTGGCTCTTCTGTTACCTCCCTCCCTATCTCTTCAAAACCGCCATCTTTGGGAGTGTTACTACAACAACAATGTCCTTCATAAAACGATCCAGTCACCCCCGTTTTGAGCCCTGGCTTAATCACATCATGTAAACAATGAAGATGAAGTTCAAGTGAAGCATTAAGCAAGCTTAATTCTTGTATTTCTTTTATATGGCATTGGCAAAGCTCAGCAGACTGTATTAAATACCCTGAGAGACTTGCTTTAGACCTGATACACTAGAAATGTTTTGCTTTGCTACAGGTTGCTTTGCAGCAGAAAAAAAACATGAAGTCTGTTGAGCTATGCAGAGAGGTTAACCATGTCAGGAGTATGAATTGTCCCTAATAAAGGTGTTTTCCTTAACTTTGCCAGGTTCCCGCGACTGCTGAGTCATCTGGAAAAAGCAGCGTCTCGCATTCTTTATTCTTGGGTAATGCAGCACAAGAGGACTTCCATTTTTAGCTTTACGACAAATTACATTAAGCCACAGTTCAGTGAGCCCTAATGCTTTGAAAGTAACAAAAATCGACAGAGAGGGATAAAAGTTTTTTGATATTGCTCAGGCTTTCTCCTGGCAAGGCCTCTTTTATACCTCCTCCCTGCCGCTGAGCGGGAAAAGAATGGGTTAAACCTGTCTGCGGCCCACATCTGGGAATCATTTGAAACATTCCACAAGGCTTACCACATGTTTTCAGATGGACTAAATCCTGCGAAAGGCTCGGCTGTCAGAGGTTTGAAAAATCATCTCTTTTTTTTTTGCCAGGAGGGGAAAAAATGAGAAAGAGAAAATTAAACTGTATAATGGCTTTTCTCTCTTGCAGGTGAGATTAGGTAGGGATGTGGGTGGGTTTGCAGGGCGGCCCCTGTGTGTGGCAGCGGCGGTAGTGGTAGTGTGTGTAGAAATGTGTGTTTCTGTGTCCTCTTGCATGTTGGTGGCATGTTATTCAAATGTGTTTTGAGTGAAAGCTGTTTCTTAACAGCCATTTGCAGTTCAAAGGAGGCTTTGGGGCTTGGCTAACTGTTTCCATGCGGCTGATACAATCTCATCTGCACTCTTTTTCTTCCCCTCATTCATTTCTTCTTTATACTTCACAACCTAGTGCCATAAAGTGAACCGATGTGAAAGCTATGTAGCTTTTCAGCACGCCTGTCCAGACACACTTACAGACATGGGTGTCACATTCAGCTACTGGCAGGGTAGCTACTTTTGAGCATTAGAATGGTGTGATATCTTCATCTTTTAGTGATCCAGAAAGGCTCTTTAATTAAGTCCAATCGTGTAGCCTTCAGACTCGCCATGAAGTGCTTTCTATGGTTGCTTCTTGACAGTTTTACCATTACACTCTACTATGGATGACAAGCTAATAAAGGGCAGTCGGAGAGTGATGAATGGTCGGCTGCTGGGAGTTCCAAATAAATATGTGGTTTTAAGAAGAAGTCAAGGGACTCTGTAGTTGTTGATTGACCACCAAGCCTTGGCACCTTCACGGTTCTCTCTCTTACACCAGGTCTCAGATCCTCTCCAAATGTATACCCAAGAAAGGCTGGTAGACTGCTGGCCTTTATGATGTCACGCCCCTGGGCTCTCATGTTGCCCTGGTGTGTAAGACACCTCACTGTAATTGTCCACTGACATTTGGGGAACTGGAAATGTTTCTCTTGGGTGTAGGTGACACCCTGCGCAGAGGAGGGCTCCCCTGCCTCTCTGTCACCCTCTCTTTTTCTCTGTGAACCAGGCTATGACATGTGGTATGTGGCCCCATGCTGGGGGTGAAAGCATTGATCAGGCTGGCTAATGTTACCACACTTTCGAAATAGCATTGGACTTTCACACTGGACAGTAAATAGGCACCCGACTTTTAGAGGCAGAAACTGAGCAATGAAACATGAGCGAGACACTCCACTACAGTCCTGTAACAATGACCATACAGGGACTATTTTATGTTATGGTTTTCATAGGAGTGAATCACAGGATTAAGGCAACGCTGTGAGGCCACTGAGAACATTGGATGTTGGGCCTTTTAAAGCATCTCAGAGTTTGTCTGTATTAAGCTATGTAGGGGTTGCCAATTGTTTGTTCTGGTGACCTCTAAAGGAATAAGAACATTTTGGGAAATTAACTGGGAAATTTGCTGTCTTGCCGAGAGTTAGATGTCTGTCGTAAATATGAAGCTACCGCCAGCAGTCGATTAGTTTCATTTAGCATAAAGACTGGAAGCAGGGGGAAACAGCTAGGCTGGCTCTGTCCAAATGTAACAAAATCTGCCTACAAGCGCCAGCGAAGTATCCAGGAAGTGCTCTGAGCCAAGAAATAGTCCGGCACATAACCTCCTGTAAAACTAAAACTTTTAATTTTTACACTTTGGTTTTTGTACGGATTAAACAAACAAGATATTACACGCTAATTAGTTTATCAATTAGTTAGCTTTAGCAGTACTGGTAGGCAGATTTTGTTGCTGTTGGATAGAGCCAGGCTAGCTGTTTCCGCCTATTTCCAATCTTTATGCAGAAGCTAAGCTAACCGGCTTCATTTTTACCATACTGCAATGAGAGTGATATCAATCTTTTCATCTAACTCTCAGCAAGAAAGTGAATAAGCACATTTTCCAAAATGTCAAACTATTCCGTTAAAACAAAATTACTACAAAGCTAATGTCTACTTGTGACCCATCATCACAGGTATGCATATGTTTACGGGCTGTGGCCAGTTCAACCCAAGGGTGATTTTTTGCACTTAGTCTATTGGAATCATTTTTACAGGACTAAATTGGTAAAATGATCCATAACAAAAAAGCTAATATTAGAGGACTGTCTGGAAAAAAATGCTGAATTTTATGTAGTCTGTATAGTTTTGTTGAGGGGATTCTGACCCTCAGCTTGGGAACCACTGAAGTAATGGAAACATCACTAGTCAACGGTAAATGTTCTGCTAACCAAAAGCATAGGTGACATTCTGTATGCATACTGTACTTAATCCTTCATGTCAATGTCTGGCTTGTCTGTCACAGCAAGTTGCTCCTTGAAAGTCTTGAAAATGGAGGCAGCATTAGAGATCTTGGATCTTCGAAGCATGTCCAAATTCAGATTTTCTGTCTCTGTACAGGACACCAGACACCAGGCACCAAGCTAATGCATGTGCCTTACAAGCCACTGTGTCAAGCCTGACATTCTGAAGGTTTGCTTTTATACAGGGAAGCTATGTATTACATGGAACATGCATCGCATGGCTTTTCACTATGCTTGACATGTCAGTACAGTACACTGTATATTGCATGTTGAAATGCAGTCTATATCTGCATCTCAGAGGGGAGCTATAATAGACTGGAAAGCCATTAAAGGTCCCATATTATGCTCATTTTCAGGTTCATACTTTTATTTTGGGTGTCTACTAGAATTTTTTTACATGCTTTAATGTTCAAAAAACAATTTTTTTTCTCATACAGTCAATTGCTGCAGCACCTCTGTTGACCCTCTGTCTGAACGTACTCCATTTTAGTGCCTGTCTCTTTAAGGCCCCCCTCTCTAAAAGCCCACTAGCAGCTAGCAACTAGCTGGCACAGCGCTAAAACGAAGCGTGGAGATAGATCTGGCTATGCAAGACAAGGCAGCAACTAGTGATTGTGAGCACTGCCTCATTCTCTTGCTGGTGTGCTCGACAGCATATGACAGCTACAGTAACTTAGCTTGGAAAATAGCGATATGGGGCACTGAATTTGATTAATTTACTGTTTATCAAAACACAAATGAGACAAGAATTAGGTTAGAAAAACAATAGACACTGGCCTCACTGATTACAGTACAAAAACAGAAGTTGATTCATTGATTTTGATGAAACTGGATTATATTTTCTGGAGAAAATATTTTCTGGTTTTCCCTGACGTCCTCTGGCTGCTCTGTCTCAACTTTCGGTTTCCCAATGGACAGATAGCTTTACTTGTTGTTAGCGGTTACTTTAGCCGCTAACTGTAGAGCCGGAGGACATCAGAGGGAAAACCAGAAAATATTTAACTTTCTTTCACAACCAAAAAAGCACTTTCTACGAGACATAGTGAACAACTTCCAGCTCTAGCTCAGCGACGTGATGACCGCTTGGTGTTGTGTTGTTAATAAAGTTAAAACAACAACAAAAAAATGGTTGGACAGTGGGTCCGGGTCAAGCCCCCAGGAAGTACGCAGTGCTTAGAAGCCAATTTGACATAGTGGCCAAACCATGTAATTACAACTTCCAGGTCCGTCATGTGATGTACACTGGCCCAAAAATACACAATTAAAGAAGTGGCTGTAACCACAGTGACTGTGGATTTTTTTTTTTTGAGAGTTACAACCCCACTATTTGAATTTGATCCATTTGGTCCGATAACATTTGGAAAGTCTAGAAGAGCCACATGATTAAATCATTGTATCCCCTGTATCGCCCTGATGTCTCTGGTGCACTTGCTCTATGGGTCACACGATGTGGAAGCTATGCAGAAGATCCGGGTAAATTTCTACAACGGAAGTCGAACTTTTTTGGCTTTATGCACCACTGAGCAACTTTCACAGGAATGAATGGGGTCCCGCCTCCAACACTGTATCCAGTTCTCACACACGCATGCTGGGCCCCACCTGTCAGAAGGCAGTGAAAAAAGACAGTTTCATCTCTTCAACCATTCTGTTGTGACAGCAGCTACTTCCACCAGTACATACTTTTAGCATTTCATGACTCCCTTAGTCCATGGTTACTCGCATGCCTGTGTGTCCCATGTCACAACCAGTCCCCCCCAGCACTGCATTCTTCACTTGTGTGGTGATGTGTGACAACTGACACAGCTTAGTGCCACTCACAGCTTTTGTATAAGAAAGCCTTAAAGGCAGCAGGGGAAACAAGGAGGATACTGTCGCTCGCACTCTCTCTCTAGCAGTGTCAATGCTTCCTGAAAAAAAGATGAAAAGCAACTGAGAAGGTAACGCGGAGTCACTAGCTGTCTTGTGGCCTTTTGTCCAATCATATGGGACAAGGGGTTTCACATCTACCACCTGTCACAAAACTTTGCTTTCTGGGGCAGAAAGCTATTGAGTGTTGCGGTCATATCTGAGAGACAGGAGAGAACCTGAGCTTTCTCCTGACACACAACTCCTTCGCACACAAACATGCTCAGAGATGCACGCACCTACCACTGTATGCACACCTGTGTGCACACACACATATGCACACTTGAGTATGAGTGAGAATTTATTTTAATTATTATTGCCACCAATTAATTTACACTTGATCGGTTTGTGAGCTTTCTTTGTTCGTCTTATTTCATTTTTTTATGAGCCATGTACAGCATCATATAAACTGTATCAGCTGTTAGAACAGCTAGCCAAGCTGAGAGCTAATTTTCACATGCAGTCCCTTTGCAGGCACAATTAAAGACATGCACACAGTTAACAGACATCCACTCTGCAAAAAAAAAAGAGGACTAACAAAAAGGCATACACAACAGTTGATCACATATAATACATTATACATCGATTAAGATGTAGATTATAGAAAAATTTGAAAACCAGCTAAAGTGTGTAGTATAAAAGAAAAAGCAGAGTCAGAGAGCACACAGTTGGGTTGCTTTTAGACAAATCTATAATTTGGCGTGTAATATAAAAAGAGCTGCAGATCTTCATGTGAGCTGGTAGAGAGTTCCTCTGAGTGGTGGCTTTAACAGAAGAAGCTGACTGCCCAAATGCAGTGTGACAAAAGAGTACAGTACAATATGTGATGGAAGCTATTTTAGAGCCTTTAATGGTGTTCTCAGCAGGACAGGGAGGCATAGTCACGCAATGGAGGAAGGGGCAGATTCGTTAAAATTTTATACAAATGATACATATTTGAATAAAATCTGAAAATCCTCTAGGTTCTCTGGTGTCCCATGGTGATGATATGGAGTAGACTTTTTATGCAAAGCTTTTAAGGCTTGACAAAAAAGGACAAAATACTGTAAGGAATGATGCCATTATTATTACAACTGTCTGAAATGTGTAGCATATAAGTTTTCAGATCTAGATAATTATTTCAGTGGTTGTATAATGAATGCGTAATGGCTGTGTTGATGTTCTTATATCCGGAATGTAACGTTCTTTCTTTTCCTTACAAAAGTAAACGTTTTCATCTATGTTTTGCCAAAATTCCACACATTTTGAGGCTTGTGTAAAATTAGTATTACATTTTGCCTTGTTTCCCTTTGCCTTGCTACACTCTTGCTACAACTTGTGTTTGGTTGCATTGTTTTTAAAATATCAAAAGTTACATAATCAGACATTCACTGGAGACACCACTGACTTTAACCTCACATTAAAGGTTAAGTATAAAGTTAGTTCTTTTGCAACTCAAGAAACTGTCTTTGGCTGCCAAACTGAGAATAGAAAGGGGAGTTTTGTGCATTCTAGTCAGTGGTGGAAGGTAAGAAAGTACATTTACTCAAATACTGTACTTTAGTACAGTTTTGAGGTACTTGTACTTTACTTGAATATTTCCATTTTATGTTACTTTATACTTCTACTGCACTACATTTCAGAAGGAAATATTGCACTTTTGACTCCACCACATTTATCTGACAGCTGGAGTTACTTTTCAGATGAAGATTTTACAAACAAAACATGTGATCAATTTATATAATATGATAGTTATGGATTAAACTATCTAACAGTATATAAAGAAGTTCTAATTAGCTCCACCTCCAGCAGCTGTAACATTAAAATGTTGCATGTCTGTTAATGCTTCTGTAATAATATTAAAATAATATATGTATGATGTTATAACACTCTGAAAGGGACAATTATGCCCAGCGAGTACTTTTACTGTTGATACTTTAAGTATTACATTTTGCTGATAATCCTTTTGTATGTTTTAAGTCAAATCTTGAATGCAAGACTTTTACTTGTAACAGAGTATTTTTACACTGTGTTATTGCTACTTTTAATTAAGTAAAATATATGAGTAGAGTGCTTCTTCCACCTCTGATTTTAGTGCAGCATAAAGGCGCTATAAGAAAAGGTGAAAGGATGAAACACACTTAGCAACTAGACGAATGCTGGACTTTTCTTGCTGCCTCGCATCATTTCAGCAGAGCACTGAGCACATCTGGAGAGAGCAGGACATCCACTTTTGAGGACTGGCCCCCAGAAAAGGAAGGAGGCGGGGTCAGAGCTGGTGGTGGATTTCACAGCCAGAGAACGTGACTGCAATGGTTGCCTGTGCGAAAGCCGTGCCAAACTTGCCTGCTCTCTGAAAGCGGCTCGCCATCTCTTGCCTGCGGTTTGCCGAGGGGGTGGGGGTGGGGGCTAATATCACTCGGCACTCGCGAGAGACACCGTTTGCAGATTTGAGAGTCGGCAGAAAACTTTGAAAAGAGCACCAACGCGGAGAAATACAGCTGCGCGGTTGAACTTCCACTAGCAGCCCGACGGGACCGGGAGGAGGAGTCAACAGGTCCCAGGTATTACCATCCACTTGTCATTGACAGCCTGTCAACATTTGACAGCATGCGCCGGCCTCTGTAGGAGGTTAACCGGGTACCGTATTAAACTGTTTCACCTGGAGGATTTTGAATGCGCCGTGCATGGCCACGGTTGATGAGCACGAGCGTGCTTTAACGTCGTTCATTGTCAGAAATAACTGGACTGAATAACTGGAGTCCGAAACTCCTGTCAAGTTGGTAATTCATGGCTACCAAAGCCTCCGCATTGTGGAACAGAAACTATTATTGTGTTTGTCGGAGCGACATTATATTCAGTGGGTACGACTGGTCTGTTAGGGCAGCTAGCATGCAAAGCTAACGCTCCTCTGCTCCTCAATGTAGCCTGTAAAGACATTGGGGACATATTTCAGCGCTGACAGTGTCCTTTAGTCAATTAGCAGAGCCAACCAGCCAACCATGTAGCTTGGCATTTCAGAAAGTGCCGATATGTGGAGTTAAAATCATGCAGTGCTGTGTGTCTGAGCGTCTGTACCCACTCCGGCAGGAGCTTGTTTGTTTTTGCAACGTCAGGGCAACGGAATGTGGAGAAATATGTATTTTGTGACATCGTGCATTTGCAAATTTTGGTCACTACTGCTTCGTTGTGGGCGACTTTAGGCTTGAGGTGAACTTTGCTCGACTGCTGTTAATACCGATCATATCAGGAGCCCACTTCCTCCTCTCGGTGTGCTGTAAATGGATGAACAGACATAGCTCTCAGAGGGGCAACCACAGCCTGCATTCTTTTGATGTGCTCTAATACTGAGCTTGAAACTTGATGACCCTAAACACACATGCTTTTTTCTGTCGCAAAAAATGAAGCCCTGAAGTACCACTGCAAACTGACAGATATCGCCCCTAATTTATTAACACCCCTGATTAACCCCTGTCAAGATAATGTGGCAATTTGGATCTCAGCAAATTAAATGTCAGGATCTGTGTTATAACATTTGAGTTACATACCCTGCAGCATCAGAAATCCTAGTGTTATCTTGTAAAATGTTGTCACGTAAAACCACAGATTACAGTGCTTATTACCCAACATTTAAGGCTGCAACAAGTACTTTGTCGTTGTTTCCTTTTAATTAATCTGTGCACTTTATGCATTTGGCACAGCATGATTTGTTGAATGATATTTTATGATACTTCAGATTTACCACACCTCACTCAACTTCTCTGATATTGGCTGCAGACATGGCAGCGCAGGCTGATATTTCTGTGGGGTGGGGCTGGGAGAAGAAGATGCCCTTTCCTGTGACAACCTGTGACATTCAGAGCAAGATGCATTAGAGGTTGAGTCACTCAATGGGACATTTGGTGTTTCTGAGGGCTTTCCCACCCTGTCGCCTCATCTCTTGGTGTGATTCACAGGTAAATGCTAAACGCAAGATTGTTTACCTGCCCACTAAACTGTCACATATGATAATAATTTTGATAATAATCTTTAAACGTTTGTTATAACCGTTTTAATCTGCTGTCTAGCCGTCTTGTGATACCTGATCCCATGTCATGCCCATCATTTAATTCTAAAAATATAGTTCCTGTCTCAATGGTGGGAATGAGGTTATCTGAAAGGTATGATGTTGGCATTTATAAGTAAATCTCATATATTAGGGCCTAACTCTTGAAATCTAACATAGTGAGAAAGGTTTGGTGAAATTATACCCTCAAATTATTGTTGATAGCAGCTTTAGTCACATGTTTTTTTTTTTAATGTTTAACTGCCCAGTTTTGTACTTGTTTGTAAAAATGCAGTGGTGTTCTGTTACATAGCACAAGGCGAGAGCTTTTTGCAATGCTGTCAACCCTCTGACAAGTGTCAACGGGAAGTTGGTTCTCTCCTTGTGTGAACAATGCCAGTTAAAGGCCTTGCACGCCTCGGTTTCACATGGCACTCAATGTGTCATCATCGTTGAGGCAGTGGCACACTCATTTTGTCCCCTTACATCCCCCACCCCCTCACCATGTCCCTCTCCTTCCTCTGCAGATTGTAAAGTCAAGTATGAATGACACTGGAAAGGAAATTTTTTGGTCTTTGAAAACACAGTAGTAGTGAGTCAGTAGCTCCTAGCTCTGTCAGTTTTGTTTGTCACATTTAATGACAGTTTCTTTTGCTCATCAACCTGTGGAACAAATGACTTTGACTACCAGATAAAAGGTGCTGAGTTATTAAAGGTTGGATCGGTCACATTTAGAGACATTTTTGTGCAGATTATTGGCCAAATTATATGGTATAAATGGCATAAACTAGCGTCAACTTTGTATGTTGAATTTAGAAAGTTTGAGTGACCTGTTGTCATATTGCATGGCAAGTTAGAGAGTGGTTGCAGTGTGTCTTTCCATCCTTGTACACCAGGTATTATAGATGGTGTCATCCATACAGCTCAGTAGGTCACCATATCGTTGAATCATGCAAATCACTTAGATCTCAGTCACAAGATAGCATCCTTCACAAATAACACATAAACCACCAGTAGCAGGAGGTGAAAATGGAAATATTTTAGAGCTATACTCTTGGCTAAATGTGGCATTGGACTGTGGCTGTCTCTGAAAAAGCCCTCAGTGTGTCAGGTGGTTTGGTTTGATTTGGTCTGTAGTGGTCTAAGCACACAGCCTCGCCAAAGCAACCTGCTCCCCAGTTGTTGACAAGCCAGGCTGACTCACGAGGCTGTGGCTGTGCAGCACAAACTCATCAGGCACTGACAGATGAGACATGCTCCCCACAATGGCAGGGCACCCTGGAGATGTCACCCAGCACTTGCCTAACGGTAAACACCTCTACCCAGTCCCACCCACACACTCTCAGATTTTCACTGCTAGTTCTGTTTCTGGATTAGGAAGTCCTTAAAGCGAAAAATCACACAGTTTCACTCACTGTAAATAGAAAAAACAATGGGCAGGGTTTTTAAAATTAGTTTTATGTGTACATGTGTTGGTTTACCAATTTACTGGCGTTGCCATTAAGAATAATTCAGTTTGTCAGCAAATAACATCTTTGGCCTGATTGAGAAACAGTTACTTCTACAAATGGAGGCCAGTGGAACCAAGCAGTGTAGCTTTACACTAATAAAACCAGCCTTGACCTAAATGAAACAGGCCTCTGTCAGAAGAAGTAGAAATAAATTGGGATATTACAGTGGTTTGGCTGTGGTGCCCAATGACGTAGTCATTGCCTTAGGGACTGGGGCGAGTGTGGGAAAAGCAGGAGAGAAGAAGGGTGGGAGCCGATACCAGGAGAGTGTAGCCGAAGCCGAGTGGGATTTTTTGGAGGGGGAGTTCTGGAGCTGCTGTGATGTTGGGATGTGGGAGCTCCACTCACGTCGGCCGGCGGCAGTTAGACAGGCCTGCTTTTGCATACTGATCCTCTTTCCACTGCTTTCCACATAGCTCACTGGATCGCCCGGCCCTACCAGCCTCGCAAGGGTTAACTACCCCCCTCTTTCACACCGCCTCCTTTTATTCCTCTTTTTATGGCTTTGATGGTATTAAATAATCTTTACGTGTCAGAGTGCACAGCTCCCAGTGTTCTTGTCGGGAGAGCGAGAGAGCAATTAGGTCAGAGTGGTAGAATAACTTGGTTTCATCCCAGCCTTAAAGCTGCAGGGTACCTCACTCCAACTTGCTCTTTATATTCACCTCAAACCTTCAGAGTGAGATTTTCAAAGAGGTCCAAGGCCAGTGGGGTTATCAAAGCACTCAGAGAGAAAACTTTGTATCTCTCTGTTGTATAATCTCATGATAAAATGTCCCAGAATGGATCATCGGTTGTGATATTTTAAGTTCCTCACTATGTTAATTTGCCTGAAGAATCAGGCCACGTTTGTCTCCTTTTTTCCTAATGAGGCTGAGCTAAAGACCCATATAACCTATTATCCTGGTTATTGATTTGGAATGTGTTTCAAGTCACATTTTGTTTTGGTAGACCTTGAAATCATTGACATATTTATCTGCAGAGTTGTTGTACTGCTTTTTTTTTTTTTTTTTTTTTAGACAAACAGATCTTGAAGATACACACAAAACAATAACAAATTGAAAGCCATGTGTTTCTGTTTGACACGTTCTCACATGATCTGTGTTGTAAAGTTTCCCATAACCTGTTGTCCCATGTTTGAGATTGCATTTCCGCCATTTGGCATGGGAATGTTCTGGCCCATGTCACACTGTTTCATTGCCCTCGTCACAGGGTTTCATACTATTTTCCACACTCATTTTGTACCTTGGCTTTTTACGAATGTGTCTCTGCCCAGTCGGACAGTCCCCCGGCGTGATGGCTGACATTTCCAGTGAAAGAGCCCTATTGTTGGTTCTTAATCCCCCTCCACCCTCCTCTCCATAAAACAATGGTATCAATTGCTTCCACTGAGTACATCCACAGCTCTGAGTGAGAGACAGACTGACCGGGCCTGTTAGGTAGTCTGCCAGCCGTCCTACCGGGCAGCCAGGCCGACCTCGTCATTCTCAGTGATAGCTGTGCTGCCCACAGATTCCTCTTCAGGCATCTGGGCTAATATTATCTCTGTAGCATGAGAACCTTGATCGTGGCTGCGCTGCCACCTCGTAAATGCACAAATAATGGCTTGTGTACATATTTATTTTCCCGGGGAGACAGTGGAGCAGACCGGTGGCTTCGACACACCCCCATCCCCCACCTTCTTAATGAATGGTCTCTCCATTCTATTTTCCTTCATTTTCCCCAGGACACTGCCATTAACTTTGACAGATGATATGTTCTTTCACTGAAACAGTGATCCTGAGCGCACTGTCACTGGAAATTGGATTCGCACACCCACCCCTTTGCTGCTTGCCTTTTCTCCATCTCTCCTTTTCTCTTTGTCCTCCTTTTTCCTGTTGCTCTCTCTCTGAGGGACATGCTGTTAATATTCCTTTTAGAGCTGCACTGTACAGCTGAGCTGCCAAGTTAACCCTCTGCTGCCATGAGTCAGACAGCTAGCCAGATAGCCGATATCACTTACACAGATGTCTGACCAGCCAATCTGTCCTTAAGCGTGGTAACACCAGTACTGCTCTGTGCCAAGTGTGCGTCTGCAGTCAGTTATGAAATTGTAGTGATTTTTGGTTGGTTGTCCACAGGAACAAAACCTTCCATTTTCATATTTACTTTGTTGACAATGGTATAATTTTAGTCTTAATCTTTGTTTTTAGGTAATTAAAAAATTGGACAATAGAATATTAGAAAAATATTGCTCAGGTGGCAGATAGAGAATATACAAGTAGACAAAAAAGGTTAGACTCGTCACACTGGATGGCTCCAGATTATTGCTGCATCTAACAATCATATTTTCTTCACTGATTATTTTTCCAATTAGTCTATTAGTTGTTTAGTTTATAAAATGCCTTTAAAATTGTGAAAATGCCCATCCCAGCTTCCCAGAGTCCAAGGTGACGTCATCAGATGTCTTATTTTGTTCTGACCAGTAGTCCAAAATCCAAAGATATCCGGTTTAAAATGATAAAAAACAGAGAAAACATGAAAATATTCACATTGGAGAAGCTGCAGCCTGAGAGTGGATGGTGTTTTTGCTAGTGAACATGACTTAAAAGAATAAACAATTATCAAACAAATCTACTCCAGGTTACAACAAGAATCTATTAACACTGTAGTGGCTACTTATCAGCTGGACTGCTCTTCATCATAGTTCATCTCATCTTCCTAACGGAGACACTCGACAGCTCCTGTGTCATTCCCAGTACACATGAGTGTCCTGTGCAGCAGCCATGTACAGTTTCAAAGCACTACACAAACCAAAGCATCTTCACACTGATTTCAGTGGAACAAATCCTCTCTATTGTGCCTCCTGTGTGGGCGTATGTGGCAGTTGACAGTGTATTACCCAGCTGCTGTGGTTGCAGCTGCTTGCACATTAGCTCGAGTTGCTAGGCCACATTTATCAGTGTGAAGTGAACACCCCGGTGAAGAGATAATGGTCCTGCACAAAGATGATACCCCTCTTGCTGCTGCTAGCTCGAACAGCTAGCTGGTCGTAAGTGGCTCAGCTCATAGCATCGTTATCACACTGCTCTGCTGCCTTCGCTTGTGCCCGCCAAGTCTATGTAGCTAGTGAGCCGCTGCTACTTATTCTGTCTCCATGGGCTGTCATCACAGTGCAGAAGAGCCATCGCACCAAATCACTGTCATGCTGAAATGTTGCAGTACAGAGCCTGTTAGGTGACAGGATTCCTGTGTTTGCAGTTGCAGGAGTGTACATCAAGCCAAAATTACACCCAGAAACAGTGCAGCAAAAGATGATTAGGGGCTAATTACATTTACCTTTGTGTAAGTTTATATAGCACTAATTAATCTTCCATGTCCTATAAAAGCTAAATACATTTCTTTTGTGTTGGTAGTTTTCACATAAATAAACTGCATGTACAGTACATGTAAACTAGGCCTCAGCCCACAGTTGTTTGTCTGCAAGAAACCACAACTCGTGTTAGTAAATGATACTCATTCAGTCAGTGAGACTGTGAGACACTATCAATAACTGCGGATCCTTTGATTGGTTTTGTACTTCATTTCGTGTCAACATAATTTCCATTTTTCTTGGCTTTTTGTGTTGCAGTAATAATTCTGTAATATGGCGCACCAGGCAGCATATGGCTGCCATTTATGATCAACGGCCTCTGTTAAGAGGTGACTGGAATATGCAAATGTCTGCAAGCTAATGGAATAGTAATGTAATGAAGTACGTTGTAGATGGCCAATAATGAGCTCTGGTTATTGAGTGTTGATGGCTTCTTCTCTGCCAGCCTTTGTTGTTTCACAAGCTGCAGCTTTCTTGTTTGTTCTTCATGGCACACATACACACCATGACCCAAAACACATGTGCACACACAAACACACGCTCACACTCACACAGACTTAGATACATGAATATTGCATTCTTATTGATTCATGGCATTGGGTGAAAAGCATATTGATAAATACCTGGAGTACTTGCCCATTGAAATTGTGAAACTAAATTGGGCAGAACTGAGACAGATGCGGTGCAGTAAATTAAACAAGCAATCTTCTCTGTTGGGTGACAGCACAATGGTGATTAGGGTTTCATGTGAGCTGCCCTACATTATTTATGGCTGTGCTGTGGGGCTGCCTGCAGTTGAATAAACCCACAGTCCATTGACTGGGCACATTACGGGAGGCCGTCTCGTAGCGAGAGGGGGAGTTAAAAATGGCTTTATTTCCTCTCGAGGAGGTCCATTTTCATCTAAATGAAGGTGGAAGCCCCAAGCGTGTTGTTTCCAGGCCCTGCGTGTGTGATATGTGTTGACTGTGTTCCAGGAGGCTTCTCGGCACCGCTCTGCTCCGTGTTCCAGGGTGATTTCTGCAGAACCTCTCATTTGTACACATCAGCCATTCCTAGTTTTCTTAGTCACTGCCTACTCAACTTGGTGCCCATTGCCAATTCACAATTTGGCTATTTTTTGTCCACAGTTGCTATTCAGGATGTCTGTGCAGATGTCATTTAATATAGAGTATCTGAATATATATATTGTTTTATATTTTCCTACATAAGATATGCTGAATCACTTTGCATTAAGATAACACAGCGTGCATCACTGCTTTCCTTTGATAGTTTTCGATGAGAGCTTGTGGCCTGTATTGTTTTTTATGGTATCCATGGAGAAAAAAGCATTTATCTTATGTGGCAGGAAGGTTTGGACAGGATCTAGACATTTTCTCCTCATCCACAGCATGAACAATATACTGAAGTTCAAATTCCACCTGCAAACTGGCACTGAAATAGAGGCAAAACAACTCAAAGTGGCTTTGCTTGCTAATGCTGGCTGTCTGGAAAACATTAATTGGAACTCCTGGCTACCGTTTATTTGTTCACGCTGCCTTGCAGTTCACTCACTTGCAATGCAATGCTGTGTGTTAAGGAACATGTTCCAGTGTTTAAAGGAGGGCAATGGATTATGATAAACAAAGGATCGGAAAGAGATTGACCTTTTATATAATCCATTAAAAAATACCTTGATGGCCTCAATCCCCATCCTGCCGATCAACCTGGGTCACACCTAGTTTTAGCTTGCTACAACCACAAGCTATGTTTTTTTATTGCAACAAAAAATTAAAGACAAAATGGATGAGGCTACATCTGGACATCCTGTTGGAAAACTTCTACATCAACACAACTACACAGATAACTGTGAACCTTATTTGTGTATTTTTGATTTTCTTCTTAAACCTATGCACATTAATACTAATGACATGAGTTTATTTATTGGTATTAGTTTCTTTGTGAATTTTATGTAAAACCAAACAGAGTGGGGCAACCCAAGCACAACCAGATGTGGTTGTTAATACAAAAATAGATCCACATTATGTAGAGTCAACAGAGGGATTTCTGCCACAATCAAGGACAATAAGAGGGCCATGGACTTGATTCAAAGATTGCATTGTTCAACCTCATAAACAGAGATATTGAAGAGGGCTTTTTCTGTGGAAGGCCTGTATAGCCTTAACAAGCATGTTGTATTTACATTGACACTTCAGACCTTCAGACCTTAGCAACGCATTTATAAAGCGTAAGTAATCATTGGTACTTGAGATCAATAAAGAGGCTACAGAAAATTAGATATTGCCCCTGGTGTCTGTTGAACACCAGCTGGGCCACTGTGAATGTAGAGTAGAGGTGTGAGAAGAGCCAGTCTATCAGTGCATATCTGTCAGGCAGATATAGACCTTTTTCACTGCAGACATTTTGATAGCACATGTGTAATTAATAACATTAAAAATGGCTGCATCCCATTTAGTTTTGCCAGTTTCAGGGCCTGGTATGGTGCATGATGGCTCACTGGTATGGCTTACTGGGAGACTTAAATTGAACTGAGCCATCGTTAATGTTATTAGTAACACTAAGGCTTTTCCTGCTGTGACAATTTAAAATGTTGACTGTGAAAAAGTTATGTTTGATTGCTACTTCTGTCTCTTCTCTGAAACCACACTGTCCCTCTATCGCTCCCAATGCCTAGTTGACTGGTGTGGTTCAGCAGTGAACACTAGGGCTGGGACGATTCATCGATTATGGACATATGTTGATTTGCATATCGTGCGTCGGCGCGACGCAATGAAGTATGGCTGCACCCGGTCAAAGCATGGATTCCCCCAGAGAACAAGCTGCAACATTAAAACCTCACCCACAATCTCCCCTTGCTCTACCCCTTCCGTGCTGTCTACGTACAGTGGCACATGCTCTGCAGAGATACACACAGTCTCGTGTTTATGTAGACCTACTTATGCCATTGTTTTGTAAAGTGCACCTGTTGGTGCCGATGTCATTCGGTGCCACGTTGGTACTCCTCCACACATGGCTCACCTGCTGTTGTGAAAACGGAACCGTGGGTGAAAAAATCGACGCTGACGCAGAAACAGTGCAGACACATTCGGGGAGAGAGAAACAGAAAGAGGCAGGCGGGCAGGCCGGTGTGTGTGTGCAGAGACCAGAGGTGTAGGTGTGTGCATGTGTGTGTGGGGAAAAGAGAACTGAAGGAAAAAGCAACGTGAGCAGATTAAAGTTGTTTATGAGTAAACACTAAAATAAGGTGGTGAATTTAGTAGAATTAAAGTGGTAACATAAGATATAACCTGCTAGAAATAGGGTAATATATACATTTTTTCTTTTAAATATTATAATATTTTCAATAGACAAATATATGTTTTGTTGCAGAATAATGCCCTGCAGTACATACTTTTCATATTAATGAGACAAGTTTTAAATTAATAAAAATTAAATTAATTGTTAAAGTAATCAAGTAAAAGAAAAAATAATCTTCAGAATAATTGATAAATTAGTCGTTAGATTAATTGACTAATCGAATAAATATTTATATATTGCTCATATATAGCATTTGGACTGTCCAAACGCTTGAGCGCTTTGAGTGATTTGGAGAAAGTACACAAGAGTCTTGGAAGCTTGTGTTTGCAACTGAAAGCTGTTAATCTTCTAAGTGCGTTGGAGGTGTGGGATATGAAAATGGGATGCCATCTCTAATTTGTGTTTTTGTTTGTGCATTTCACTTCTAGTAGAGTCATTGTGGAGTATCTGCCCATGCACAAGTTATGAAATGGCTAACAAGAAGGCTATGTTTGTTTTATTTGAGAAATTAACTGTCATCTCCACTTTGATGGATATCTGTTGAGTGAGTGTGTCCTAATTGTCCTCACAACAGCGTGTTTTCATTCTCAGTTGGCCTCTGGCCCAGGATACCCACTCGAACTCTAGTCCACTTGTCCAGAGCACCAAAACAATGCAGAGCTGCCGTGTTTTCTGAGAAGTCTGTGCCAAATCTGGTCCCTGCACTCAATTGCTTCTTTGTCATTTCCTCCATGTGAATGTCAGTGCGGCTGAGCTATGGCTCCATGGATTCCCTGTGTTCAGATACCTTGCATGGCTTTCATCGGGAATTAGACAGCGCTGTTAGCCTCCCTCTCAACCACAACCACAGCCCCTTCGTCCTCCAACCATTGTTTTCCTATCGAATGAAACTTATTTCTTAGCCTCTCTCATGAAGCATGAAATACAAGCTTTTATATTGGCATTGGCAGGTATTTAAACTTCTGATCTGATCCAGGCTGTGCTCATTAAATCGTCAAAATGATGTAACGTTTCACTGCTGCTGCTGTGTGCCAGCATGGCATGTTTTTCCACTTAGGGATTCCAGTATTTGTCTCTGTCATAAACACAGGGTATCTGGTTGCCAGTAGTGGGCCCAGCCTTCATTTGGACTTTGACATCGAAATGTGGCTGAATTCTACAGAGAGAAGCTGCCTGGCTTCTCATTCAGCAGCTTGCGTAGGTATGATAAATGTTACTAATCACCTATTGACCCTGAGAGGTCAAGCCTTTGCCCTGGCGCCCATCACCCTCCTCCTTCCCGCTGTCTTCTCGCTGCCTCTGTTCCCTGTGGATAACCTTTATCTTACTCAGGCAATAGTTTTTCTCCTCAACTCTGCTTGTCCACCAACAGATACCAAGCAACACAACTATGCACTTTCCTTGTTTGCAGTCAAGTGTGAAATTTTTTTCTCCTTCCAGATTTATCTTTCCAAAAATATCTTTTATTTGGCCTTGTAGCCTCTGAAATACATTTATGTTGGGAATGTGATTAGATACAGTGAGCCAGAACAGATATGCTTTCCTCTCCATGTTCTCAGATTTTTGACCTTTACACTTAAAATATCACAGCCAGTTTTTAGGACCTTACTGAAGAGATAAGTAAATAGAAGAAAGTGTGAGATTATCAGGAAAATAATCTTCTGGAAAGAAATGAATTTGGTTGAAATACCAAGGACAGGGGGCTATAAATGTGTATACACACACACACACAGACTGAGTATCTATGCCTAATGGGGTTTTTGTTCAGCTTTTTTTCCACTGGCAGTGTAAAGAATCGCAGAGGAGCTTTTGTTCTTTTGAAAATCCACCTGATAATGTCGGTAGCTGGCTCCTTGCCTGAGCTGGTTGGATTTAAAAGACGAAAAGAAAAAAACCACAACAAAACTCCTAGTCTCCGGTGCCCAGCCCAGTGTTATGCACTTTACACACCCAACACAGTGGCCCAGATTTTCAACAATCCCCTAGTGAAACAGCTCTTCTGTTTGGAGCAAACAGAAGTGGATGGTGAATGTCATTTTCAAGGGGGAATCCTGAGAGTTGAAGAGTGCAGCACAGGTAGGAAAAACAATGCTGGCAACACAATAATGGCACCAGCATGATGCCAAGTTTTCTGGGTTCACAGATAGGGCCTTACTCCATCCTCTCCCCCTTTCCCACTTAAATGTTCCACATGAGACTGATTGAGCCATTTCGTATTGCTAAGCTGCGTGAAGAGTGCTACTTTTATAATGAAAGAATACTGCTAAATCAAGGCTTGACAAATCTACTTTCTCCATGTCCCCATATTGAGGGTTGGCGGATTAGGCTCTAATTTTAGTGCCACTTATCTCTTCAGCTGCTTTTAAGAATTAGTTCCAAATAACAAAAAAGTGTGAAAAATGTGAAGGGTTTTTGGGGGTTGGATGGGAGGGTGGTGGGAGTTGGGTATTGTCAGGGAAGCAAGGCTGTGAAAAAGAGATTGTCTAGTAGCAGCGAGGGCCTTTGCATGAGAGTAAAAATTTACATACACATCTCCAGAAAATAACGGTGTTTGTGGCGGTTGGGCAGAGTGCAGTTGTCAAACGGAAATCTTTGAGTCATTTTTCAATCGCCATCGCTCTCACCGCATAGTGTCTCAAGTGGCTTCATGAGATCACAAAGCCTGATGAAGTTTTGAAACAACCCAGACAGTGAAAAATTTAACACAACTTTTTTCACCTCTCTCCCTCTCTCTGTGGAAAGTGGAAGTTTACAGAAACTTAGATCCTGGGCATTTGTGATTGAAGCTGTATGCGTGATGAATTTACAGTCAGAAAACCACTGCATGTTTGTTTTAGCGGTCTAGTTTCTCGTTGACTTACTGCAAGTCAGCAGTAAGTTCATCTAGTCTAAACAAAATCACTTTTCTGGACTTACTCTAATGTCACTAAGACCCCAATAGTTTATAGCTTTCCATCTCACATGTATTTGGCTACTGTGACACGTCATCAATACGAAACAACCATCAATACCCTATTAGAGGCAGTTGCATTTAAAACAATGGAAGACACAGCGTTGGTGTGCATTCAGCACTTTTGAATAGCCGTCACCTTATTGATTCTCCTTCAAGGTCGGCATCAATTCCTCTCTGCCCCGTCTTTTCTGTTTGTGACAGCGAAGGGCAAATGCATGTTAAAAAAACTCGCTGTTCAATTGAGTTGGGAGGGGGAGACCCATAAAAAAAAACACCATGGCGGTTTCCACTCAGATTTGCTTCTCTTGGAGAGGAGCTCTTTTCGTTGCGGGCAGTGTTTGGGTTTGATTATGTAATCCATCAGGGTATTACCATAAAGGGGAGGAGAGCGGGATGTCGAAGGGTTGGAAGGTAATAGCGGTGCTACTGATGATCATCGTCTAGCAACTGCCCAAGGGCAGGAATGTTTTGTGTGCCGATGTGTCCGACAGGTGGCTAGGAGACACTAATTGATTAATGATCAGGGTGATATATGAGCCCCCGCGGCCAGCCTAAACATAAAGGCTCAGAGCACCGGTGTCGCCCTAAATCATTTCCAACCAGGCCAGTAAACCCAAAACAGTTCCCTCATTAGCATATGAAAGACCAATTGGGAGGGAGACTGCGCCTTCCAAGCCCTTTGTAGACCACCTATTGTCAACATCCTGAGTCTGAATTAACAGGCTAGCATTTTATGCCAGATGAATAATGACAACAAAGATGGTTTTATGATTAAGGGTCACTCAACACTAATGAATGATTAACAATCTAAGCCTTTGATATTGTTTTGATTTCACCCCCTTGTTCTGCCTCTTCTGCGTGGCTTTGACAAAAGCAGCACTCACCTAGATGATTGTACGCATAAAAAGAACTACTGCCTTCTGCACTGTATGAGATGTAAGTTGCTGTTATTCTACTACAGAGCACAAGATATTGTTATAAAACTCAAAGTTGAATGTTTTCACCATGTGTTATAGTAACTATAATTCCTTATACCTAGATGTGAGATAATTTACATTCTTTACATGGGTGTTTTGCTCTGTACATCATGGAGCTGACATATTTTCCATTCAAGCAGTGTCAGACTATTCTTGCATGATTGAATATTAGTGGAATTCACCTGCCCCCAGATGATCATATTTTACACTTGGTGTTCCACACAACACTGTCATTGTCAGTGGATTAGTCTCTCTCAATCTCTCTCTCTCACTGTTTCTCTCTGAATCTCTCTCTGCCTCTTCCTCTCTGACTCTCACTCTCTCCCGTTATTTAGCAATCCACAGGGGGCCTTGCGTGACCCTCTTCATTGTTTTGTTTGGATGACTCTGAAGGACAATGGCAGTCTGGAGCCTTGGCCGGCACTCAGCGTGTGTGAATCTGCATCTTTCCATTGGGAGTGCTGTCCTCCGATGTCAAGAGAGGTTATGTGATCTATGTGTGACTGAAGGGGGTTTCCACCACTGAGAGTCAGAGCCTCAAGGAGAGGGGTTTATATTGTATAAATGTGTGTGTGTGCGCATGTGGCCGATGGAATTTTATAGAGTCAAGCGAGTTAAAACAACACATTGTGTCTGTTTTAATGTGAGCTCATGACTCTCGCCGCAGGGCTGCCATTCCCAAGTAACCTCGCACTTGGAGACTACTGGTCGTACCCGTTTTTTTACACATTTGTACTGAGCGGCAGTGGAGGGATGCTGCTGTCACAACCAGTAAGTGAATGTCCCAAGGCCGATTAATAATTTCACTTGAGAGTTGGACCGCCTCCCATCAAACCTTTTTAACCATCAGCACTTGAGCAACCCAAATCCCAGTCCCAGGTGTCAGTGCTAGGCCGTACATTGAGGATTGGGTGACCCTGCCATATTATCATTTCAGCCTCTCCGCTTGGTGAGACTGTGGGTCCCTGAGCAATCCAGGCCTTCTAGGTACGGCAAATTGGGTTCCATTTTAAAAGCAGATGGACTTGTCTGGCAAGGTTCCAGCAGTGAGAGCCCCTTCTTCTCCTTGTGTGTATGTGAAAGGTGAGTGTCTGCAGTTAGTTGCTTCACCCATCAGCAAGGATAATGACGTGATTACCCCAGGCTACTCCTGTCCACTCTCATCAGTGTATAGGCTCCAGGCTCGCACATGCATGCCCACACACACACTTCCGTACATATGCATAAACTCTGTCCTCATTTCATCCTACCTGCCCTTTGATTTAAATTAGACTGTTCTTGGTCTAGTGGACCAGTAAAAACACAACATTCAGACACCACTCCGATCCTCAAACACGAAGTGAGGGCGTGTAACAAAACAGGAAATGAAATGAGGAGTCATTCAGGGCCTGGGCACAGGCAAGCCCTCAGGAAGTGCACTGTGCTTTGAAGCCAATTTGACATAGTGGCCAAACTGTGTAATTACAACTTCCAGGTCCATCACGTGATGCACACTGGCCCAAAAATACTTTTTTCCATAGGCTTACATTGTGAAAGAAGTGGCTGTAAAGCGGTGGATCATTTCTTTGAGAGTCACAACCCCCCAGTTAGTTTTCTAACTAAAAAGTGGCAAACCCACACTGATACATTTTGGGGACACTATAATTATCAGCCATGCCAGTGTAAACAGGAGCCCGGCAACACACGTCTTATAATGTTCAATTTCTACTCACTGTTGTCTATTGACTGTGAAGAGATGTTAATTCAAGGCTGTAGGTTGTGGTGTTGTATTTAATTATAGAGTATGTTATATTTTAAGGTGTATTGCTGTATATTTTGTCCTCTACCCTGCTTATAAATGGGAAGGACAACCCACCTAATACAATAGGTAATATTTGTTTTTGGGCTAATATGTGGCACTGTATTTTGTATTAATGATATAAATGTCCACACCCTGTTGTGAATGGGTGTTGTGGTATTAGACAGTACACATATTACATGATATGTTTGTAATGCATAGGTCTAGAATTCCGATAATTTTAAGATCAGCAAAGGCACCACTTGGCAGTGATGTTGGCTTTGCACCTCCTTAAGCCTGGTCTTCCCTCTCCATCTTTGTCAAATAGGCTAAATATGCACATGTAGCAGGAAGGTGAGCTTATAACCAATGCATGTTGCATTCATCTGGCAACGTGTGAATATGGAAATGTGATTCCTCATTAACATTGAATTGAGGTTTGCACAGTAAACCGTTGTGTGATGTGCAAATGAAACCAATCTTTGTAGTAAAGATAAATGCATTATTTTTGTAAAAATGATATTTTTATATCTTCACTGTTTGACTGTCCTTAGGAGCTTGTGATAACAAATCAGTGTGAAATTCATTTGCTACTTGTAAAATGGCACTAAGGACACTTTGGCCTGGAGGGAGGGGATTTTTTTTACTAGTGGTATCGTGACCATTCTAAAGAGCAACCATTACCATGGCTGTCAGGAAAGCTCTGTCCTGATATAACTTGCTGCTTTCTTTGTTAAGTATAGAAACGTTCTTCCTCACTGTGACAGCAAGTGCATAGTGAAGTGAAATAAACCCAAACAGACCACTGTTTTAAATGTCAATGGTTTCTCTTGAACATGCTTTTGGAAAACCCTGGCCTCGTCCACAGGAGCTGGAGGGATCCATGTAGCCAGGATATGCTAAAAAGAGATGCTCTGTTTTCTCCTCAAAGAGAAAGACAGGATAAGCTCACTGCTTTTGACACAAACCAATTTTCTATTCAAATATTATTGACCATGATTGTGCAGTTTGGCATTTCTGTTGAATCCATGAAATCCAACAAAGTGCCTTTTAACATTTGCAAACCACCATCCTGTAATTTTCATCCAGTTGTTTTTGATTAAAAACAATCCCGCAAAACATTTTCCATGCTTTCTGTCACACAAAGGTGGCGTTTATCAGAGATCCTAAATGCCATATGACTCTTTCAATTTAGATCTGCAACCAGACATATTGGTTAACACTTCTGATATTTTAGCAACATGCATAAACAAAATGGCATTGTTCACACACTCGCTCCAAACCAGTGTAGCTAGATCCATGTGTGCGGCAGCCATTCATCTGTACAGCATAGGCCTAGCTGTCTTTCTACAAAGAGATGACACGCCACTTTATATTTGTCTCCATCTTGGCAATGAAGGCGCCTCTGTGTCCCTATTTGTGCATCAGGCTGAGGGGATTTCTAGGCTGGCACCTGATTCACATTGCTGTAATTGAGTTGTGGCCATAAGCACTACTGCGCCTGCCTAGGCCCCAGGTAATTCACAAACCACAAAAGCACTGTTTTACTCCACTTTTCACATGATGTCTGGGGCACAAATGTAGCGAGTGAGAAAGTCCAATCTATTGGAAAAGGGCGGGAAGATTACAGGGCGTATGAGAGTGAAGGAAGGAAAAAGAGTGTAAGAGTTTTCATGTAGTGAAGCAGTTCTGTGCCAGAGAGGCTAGGGAGTCACTGAGTCTGCAGCACGTGGATAAGGACCACAAAGCTGTTGGTTTCAAATATCTTTCTCTCTCTTTCTCTCTCCTCAGAGCTTAGGAGCTGCAATCGATTCAAGGGGAGATTTCCTTGGCCAAGGACAGGGAGATTGACGTTTTTGGGGTAAGCCCGAATTTGTCGCTCCTGTCAACTCTTGGTAATTGGACTTCTCCACACTCCACACTTTTCTGTGGGTACCAGACACCATCTTGCTCTCTATACAATAGCATTGTTCCTCGTCATGTGACTGCCATATTGGTTTTGTGGTTGTATTGAATGTATAGCACATGATTCTTTTGTCTGTGTTTTCCCCATGTCATATCTTCTGCTTTTCACTGCCATTGTAAAGGTCACTGTTTATGTACAGCTGCAGTATTTTCAAACCTGTGGAATCATTTTCATACACATATACACAGACACACTCTCTGTACTGTTTCAAGGAGGTGCTCTGTCTTGTGGCCTGCATGCCGCCAGTGGTAGGATCAAGTCTAATCCTGGGTCTGTTGCATCAGAGTTGGAGATGGCAGAAAGGAGATTTGCTCTGTCATGTTCAAGCGACAAAGACCAAACAAAAACAGCCATTCATTATTAGGAACTGGCATGAAAAACTTGGACCATCACTCTGTGAATATAGACTGATTTATTGGGTCTGATTCATCTTCCTTGTATCAGCTGCAAAACATTGTGGCAGCAGAAAGAATAGTAATGTACTATTTATTATATTCTGTCATTTCCCTTTATTTCATTTCATGCTGTTTTGCCAGAATGTTGGCACAATAATGACTGACAGCAAGGAGCTGAAAAGGTTGGTCAATTCCTCTCAGCCAAACACAGTCCTCAAGAATGTGTCTTAGTTTGTCCTGTCCTATTTGGCCTGCTTGTTCAAACTTGTGTTTTCTTTTCTTTTCCTGTCATGTCTTGTCCTGTTCTATCCTGTCCCATCCTTTCTGTCCCTTCCTAGCCTTCCTGGCCCTGGGGAAAGGTAATCTCTTCGTCCCCCAGACGAACACCTTCCCCCATACCAGCCTCCAAGCAAAAGCAAATACAGTGGTATGTGTACCAAGATGCCAGCCAATACCCAGAAGAATGCAGACTCCTTTTTAAATCGCCTCCGTCATTGGATGCCCACACCAGAGAGGGTGTGTGTTTTTGTGCACAAACAGATATTCACACCCACAGAGGACGTCCATGTGTCGTAACTGGGGATGACAAGTGGTCTGGCAGACACTTTCCCGTTAGCAACCAGTTTGGCATATGGCTGGCCCGATGGACGAGACTAAGGCTGGCACTTTGGTCTTATATGCATACAACGCTGAGTTCCTCTCTCTTCTTTTGTCTTTCGTCTTTTTTGGAAAGTTATCCCACTGTGTTGTCTCAGCTTTTGTGAGGTTATAAACTGGCAAAGGCAGCCAGAAAAACATGTAGGAATTAAAGTAGGTCAGTTTTCGATGCAGTTTGGCTCCTCTTTTAGTTTTTTAGAGGGCATAAAACCTTATTCACTTCATCTGTTCATGATGAAATGTCACAATTTTGGAAATCATGTAATTATTCCATTAGCTGCTTCATTTATTCATTGCTGTTTTATTTTGTGAACTGGCAGGAGGTACATGCAGTACTTGTATGCAGTCATTTTCCAGTTTCTCTCCCTCTCTTTCTCACTCTCTGTCTCTGAGTTAGCAGGTTTGGGGTTTTCATCTCCACTTAAAGCGGTATTTAACCCTGCATTCCCATCACCATTTAAATCCAGTCTCATACACAGGTTGGGAAGCGGCCCCGGCCGTTGATGTGGAACACATGCCTTTAATGATTCACACTCTGTGTGCGGTAGGTCGGTGATGGCTGCCGAGCCCGCTGCCTCTCCCTCTGTCTAGAATGGGACTCCTGTGTTTTTTTTTCTGTGAACTCCATTCCACACATGGAAACCTCAGGAAAGTTGAAATGTTTTGTTTATGCACAGTTGTTCCTGTGTAATGGCACTTCTTATTCTCCCTCAAAGCTGGACAGAGTTGAAAAATCACTCGACACCTTTGTTGTTTAGCCAGACTTGGTCTTTTTTGTCTTGCCACCATGCTACAGAAGCTTTTGTACTCTTTTTTGGTTTTCCCTATGTTAGATTAAAAGTGTCTTCCTTGTATGACTGTGCCAGTTTCTTTAAAACTCGAATGGCTCTTAGGCATTCTTTGTTCTTTCATCGTGATAAATTAGTGTGTAGTGTTTGGTAGGATTGTGTTGCACATGGGGGCTTTCCAACACTTCCACCTTCTGCTTAACCAATTTGATTTGTCAGATTTACACAAACCCCCAAATTTGGAGAGTTACGGTTGAGTAAACTGCTTCAAGCTCAGTTGGTATTTTGTGCTGCTGAGCACATTAATTGTAAGGCATTTGAATAGCAATATATTGTGTGGCATCTTACTTCCTCACCATCAGATGAATAGCAGAAGTGTGCTGCACGTCCTGATGCTCAACTGATTTAAGTTTTTGGTTGTTGTGAGTGTGCACTCCACCTACAGAGAAGTTTGACAAGGCCACATGAATCTCATTCAAACAAATGCATCCAGTGCCTTTCCCCTGTGCATTCATCCACTCAGCCATTGGTTTACTTTTCATGCGCGTGTAAACGGGGAGTTTCTGGCTGTACAGTCAAAGAGCAGTCAAATGTGCCAGCACGTGAGAGGGAGTGGGCGCTGTCCCGCCATCCAAGCTGACATAAATGGCTTCCTGTTTTTGCTTTCACCCAGTCCCCCCAACCCCAGCCTACATCTTTCCATCCACGCTTCCATCTTTTGTTCTTCCCCTTTTTTCTCTCTATCTCTTCCTCTGTCTCGCCATCCAGGATCCCACACCCCTTTGTGTGGCCTTGTCTGACCTTTCCTTCCTCCACTCACTCACACATACGCACATCTCACTATCTCTTGCCATACACACCGGCTGGACATCACACATGCATGGTATGAAGACAAACGGCTCATGTCCTTGACACAACTGCAAGTGAGCGGTTCTTTCCTTTTTGCACAGAGACAAACTTGCGGGTGGCCACAGCACTCAAGATAGAGACTAACGCACTTGCTGACCTTGCATGACAGAGGGATGGATGACTCAAGAAATAGCATGTATATGCCAGGCTGAGGCATTGTATTAATGTGCAAAATTAATGCAGTTATTGTTTCACTGGCAGTTATGGATCATGGATTCATGATTCGAGGAAATGTTTGTGTGTGTTTGCGTGGAGAGTAATTTAGATTTAGCTCTTTTCCCACAAGTGCTTGACTTAATGCCCATGAGTTTACCAATCCAGTTTACTGTGGTTTTATTTGCTGGTGCTCAGTTTTAACAATACCCATAATCCACAGCATAACAAAGTGCCACTCGTAAAGCATTGCTTTAATGAAACAATGCCTTTGTGCTGTTTTATGAACTGTGTTTTGAGTAAATTGGTGTTAATCTGTTTGGGGTCATAAATTAAGCTTTCTGTTAGAACTTGTTTTACAAAATTCGGTGCTCTCAAAGCTGGTTGTGGTACAACAGAGTGAGTGCTTGAAGTATGGAGTGTGTGTGAGTGCTGAAATTGATGAAGAGACCTCCCTGGATTTAAGTGTTGCTACAAAGCACCACCCAATACTGTATGCAGAAAACCCCAGCCACTCTAGGCGAGAGGGCGTAGCTAACAGTACTGGGTAGTCTGCAGTTCCTCTTTGGGGCGCCTCCTGACAGGAACTTGGCAGCAAGGAAACATAAACAAATTCCCTGTGGTGGGCTGGCAGGCTGGGCGGCGCGGTTCTCCCCTGTTACCATACATGCACAGCGCAACGCAGCTCGGCTCAGGCTAGCCCGCTCAGCTCAGCACCCACAAGCTGTGAGAAATAGATCTTAAAGGGACAGTTGCCGCCTGCGCTCCTTAAAGGGGCACACGCAGTTGCATACGCCGACATGTTTGCTTTCCACTGTATTGTTTCGGACTGACAGTGATGTGTGTTACTTCTGGTGCACTGACCTCTTGGAGGTTTCAAACAACGCCATTTAAATGCTGCCTGGGGGAGGGAAACTGCTGCCAGGGCTCCCAAAATGGTTATTTGTGCTGAGGTAGCAAAAAGCTGTAGCGATGATGATGTAACGATGGAGGGTGGGAAGATGGGAAGGAGGCCTTGCAGTCCATTATAGAAGAGAGAGAGAGGGCATGGTGGGCCCAACAATCATAATACACACACATGCACATGCTCACACACACATGTGCAGTATTCCCACAGCCAATACATACTCAAACATACATGCATGCACACACATGCTTATTTATACATATGTGTGCACATAGAGACTCACATGCCTGCAGTTTTCTCTTTCTCTCTCCCTCTTTCTCTCTCACTCTCCAAACACAGTGGTGTATTGTGCAGCCTGACCTGGTCCCTGTCCAAAGGCAAAGAGAACCCAGATTGCTGAAACAGAGGGCCCACTACTAACAGGCCGGCCAGGCTGTAGTTGTTATAGCCTGCTATAGCCTTCCAAACCAATGGGGACTGGTAGCTGAGCCCAGACACTGGGCGTGCATCTATATGTGTGTGTGTGTGTGTGTGCACACATGCACGTTCTTTTTGATTAGCCACAGAAGGGTTTTTTGGACAACACTTGCAGGAGCCGACATGGCACCTCCGTGCAATTTCATAAGCACTGGTAAAGGCATTTGCCTGACTTTTAATAGTCCTTCGTCTCCACAACATCATCCAAAAGCACTATTTTCAACCACCCTTTAATGGCTGGTGGAGATGGGCCGCAGAAAAGAGGGCGATGGCAAGTAGGAGGAGACCCTTGTCCTCCGCCAATTCCTACTAGGAGGATTAAATGTGGTGAATAGTGAATCTCTTTTCACTTTTTTTTTCCTGGAGTGGTGATGGATGCAAGAGCTAGCTCACAGTCTGCCTCATTGGTTTCAGTCGCCTGCTTGACTGGCTCAACTGTGTGTACTTCCATGTGATTAGCACCTGTATGAGTGGTATAGTTACTAAGTATAGCACTTTAACAGGCTGGATTTTCTATGTTTAGATACTGGAGTATGAATTTTTGGTAATTGATTTTTTAAGATATCATAGATATAGCATTTTGGGAGTAAACAGATCCTTAAATGGTTTTGTTTTCAAAGTGACATTTGTATAACCCAGCCAATCAAAAAACAGGACATCATGGCTAAAGCTGTATTCATTTCCTTAAGTTACATTACAGCTACATCAACTGAGCCCCTTCCCACAAGTCATTTCAGCTGTGCAAGTGCACTGGACCATGAGTAAACCTTTATGCAAAATCATAGATGTCTCAAAAACATGTAAAACTGGAAGTGGTGGGGGATTATGTCACTGGCAGACATTTTGTCAAGGTAACAATGTCATTTCCCTAACTGTGTGTATGTGTTTATGTGTGTGTGTTTATGTGAGAGCGAGAGAATAGAACAGTCAGTGCTCTCTCTGTGAGAGAGAAACTCTTAGGATCCACTGACAGAGCACAGCACAGGCAGCTCTAGTGACACTGCAGTGCACAGGAGGAAGGCAAGCAGAGAGAGAGGGAGACTGTTGAAGAAAGGGGAGGAGGAAATGGAGGAGAAGATGGTGCCAAAAGTGAGTTAGAAAGACAGAAAGAATCTTCCCCCACAGGAAGATTGTACATGAGGACACTGAAAATGGGAGATTGAGAGAAGGAGACAAGGATGAGAACTCCTGGCATGGCGGCAGGTCTCCTGGGATACCATTAGCTGGTGTGTGTGTGTGTGTGCATGTGAGCAAGCAAGCACATGTACAGTATCTGACGTTCTCCATTTAACTCAGTATGTAAGGCTCTACTTAATGCATGTACGTGTCCACGTTTTTGGTGTGTGTGTGTGTGTGTGTGTGTGTGTGTGTGTGTGTCCCAGCACTCACGTGGAGTAAAACCTCCCACCAATAAGGTAAAGAAGATAGCATCAAGGGCCCAGATGTATCCACCCCCGACACCTCCTCTCCCAGGTCCCAGTAGGCACATCTCTGTAATGGCCCCCTATCGATCCTGAGGCCTCCTTGTCCACACTCAATGCCCATCGATCTGCACCTCGCAAAGAGTCTCAGAGGGCTGCTTCACATCCTGTGGCTCACTGTGTAGATAGTGAATATGTGTAAAACAGTGCTTGTTTATATTTTAGAAAAGAAACCTGCATCTGCATGCCTGTGCCTTCATATATCTGTATATGTATTTGTGTGTGTGCAGCAATGTGTGTGTCCTTACCTTCCTGTTTCCCATTAATGTAACCGGAAACCTTCAGTGAAATTGTCCTGTTGCACCATGAAGTTAAGGCCTTACTCTCATTAAACCATGAATGACGCAGGCCTCCATGTCTAAAACCTTGCGGCATAAAGACATAAACACCCAACATAAAAAGACTCACTCAGCCACTCTGCAGTCTCCCACAACAGAGACAAGTCCGAAAAAAGAAGAAAAGACTCGCTCGCCTCCCATGTAAAAAAAAAAAGCCTGATTAATCAGTCAAGCCACATGAAAACTTTACTTGTTATTGTTGCTGCTTGATTTATTGAAGGCCTGGATCTGGGTCAAGCATCCCCCTTCTCTCTCTCTCTCCTCTCTGCCTTCTTTCTTACCCTCTCTGCCTTTTTTTCTACCTAAATAAGGGCCCACCCCCCACGTCTCTTCCCTTTGTCTCTCATCTGGTTTTCTGTTTTTGTTAAAGGACAGTTGATTAATGGTGCCACAGACAAAGCCCACAGTCTGCTCTCAGACCAGGCTCAGATAGGGCTCCACTCTAGGTAAACCAAAACACATGTGCTCTGGACAGCCACTGGGAACCCCTGAGGAGAGAGAGAGCGAATGGTAAAGAGAGAAGAAATTAACGATAGTAGTCGCTGATGTATTATAGACAGTGATATAGGGTCCTTCCTGCGCTGGAAAATGTGCAGCAAAGGGAAAAGGATGTAGGAGTGGTCTACAATATGTACAGAGCCTGGCTGACATACTCAGGGTGTGGCCTTTTACACCGTGTGTGTGTAACTAAAATTTTGTTGCACCATGCTAGCCTCCCTGTATTCATTAAAGTATAAAGTTATCCTTCTGCTCAGGCTCAGCTTCACCTCTCGCGGTGTGCAATTGCACATATTTAATGTAGTGAAGAGACATTTCAACACCAGTATTGTTTCTTGCCTGCAGGCTTCTCAGGAATGAGTACAGTTGCACTGAAAGTCTTGTAGAAGAGAATTGCCTTATTGAATAATATAGAAGCATGTTATTCCTGTGACTGCAGTGAGAGTTTTATTGTCAGTTGTCTTCATAATGGCAGGGCTTGACACATGTCATACTTTATCGCTACACAATTCTGTGTTTGTGTATGTTTGTGTATTTATGTTTGTATTCAGCATTGACATGGTCTAATTGGCTGTGCTTGCTGCCTAAGGTAAACATGTCTTCTCAGGAAATATTACCCAGACGCTATATTGGTTAATAACAATTATGTGTTCAGTTATGCTATAAGGCATTAACTTACTGAACCATTCCACTCTCCTTCAATTTAGAAGCAAACCCCTTCATCCAACTATAAGCCCATATAGACAGAATATAATATGGAATGTATTATAGCAGAGATTATAAATGATGAACTGTCCCTTATAATGTCTTTTTGCGCTTAACTTGAGGGGTCCTATCCCTGTATGTAGACATGTGAGTGTATAACTCATCCACCCGAGATGCTTCCACGCTGATGATTTGTATGCTGCATTCATGCAACATCGGTAAAATGAGAAGAAAAGCCTCCTGTTATTTCACATTGTAAGTGTTAACTCATGCAGCTTTTGTGGTGCGATGAATTCAGAGCAATTTGTTAACAAGTGAAACCAGATACAAACAAACTTTTAAAACTTTCCTTTTAAATGAGCTGAATGGATTGTTTTAGTATTACTGGATTTTTTAGACTTGACTGTAGTTGTTTCCACCGAGTGGGAGATATCGTCGCTGTCAGAAACCTTTTCCCTCTCCTCTTTTTGTTCCATTGCCACCACCCAACCTGCAGTATGTGGGCCAAACTAAGCAGGGATTGAGTGTTGTTTTGGAGGCAGAGAGATCCAGGAGGAGTCTAGCTGGTCAGCAAGGTCACTGCCCAACAGCAACACCACCAGCTCTTTGCGAAATTGTGCACACCCAGAGAAAGGATGGCTCTCTCTTGACGAGTTTGTTGCAGTCATCCACTGCGTCTCACCCAGACAATATGTGCCTGCCAGCTTCCTGTCATTCCCAGCTCACACACAGGGATGATCCCGAAGCCTTCCTCTGGGTCTATGAGGGATTAGCAGTGGCATGTGGACTGCTGGAAGAGGAGGCAGGCAGAGAGCAGCCAAGCAGTGAATGTAGCCCTGGAGCAACAGTGCTATACTAGCAAAAAACTCCATCCTGACCGCTGTCCCATCATTGGACATTGAAGTTGTTGTGAGTCCTAGGAGAGAAGTGCTAGTTAAACTGGTGGCCCAGGCACTTCCAGTACAGCTGTGTATTGATGGAGAATGCTAGTTTGCCACTGTGTAAAGCCTTGCTCCTGATCAAGCAGGGTTGTTCTATAGAACCATAAGAGGTACATACCAGGCTTAGTGGAATTCAAGACAAGTGAGACACTCACAGCTCAACCTGGGACATAAAGGCATTTTGCATGTCAGAGCAGTGTGTAAATTGCAATAGTCACATAATACTAGTGGGATTATACTAGTATACTAGAGGGAAGGAGAAAACAATACAGGAAAATCTCCTGTAGTTCAAATCCCTGAATGTTTGACACAGATTGGTGTGATTTCAGAAGGCTGATGAGAAAATGCACTGGGGACTGTTAACAATAGGCAGGGTGACTGGGACTCGCTGTGAACTGGGACTGAGGTGGGTGTGTTCATTTTCCATAAGAAAGGGGGCTGCATTTCCAGCAGGCCTCTAGCAGAACAGGAACGGAAGTGCTTTTATATTTTACATTCCCTTTCCAACTCGGCGCGTGAAGTATGGAGTCTACCATAGTACTTGCTTAAGTTTCTTTCCCGGTGCCATATTGACATCAGGAAAAAGGGGGAAATTGTGTCCCACGCTTCAGCTCCATATGCAATAAACTTGTGGTCAAAATGTCAGCTGAGTCTCTGGTGATGGGTATGAAACAGCTGAGACTAAATGTGTGCAACACGTTTTTTCCTCTTTTTATGGTTCTTCTTTATGTGATCGGGACTAAGTCCATTAAATGCATGCCTGACATTGCCATTGAGCATGGTGTTGACAGAGGAGAGACAGTGGTGTGCAGTGAATCCAAAAATCAACACACAGCCCAATACTACAGTCTTCTCCCAGACAACCAGAGTGATGTTCATGGCATTGGTATAGGTGTCATGTCACTTATTGACACTGTAACCTGCTGTGGAGCCTGGGCACTGTAGTCCAAACAAGCATAGTAACCTGCTCTGATGAGCACGGGGGCCAAGTGGCTCATCTTCACTTCATTAGACCGAGCGCCTGTTAATAATTCATGCCCCGCTTTCCCTGGAAGCAAAACCAAAGGCTCAGCTGTGCCTGTCTGTCCATATTCCTTGTCACCGGACATTTAAGCCTTTTCCCATTTTGGACTACGAGTTATTTACTCACTTACCTCCCACGCCTCACCCTGCAATGTGCACCTGCCTGGATGAGCAGATGATGTTATAGTGCCAGAGGCGGAGGTAGAGCAGATTTGGCATATATGTATTTTTATCTTTATTTTTTTGTTAGCTTGTTTTTCTCTGTCATTACCGTCCTCCTCCATTGTTACTCAAAGATGATTGTACCCAGTACCCAATGTACTCTTTTTCCCTCCCTTCATCCCCAGGGAGTGACTCTTTATATTTTAGTGTTGTTTTGCCTATTTCTTTCTCTCTGCTCCTTGTCTCTTGTTGCACTACGGTGTCAGATTTAGTTATGTATGCACCCCATGTGTTTGATCCCCCCTGCACTTCTGTGTTGTGAACATTGCATAACCACCCGCTGCTAAGCCTAGAAGTGTACCTCAACTCCCTCTCTCTTTCTCTCTCACACACTCTCATTCCTCTTTTTCTGTCACCCCCGTCTTCTCTTCGCTTCTTTGGCAGCAATCCAGGTCATCACTCCTTTCCTCCCCCCCTCCATACCCCCTTCCCTTTCTCCAATCCCAAACCTTGAAAGTTGGAGCAGTTGGTCTCCTTGCCTCTCTTACTCTAGATTTGTATTTGTCTTTTTCTTCCCCCCTTCCTGCCATCGTTGTTACACTCCTTTTACCTTGCTCTTCCTTTATTTCCCATCCTTTCCCTCCTCTCCCTGCCTCCTGCTATCCACTCTCCCAGTGGTCTCATTAGGCGTGAAGGAGGCTGCCTGGTGTGTGTGTGTGTGTGTGTGTGTGGGTGTGTGTGTGTGTGTGTATGTGTGTTCTCTTAGGCAAAGTCTCACTTGACTGAGCATGCCACTTGCACTAGTGGGGGCCCAGGCTCCATTATTACCACAAAGCTGTCACAAACAGTATATAAAGTAGCCTCCTGTTGCAGAGTTGTGGGTGAACACAGGGCACTCTCTTAACAACATGCATTGTAGGCAAGCTGCTGTTGCCTTGGTTGTAGGAATGTGCACCTACATAGATATAGAAAATATAAGCAGAAATGTCAGAAATACACGTAACCTGGCTATAATTTTGCCAGCACATGCTGCTCATGACACTCAAAACCACATATGGAACATCTGTCTCTTCTCTATAATGACACCCCACCTATGTGGTCCAACCTGTGGGATGTCTGATGCCCCTCTGTCTTCCTTTCTACTGAGTGAGTGAGTGATTATGTGTGTGTGTGCGTGTCCACCACTGTTTTGCTAGTGTCTAGTTACAGGAATGGGGCAATGTGCTGGAATGGGCCCCTCTGCTGCCTCACTGGCAGGCCTGACCCCGGCAGGTCACCGTCCATTACTGCATGAAACCTAAATGTCATGCACGCCCCCCTGCTATAGCCATTTGTCTTTCTCTGTGGGTCAGTTGGCCTGGACACACACATATGCACCCAGACTCACTCACCTGCTCTTACTTGACCAGCCTGACATGCACAAACATCCTCCACAACAAGGAAGTGTATTGTAATGATTTCCCAATGTACGGATGTATTTGAATACACACACATGTTTCTCTGCATCAAAGGATGAATGAATAGTAACAGGGATCCTTCTGGTGCCGTTCATATTGCTCATTGCTCTTCAAAAATTCCAGGAATTCATTTCCTCCAACAAGTTTGAAGTTATCAGTGCTATTGACTGACTGACTGCCTGACTGGACCCAGCTGTTGGCCAACAGTTGTTTAGCTTTAGCTTATCTGTGTGTGGACACTAACCTTTGGTGCCGATGATGGCCACAAAGTCAGTGGACAGACTCAGAAGGCAGTATACTGTAGGTCTGGTGCTCTTTTTCCCTTTTAAAAATGCACTCGACAACTTATTTTAGAGTTGTTTTTTCTGCAGAAAACTGTAATAGTTAAAGAAGTAGTTAAAGCATCAAGGAGAAAAATGACGACCCTTTCTTTTGTCACTAGCTCTTAGCCTTCTTTGATGTAACCTTTTTGTTACAAGGCCACATCATGAGAATGATTCATTCACTATTCGAAGATTTCTTATCTCTGAGGTGATTAAGCATGGAAACCTTCTTGAAAAACTGAATGCCACCTCATTTTTCCACATTCACCTCATGCATTAGGCCTAAGTCCTTTTCAGTTCTCTCTCCACCAGTCGACGTGGAAAAAGCATTTTTCCTCCTGTGTTAAACAAGCTCAATCTCTGTATATACTGTGATGTGCCCCAACAGCCATTATCAGAAAGCACACTGGCCAACTCCATCACTTGTTTCCTACATTACTGAGCAACAGCCATCCATTTTAATAGATAACGGACAGAGAGACCCTGCATATGGGAGTGTGTGTTATGAAAGCTGTTGTGAAAGCCACAGTGAACGTACGTACACACACATGCGCATGTATAAACACACGACTTGTTTACAGGAAGCTGTTAGCCATGTGTCCTTATGATAAATAAACAGGGAAGCATCCCCTTTTTAATGATGGTATATACAGGCCTGCACGCTGAATATTGACGGAAAGATTGAAAGCGTTCTCAAGGGCCTTTCCAAAATGACGTATGGCTCATGCTCTGTATTTTTTACCCACCCCTCTCAGCTCTCCTTTATTTATCTTAGACAGCAGCTTGTGCAGGGGTTTGTTGACGTGAGAGATGCCATAAACACATTTATCAAGGGGGGCTGCCAATAGGGAAAACATGAGGAGTATGAATGAAAAGAATGTGATAATAAACGCAGAAAGAATAGCATAACAATGAGAAAGGAGAAAAATGCAAACTGAGCTCCTCAGGTATAGCAGAGGGCATCCACAAAGTATAGTGCCAATAGTGAACAGGTTGCTTTTGAGTTTTCACAAACCTAAAGCATAGTATCTCATCACCTGCTAGCAGTGGCAGCTCAGGATACCACAACAACAGTGCCACCTGCATTAGCAGTCTGCCCGTGCAGCGCAGAAGATGCCGTACTCGTTGCTTTGATAAATGTATCATTGTTTATGCTGTCTCCGTCTCTCTTTTTTCTCTGTCTCTCCTTCTCTCTCCTCCTCTCCATCCTACATGTACAGTGCTGAGTATGTTCGGTGTTGTTTTAGTGCTAGTCAAGCGTTTGATGTCTGTCTCAACTGTTGTTCATCTGCCTCCCTTAGCTGAGATCACAGGCAGCATTTATTAATTTGCAGGTTCCGGTTCTCAGACCGCTACCAGCACTTCCTCCACATGCCTTTCTTTTTTAAAGAAACTATTACTATATGCTGCCCCCCTTTTTTGACTATAAGCAAATGACCTACTTTGTGAATCTAAAGTTAGCTGCACTCAACCCAAGGCAAAGGAGTGAGTTGATCGTTTTGCTTGTGAAGGAGGGGGTCAGAGTGTTATCAGTGCTCCACAAAGACACAGGGTTAATTGATGCATGCTGGTGTCACTCGCTTTTTTGCCTTGCTGGCTTTTTTAAGCTGCTGTTTAACCCCATTATCTGATTAGTTGTATGTATGGGGGGTTAGGGAATATTTTTGTGTATGTGTGTGTATGTGAGGGTCCTAGTTGCCTCACAAAGATGAAGACTCTCTTTACCTAAGGGGGATGGGGTATGACAGTACTGTAGCGACCCCACCCACCCTACAGCCTTCTATTGAAGCTGCACCCCCCCGCTGATAAATGTGTTTTTCTTAAAGGAAGGAGGTGGTTGGTTGAGAGGAGTCTCTTTTAATGTAGCTTTTTTTTCTGTGTGTGTGAGTGTGTGTGCGGCTTGCTAATACAATGCAGGACCATGCTGCGGGGCTACAGGCAGGCAGACTCGGAGGCAGGCCTGCAACCTTAACCCCAGCATCATTTGTTTGGACGAGGGCCGTCAGCGCCTGTCGCGCGGCCCATGATGAAGTGTCAGTCGGTAATTGTCCCCGCGAAGCATCCACATCTCAGGGGGTGATGGGGGAGGGAGGGAGGACGGGGGAGGCAGGGAGCTGACAGAGAGAGAAATGACACCCTAGGCTCCTCCTATTCTCTCTCTCTCTCTGTCCTTTTCACTCCCCCTTTCTCTCTAGTTTTTCCCTCCAGTCTTCCTACAGCTGCACCTCATATGAAGGTCTGCTATGTTCCTGGCTCAGACCAGGGGCTCCCATGGAGCTTCAGCTGGGGTCCAGTGGCAATATAATATGTGTTTGTGCATCTACTGTACATTTGTGTGTGTATAAAGTTGCTCAGAGCAGGGCAGTATGCCTCTGCCTCTGCGTATGTGCAAGAGAGTGTATCTTTAAAAGTTATTTAAACCATATTTTCCTTCCTCTATTATCGATCAACCTCCTCCTCTCCTCCTCATTCAGTCCTCATTTTTTTCTTTATCATATTCCTCACATCCCAATTATCTAGTGTGCCTTGTACTTAAAATGGGCTATTTATTTTGGTAAGAGTCCTCTTGAAACCTCTTTGCTCAAAATAGTGGCTTGCCTGATCATCTTGAAAATACATATATATTTTTTTAGCCCTGGTCGTTTTGGTAATTAGTTTTAGTGGAGGGTTTATATTGATCGAATGATATCTCTATGCAATGAAAAGCTTTTACAGGACACATGGTAGCTATTTATAGTGCGATCCATAATGTGTTGCCGTATGGTGGGGGCCCTAATGCACATCGCCCAGGCTCCTGTGCATAAATCGGCAGCGGAGGTTTGAAGTCAGAGCCCAATATAAGTAGCACCATGATGCTAGAGGGGGAGTCGAAAAGACAGATAAGAGGGGAGAAAAGAGAGATGGAGTAGAAGGAGAGATTAAAGAACAGACAAAGGATCAGATGAAAGAGGGAAGAAGGTGGGGGCGATATGAAAAACAGCATGGACGAGAGAGGATCCAACACGAAGAAGAAGAGTAAAAGATGAATACTGAAAGGTGGGCAGGGCAGGAAATGGAGATACTGAAAGAGGCGAAGCAGCCAAGAGAGACGAGGATATGAAGGAAACCACCTTGAGATATGAGTCCTATATATCCAGTTTCCTCATTCCTCCATAAGACCCCCACCCCCACCCCCACCCACCCCACCACCATCACCACTATCACCAACTCTATGATGATGGGATGAAAACTGTAATGCATGCTAGATCAGCGATAGGGTTTCTTATAGAGGAACAAGGGGAGGTGAGGAAGGAAGAATGAATTCAAGAACAAAGGCCGGAAAGTGTGTCTGAAAAATGAAGGGATGACAGAAAGAAGTAGAAGAATGAAGGATGAAATATGGGACGGAAGAAGAGTTAAAAAAAATATATAAAATAACAGACCAGAAGATGGAGACTCCATTTTATTGGCGTGTGGCTCCCTATGACACCCCAAGGACAGCAGGTGAATTAGAAGGGGGGCAGATGGGAGGCCTCCAAGTCCTTGTCCCACTGTCTGCCTGTCTGTCTTTCTGTTGGTTGGCTGCAGGTGGAACACAGCCTGCCACTCCTGCTGTCTAAATGAGGAGCCCCTCTCCTCTCGCTCTCTCTCTCTCTCACTCACACACTCACTGTCTCTCTCTCTTTCTCTTTAATGGGGCACTGGCCTGGGGCGCTGAACCAGCTCCCTCCGGAGCAACACACACACAGCATGCACACACACTGATCACGCATTACAGACACTCCTGGATGCCCTTGCACATGGTGTGATACGCACACACAGAAAGGGAGAAGCAAGAGAAACCATAGCCCCCCAAATTATGCCCCAGTCTGTGAGATGATGAATCTGGTTGGTGATTAGTTAGTTGAGGAGGGAGGCGCACTGCTTAGGCCGTTTAATGGGCTATAATTTGGAAGATAACTGTATTGTACTATCTCTCTTGACATTTAAATCTAATCAGACCCTGCTGGTTAGCACTGTGGTCTAAGACGAGGGAGCCTGGGAGGGATGAAAGGCTGCTAGCGGAGAGGGATTGGCCTATAGTGGGGCATTCATCCCTATGGGCTGAAGCTAAGCAATTAGAAAACAAGGCCCAAGCACACACATTATTCCTGCATTCCTTTTTTATTTTTTGTTTAACTGATGATCAGTTTACGGAGCCTTAAATTCAGTAACAGAATAGCATAGCAACAGATACATACAAAGTCACTTCCCCTACCACACACACACACACACACACACTCACATATGCCCACATACACACAAACATCACTAGGGAGCCACTCCAAGGTCTTTCCTCTGCTCCTTATTACCACAGATGCTCAGTTTGATTAACACTTCTCTTTCATCCTCTTCATTAGCAGAGGAAAAGCCACTGCAGCAGCCCATGAAAAGAGGGCATGAATTAGAATCCACTTATTCCATAGACTGCCACTAATTCCACACAATGGCGGTTAATGGTGGGGAGTAATAGGAAAAGGGTGTTTCTAATTGTTTCTTTGGACGGTGCACACTGCTGCAGCTGTTTCTGTACAGCAAACCAGGTCGCTCAAAGAGCCCGAACAAAGCCCAACGCCAGTGTTGGAGGGCCCGCACGACTCCGTTCGATAGAGCTCACGAGCAATAAATGCGTGTAGACGAGCCAATTTCCTCTGGCGAAGCGTTTTCCCGAGTAGAGGAGCTGGGCCCCAGTCAATGAGAACCACCTGGTGCTGAGGGAAGTGATTAGGGTTGGCACCACAGTGAGCGAAGAGCTGTTTTGAAGGATTGAGATGGGGGGGGCTCACCCAAGTTTGGTTTGTTGGAGAAATATTGATGTTAGGTTTTTGTCAGAGCAAGATCTGAGGCACAACGTTGTTTTGTTGGTGCTCAATTAGAGGGAATTATTTTGGTTACAGCATGTGTTTTGCATTTTGACGCTGGTGCTGATTTCCGAGTGGGTCGGAGCGTCGGACATGCCACAACAGTGGGATTGTGGGTTCAGCTCCCACACAGAATACACACATACCAACTTAGAAGTCAAAATAGTTCAGAGTGGCTAACCATGGAGAAGATGAACACTTTGTCTGCATTGATGGAAATTTTATTGCAACCACAAAAATTTGTCTGTAAATGCACAGAGAATGGTGATAATATCTGCATGGTAAGAGGTTCACTTGCAGCGGGGCCCACCCATACTACAAACAGACTCTTTGGATAAAAGCCCCATCAAATGGCATTCAGTGTGCTTTGTTACCGTGCATCACTGTGTCATTAAATTAAAACTTCCATTACAATAGTCATCTTGAATGTATTAGTGTATATAAGCTGGGCCTGGCTAGGTGATCCCAAACCTTGGTTTTCATGTCAAGGACACACTCAAGGCCAAAAGCCCCATTTGTGAATATTTACTTCAAAGGACCCCAATCTGATAAAAAGATTTCTTGTTTGTGCCAACTATCATCACTGTAGAAAAGCTCTGATCACAAAATGTTCACTGTTAATGGGATGACTTACTTTACAGGTAAATTAAAGGGTAATTTCTGTTTATTACAACTAGGGTCTTATTTTACATTGTTTCATTGCTTTCTGTCTGTTATCCCAACACTGTACTCAAAAATTAGTGGCAGAAATGTAGGAAGTAGGAACACGGCGGCGTTGCTACAACAAAGTCAGATGGGGCAAGAAAAGAGCGGTTATATGATTGTTGTAAAGAAGCCAAAACTGTAATGGGTGTTTATAAAGGACAGCTTGGGTACTTGGGTTACAATTTAGCTTTTCTGCCCACCTTTCAGTATATATCTTTTCTCTTCCGAATAAGTTTGGCTAACCTAGAGATTTGTTTTGAAGCTCTATAATCGTCTGACTGCTTGTGTTTTTGCCCTGTCTGACTTCTTTTGAGTGATGTGGCCGCATTCCCAGATCTTAGCAATTAACTTGGTGAGTACAATGTTATTATTACCCATAGAAATAGCATCCAAAACTATGAAAATAAGACCCAAGTTGTAATAAACCGGAATTATCCTTTAAATTAAATAATAAATGATTATGGCGCTCATTATTTTCCTAGAGACAACCTCCTCTCACTGCACCATTCATCTGAAGGCTCATTCGCTTTGATGTTTATTTAATTTATTTAACCAGGCATGTCAGATCCTTCTCTGTTATCTAAGCTGGTAACAGTGCGCTCACCCTGCATGTGTGTGTTCTGGTCAGAAAGCTCAGTGTTGAGTTGTAGAAAAGTGTTGCTGTGTGTGTGTGTGTGTGTGTGTGTCCCTTCCCACAGGGGTTATCACGGTTGAGTGAATGTTGGCTCGCGGACAGTAGTGCTGATCACATTTGATGATGGAAATACATACCACAGAGGATTGTGTGTGTTTATGTGTGTATACAAAGGCAGAGCTCTGTCACTGTTTGTTTCTCTTTTTTCTGCTGAGTCTACCATTCTTGTACCACTACGTTCATATCCTTTATCTTTCTTTCTCCTTGTTTTTGCATCTCATTGCCCATTTCCCCTATTCACCTGTTGTTTCTTGTCTTTTCCCATTTCCTTTAGGAGATCTACGTATAGTCCATCATTCCCCATTTATTCATTATGGCCTACTTGTCTTCTGCTCTTCTCTCTCCTCCTCGCTACCTCTGCCTAGTGTCCTCATTGTCCCTCCCTCTCCCTGTTTCTCTTTTAATCTCTGTTTATCTCTGTTCATCTCTTCATCTCTCCCCAGTCTTGGCATTTAGGCCTCTAATTGAGCTGGCGTCACTTGAATACATAAGCAGGAACAGCAGAGAATCCAGTCATTGTTTTCTGTGCCCTGCACTCAGAGACAGCGGGCAGGGCTGCTCTGTGTGTGTGTGTGTGTGTGAGAGAGAGAGAGAAAGTTTTAGAGAGAGGAAAATAGAAAATATGAAAGATTTTTTCAATTTTATGAATGTGCATTGCATGTTTATTTGTATTTTGCTTGTGTTTCCATTTCACAATCACAGCTTTGTACCTTGGCTTTCTTTACTGTAAGTTTGAATGCATTGTTGCAAAGGACAAGATACCCATAATAGCCATTATAAACAAATAATCGCCTTAATACATTTTAAAGCAGTGCTCTGTAACATTTTCAACAACAAGCCTGTTGAGCTGAAACAAAGGTTTAATTTTCCGTCGATTAATTGATCAGTCAATCGACGGAAAATTAAACCTTTGTTTTTAAATAGTTCTCAGTTTTATATAATTATGAAGTGAATGTCTTAAGGTTTTAGACTGATGATTGGATAAAACAAGACATTTAGAGGCTTCACTTAGAAATCTTTGCTCATCTCATACATTTTATGACCTAAACAATTTTTCGATTAATAGAAGAGAAATAGTTAGTTGCAGCCCTACCTGTCTGAATTGCTATTCTTTGTGAGTGTTTGATATGAAACAGTCATGAGTCAGCTCATAGCCAGCTCATTTAAGCTTACACCCAGTCAGTTTTCTCAGCTGACACACCATCCCCACCCCCATCCCAAAAAGTGAAATGAAGCAATAGTCTGCTTTTCCAAAATGTGTTTGACAGCTACTTTGGCTCTCCACTAACAAATCCCAGCACACACACACACACACACACACAAATACCTTGGAACAAATCCCTGGCTAGCTCCAGTGTGCTGTAGAGGTTCTGATCAATCAGGGCAAGGTTGTGTGGTCTCCTTTTTTTGATGCAGCACATAGTTGTAATCTTCACCTTTCACTTTCTGCCTCTGGGGCAGAGTATGTGTGTGTGTGTGTGTGTGTGTGTGTGTGTGCGAAAGAGAGAGAGAAAGAAAGGGGTAGAGACAGAGTGAGGTTGCTGTACTCGGATCTTTCAATCTTTCAATGAGTTAGCTTTTTCAGGTGAGAAGCAGAGGTGTAAAGAAAGAGTGTGTGAGTGAGAGAGAAAGATGGAGAGAGAGAAATGGTCTGAGTTCTCGAGTTGCAAACTAAAAGAGGACCCACTGCAGGATGCCCTACAGGCAACTAATGTAGCTAACACACACACACACAGAGAAGGAAACTGACGGAAAAAACTGAAATATGAAACAGTGGCAGCACACATCAGCACATACAGTAAGAGACAGAGATCCCACGCGCATGCACACACTGACATGTACACCAAACTCTGTGTGTGTGTGTGTATGTGTGTGTGTACATGTCTTTGTTCTGTCTGGCTGTCCTCTTGGCACGTAAATCATAATGGATCTCATTATCCATCTGGGCTGGCTTGGTGGGGCCTGTCTGGCAGGAGATGATAGCTGGATGGCTAAGGGGTTGCCACCATGCACACACACACACACACACACACACACACACACACACACACACACACACACACGCATGCACACTGAGCTTTATCCATGTATGCATGTTATTTAGCCGACATAGCTACTGTAGGAGCATATATGTTTCATTCTTACTCATATAACATCAACAGCAGGACAGACAACTACACACACATGCACGCACACACACATGTTTGCAGCCCATCTAGACACAATGGACATTAGTGGCTCAGCTTGCCATCAGACAGAGGGGAAGTGATGCAGAGCAGAGGGAGGGACAGATGAAAAATGAAACTTATCCCTCTCTCTTGTCATCACCCCCCTCTCCTACTCCTTCCCTCCCTCCCTTTCTTACTTTCTGTATTTCCTCCCCATCTCCTATCTGTCACTTGTTTGGAGGACACCGGCAGATGTCGGTTTGTCCCTCGAGGTGAGCGGGGCTTGTGCTGCCATCTTTTTCCTCCTTATCACAGCGCAGTCTCCCACATAGGACACAAGCAAATCATGAATCACGCGTACAGGCCATGCACAACACATTAGTTGTGAGGTGGAAAAACAAAAGTTGCGTCCCAGTAAATCACATGTTTTGTGAGTCTTGTACACAAACACAAGCATACGCTGCAGCCATTCGGTATCCGAGCAGTACTGGCTTTTATGCTGTGAATACAGGCGAAGCAGTTGGTTGCTCGTAACACGGTTAGGGACTACACCATTTGTCTGGACATGACCATTACCCAAGCCAATTACTGGCTGTTGTACAGGCGACTTGCCAACAACCTAATGTTTTCCCGTCATGCCCACCAGCCACCCCCACCCCCTCCAAGCCCCCTCAACCCCTCCCCTTACAAACACACAAACACACACAAGCAGAAAGAGGGGTGAGGGGGGAAATATAGATAGAGAGGAAGGATGGAGGGCCTGGGGCAAAACCCCCACCCGACTGACTGACTGACTGATACAGCTAATAAACTTTCATTTAAGCTAATGTTCCCCCTTTTTTCTGCTTTTTCTCCCTTCCATTCCTCTCTCTCCTTCCTTGTCTTTCTCTCTCTGCTCTCTATTTTTACACTGTTCATTTACACTCTCCTCCTCTCTCCATCTCTCTCTCAATTTTCCTGTCCGTGCGCCAGCAGAAGGGCTCGTCCGAGCAATCGATGCGGGCAGTCCACCAGCCGGAAGCCCAGTTGGCCAAACAGCACACCACTCAATCAGTCTGAACAGCAACACAAAAGGGCTGCTGGCGACCAGTAGAGGTAGACACACTCTCTATACACAGCAGTAGATCCTGAACTGAACTCATTTTATAAATCATATACACACCCTGCAACAGCATAAGTATGTGACACACTGAGTTGTATATATCAAAACAAAGTGGACTGAATCAACAACAACACATCAAAGATTCAAACTCATCTTTAAAATAGCCGGACTGACCGGAGCGTTTTGGCTCACGTCTCCTCGTCACAGCCAGCCCTTCTATCTTTGAATACTCTAGGTGCTATAAAATTTCAGACAAAGCAACTGCTATGTTTCTCTCCTATTTATAGCAGCTGAGTGTGCTTTGTCTGAGACCACATTTGGCTCAGTGTGTACATGTGTGGTTTTCCCTGTGCTGGTTACCGTATGTGTTGACAGTGGACATGTTCTGTACAACCACTCACAGTTGCTGTAGTTTCACTGTCTAGCTTGAAGGGTGCATGCAGCAGATGCAATATGTGTGTGTGTCTCTGCAGTGATTGAATTTTAGGTAGACAGTGCAGTGGGGTTTCATTGCATTGTGTATCTTTGCTAGTCATAATATATGTAACGCCTGTGTGCATGCTCACATGTGCTGTATGTGTTCTCAGTTAATTTGTTTTTAAGTTTAACCAGTAGGGCTGCAATTAATGATTTCATGGTCTGTCAGAAAATAGTGAAAATGCCCATTACAATTTCCCAGACCCTAGAGTAATGTCTTAAAATGAGTGATTAAACTGATTAATTGATTGTCAAAATTTTTATTGATTAATTTTAGAATTAATCAAGCAATTGTTTCAGCACTATTACTGTACTTTTAGCAGCATGGTACATGCAGGACACAAAACATAAAAGGAAAACATCAGTTGCCAAGCACTGTGGCTACACAGTGTGCCCAATTACACCAGTCTTCCCTTAATATTGTACTACAGTGTTTATAGACACTGTACACTGGTTAGTTTTATATGGTGTAACACCTCTTGAACATTTTAAAGTTCAACATTTTTTGTCAAAAGAGTGAGCTTAAACAAATTTAACAATGATTTCCCACCTTAATCTGATAATAATTGGTTCCTCGAGACATGTGTTTTAAAATGTGCTAGAGTGTGTTAACAACAACTTCCTGAGTCTCACTAATTGAAATCATCTCTTCATGTGCCACAAGTCAGGATCCATTAAGACAGATTAGGCCCCAACGAACAGTAAACCGCAGCAAATCCGGGTCATCAGATGGCATGGACAGTCAGAGGAGAAATCCCTCTCCACATGCTCTCTCAGCACAAGTAGAGGTGTGTTGTCATGGAGAGAGTGGCCTCAGTGTGGTTGTTAAGTACACTATCTGGCTCACTTCTGTCAAGGACCTTTGCTAGCTTTTGATATGTGAAAGGAGAGGGTTTAATCTGTTGAGCGCACTACAGCCTGAAGTAGAATTGCCTCGTTTCCCTACTTTACCCACTGACCTACAGGGGAACACACACCCCCATCACTCCATATACTCTCTCTCTCTGTCTCTGAATTGCTTTTGATGCTTAAAGAGAAGTGTCAGACATCCTTCTAGAGAGGATGCGAAAGAGAGGGAGAGAAATCTCCATGTGTGGGTTTTTTCATGGGTATATACAGTATTCTGCATCCATATTTCCTCCCAGCAACCTAGTATGAGCAGAATTTAAATCATTCCCTCAACCAAAAAAAATATAGGTGCAGCCCTGCTTTGTGCTCATCCTTCCAAAGGTGTAGGGCCCTATATGCTCTGCCGCTTGAGGTGTGCTACAGTAGACACGTCAGACAGTCTTAGTATTTTTTAATAAGACGGGCAATAGCAATAAATCCTACAGGCTAATCACCCATTCGCCACTCTTCTTCTCTCTCCCCCAAACCCAGAGCGATGCAGCATTACCCTGCTGCCGCCTTCAATTACACCATTCATCATGCGTCTTATCTGGCTGCCGGTTTGATTGAGTGTGCAATGGGAGGCGTCGCAAACCCTGCATTCTCTACACCAGCTCGTGTGTGTGTGTGTGTGTGTGTGTGTGTGTGTGTGTGCTTGTAGGGAGTGTTGACAGGAATGGAAAACTGCATTTGGGGGGTTGTGGGCATGTGGCGGCGGGTGTATATGGCATGTATTGGGATGTATGAATGTGTGAAGAGAGGATGAGGGAGTGTGTGTGCGCGTGCGTGTGTGTACATGCCAGATCTACAGGAGTGTATAAATCAAACCAAATGATTGTCCCCCACTCTGATCCACTCTATCCAGCAAGCATATTTCTTTTTATAATTTTTTTTCCCCTCCTACTGTCCCTGTACTTCCTTCCTTCCCTCCTCTCCTCTCTTTCTTCCTCATCCTCCTCCTCCTCTTCTTCTTCTCTGGAACAGATTTGTCTGGGGGCCCCTGTCTAATCTCCAGCGGTGCCGGGTGTTGGGAGACGGGCGACAAATTTTAATAAGCAACTGGGCGCTGTAATTTAGCAGCCTGGGAGGGAGATTAGGCTGATTGATGCTGGGCTCGCCTAATGGTCCAGCCTACGGCTCCTGGCCCAAATTGGTGGTAATGAAAGTTTTGTGCAAATTGAGATGGAGGAAAATAAGGCATCCTCATATCTTCCCTCACTCTCTCTATCTTCATTCATTTTTTGTATTCCCCTCTCTCTGTTTCTGTCTTCCTGTTCATTTTCTCCTCTGCTTACTCAATCTTTTTGACAAGGTGTGTCTTTTTCTCCCTCCGTCACATCCTCTCTTTTTCCTCTTTCCCTCTTTTCTTTATCTATTTCACTTTCTGTCTTACAGGCTTTCTCATCATTGTTCATGCTCTCTTGCCTCTCCATCTCTGTCTTCCTTTTTCATGCCCACCGCTCGTACTGCCTCTTTACCAAAATCGATTCGTCCCCTCATCTGCTGTCTCTCCCTTTTTCCCCTTTTTTTTCTCGCTCTTTCACTGTTTTGTAGTTTTTCAGGCACTCCTGAGTCAGTTTCGGTCCCTACTTAACTCCATCTAGTAGGTTATTTACTTTTACTCACACCCTCATTTGCTCCCTCCCCTCCTCTTTCTTGGCCTTTCTTGTAGGAGATGTATGTGTGTGTGTGTTTGTGTGCAGATGGGTCGGGAGGTGTTGTCTGAGTCGCTCCTGTGTTGTCAGGACAAATTCATCCAGATCTACAGAGAGTTGGGACGACAAGTCTCCCTCAACCTTCATCTCTCTTAACTTGTCTTTCTCTTTTCCTCTGTCTGTTTTTTCTTTCTCTCTCTGTGTCTCCCTTGCTTTTTCTCTTCATCCCACCAAATCACTTTCAGCTGGCCTGCTGCTCTGACAGGCTCCGACTGCCATGCATTATTAGGCCATGGAGATTTCCAGGCCACATTTCAGGATATGGCAAATGCGTGTCAGGGTCCATCACCATGTCCCACTGGAACACTGTATTATTCCATGTATTTGTCAGACTGTTTTACAGTATTACAAATTCCAATAAGTTATAGTTATTTTGTAGATTTTGTTGCTGTCTGAGGTTTGAATTTAAGTTTTTTATAGATACATTCATTGCTGCTCTCTGTCCCTGTCAAAGGAGTTTGCTTTGAATAAAAAAAAGAATAACAATGCTAGCTTCTATGGCATCAGAGAAGAGAATGCCACCTACTGAAACAAAAACTTTATAAACATGAAATTGAAGTAAGAAGACATTGTATCACAAGATACTATTTTATTTGTCTCTATACTGTGCCGTGAAGAAGCACTACAGCAGTGACTGCTCTGCAGCAAAGATATTAAAATAAAATCAACGTAGATTTCTGCCTGTGTGGGTGTATGTGAGTTTGTATGAAGCTCAGGAAACTGAGGTTTCATAAGTAATGCATGAGCAAATGAGTGTCCTTACTGAATCTCCAACTTCCCTCTGACCACCACTCCCTTAAGAGAGAGACAGAGAAACAGAGAAAAAAAACAAATGAGTACTAAATGCAGGGAAGTGAAGAGTGGCCCTGGAAAAAAACAATAGACAGCTAGGGGTGCAGGGGGTGGGCTGTGCTAATCCAGTGGTAACGGATGACTTTAGTACTGTATGTTACATTTGATATTCTGACTGTTATAAAAGCCCTTGAGAATGGATGTAATGGCGTAAACTCACATGGGATTTCTGACCCTCTGGGAGTTCATCTTATGGTGTGTATGCGTGTACTGTATAAGATTGTATGTGTGGATGTGTGTAAATGAACGTGTGCATTTTGGCTCATCTGTACAGTCACACATTTCCCTGTGTGCATACGTGTGAGTGGGTGTGTATGTGTGCCAGCTCCCATTCCCCAACAACAGAGGCTGTCTTCTGGCACTTTTGAGTCCCCCTTTCTCTTAACTCCCACACAGCTCTACTCGTGGTATTTTTTAAAAAGATGATGCTGCTGAACGTGTCCTCCTCCTCCCTCGCTGCCACCTTGAGTTATGCACTGATCTATCATTAATAGCTTCATTAGCATTTTTCTCCCTCTGAGGTGCTTGTGTATATAGTTCAAACTACAGCACGGATGCTCACATTAAGCAAGCGAACATCCTCAATTCTATCCATGACAAAAGCGTAGGTCGGTAGGAGGAGGTAATAACCCCAATACGCTTGGAGAGTTCCTAACATAAAGCGTGTACACGGTCCCCAAATAAGCATTCTCTCCTCTGTTTCCCTTCAAGGCCTCCTGTAAAGTGTGTTTCCTAACTCATATTGCACAACAAGTGTCCTTTTGCAATATCCTGGACAAATGTGAACAAGAAGAGCATTTATTCCAAACCCAATCTGCACTCCAACCAAGGCTAGAGAGGAAACTAGTGAGGCGACCAGTTTGATGCACAACAGAAATGATGCAGCAGAGTCGGGTAGCTCAGCCCGTAAATGAGTGGCAACCGCCTGTGAAGTTTATCTTGGAGAGAGGCAGCCCTTGTTGATTGCTCACCAAAGTCTGTGGTTGGGATCCCAGACAACACAATATAATCTTGCTCCCCGAGTCCCGACAACTGCCTAAACGCAATGTGGTTGAAGAGCTGGTGTGGGTTATTTTGAGATTGGATGTGGCCTCTCTCCACAGGAGCTGTTAAGGCTTTGTAAGGTTCACACTCGGCTGGCCAAAGTGGTTTGTTAGAGTTGATTGTTTATTTTTCTTGGGGGGAGAGAGCAAGAGGGATGTTTGTATGTATGAGATGGATGACGGAAACATGGAATGTGGCTTGGACCATAAACTCGTGGGAATTCTTAGTTCCTGGTTTCCTTTTTACAGTTGTAGCTTGTTTAAAATGTCCAGTGGTCAGGCGTGCAGTAATTTGGCACTGTTCAACACATTGCACAAGTTTTTATGCAGGCCATTACGCCTAGCTGTTTCTTGGAGAGGCAGTAAGACAGGGCCATTTTAATAAATAAACCCTTGGGACATCAGGAACAATGGATAATGCTTGGCTGCTCCCTCTACTATTTTCTCTCCTGCCTTTGCCTCACTGGATTTTGATTTCAGCATGGTTTGTTTGAAGGTTTTTCAAAGACATGGAGTGATCACTTTGATTATCTACTTCCTAGTGATTATCTACCTCCCATGATACAGGCTAGTGGAGGGGCAATAATGCAAGAAACCAAGAGCGTATGAATAGCCTCTGTTTGCTGAATGCTCTCCTCCCACCTCATAGTTTTAAGGTGGATGATGCTGTGAGATATTAAACGGGCTGACGGAGTGCTTTGATGTTCCCCTTCATATGATCGTGGGATATGCCTGATAGTATGGGCTTGGGGGGGGGGTCTGTTCCCCTGGCTGTTGCGGAGATGGGAAGCAGGGTGGGGGAAAAATGAGGGCCGTATGGTGGAGGAGGGAAGGAGCAGGGCGAGGTGCTGATGGGAAAGAGACGAATGGCGTGCCAGTGTCAGAAGTGGTCATGTGCTGAGGAAAGAGTAGGGGAGAATGAGAGAGAGGATGGAAAGAGGGCTTGACTGATTAACCTGTTTACCTCCCAGAAAATGCTCCAGGCGCCATTCTGATTAAAGTTCAGTCTTTCATCTATCATCGCCATGGCTTGCTCGAAGCTTCAGAGCTGCCGATAGCAAACACTGTCAAAACGATCAAGCCTCCAACAGTAAACGGAATACTCTCCACCAGTGGCTTCATTTGCATCTCATCCTTCCTTGTCAGCTCTTGACTTGTCATGAACATACCTCCACATAAATCTGTTCTTTCTGTCACTCTTTCTCATATGTTGAGTTTGTGTGTATGTCTCTCTTTATCTACTCCTCCCACTTTGCTTCTAAGCTTCTTGCTCTCAAGACTCACTGGGAAGGGTGCTTGTGTGTCTCAGGCTGTTTCCTCCAGTGACGTGCTTTCCCAACTCAAGGCTTTTAGCACTTCCAGCATAATACGATTACACCCATTTGGGGATGTGATATTGTCAACGGCTTTTTAAAATATCCCTTCAGTCCAGTCGCAGTAGCACTGTAGGTGGACTGAATGCAGTGACGGGCAGAAGCAGCGCTGCACACAATGTTCTGGCCACTCAAGCACAAATGTTAGCCCTTTTAAAAGCTTTTTGCACCGTCATAGACCCAGTGTGTGTGAGGACAGCCGGATGGGAATGTAGAAGACAGGGGTAGGCAATTAGGTCTGGCCATGGACCATAGGGGTTAGTGAAGGTATACAGGTGCAGTGGAGATGCATACCTTGAAAAAGACTGTCCTCCAAGAAAAACAACAGCATCAAAATGCCCCAAAATGACATATATTTCCATTCAGTTGACAAAGCCCTCATAGCATTCATAGTAATGAATGTCGGGTGATGTTACTATAAAGCCACAAAGTCAGGAAGGAGGTCAAGGTTGATGGGTGGGACAACAAACCGTAGGACTTTAACATGGGAGACCACTGTTTGTTTCCTGTTTCATACTGAAAGTCAACGTTGGTTTCTTTTAACCTATCGTTCCCTAACCTTAACCAAGTAGATATCATTGTAACCATGACGACAAAGGTCAACTAACCTAACCTTAACTTAGTACTTATTTTAACCCAAATCATGCTCTTTTCCTAACCCGAGCCATGTCGTGTTTGCGCCTAAACCTAACCAAACCTTAACCATAACGCTGTCAGATCATTTTCATTGGATTTAAAGGATTTCTATTAATATTTTTATATCTACAGAAGAATTCTGAAACATGTCTAAAGTTTTGATATTGCCGAAAAAAGGAAAATTCCTTATTTTATCAGAGAGTGCCAAATTAATTTGTTTAAGGGCCAGATTTTTCCCATAGGCAGCTCTTTACCGACCCCTAGTACATGATAACACAGGGTTCCTTGCTCATAGTGTTCAACGCACACAAGCAACACACATTTGTTTTGTCAAGAACATTAAATTCGAAGTGTTTAATGTTGGGTTTGCTACCACCAGTAACCCTCCACTACCTCTGTTGGACACTCCTCCTCGATTTCATCGCGTTCTCTCCAGTGTTGATCTCCCCGCTTCTCAGTGATGGGTGGCAGAAAATTAGGTCAGTGCTGTGTTTGATCATGCTGTCACTCGTTCCTGGGGAGCCATTCCAACCATTTTATTTAAAAAAATGCTCCTTTGTTTTTCTTGCTCATTCTCTAATACTCTCTCACTTTATCTGCCACGTTCTGTCTTTCCTCCTGCCAGTGAAAGTTGACTGAAAACACATGGGCATCAGCCTGCCTAGTCATGCCTCAACACACGATCCTTGTTGTCAGTCAGGCCAAACAGCAAAATACAACCAGCTTTCACTAAAGCTATGCTTCTTGCTCTGTGTTTCCAAAATGCCAAGGTTGACATGGATTCCATTTGTTTGGCATTTTAGCAGTTTGTACTACAAGGAATGAATTTGTTGTACGTATTTCCTATAGAAATGGCAGGATGCTGTTTCAGGTGTCTTGATACATAAGTATATCTTTAGAAAATTTGATAGATAAGTAGGAAGGATATATGTTGTTGTTTTCAAGGTGAAAATGACAATTCAGATTTGGTTTAGGATTGGATGGAAAACATTAGATTTTCACCTGTGTTGTTTGTTGATTTGTCAATTTTGCTGTATCTGTTTTGTCAAACTTACATATACACACAAATGTGGCTTGGTGTTGTTCCATTCTGAGCTGATGGGGACATATGTACACGCGTGAGCACATCTGTGTACACAAAATTAGTTAAGGAGAGCTATTATTGGTCTACATGGACCCTAACCCTGGGGGCAACAGGAAAGGTTTAGGTGATTTCACTTCAGCACAGACAGCCTATATGGTGGTTGGAGCCTGTGATGGACTGATTTAATCCTACTGATGGTGCTCATAAGACACAGCAAGAGGGTTAGACATATGTGCGCGTGCACACAAATGGAGTCACCCTTCAGTTATACATGTGGACATAACAGGAATTGTGTGTGTGTGAAAAAGAGAGGTCAGCAGGGCTAACACAGTCCCCTGGCTGTTCTCAAGGTTAATGTGAGACTGACAGCGGCTGCTATTAGCGGCCTTCAGATGGTTTCCACCCCCTATATGTGGAGCTGATTCATCCTGGTGGCAGCAGTGCATTAAGATATAACACCTCCACTCCTAAGTGTCACTCACCCCTTAAGACAGGGCCTACATCATAATTTTATATTTCCTATTAACTCCTATTGTCTACTCTCAACCACAATGGTACATTAAAGGGATAGGCGCTGCCGTTACCACCTCATTCTCACGTGTCACTCAACTCTTCCTATATGTCATTATTTCATGTCATCCCATTGTCTGTTAATTGAAATACCACAGACATTGTCTGTATGGTCCATTAAAGGGACAGGAGCCTTGTTCCTAAGTGTCGCTGCTGCTTTAGGCGCTAGCTCATTAATTTTCATAGTCTATGTTTGACTTACACATGCACAGAGAGGTGGGGCTGAGGAGAGGAAAAAATACCATCAAGAAGAAATGCACACTGGCATGTTGAGGATCACCCAAACCTCATTTACATTTTAATTCAAAGACATTAAGCAGATGCTCTTAGTAAGTGCAGGTTGATGTTCAGTGTCTTGCTCAAGGACGCTTAGGTGAGGAGGGTTGCACAGTTGAATGAATACAGTCAGATAAAGCCATTTTCTGTTTTCATGGTTAAAAGTCACATTTTATTTTTAGTTGCTATGACAGTCCCAGTGTAGAGTTTCTTGTGGTCCCATTAAATCGAATGACCAAAATGGAAGCTAGCACAGATCGGCAGGCAGCTTAGTTGGAAAAGACCTACATTCCAATTGGAAAATGGTAGCAGAGAGTTAAAAAGAGTAGATACACCCAACATTTGAGAGGAAAAATTCCTTTCCCATGTCTAAATGTATAAGCATTGTTTAAGTTCTTAAAAGTAGATTATCACATGTCATTTAGAGATAGTGAAGAGGACAAATTCTGTGCAAAGGTTTGTCTTAGAAATTACCAGCACTAAATATTTGAATGTTGTAAAGGATCATGATAAGCAAGACCAGTAGAGGGTGGAAGGGGGGTGTGTGCCTGGGTCCATATGAAGAGTGATGATGTTGTTGACTCACTGTCGGCCAGATGCCAATCAATCAATTAACCAATCAATAGTCATCTGGTGAGCGCCTAAGGACACCGGAGAAAATCTTCCAGAAACACTCGAATCAATTACTTTTCGCCTCAGCCACAGACTCATGCACAGGTGCTCAAACCATACACACACACATACACACTTTCATTGATACAGTTATATATTCATACTTATGCAGGCTTACATGTTGAAGTCACTGCCTCCCCGTCTTCCACATGCCCAAACTCTCAGGCATCAGATTGCAGTGCCATGGGAAAAAGAAAAATGAGTAAATTCTGTCTTTTCCCTCATTCCTCATCCCTCATCCCCTTTCCTCCTCCCCTCTCTCTCTCTCTCTCTCTCTCTCTCTCTCTCTCTCTCTAATGGAAAGCAGCATTCCCTGGCTGCCATCAGCAGCTATAGCCAGCTACACTATAACACTGTTAATAGATAGGCCTGGCAGCTTATGGAGCCCATGCATTTTTAAATGTGAGTTTTATGATTCCTGGAGAGCAGGCAGGGATTTGCTTGATATTTGTTCCCTGAGTGTGTGTGTGTGTCTGTATAAGAAAGGGAGAGAATACGGAGGGTAGAAGCAAGGGATAGGATGAGTATCACAATTTTGCTCTTGTTTGCTTTCTCACTTTCTTTCTCTGGGGAGGTTGCTCGTCACTGTTTTTTCCTTTCTCTCAATTTTTTCTTTTTACCACCATCTTTCACTTGATTTCTTTCAAAGTCTCTCTTTTTCTTGCGTTCTTAATTAAAGTCGGAGTACATACACACACATGGACACATCTATAAGGTCATTCTGGTCATGAACCCTGTTACTAAGCAGGATGTACATTCTTCTAAGCTGAATTCAGCTGTTGTTTTTACATTTGTGCATTATTTTGCATGCTTCTAGATGTCAGATGGATTTTCTATGTCACACACACACACACACACACACACACACACACACACACGCACGTTGTATGTTAGCTTATGCATGTGTGTCCTAGAGAGGTCATAGCATGTTGACCACCTCTCGGTAGTATTCATGCAGTGTATGACATGCAGTTTGCTCAGGGGCAGTAAATGCACACAGTACCACAATAGGCAGCAGCGCCGGATGATGCAGCACCCAGCTAACATGGACTGTTTCATCCCTTATTAATATGTGGGGAGAAACAGTCCTGACTGCTGAATTGCTGCAGTCTGCTGATACTGGTCTGTTTTATAGTTGACATGTTGACAAACATCTGCAAATACCAGTGAACAGTGGTCTCTTGGCACTAAAGCTTCCACCCTCAATTGATGTCTGATAAACCTTCCCTTGAATCTATTACTCAAACTGGACTTCTTTGATCGTATTAGCCCCTTGCATTGCTTTTACACAGGGTTATTTGTCTGAACAAAAGACAACAGAGGCTAAACCAGTGTACCAGTGGTTAGTCCACTTCTTCATTGTTTCACTACTGCTCTCAACTGCATGCACTTATGCATATTTTCTCACAAACATTTCACCAAGCCCATAACAGTATTGTGTTGTGAAGGTCATGCTTGAACAAATGGGCCACATAGGTATCTGTCCTTGGCCTATTTAGAGCCCCTGGTTTGGTAATGTGGTATGAGGTGGATTATCTCTGGTCTACCATCATGCACTGGAGCCTTTTTTTTACTGTCTCACTGTCAGTGTGAAAAGCAGGCAAGGCCCTATAAATATGCAGACATACACACAGTTCCAAACACACTACGGTAGATCATTCAAGTAATTGAATTTAGCCTTCTGTAAACAAGACGCTAACAAGCCCTCTGGAAATACAGTGACATTTAGGCTGGTGAGTCAAACCGACTTTTTTTTCTCTCTCTCTCTCTCTCTCTCTCTCTCTCTCTCTCTCTCTCACACACACACATATATACACACACAATGCATAATACCAACATATTCACAGTTCCACAATCATGGCTAAAGCACACACAGATTCATGTGTAAACACACTCATATAGGCACGCTCCATAGAATAGTTGTCACACACGTGTGTACATTCACTATCACACATATACACACATAGGCAGAAGAAAATACATTGATTCAGATTTGCTTACACCTTAATAAACCATTAGTTGTCCTTGTGAATTATAATGCCCTCCTTTTTATGCCAGTACTATTTGTTTATATACTTTTACAAAATACTGGTATTGAGTTGCCTGGAGGAACTCCAGGCTGTCCCTTTTTAAGAGGGCACACCCGCTCTGAGGAGCAGATCTTGTTTGATCCTCCAGCGGGCGAGTGGCGGCATAAACAGGAAGGGGCCCTGTGCTTTAGTGCGTCATTAGCTCTCGTGTCATCCGATCTTCTGTGTTGAAATGTGCCGAAGTGTTTCGCATAACATTGTTAGCCTGATATCCTGGATAGGTACACGAAGGTGACACAAACTTATAGGCAGGCACACACACAAAAATACATGCTGAAGTGGTGATGCACACACACATGCACAGTTTATTAGTGTGTGCTGGCTGGAGGAAAAATGAAACCACTTGAGCCAGCTGTGTTCTGTTCCCTTATGAGAACTCAGAGTGATGTAAATGTCTTGATAAAGGTGCATGCACCCATCTGTGTTTATGCATATGGCATATGACAGCTTAAGTGTTTTGAATGTAGTTATTCTGCTTGTGTTCGTGTGTGTGTGTGTGTGTCAGCGGGTGGGGCGTGTTGAGTCTGTTGGAGTCCTGTTCAGAAATATGGACTTCATTTGTGCCGACCCTCTCCCGCTAACTGGAACGGGGTTGGAGGTGGACTCAGGGAGCCACCCCACTCAAGGACACACACACACATGCACAAGCTAATGCACATACTTACGCATGGGTTTATACACACTCAGCGCCCTTCTCTTGGACAAAACAGTGTATTGTAATGTTACCAGCAAGTAGTGAAATAGATTCTATTGCTAACTCAATCTTCCATTTACAAACAGCCTCCACTCTCTGTTACTCTGAACGCTATCAAGCAAATTTTATCCAACATTGAAAGAAACATTATTCACAGTGGAGATTGTCCTTCAGTTACGTAAAACATTACGAACACTCACTGGTTCATATTTCTCAAATGTGAATATTTTCTGGTTTTCTTAGTCTTCTGTCAGTATTAATTGAATACATTTGGGGTTTATGACTGTTGGTTGTACAAAACAAGTGATTTAGATAAGTCAGCTTGTGCTTCAGGAAATTGTGATGGACATTTTTTTTTACTATTTTCTGACATTTCATAGAGCAAATTATTAATCAAGAAAATAATCTGTAAATGAAAAAAAAGTAGTAGTTGCAGCTCTACATGATAAAAAAAACTAGGTATTTTCATAGTTGGGTCATCATAATAGCATGATCATACCCAGGCCATTGTCATATTGAGGAATGTATTAAAAAATATTTAAAAATATATATATTTGTGTTTTTCATTCAGTGTTGTTCTGCTCTATGTATGTTTTTGTTTAGAGAATCTTAAGACATTGGCTCCTTCCCTTCAAGGAGAACATGTGTCTTTTTATTTTGATACTGTAAACAGTCGTCCCCATGTTCTCTGTTCCTTTGTGAAAAGACACAGATGAATCTACCATACTGGTTTTTATAGCAAATCCAAGTAACATTTCAGAGAAACTTAGCCTGAGGTTTTGTCAGATAAAGTTTTAAACAAGGTAGGTGAAAGCGCTGAGAAAACAAGGGATTGCCAGGACAGTACCAGAGGGCTGGTGAGGCAGGACTGAACGAGTGGAGGCAGTGTGTAACTGTTGGGAATGAATAACATGCACTACAGACCCCAGACCGCAGGAGGCATGACTCCCTCACCACTAGGAAACTAGGGCTGTCTGCTCCATGTTCTATTTGCTCTCACTTTGCTCCTCATTTAGTCTCCCTGGACCTTCTGTGTGTGCTCTTCTTCTCTCTTCCTTGCTGTATTGTTTCCTTTGGAATTTTTGCCACCTCCTCTCCCAGTACATTTCTCTCCCTGTATCTGTATTGCTCACTTCCTATGTCCCCCAAACCGGAACACATATAGTCTTTAACTCCCTCTCTGCGATGGCCTGTCGTCCCCCCAATCACCCCCACCCACACTTGGCTCCCTTCCCTCTTTTCTTCCTTCACAGCTCTCTCCTTCTAACCTCCCCACTCTCTTCATATTTCATATTAAGCAATCCTTTCCATGGAGCCAGCTGTGTAAACAATAGGGACCAGCCCTCCATGTTTTCTCAGAGCTAGAGAAAAATGCCGGAAAAACCTGGACACAAGGAGCTTGCCGCACACCGTCCTCACCAATGATCTATGGCCCTTTGTCTCTCCGACCTCCTTTGAGCACGAGTGGGACTTTCTGGGCAGTGTTAGTTTTTGTGTATGTGTGAGGCTGAGTGTTAAATGTACGGGGCAGTGTGTTTATGTGGGTGTGGGAGCTTTCTGTTACCATAGCCCCCTGCAAATATTGACCAAGCTGAATAGCTACAGTGAGTAGCTCAAAAGCAAACACCGCATGTCATGCTCTGCCAGATATGCAGTTTTGTCACTAATTGCATTCTCACCGGAAATAATTTGTCTTGTTTAATGCCTAATCCTTACAAGAACACCCCCTTACTTCCCCTGATTTATGTTTTTTAGGTTTTAATATTGATAAAGAGAAAGTAATCTCAGTCGTGTGCCACGTAGCTGACCCATATTTCGCAGGATCACTGGTCCATGCTGCTCTTCTATCTATAGGTCTATAATCTGTCTACCTATACTGTCAGCAGCCTATTTTTACACAGATGTTCCCAGAAGCTGCTGGTGTTCCTGTGATTTAACTGTCTTCATCTGATATTCTTTATTCATGGGGCGGGTAGGCGGGCGACTTTAGTTGTAAGTTTTATTGACTTTGCTTGACACAGTGTGCGTGTGTGCATCTGTTCGGATTCGACCGTGAGTATGTGTTTATGGTTATATATGCATGCATGCATGCAGGTGGGCAGATGGTCCAGTTCTGCACGGACAGCCACAGCAGTCCTCATTATGTGTGAAGGAAGCAGGCTACCATCTTACCCTGACACACACACATACACGCATATACACACAGCTCATCCCTGGGTTTATTTTTTGCAGGTGCAGTGCTTGCTGGCATTTGAGATAATTAAAGGCTGACCTTTCTGAGGTGAGGCAGAAATGTCACCCAGCCTGCTTCACTGACAAGTGGATTCACCCCACAGGGGGCCTTTGCAAAACGGCTGAGGTTTCTCACCGGCCTGGATGTGCACTTAGCACCCTTTAGCCTTCATGAGCCACACTTTCTGGCTGTCATTGAGAAGTAGCTGCCACCTCCTGCTCTCTCACCCACAATGCCTCAGCTCGCTCTCTTACCATCTCGAAGCTACACATGTGGAAGGAGCACTGAGGTGGAAGTAATGTTTGGTCAGTTAGTTAGCTTGAACTTACTCTTATATTTTACTTATACAGTGGTGTGAAAAAGTGTTTGCCCCCTTCCTGATTTCTTTTTTTTTTTGCACGTTTGTCACACTTAAATGTTTCAGATCATCGAACAAATTTAAATATTAGTCAAAGATAACACAAGTAAACACAAAATGTAGTTTTTAAATGAAGGTTGTTATTATTTTAGGGAAAACAAAATCCAAATCTACATGGCCCTGTGTGAAAAAGTGATTGCCCCACCTGTTAAAACATAACTTAACTGTGGTTTATCACACCTGAGTTCAATTTCTCTAGCCACACCCAGACCTGATTACTGCCACACCTGTTCTTAATCAAGAAATCACTTAAATAGGACCTGCCTGATAAAGTGAAGTAGACCAAAAGATCTTCAAAAGACATCATGCCGAGATCCAAATAAATTCAGGAACAAATGAGAAAGAAAGTAATTGAGATCGAGAGCCATTATCCACAAATGGTGAAAACATGGAACAGTGGTGAACCATCCCAGGAGTGGCCGGCCGACCAAAATTACCCCAAGAGCGCAGCGACGACTCATCCAAGAGGTCACAAAAGACCCCACAACAACATCCAAAGAACTGCAGGCCTCACTTGCCTCAGTTAAGGTCAGTGTTCATGACTCCACCATAAGAAAGAGACTGGGCACTGAGACTCTGCCTGCATGGCAGAGTTCCAAGACGAAAACCACTGCTGAGCAAAAAGAACATTAAGGCTCGTCTCATTTTTGCCAGAAAACATCTTGATGATCACCAAGATTTTTGGGAAAATACTGGATGACGAGACAAAAGTTAAACTTTTTGGAAGGTGTGTGTCCCATTACATCTGGCGTAAAAGTAACACCGCATTTCAGAAAAAGAACATCATACCAGCAGTAAAATACGGTGGTGGTAGTGTGATGGTCTGGGGCTGTTTTGCTGCTTCAGGACTTGAAAGACTTGCTGTGATAAATGGAACCATGAATTCTGCTGTCTACCAAAAACTCCTGAAGGAGAATGTCCGGCCATCTGTTCGTGACCTCAAGCTGAAGCGAACTTGGATTCTGCAGCAGGACAATGATCCAAAACACACCAGTAAGTCCACCTCTGAATGGCTGAAGAAGAACAAAATGAAGACTTTGGAGTGGCCTAGTCAAAGTCCTGACCTGAATCCTATTGAGATGCTGTGGCATGACCTTAAAAAGGCAGTTCATGCTCAAAAACCCTCCAATGTGGCTGAATTACAACAATTCTGCAAAGATGAGTGGGCCAAAATTCCTCCACAACGCTGTAAAAGACTCATCGCAAGTTATTGCAAACGCTTGATTGCAGTTGTTGCTGCTAAGGGTGGCACAACCAGTTAATAGGTTTAGGGGGCAATCACTTTTTCACACAGGGCCATGTAGGTTTGGATTTTGTTTTCCCTTAATAATAACAATAATAACCTTCATTTAAAAACTACATTTTGTGTTTACTTGTGTTATCTTTGACTAATATTTAAATTTGTTTGATGATCTAAAACATTTAAGTGTGACAAACATGCAAAAAAATAGGAAATCCGGAAGGGGGCAAACACTTTTTCACACCACTGTATATTAGTAAGGGATTAAGAAATAATCCAGCATGCAGTGTAATCTCTGTTGCATAATACTGCTGAAGAGATACAGTGAATTGTAGCTGCTGTTTTAGTTAAATACCAGTTTTTATTAGTTTGAAAATAGTTGCTTTTAGCCCATCATGTACTAAGAGCTACAGTGGATGACTTACAGTAAGTCTGTGGCAATTTGGCTTGGTGGTTTGGGCAGACCTAATTAAATTATTCACTCACCAAAGCCCAGTGACTGTACTTCAGTTAATGCATCACGGTTTTTGCATGGAAAACCTGTTTGTGTTTAGAGTACATCCCTGTTCTGTCATCTCGTGGTGGATGACAACAGACCATGTATCACTACACCTTTATGGCATTTTAGTGTTTTTATTAGACATTTTAAAGTGCTGTAGAATGAGAAGAAAAACTCGGAGAAAGAGGGTGATTACATGCAACAATGTTCCTGGATCAGGTTTTAACCCAGGGCATTAGGGGTACATGACCTATTGTACACCTTAGTTCACTGATACACCAGGACAACTAAGCACGTCTTAATCTGGTAGAATAAAATAAGACTTATAGATTATAGAAAAACCTAAAAGAATATTGTTGCTTATCTAATTTACTGTGTTTTGGATTCTTTATCTTAGGTTACTTTGCCTGAATAGTTTTGGGAATCCTTCCAAGTATGGTCTGTTTAATATATCTCCACCATCTTTTAGTGAGAAGCTAATCCAAGGTAGGGTGGTGCAAATTATTATTGACCCTCTCTGAAACCCCAAGCTTCTCACTAGCCTTGTATGTCCCTTTCTGGCACATCTATCAGCTGAAGTCTTGTGTTAGTGACTTGTCAAAGTGTGCCTCTCTGCCTCCATCTCTTCTCCACACCCCCGCAGATTTGGTCTACTCTTTATGCAAAGTAATAAAGCTAGTAATGTACAGTAAATGCAGTGTACTGTAAGACTCTTCCCCCAGGGCAATAAGTTGACATGCAAATGTGATTCAGGACATGACCTAGGCACACATTAATTAACACACACGCACACATACTGGCTGCATGCTTGACCACACACAACATCCAGAAGCTCAGACACTTGTTGAAATATACGCACGTGTTTGTCTCACATGTGTACATCGCTGCACATACAACAATACACAACAATACACACACACACTTAAATGTGCAGTATCTACACACTCATGCGTGCACATGTGCACATTCACTCCCACAATGTCACCTCTCACTTCTGACGTATACATCCACCCACACTGCTGTCCTCATAAAAATTTCAGTGCATCGTGCTTGAGCGACTTCCATTATGTGTAGCACTGCAAAGCCATACAGGCTGGAGGTTGAGCCCACTCTGTTCTGTTAAAGACTGACATCCACTCTGAACTAGCAGCCTGTGGAGAGGTTTTTGTACAAATCCATGTGGGTTTTATGTTTAGGCCATTATAGAGAAATTCTATGTCACCTGTCTCTCAGTCTTAAATGGTGAAATGCTATATCATCATGGTGGAAACACCAAAGACAATTACAAGTTTATATGAAGCAGCATGTCTGTCATTTGAAACAGCAGGTGCAACACATTGGCGATATTCTAATAACATGCCTACAGGAAAGGAGCAACATTCATAAAGTGGCAGGTATCATATAACAACAGCAATTGGCTTGATACTGTGTTTATTGTTCTTCAGTATTTGTTACCTCAGGTTGTCTGTAAACTGAACTACATATCACTGAGGAACGATAACGATCAGTTCACTGTACTGCGTAGGTTTACACTTAACATTGTGTAATGAAGTTACAAACCAATATTATTTCCTTGAGAAGAGCATAGATGTATTGTCTGAGAAGTTAAACGACACATTGAAGTGTGGTGCTGCTGCCACTGCAGAAGACTAAGAAAACCAGCAAATATTCACGTTTGAGAAATACGAACCAGTCAGTGTTTATAATGTTTTACGTAACTGAAAGACAATCTCCACTGTGAATAATGTTTATTTTAATGTTGGATAAAATTAACTTGATAGCATTCAGAGTAACAGAGAGTGGAGGCTGTTTGTAAATGGATTTTTAAGATTGAGTTAGTAATCATGGTCAAATTTCCTTACTTGCTGCTCTTGACACAGAGATATGTAGCACTAGCAGCACCCACATCATGGATAATTGGTCATCAGGACAGATATAGATTATAGATGTTGGTGTGTGTGCATGCATGAGTTCATACTGGTGTGTGTGTGTGTTATTGTCTCAAGAATCACCCTGTGCTTTTTTTCCAAGCCACGACAACAACTTTCTATCAGTGACCTCTTTGAACTTTGTACGTGCACGCATCTGTGCACGTGTGTGTGTGTATGTGTTGAACTGTGTGTACGTTAAAACATGCATCTCTTTCTATTTATGTACACACCAGAGTGTCTCTGTATGTCATGCGTTGCATTTGCCATCCCCTGTGGCTCTGTTTGCTGCCGTCCACCCTGACCTCGTGCTGCCATTTGCTTTTTCCGATTATTAATTCAGCGTTTGCTGTCACAACCAATTACAGTCTCTTGTGCCACATGACCTCTGACACTTTCTTCTCTCTGCCTTTTACATGCCAAAGTTAAGACCAAGTGACCCAGATTGTTTGTTTATTTTTCCTCCTAATGTAAGTGATCACATACATTCCCTCAGGAGCTACCCTCCATACAACACCTTGCCTGTGTGCTCTTGAGTACGTTGAAATGAATTTGGCAGATATGGGCTAGCTATATACTGATAAAAGAGACATTGAAGGCTATACAAATGGGGGCTGCAGAGGAATTGTTACAAACTCTTTGAAAAGACGTACATTAATGGCTCGATTACAGACCCCAGGGTCCCTACCAACTTCTATAGGCTGCACTGTTGGATCACCTTTTAATCTTAGACTATGCTATCTATTCCTGTTTTTAGTAGTCCATGTTTCAGTTGTATAGGTGTAAGTACAATAAGCAAGTGTGTGTGTGTGTGTGTGTGTGTGTGTGTGTGTGTGTGTAGAGTTAATTTTCTATGTGTACATGTACCACTGGCATACAGAAAGCTCACATTCCTGTTTGTTACGATTATTTTCTTTCTGTATTTTATCTTCAGTGTTGCGTGAATTTATGCATGTTTATGTGAGACATGTCTTATCAGCCTTGACAATACTTGAGCACATCTATACTACACTGAAGACCAGGAACAGTACAGCATTATGCACACAACTGCTCCCCTTTCTTCTTCTCCATATCAACGACCTTGCGTGTCAGCCGTATCATATAGAACACATACATCATACGGCAGGAGGCACCTGCCGGCGAGATTCGAGAGCACCCTGACAGAGGAATGGAGGGGAGGGTAGCGTGTGTGCGTGCGTGCGTGCGTGCGTGCGTGCATTTGTGTGTGTGAAGAAGAATAGGAAAAAAATGTGTAAATGAGGAGACAAGGTGTATTACAATTACGGATGTCTGTTCTTGTATTTTTATATATATATATATATATATATATATATATATATATATATATATATATATATATATATATATATATATATATATATATATATATATATACGTGTATATATATATATATATATATATATATATATACACGTATATGTACATACTCCTGCGACGAGTTGGCCACTGTCCAGGGTGTACCCTGCCTAAGGCCCAAAGTCACTGGGATAGGCTCCAGTCACCCGCGACCCCTAACGGGACCAAGCGGTAGAAAATGGATGGATGGATGGATGGATGTACATACTCAAAGTGTGTGTGTGTCTGTTTGACATGTTGCACGTTTGTAGTTGTCTGCAAGGATTTCAGCCTACTCTATCCAATGTAGAATTCCACAGCTGTTCTTGAGAATTGGTGTGATAGGTTTGTAAACATTGACAGGAAGCAGGATGTGAATTGCATGTCAGCAGTTTTACCCTGCATTGGTATTGCGTGTGCAGTTTTCACAGCCGATCATACGGGCCCTCGGTTGTGCCGTGATTCCTCAGATAGTGGTGTGTGTCTGATCTTTGTGCTGCTGATTGTGTGTATGTGTTTTGTCCTTACTGCAGTGGGATTATACAGGTGCTCTGTTATGTCCTGCTTCTGTCCACACTCTGTTGTGGCTTTTGAGTGTGTGTGTGTGTGTGTGTGTGAATGGATGAGTGCAAAAGGACTAGATTGTATAATGTGTTTGAAATGCTTCAGCTGCATTGTTTACATGCAGTGTTTGTCTGCTCTCAGCTCCAGACACTGGGCCTCATTCTTGAAGCGCTCCTATTCAAAGATTTAATTTTAACTTATACTTATATTAGGATATTTTTGTGGGGATTCATCAATATTTCATTTGTTTTAAAATGTTTGAGGGTAAAGAAAATGTATAATGGGACCACAAATTCTTATTATCAGTTGTGATTAATAGGACAAAGAAAACAAAATTAATGTGGGAAACATTTCAATTAAATTTTTATTTTCAACATTTTTATGTTTTACATGTTTGCTCTAGCATAACAGGAAAAAATAGGTCAGTGATTTAACTGATATTTGATGACTCATGTCATCAGTTTTGACACACTGGAATGGGATGCTTTAAAATTTGATTACCTGAACTTGATGCCTAATTTTAGGGATGGGATGTTCTTTAGTGTCGGCAGCTTACTGTCCAGTGACCTTTATATAAAAGCCCAATGTCTCTAAACAACCCTGATATTCTGCATTATAGATGAAGGATGTTTCTCAGTTTCTAATTTTACATCAAAAGTCATGTAAGTAGAAACCTTGATTACCTTTATGTCCCATTAGTCTGTTCCTATCCATTGTGCTGCAGCCAAGTCCTTTGTAGTAAACCACAATATCCCCGTTTCTTTAATGTGACATCAGTAAAAAGAATTAGGTGTGGGTGCACTACAACAAAGTTGCTGCTGGTGTAAGTGCATGGTAATGTCTGATGTCGCTTATCATTCAGAACGGCCTCTTATGGTGCCCACTCTAGACGCTGTAATGATAATGGTGAAGGAAGTGGCCTATTTCTAGCCTGTGGGTTCTTCTAGTGTCCGAGTGAGTTGTAGTTCCTCATTGAAAGACCCAGTTCAGTGTCTGTGGCCTCTGGGTGTTACATTAAAATATATATGGCTTTACATCACTTTAGTGTGTATTTTTGACAATGCTGATGCATTTTACACGATCGCACCAATGTGCAATGTAGAGTTTATCAAGGCCACATGTCATAACGGTAATGGTTGTGCAGTACTCTGTATTATGGAACCAGAAATAATATCTTACAGGCCATTGTTAGTATGTTACCTTAACTCTTAACTCTCTTTTGGTTTAATAGGTGGCTACTCAGGGGAGAGAGGGGCTTTAAAAGCAAATAAAACTATATCCAACTCCCCTGGGTTTAAAAATATGCTGTTAAAGCTTTCGGCCTAATACAAGCACACCCTCCAGCCCACAACCCCTGACCACCGCACACACCAGCTCACTGCGACAGGGTGACTAGAGAGCACTTTGGCAATGATCAATAAAGATAAGGCGGCTAATAGAAGGCCAAGCCCATAAAATCAGCTCTCCATCTGATTAAGAGACATATCAGGGCTCCACTTACACTACTTGCACTATGCACACTCACACAACCATACAGACAAACATTCTTACTGTAGTTTGGTAACTCATTCTCGTAAATAATTACTCACTTTTCCTACAGGTAGGTTTATAGTCACACACACATGTAGACACAGGCACAGGTCTAGCACTGAGCCCATATGGAATCACTGAGAACAGCTTTCTGACAGTTACACCAAAGAATGTAGTCAAAGATGGTTATGGTGGAGCAATGCTCCTTCAGAGACAAAGTACACCACCAAGTGAAAAGAAACAGACATCCTTGAATATAGACAGTGACAGGAAAGATCGACTTGAGAGATGTGATTCAAGAGGATTCAAAGTACCACTGCATCACCAGTGCACAGCTAGCCGCCAGGAGGCCCTGGGTTGTTTTCTACAGATTGTAGTCCATCTATAGTGAGGATGTTAGTGGGGACCGATTTTACAGCATCAGTGATTCTGAACCCATGCAGATGAACATTATCAAATTTACAGATGGATGACAAATTAAAGGGAAAACCTGAATAAATGAGTGGAGAAACAGAACATATTCAGAGATTGCATTGTTATAATGTATCAACCTCCGTTCAGATTTAACCCTATCCTCACCTGAGGGCAAACACACCATCATATTCAACCTTCACATTAAAATACACTTATTGTTAAGCATATGCAGGAAGTTATGAGTATAAGCAGTAGCTTAACTCATCAAAATTCGCTCACTGCAGCAAATAAAGTAAGCAGAACAGAAACAAATGTATGTTTGACTGATGCTCGATCCACTTAAAATGGTCAGTAATTGTTGCATCCCTAGCTTTCACAGTCACTCTTATGGGAGATTTTGAACTGGCGTGCTAGACAGCGCTCTCCACCACATCATTAAAACACCAAATGAGAGAATATCTTTTGCAAAAATGACATCCACCCCTCCAGTAGAGTTCAGAGACTTGTAGAATCTATGCCATGGAGCATTGAAGCTGTTCTGCCTGTGGTGAAACACTTTATGTTGGTTTTTCCTTTAATTTGTCTCCCACCTGTACATGGCTACCACCAGTGCGCCCCTCTCACCTGTCATATCCGGATGCTTTATGCACATCATTCAGGTGGGAACAGGCACACAAACATGTCTGACTTGACCCCTCTCTCTTTACAGGAGTTCATCCGCGATGTCCTGGTGTGATTCATGCTAGAGTGCCACATTCCTGAACAACACTGTTCATGTAAAGACACATTCCTCCTGCTTTTTCAGTGCCGTCTGTGTGTGTATGTGTGTGTGTGTGTGTGTGTGTGTTGCAGTGATTTTACTTTTACTGCTGTGCATTACATCCCCTGACTCATAAAAGGGTCATTACAGTAAAAAAAAAAGTTGTGCTCATGTTATGACAAGCTGTTTTGAAGAAAGAGCTTCTCTTTTACTCTTGTATATATTGTGGTGCTAGTGTACCATTTTATGATAATTGTGTTCTCTGGGTGTATAGTTGACAGTGCCCTTGTGTGTGCTCATGCTTTCTGAAGTGGTTACAGATCTGTTTGTACATGTCTTGCTCTTAATTTGGAAGTAATCTCTGCAGCAGAAATCTCCAGTGGTCCCAGATCGGCACCTTGGGTCTCACCTCTGGCTTCTGCAACTGGTGTAATTAGCAAAGTTTTCTTTTGTGTTGCTCTCTTCGTTTATGTTTTGGCTCCTCTCCCACAGTATTTGTAGTCTGTCACTGTTAATGAGCGTGCGTATGAGCTCACAAAGCTGCGATGAGACATCACACACCCACTGCTCTCTTCGCAGTTTTAACACTCCATTAGATAATTAAGGTGGAGGGGTGTTTTTGTAACATTTCAGATGAGACATTACCATTAATTAGTGTCAAAAGAAAAGAACTGTTTTGCTCAAGCACTTTAGTACAGAGGGAAACGATCTCTTTACCTTATCACTGAAGCACTAAATGATCTCTCTCTCTCTCTCTCTCTCTCTCTCTCTCTCTCTCTCTTTTCACAGGCAGAGGCTGTTCAACTGCAAAGAGGAGGCCCGTCCAAGGAGAAGACCTTTGTCTTGGCATCACGTGATCTGCGCATTCCCTAGTAGCGCTCTGAAGTGGAAGAGTGAATCTACATTCCCTTGGAAGCATCACAACCACTAGCACCACTATCACCACTATCACCATTCCTGACTGCAGTCATGAAAGTCACCTGTTCTTGACTCAACTTGCCTTCTGTCTCTTTCGCCCCTTTCATCTTAAAGATAAGGAATGGCCGTGCTAGTTTCCAGCCTCCCCAACGCCTCTCGCAAATAAGGCCTTTCAGCTTGTTTCACAATACCAGAGAAAGGAAGGGTAAAACACTCTATAGTCCTCTTTTATACTTCTACCCTGTGTCTCTTTTTAATCTTTGTTTCCTTAGTAACTCAACTCTCAACACACACATTCACTAAACCAAGAGGATTTTTTGTCTTGGTGACATCTACAACATCCATTTTAAGGGCACCAACACTAAAGTTTCCAAACCATAAGGAGATATTTTTTACACACTTCGTCCGGCAGTCTTTTGGAATATCTACTCATGCAGTGTCCCTATGGGGGATTAAATCAGTACAGGAATCCACACTGACTCCTCTTTGGCTCCGTTAGATCTTAAGGTGGTTTTTCAGTGAGGTCTGTTTGTGACTGGAGGTGGACTGAGCCACCATGGCTGGGAAGGGCAACCCGCTGCCGGGCCCCCACCTCAACGGCTTCCCCATGCCCACCTACTCCTACTTCTTCCCCCACATGTTGGGGAGCCTGTCGCCTCCAGCCCTGCCAGGACTGCCCATCAGTGGGTACAGCACACCCTCACCAGCCAGTAAGTAAACTGTAGACTTTACCCTTTTTACCCTTTCTGCTTACTTTGTGCTGGTTCAGGTTTCAGATGTGGGACTGTGCCATGCTCTGGCTATTGTGCAGGTTGGTTGTTGAGTGACAGGAGGTGGGGAGAGGAAGATTTACTTTCCTTTGCGTGTGTCCTGGTTTACCTGTGCGACTGTGGCACACTGTTTCCTGTATAGCTCCCCTACTGCGTGTGTGTACATATGGTTGTGCCTGTGAGTCTGCTGGTAAAAGGACTCTTTCATCTCATCCTGTTTAGATCATTCTTATTTGAAAGATGTGTGTGTTGGTAAACACACACATACACACACCCACACACCCACGTCGCCTCCAGCGCTGTCCTTAATTTACAAGCCCACACACATCAGCACACACACACACACACACACACACACACACACACACACACACACACGGAAATGTCACAAAGAAGTGAGGCAGGACAGCCAGAAAGGAGCATTGTTTATTTGGGGAACACAAATTTGGCAAGTGTTTCTGAAATAAATCTCACAAAAGCTATCATCGTAGCCAACCTTCATGCTACAATTCCTTTATATAGTCTATCAAAAGCTTCAGAACTGATTTGCAAAGTTGAAGTCAAACTAGGTGAAAAGTATTTTTTCAGAAAGAAAGAGAAGCTGCTCTGTAGTGTATTGATTTATACACATGAAAATCAGTTTAACCATGAGCAGAGGTTGATGAAGTATTTTAATATAACTCAAGTAAAAGTAACAGTACATAAAATACTTTATCATGAGTCTTGAATAGAAGATTTTACTTAAGCAAAAGTACGGATGTATTAATATATTTAGGCCTGTGTATTAAAATTAGAAGTCCTCATTATGTACAGTGGCTGCTTTCAGAATGTTATACTATTGATGCATTAACTTATAAGCACTATTTTAACGTTATAGCAGGTCAAACTTATTTTATCTCCTTTACTGCATGCTGTTGCGTAGTTTAATCTATAACAATACATCATAGTTTGCAATATGAGTATATGTTGTGCATTGTAAGAAAATCTTCATGTGAAGTGAAAAAATCTGCTAGTGTGATGAGATCATTTCAATACAAATACTTGTTTCAAGAACTTTCTGGAGGTCAAAAGACTAAGGCAGATTGCAGCACTAAAGTAAAGAAACCCTCATACTGGCAGTTTTTCACCAAGTCACACACTGAATCAGAATTTGACACAAAAATTCTTGAAACATGCTAATTTATATTGCAAAGAGGTTGAATTGATTTCACTGCACTGGCAGATTTTTCATTTATTTTAAGAAAATAAGACTTTAAGGACACAAAAATATATAGTTTGCACTGTGTACAGTATGTAAAATCTTAATCTCCAAAGTAACTAGTAACTACAGCTGACATGCTGTATGTAGAAGAGTGTAAAGTAAAATATTGCCCTCTAAAATGTAGTGGAGTGGAAGTATACAATAGAACAAATATAAGTAAATGCACCACCAGAACTGACTGCGAATCAGAACCCCAAAAGTGCTTTGAAATTCTGTTAAATATTATATTCATATAATCCCTGCATCTCCCCGCAGACTGAGGAACATCAACAAACAGCTAGATAATCAATTAAACAGCTGTGGCAGCAGCAGAAATGTGAACTGAAGGAATACATTTGGTGGTGCAGACGTACAGTCAGCTTGTGTGTATTGGTGTGGACAGGCCTGGCAGACCGCAGCCTCGCTCTCACAGGTTCAGAGGGGGTCAGTGTATTGACTTTCTATCTGCTGGAGTTTGCGTTGGCAGTCAGTGTAGAGGGAAGTGAAGACCAGTTAGTGCACAGCCCAGTCACTCCCACTTCCCCAATACCAGATACCCCACCTCACTCACAGACTTGAGCTCCTGTCAGATTCCTCTTTTTGCACTGTTGTGTAAGTGTGTGTGTGTTTCTGAATATCTGCATGTGTGTGTGCGTCAGGCCACTCTCCCAGTGCTTGCCATGCAGGGCGGCAAAGTTCCTTCCCTTTTGCCTGGACAAACATTTCCTGTCTGTAAACACTGGAGAGCCAGGGACACCACAGCTTCCTGTTGAGCATGAGTACACACACACACATGCGCACAGCACACACACACACACACACACGCTCTTAAACATAAACACAATCTTTGCTCTTCATGCTGGCTCACTTTCTCTCACTCCTGCTCTTCCTTGCATGCAGATAACTGCAGGCAAAATTCACACACTCACACACACACACACACACACACCCCCACAGCGACAGAAACACACGTGTCTCCTTCTATATACTTATACACACTGTAACACAAACACACCACCTTCACCCCTTTCTCTTCCTTCTCCTATCCCCCTCTCTGGCAGATCATTTCTCTCTCTCTGCCTCTTGCTCAAACACCTACTTTTTTTTCTTTTCTTTTCTCTCACATTTTCACACACACACACACGCACACACTCCAGCTAAACCCCCACCAACCCCATTCAGTGCTGAGCAGTGACGAAAGAGAGAAAGAAGGGGCGGGGGGGCATTGGACTTGATGGATTTCAGCATGGCAAATCATCCAATGTAGGCTAAATGCACATGACTGTATGTGCGTACCTTGTCCTTCAGGAGATTCTTGGTTTTCCCTACTATTGTCAAGAAAGATAGTTTTGTTCTTGTCATTTTAAAGGCCATGGATTTACAAGAAAATAAAGGTGTTAAGCATAGAAATTCTTAGCTATGTACAGTTCAATTATGATTCAAATCTTCTTAGCTGGGACTGAAGGACACTTGGTATGTTGACTTTTCATTCTAACTCACATCTTTTTTAAATGAATGCACATCATGTCATAGGCTGCCTTAACACAAGGTGTTAACATACATCTTTGTATCTAGATAGTCTGTAGACATGACATTTGTGCTATAATGGATTTCTTGTTCTACACAAAATGCTGACTGCTGCCCACGTTGTTAACTTGTGGACTGGAGAGGTGTTGCATTTACACTCTGTCCACCTGATCGGATCTTTAACATGTCTTTGGTACATGTACAGGTACATACACCTGTATTTGTTTATTTTTGTTCCACGTGAGTGCAATCTAATATTGCATGTTGCAGGTATAAAGTGCAGATGTAAAAGGGTGTTATTGGCAGTTCCTGAAGTGGATAATGTTGAGTAAACAGTCCTGAAGCTAGGCCTTGCCTTTTTGTATTAATGCTGAACTCATTTGCCATCAAAATCCTGTTCAATAGGCCTTTACTTTTTTCCATCTTCTTTTCTTTCTGGTCTCTTTCCTCTGTTCACACTCATCCTCCACCCCTTTCTCAGAGTTGTCCAGCTCTGCCTCCTTTAGCAAACCACAATAGACCAATTATTTGGACCAAGCAGAGCAGAAGGGTTAATCAAGGCCTACAACTCTCTCTCTCTCTCTCTCTCTCTCTCTCTCTCTCTCTCTCTCTCTCTCTCTCCCCAGCTCTAGCCTCCTGGGTTGTGTCTTCACATCACATTATCTGAAAATCATCAGGTTAGGTTACGCACCAGAGCAGATCAGTTTCAAATATTGATATTACATTTATTGCCTGCAGCTTTATTAGTTAACTGAATATTATCACCATGGATTGATCACACTCACACACCGACAAACGTGCACGCTGCTGTATTGAACACAGCCAAATATCCACATCCAATAGAATGTGCTCATTACATGCGCACACGTACATACACGTACATACATGTACACAACTTTCATTAGTGTTTTCGATTAAATCCTTCATGCCACACTCCTGCATGAATATGGAACTATCTGGCAATAACACCCCAACTATTGATCCCGTTATTATCATTAAAGCCTTCCGCTGTCTGTCACCAGCTCTAACACCGTGCTATTACATTAGCCCAGTGTTATGAGGGATCATAATGAATGGAGCCAGCTTGCTACCTGCTGCCACGGCGGACTAATTGGCTTTTCCCCACAGAGCGCTCTTGTATCAGCAGCCACAGTAATTGCTTGGTACAGGAGCGTTTCCTAGGAAGGTTAACACACACGAGCACCATCTCTTTTGACTTATTAGGGGGCTTTTATGGCATTTATGAGTGTACTTTTGGGCCAGTAGGAGAAATATGAAAGGATATTTTCAGACCTCAAGGAAGCATGTGTGTGTGTGTGTGTGTGTGTGTGTGTGTCACCTATCCCATTAAGCAGCCCATGGTGGAATGCACTGACCATGGGTAAATATGGTTATGGTAATGTTGGGCAAAGTGTGTGTTTGTGTATGTGTGTGCTGGTTTCAGGACAGACAGGTGGTTCCTCTCTGCCCCGGTGGTCTGCAGGAATCAAGGGGGCATGTCAGTACACGCCATGGGTGGCAAAAACACACACTTTCACGTACACACACGGCTTGTGTGGTAGGGATAAGGATAATGACAACGAGAAACACTTGCGGTGTGCTCCCCTTTGGCAGCCAAAGTGTTTGTGGATACGACACAAACACGCAAGCTATTGACTGGAGCACTTTTTCTATCAGGCTGCCAGGTACCAGCCATTTAGCCACTTCAGAAAGACACTCACAGACACATAGACACATAGACTCATACTCACAGATAGAAACAGTACCTCTGGGGGGCTGGTTGTCATTATTGGAAAGTCATTTGAGGGGTGCCGATACTCTGACGGTGCGGCTGCAGGCTTATTAGACATGGTGTGTAAAATACATCTAGCATGGCAGCATAGCACTCATTCACCCCTAGCTTAACAACCTTGTTAATTAACTGAAGAGCACTGGGAGGCTGAAAAATGAGCACAAGGACTGTCCTATTCTTACATTTTCAAAGAAGTAATTGATGCTACTTTGAGATCCTTGGAACATCACAGGTAGTTTATTCTTTCTATTGAATCAGATTACAAGTTTAATGCATTGTAACTTTATTCAGTGTTGAATAGAACATATTTACAGGTGCATTTTATTTGCCACACACTAAAATGTCACACAGCATGTCATTCATTCACATTTCTTAATTGTAACAAATCTTGCAAAACAAAACTGCAGTTAGTTAAAGGCTACAACATTATTATTATAACTATAAATTATTATTGTGATAATTGTTATTGTGGATATGAGTATTCGATGTACATTGATGGACTGTACAGTCTTTTTTAGACAGAAAATAACAGTATTTAGGCAAATAAATACATTTATTCCAAATATACATAAAGACAGTGCCAAGACACAGTTTGTGTTTTAAGAGTATATTGCTCCAAAACATGGGTAAACAATACCTTTATTTTGATTGCTGTCAAGTGGCTGTAATATAGGAAGGCAACCATATCGGCAGACAAAAACATTAATATTGGACAATTCTTCAAAACCCCGAATTACGTCCAATGTTGTTTTTGTGTGCATCGCAACTACCATAAGGGTCAGGGAAAGATTGTGGTTACGGTCAATATAATAGTATATTAAAGTTAACTTTAATTAAAGGTTTGCTTTGGGATGCAATCTCATGTATACAGCATTCAAGTCTGACTCGCTGCACATCCATACACCCCCGCCTGACCTCCACACCTTTACTTTCTTCCTTTCTGCACAAAGGGCACACATTGGCATTGGACGTAAATTGTGAGGTTTAGAATCAACAATATGAGCGTAAATCCCAGGGAAACTGAGCTGAAGCAGGATAACAGGTGAAAGGTATCGGTACCCATGTTACCCAAGGAAAAATTAGTGAAGATGGGCAGAGTAGGCTTTGGAGAAAGTCTGCTGAAAAGGGAAAGCCAAAAGATGAGCAAGACAGTCAGAGAATCAGAGAGAGATGGAGAGACAGAGATGCAGGCCTTCTGTGCAGATGTGACAGAAGTGGGAGCCCCAGACACACACACACACACACACACATACATATAGACACACACACGCGCGCGCTGGCTTTGGCAGCACCCGTGTCCCGTGCCAGCATAATGTGCCAAAACACCAGCATGCTTAGCCAAAAGGGGGTCCCACATGAAAACCCATCATCCTCTCCATTGGCCCTCTGGCCTTCCCTCATATCTTCCTCACTCCCTTCTTTTTTGGCTTCTGTACATCTCTTGTTCTCTCCCTCTCATTTCTCCAGCTCCAGTCTTCTTCCCCCAGTCCATCACTACTCCCTCTGTGGGGTTTGTTCTCTTTCCTTGCCTGATCCGTCCTTCCCTGTCCACTCATCTCCTTTCCACACTCATCTTTCTTTTGTCATACCTGATCATCGCCCCACACCTTTCTCTCTCAATCTCTAATATCCTCCTTTCTTCCCACCCTCCCTTTTTCCACCTTAGGACTTGACAGAGCTATCATTACCCTGCCACCTATTTACTCACAGCCTGTTATTTTCCATTTGCTTTGAGGGGACCTGGGACCAAATCCCTGCCCAGAATACTTGATCCTAGCCACAGGATTTATCCCCGAGTGGCTTGGCAAGTGTGGTCCACTCCTTCAGCCCCCCTTTCTCTCTCTTGTTCTGTTCCTCTCTCTCCTTCTTCCTCTATCTCTTGCACTTTCATTCTGTTCTTTCTATTGGTTTTTTTTCCCTTCCATGGCCGCTTATGCAAATACAGGCCCTCCTTTTCAAAGAGCTGTCTACCCATAATCCGATGGATGGCTCCATTTTCGTCGTACACACACACACACACTTACACACACATTTTGCACACAGAAAGGCAGACTGCATCACATACTCTATTAGGAATACAAGGACACATGCTATCTCTCATAAACATTCACACCAACTGGCACATACATGCACACATGCATACAGATACACACACAAAAACTGACACATGAGCACAGAGAGAAAGCCCTCCTCTGCAGCACGGGTGTTATAGTTTGAGCAGCGAGCGCTTTAAGCTGTAGTTGGGCCATAACAACTTCAAAACCAGCAGGCTGTCGCCAGCAGCCATGCAGCACTCAGTTGGGTAAACACTGGCATAATCTAAATCTCTCTCTGATGTGCCAGCGCAAGTATCTTTATTTCTGCGCTCTTCAAAGGCCCCGCAAGGAAGTCAAGACAAGGGTAAAGCGATAAGAACCCCCCTTTTTCTCTCTCCTTCTCAACGGCTTCCCTATCCTTTCCTTCAACCCACTCTCGCACTGACCCCCTTCTCCTTCCGTTTTTCTCCCCCCCCCACGCATACATCTCTACTCTATCTTCTTATGCCCTTTTTGCAGTACCCATTGCATACAGTCATAATTCACACGGCTGCATACATTCAAATGTCAATGACTCTCTCACAGGCATCATTCCTCTATTGTCCTTTGATAAGCGGTAGGGATGACGGCATCTGTAAAATATAGGGCAGTTACCTAATGGAGGAGACGAGGGAGCGAAGGAAAGGAGAAAGCTGAGGAAAGGTGCTGAGAGGTTGTGCGGGTCTGCCCTGCACAGCTCCGCGAGTGATTGAATTATCAAGCAGAGCTTTGCTTGTTGTCCAAGGGGGTTTCAGAGGGAAAGCCCTTTTCTCAGCGGTTAATGCGCTTTTTCAACCTAGCACAATGGCGAGCTGTGTTGCGCAAAGGGGCTAAGAGAGCTCTGTTGGGCCAGAGCTTATGGGGCCACCAGCTCTCTCTTGGCACCTCTCTAAGGGGCCCCTGGCCACACTTAACCTCAAGCCTGTCTGCTAGCATTAGCACATAACCTTCTTAGAGTGGAAAGATAATGCACTGGTGACAGCATTAGCACATTACAGGCATAAGTGCACCATAGGCTAACTAGTGCACAATGAATTCTGCTGTTTTTAGATGATCATTAGCATTTCAGAGATTTGTGGACACCCACCTTTAATGCTGTGGCCACCTTCTGAGTACCTCAGGTGTATTCATTATCTCTTTCAGTAATGGTCTTTGTGCAAGACAAGTCTTTGTTACTGTGTCTTCACTTAGCCTAGTGGTCTCGCTGCTTTTTTAGTCAAGGCTGAGGTTTTGTATCAAGTTGAATACTGAACACTTGAACACTGTTACAGTACTGAAACCTTTTTTCTACAGTGTTTCATAATATTGGGATACAAGAAACCCTCTCAAAGCAAATAAAATGTTATTAGAAATGTTTGTTATTCTGTAATATTAGAGTTATTTTGTAGTCACTGTCATTCAACCTCAGGTGCCATTTGTGTCTATAGCCCTTTTTTTTTATTTCCTTGCTTCTATCTTCCTGTAAATCGAAAATGATTGTGGCTGCAGTGGAAATCCTTAGTGAGGGTTTGGATAGCATTTTGAGTGTAAATGCAAGAAGAGTAAAAGTGAACCATCTGGAACATAAACAGTGTGCTGAGCTGATAAATTCACTTAAAGAAAAAGTGTTTCCTCATGCACAAAAACTAAAATACACTATAAACTGCAAGGTTGTCTGTCCGGATAAGACTTAAACTATGGAAGGACCGATGAGTGTGCCAAAAAAACAATAGATATTTGGGACTGTAATTATTACTGGTGTAGAGGGAAAAGAAACTCTGACATATGCGCTCCAGACGCGATTAAAATCACTAATCAGCACATGCAATATTAAAATCAACGAACCTCACTTACATAAATAAATTCCATCTGAATAGTGTATCCTGTCTCAATGCGTTGCGAGAAACACAGATGTGGGGTGTAAATTCTTAAATCAAATGAGGTCTGCAGGTTATTCTGTGCCAGTGAAACTAGAGCTTATGTCTTTTATTATAAGACAATCAGAAATAAAGTTTGTCCTTAGTATATTAGGCTTAGATTGATGGCTGTATGTTGGTGCTATATGCCTTCTGCGCTTATTTGTGTGTGCAGATACACTTACTGAACACAAAAAGATTCCCCATTAATTAGTCAGGAGTAGGAGTAGTGCTTCTGCTCTTTTTAAGTGTAGTATTTAATAAGCTGAAGGAATATGGCTTAACAGCTGAGTAATCATTTTTTCCATTTTAATTATGATTTATATGTGAGTCAAACTTTCCAGTCTTTCCTTTTTTAATGTAAAATCGAACAATGTGTAGACACACTGTTTCATTTTTCATCCTCCTCATCTCTCTGATCTCTCTTCTCACTCTGCGGCCTCTCTCTTCTTCCTTTTCATCGGGAACAAACAGCTGTTCGGCAGTTCAGCCTGTGATCAGTGTTAAGAGGCACCTGAAACTTGCACTGGCACTTTCTCAGCCTCTCCCATTCTTCCTCACTCTTTCTGACACACACACACACACACACACACACACATTTATACGCTCCTTTTATCATCGTGTCCCAGTCTTTCTCCTTTTTACAGAGACGTCCTGTAAGTAGGCTCACACTAAGCGGACAGAGAGGATGCGATTAGTGACACAACTGGTGTGCTTTATGCCTTGAGTAGTCCCCTAATTTGGCCTGTCTCATGCAACAAACAGATGTTCACACACTCTCACAGTCACACCCGCCACAAAACCGTGTGCCAGGAAAGTGGCTGTCACATCACCCATTTTCGCCCTTGTATTTTTTATTCAACCTGAAATGCAGAGTGGTAGCCTCGCCATCATGGATTATGTCTTCATTAATCTCTGCCTTTAACCCAGTGTTGTGATAGATTGATTAGACTGTGTAGGATTTTCAACGTTGTTGTTACGCATGAACTGTTGATGATTGTGAAACTGGTCGGATCTGGTGCAGTTACTGAGGAATTCCACAGACATTGACATTGACTGATCAGCTACTGCCAAGATAAAATCTCAGGTCTTAGGCTGGAGCAGATAAACACACACACACACACACACACACACACACACACACACACACACACACACACACACACAGAAACCATACTTGCTTTGAAACATTTTCTTTGTCTCCTGACTCAGACAGACTTGAGCACAAACATGCATGCTTCAGTCCGGAATACAGTATATGAGATTGTCCAAATTTGGATTGTGGCAGACCTCACAGATAGCAAGTGGTTTTACGGATCTTGTCTCTCCTTGTTGTTGAAGCTGACACAATACACATTTTGACAAAGTATCAGCACCACAAAATGACACAATAACAGTCAAGTCTTTTGATCAGTCGATTGTTTTGTGTACACTGAAGAAAAACCTAAAACAGACAAAATATATCTTGCAGCAAAGCAATCAGGGAAGATTATGGTTTGTTATCGGAAATACTGGTCTGAGGGTCAGGAGAGGCCAAACCAGCCACAATTCTTTTGTAGTGTAAGTCGATGTCTATGTAAAACTATTATCCAAACTGTCTGTTGGAAATCTTGCTAAACTGCAGGCTTATCTATGTATTATCTAATCACTCGATAACTGATAGAAATAATGGCTAAAACTAAAAAAGTTGCAATAAACTGGAATTATCCTTTAAGTGAGCACATGTACTGTACACCTACGTACTCTGTGACTGTATGATGAAACACCATGAGTAAAACAGGACATCTTAAAGGTAAAAGGCAGTGGTGACTGATCACAGAGAAAGAGATAGAGCGACGCTACATACCTAAGGTCAAACCCAAGACCTCCCTCTCTGACCCGGAGACCCCTCTAATCGCTCATTCTTTGAAAGAAAGAGACAGGACTGAAGAGGGGGTTAGGAAGAGGGAGAGAAAGATCAAGAGGGGGAGAGTGAATGAGGGAAGTGAATGGCCCCTGCAGGCATCTTAAATCACAGCAGGCCCAGACATACCCTTCACCAAAGAATCGGGAGCAGATTCACACTTTCCGCAAATGACCACTGACTTACTTAAAGGTGGGGTATGCGATTCTGGAGAAATCCAACACCATGACAAATATCATGATATAGAACAAACAACGAAACAGCAAGTAACGTAACTAACGTTAGCTAGGTTGTGGGTTAGCAAACTGCCCCTACAGTGGCTGCTGCAAAGCTAACAGCCAGAGAGGACGAGACATTTCCCAGAGCCAGCACAGCAGCTCCAAACAGCGATACTCACAACTCTCCTGCTGCTATAGCTAACATCACAACAACAGCATATCTTGGCAAACTAGAAAGTAAGCTGAATGTCCCTGGGCAAGTCATTTAGCTTAAACTTAAATACCTGCAGCATCTTGCAGGTATTTAAGCTTTCTTCATTCTACAAATCCCCTCAATACTGAACTCATGTGTTCCTGTTTCTCAAATGTCTGTTTGCTGTGCAGATGCAGTTTCAATTATGTCAGTTGATTTGTCTCATAAACTTGTTTTTATTCCCAGAATGTAGGTGATGTCTCTGTTTACTGTTAACAGAGAGAGAGAGGGAGGGAGAGGTCAGGTGGTGCCAGAGATGGGATTTCGCTGATTCAATATTTACTCATCAAACAGAACTATTTCCTGTAAGCACTTGGCCAAACTCTCGCTCTCACCACCTAACTCTTTCGCTCTCAGTCTGCTTGTGTTTTATCTGTCTCTTTCTTCCCCTCAGGTCATCTTTCTGCCCTGTTCCCTTTCAACATCGTAAACGTCTACAGGATTTGTTTTCCCTCCCAGGCCCCTGTCGTTTGTCTTTATTTCCTACATCTTCTTTCTCAAAAATCGACTTCTTCTCTCTTTCTCTCACCACTGCAAGCCCTTCATCCTTTTCTTCCTTTTATTTGTTTGACCCTGCTATTTCTCTGTCTCCATGACCCCCATCCAAAAAACATTAGACAATGAATAAGCAGTGAGCAAACATCTGTCCATCCACACACGCATCTATCCAGCCACAACTGTGAGTTTCAAACACGGCTGATAATCGAGCTGTGTACACAGTGTGAGTGAGCTGGTTTGACTTGGGGAGTTATGTTGCTTTAAATATTATATTAACTGAGGTTCTCATGGGTGTGTGTAAGACAAGTGAGTGTGTTTTAGCGTTTGAAGTCCAGGAAATGTCCACACCTCTTTTGATTTTCTGTGTGTGAGTTTGTGTTTTTGTCCCTGTGGCTGTTAAGCAAATGTACAGTATATACACATATACCACAGCCGTGAACAGTGCAAGGACAGTGAGTGTATGAGTGCGTTTCTGGAGAGCATTAGGTGGTTTTCTGCTGGGAAAACAACTATATGGCCTCTCTTGCCCCCCCCCCCTCCAAAACTGAAAAAAGAAGGCGCTCAGTCCTGGCAGATGTGCTGTCAAAGCTGGCGTCTTTCAGACCTTTGAAAAATAGCCTTTATGTTAAAACCAGCTCACTTGGACTGAAGGTACACATGGAAAGTAGTGGAGGAGCTCCAGGGCAAAACGTTTTGAGGGGAATATTTTAAGTCTTTATCATGAAGGTAGTCGTCTGTCTGTCGACACGTTTGGTGTGGCTGCTTGTACTGTATGCCCAGAAGCTGACGTAGTGTTCCCTTGTGGTGCTTGTGCGTGTGTGTGTGTGTTTGTGCACATGCATACATGCACATATGTAAATTTTTTACTGTGTGTGTGGCTGTGAATTCAAAACCATCCCACACAAAGTTGGTACATTTGGGCCATGTTCCTGTAGATGAATAGACCCCATGTAAACAGGCCTCAAACCAGGAAAAACATCCTTGGATATTCATCAAGGTCGCTCGTTTCCTCCTAGACCTCTTTCTTTTCTTTCCATAAAGCATTTTGTTGTGCTCCACAGTGAGGTCAAGAGCTCTTACCGCTCTTAGCCCCCGCTCCCATTATTTTTTCTAATAGTAATGTTCGGTGGTTTCATCCACATATGGTGCTCTCGCTCTATACCTAATTAAACCCCTCTTATTTTGTTCCATCTCTACCATTCCACAGACATTCTTGGCCAATGGGCTTGTGCATATTGTACATGAAGGATAAGTTGTATGGCGGAAATTGAATAATGCAACTAATGACTTCAGCAGGTACTTGGGATAGCAAGGCCAATTATTTGATGCACAACTAGCCTCTCAACAAGCTACTCTCCTCCACACTGAGATGTTTATAACCAAAGGACATGCTGTTCACATCAGCCTATTCATCTCTCTGAACATATGCTAACAAATGTTTGCAAAACAATTTTTTTTAACTTTTGTTATTAAATAAAGAAATACAGATAAATGAAACAACATTGAAATAGGATGCCATTGGCCACAATTCGATGATCTGCAATGACTAATGTCACATGATTGGTTGAATGTCAAAGGAAATTCTTCCTTGTATGTTCTTTGGGCCTTGTGTATCCAGTTTATTCCCCAACTTAAATAGCTTGACATTTTGGGAAATACGCTTATTTGCTTTCTTGTCGTTGGATGATTAAATTGATACCACTCTCATGTCTGTACGGTAAACATGAAGCTGTCACTAGCAGCTGGTTAGCTTAGACTAGCATAAAGACAGAAACAGAGAGGAAACAGCTAGCTTTGTCCAAAGGTAACAAAATCTGCCTAGCACCCCTAAAGCTCACTAATTACTACATTATATCTTTAGTAATTAGTATCTCATATCTCTAACCGGCTTCTGGCTGTAGCTTCGTATTTATTTATAAGCATATTTCCCAAAATATTTAATTATTCCTTTAATCATAACCATGTATCATGTACTGTCCTGTGAGCTTATAAGCAGGGACTTATACGCCACACTTGTCGGTTGTGCAGGTTTATTAAACAGTCACAGTGAGTATAGTGGGTGACATTTACTTGCAGTGCCAACGTTGACAAGAGTTTGCAAGAGTGCAAATGTGATTTTGTTTCCCTCATTTTGCTGCCTTCATGGGTAGCTGTTTTATATGCCGGTGAGGCTACATGCAAAGGCCTTCACAGGGCTTTTAGTTTTGTCAGGAGTACCGCAGGTGTTGTGTTTCAGGATTTTGAGGAGGCAATGGAATGAATGCTTGCTCGCTCACACACACACACACACACACACACACACACACACACAGACTGAGGGAAGTTTGCTCCTCTGTCCCCAGACTTCAAAGCTAGCTGTCCCTTGAGGAACTTCAAACGCTGGGGATGCCATTAAAAGACAAAAATTATTTTCTGTAAGGTCGTGATTTATTTGATTGAAAAATGAAACCACTAACCCAAGAGGCATTATTTTTTTCTTCCCTGGGCCTGCTTTACCAGGCAGAACCTAAATTACTACCAGGTGGGAATCCTCTTAAGAGCAGAAAGGATCAGCCTGAAGAGTGAAGCTTTCTTGCTTGCTCTTGTCTTCCAGCCTCTCCTTTGACTCCATATCTCATTTTGTGTCTGCCTCTTTCTCTGTCGCCCTCTCCATTTTTCTTTAGGATGTAATTCCTTCATTAACGAGTAAGAATAAATGCACACACATCAACTAGTCTTATGCCTGGTGTAGTGTAAAAGTCTTAGCCTGCAGTGCTAGCAAACAGTCCCCCACAACCATCAGTCAATGAAGAAAAGATAAAAGAGGTGGAGTGTGCTCTGAGTGTGTTTGAGAGAAATAAGGAGGAAGTGAAATTCAAGTGCTTGAGAGAGTGATGGACTTGATGGAGTGTGTGTTGTGAGACAGAGAGACAGGTGAAAAGTTTGAGGGACTGAATTGAGAGTGTGGGCGCATGTGGAGTGTCGTGAGAAGGGGGAAGCAGAAGACTATGAAGAAGTACTTGAAAGAGATTAGAGACTGATGGAAGCAGGCATACAGACAGAAAGGAAAAAGTAGATGGTAATAGACTCAGCATGTTAAATTGAATCTTGCTACTTGGATATTAAAGTTAGTTGTGCTAATAAGAGCATAAAGGTTAAATTTTGGAGTTCAGAGACAAAAAAAATATCTTGAAATGCTGCTGGTGGTATACATTTAATGGTGGTGTTATGTGGGCTGTGTTAGTGCGGCCGTGTCAGTACGGGGTACAGGTAAATAAGAAGAAATTTGAACCAGTTAGAGAAGTTTAAAGGCTTATGAAATAAGACACTGCACAAGGCCGGGTTGTACAGCTCTGGAAATTTAATCTCAACAGCAAAAAAAATGCCCTCTACGCCTACTACATCTTGATAAGCAAGACAAGCCGCAAATAAGCATGTTATGAGGTATTCTATATGGTATGCACACTCGCATGGGCAACAAGTATTTGGGAGGGAGTTGGTGTTTCCTTTGCATGTTAGTTGGGGTTTGTGTTTCTGTGAATGTTGTCTTGGCTTTGTTTACCTGTGTGTGTTTGAGTGAAGGAAGGAGAGACTGAAAAAATTTGTTTTTCACAGCTTAGAAGCCGATATTTTCACCAACTGTCTTGTGGTTTGAGCGTATCGGCCACTCAGCACATGAATCACTCATTTCGAGTACGTCTGTGTGTTGCTGAGTGTATTTCGTCCATTCATGTGGATATTCCCACTGTTTGTTTACGAGTGTGTCTGTGTGCTCCTGTGTTTGCGTGCGTGTGCAGCATTGATGAAATTGCGTCTCCTCCTCCACCACCTCCTCCTCTTCCCCCTCCTCCTAATGTTATCTCACTTCCTCTGGGCCCCTGACAAACCTACCAAACAGGGAGAAAATAGAGCGCTTTATTGGGACGCCTGTCAGGACTCCCTCTGGATTTATGGGCAGCAGACAGTGTTTATCACTCAGCCGAGAGAAGCAGAGAAAAAAGGGGTGGGAGGGAGAAGAAAAACAGGGTAAAGGAACAGAGCGATCCTATCCCCCATTTGCATATAGAACCGCTCAAACTGACTGAAACCATTTCTGGAAAAGGATCATTAAATAATTACACTGTTAACATCTTGAACACATTCACAGGACAAACCAGTGCCACTGGAGATGTTTGTTGAATTTATTATGTCAACTGTTCAAGATTGTTGAAAACTAATTGCACATTTTTGCTTGTTTGCAAAAGGCAAAGCCCTTGGAATAAGTGTAATTTCTGTTGCTTTGATTGATCAACAATGGATGGTGACAAGGTGCTAACAGAGAGTTAAGTCATGCTGTTTTTTGCATGTAATTAGCATCTGTTGGGTATTGTTGTATTTGAATGCTTGGAAGGGCATTTGTCCACTGCATTTTCTTTCCACTTTGAATCTTCACTTTCTGTTTACATCTTAATTTTGGTCTTTATCCCAACAAACAATTTGGAAAATGATTCAGTGCAGGCCAAATGTACATTAGTTTGAACTGAATCACCATTGTAAATTATTTGAAGATCTGCTGTGACAATATTGTGTGTACTGAAAATTTTTATCCAAACAACTTCTCCGAACCTGACTGAGATAAACATGCTCGTTTTTCAGACCAACTCAGTTTCTCATTAATGGGGGCTGTATAGTGCTGTCCCAGCCTTCTTTTGTTGAATCACTCAAGGACACCTTGGCAGAGATGTTTTCTTCTCTTTCTTGGTTCTGTTCCCCAAGCCAGTATAAGCGAGCTAAAGTTAGCAGTTAGCTGTTCTGAATCATAACCAGGCTCTTGATAGACATGATCAGTGATAGCTGATTGGTACTTTAACTATTCTGCTTGGCAAGTAGCATATATCTTGGTAGATTTGGATGAAAGTATAATGCTAATGTCAGGTTGTTATATTTTATGGCTATTGTATATATGTATCTCTTATTTTTTTCCAGTGACTTGTATAGATTATGCTAATCTTTTCTGTAGCTACAGGGAGTTTGCTGTTCGGCTGAGTATTTTAGTTGTTATTTTGTGGCTACCTGTGCTCATCCAATTTGTTGTTCTAGGAACTGTCCACATACAGTGCTGCTTCATTGATACTAATTCTGGGTCAGAATAAGCCTTATTTACTAAAGTGCTTTACAATGTCCCAACATTTATTAGAGGAGCTACAGTTTTCATTCAACAACAACAATCTAAAACTAGCAAAAGTTATTCATTGTGTCTTTACTCTGCAATACAGTCATAAAATCCTTGCTTTGGGAAATCTTGAGCACAAATTATAATTTTCGTGTTCTTATTGCTACAAGTTTCCATGTGACGTAAATTTTGTCATTTGCTCATATCTGTAAGCATGCAAACATGCTGCCCAAAATGTGTGATTATGTGGACTGTACGCTTAGAGTAGACCCTTGCGGACATGGGCACATGACAAAACTTTTGTCATGTGGCGCCTCATGGCTATGCAGTCACGAAAAGTGTTATTTGCACTTAAGAGTTCCCATAACAAGGTCAAAATTTATGACTCTGTGGACAGTGTATGCACACAAAAATGCATGGACACATTAGTGTATGCAGATACCCAATGTAGTATAAACAGAACCGCGTGCATGTCCACTGTACATTTTCACGTACATATTGGCATATATCCAGACCTTTAGTAGCAAGATGTATCTTCATCAAACCAGTTTTGATTTAACATTACTCTAAATCAGAATATTTGTAACAGCTTTTAAAGCTCTTGGCGGTTACACTGCAGTACCAATATTCATCCTGTAATTGCTCAATAACTAGCACAACAACGCCGTCAGCAATGTTGCTCAGTATAGTGAGCACATGAAGTTCTAACTATCCATCCACCTAGCTATATGTCAGGAAACCTAACAACGCATAATGGTTGGCACATAGGCATGGACCTCTGCTACATGCTAACTAGTATACAAGAGATGCAGGAATGCCACATGTTGGTCCATCATGGCCACACAGTGATGGACCATAATGACACCAGGGAACAGCTCAGACATTGTAGACAAACAGATCTTATTGGCAGAAACTATTTATATTTATTATTTAGAGTCTCAGGAGAGAGTTCACAGCCGTTCATTTTATACATCCCTCACCTTCTCTCACCATCCTCTATCTCTGTCTGCTGAGAGGATGAATTAGGGATGACGGAGCCTCTGTACAGGCTTTTAGTGAAGGGGAAAGGAAGAGGGAGGGAGGGGGAGAAGCAGGTTAACAGAGTCATTAACACATGATGATTTAACTGGTTTGATTTAGTGCGTGGCTACGCTTTTCTGGCATCTTAGACTATCCTCCTGTGGATTGGAGGGAAAAAGAGTTTTCTTTTCCCCTCGCAACATCCTACCTTCCTGCCCTTGAGGAGTTCTCCTCCTTGTGCTCTTATACAGCTTCTCTTCCCTCACCTTCTCTCTTCCTCCTCTTCTTTTGTGCATCTTCTTCAACTAACACAACCCCTCCTTTTTATCATGTTCCCTCCACATTGCATTCAGACTCACTTGCTTTCTTCCTCTCATTTTCTCTTTTTCTCCATCTCTTCCCCGGTGTTCATTTGTATTAAGATTTAATGCCCCCAAACAAGCTTTCTGTGTCAGCCCACTGAGAGTGTCAGCGGGGGCGCTCTGTTCCCCCTTCTGTCTCTGCTGTGAGAATCACTCTCAAAGCTGCACTAGGTACACACACACACACACTCTTGTGTTTTGGGCACAAAAATATACACTCTCTGGCATACACACATGCAGTCTCACGACCAGGCCTCATCTCACCCAAGCCCTAGAAGAGCACTCCATGCACTGTAGGCGTGTGTGTGTGTGTGTGTGTGTGTGTGTGTGTGTGTGTGCTACAACCACACCAATCACATTTCACCTACCCAATGGTTCCCTTCTCCATGGGAGGCGGGACTCCATGCCTGACCATCAGGAATTAGATCAAGCAGCATCATGATTGGATTTGAGCTTTGACACACACACACACACACACACACACGCACACAACACTTCCTCCTCCTGCTGCCTCGATAAGCACCCTCAGTCCTCACAATGGCCATGCACATCCACATATGTTTGCATACACAGAGTGCTCACTGCCGTTACTCCCACTCCCACTCGCCTGTTTCCTCACGATTTCCCAACCTCATGCACACCCACATATACTACTGCTTGCACACACACACACACACACACACACACACACACACACACACACACACACTAAAAAGCTAACAAGAACTAGGGCAGGAGGTGTAGCTCTAATCTCTTTCTACATCTCCTCTTTCTTCCTCTTCCCTTATTCTTCTTTTTTCCTCTTTGTTTTTTTCTCAGTAAAGCCCTTAATCAGAAGGAACCCCTGTCCCTTCCTCTTTCTGCCCGTGGGGCGTCCCAATTCACCAACGTGGTGAATAATTAATGCCGGCAGGCCGAGTTGATTAAAATAACACATCAGGTCTCCTTCATTGAGAAGAGGCATGGCTCTACTGTGATATTGTAAGCCACAGCAGAGTGGAGAGTTATTCTTCATATTAACCTTGATTAAGATTTTATGGGCATAAGACCATATGTGGGCCCATGTGGTTTTCCTATTGTAGCAGGTTATGGTAGTTTGGATGTTTTGAAGAGTGAAAAAAACATTTACTGCAAATTAGAACCCAACACATACAGGATTTTTGAGGTCAATACCAATAGGGCTGCCACTAATGACTATCTTTCTATAGATTAATCTATCGACTGTTTTATCAATTAATCTATTCATCTAAACGATTCATTTTCCTCCAAAAAATCGAATTGACCATTTAATTTGAGTTCATTTTATTTTGACAAGCTGTATGTCATTGTATAATGCAGCACAAAACAAAATATAAACAAAGGTTTGCATATTAAAGTGCAAAACTGTAGGTTTCAACTGGCAACTCCAACATGATAAAAACACACACAAAACAACGTAAAATAAGCCCAGATTCTAACCTAAACATTTTCTCAAACACTTATTCAATGGAATTTCTAAGGTAGCAGGCTTTATGGCTTTATATTAAACAGCTACAACGACAAAACATATTAAAGGTTCTTCTTACTAATGAAAACACTATGGTTTTAGAAATGCAACCCAACGTCAAGCGGTGGTGGCAAATCCAGCGATCACTCCGGTCAAACGGTTCCACAGTCAGTAAACCAGTTCATGGACCAAACTATGATATCTCCCAGTTGTGTCCACCCCTGGTTTTCTTTGTGTACCCAGCTTCAATGTCTGTGTCTGGCTTACAGTCTATGCAGAAAAATAGCGATACCACGAAGCGTCCTTTGGTTTGTGTTCATTTGTTTGAGAGAGAGAGAGACAGAGACAGCTGTGGTCGAGCAACATGGAGAGTAAATAGGGAGAATTAGAAAAAAGCCGGTGAATTAGAGAAACAAAACAGAATTTTCTGATTGTTTCACAGCGGTTACATCGAAAGCACAAATAAACACACCCCCAGTCGTCATGAAGCAGCAATTTTTTGTGATATTGAAGAAAAATAATGAGAAACCATACGTTGGTTAAAAATATTGATGTCGACGCATTTTTAGTGTCGACGTCATCGATTACGTCGACGACTCACGGCAGCCCTGATAACATAAGTTGACATTTTTGAAAATGAAACCTTAAATTTGGTTACTAAAGAATTGTGACCTCAGATATGTACTGAGCAGGACATTTTATAGTCGAGAACTAAATTACCAGAATCTCTCTGTATGTTTTCTGTACCACAGTTTCTTGTTACCTAACGTCCAACTTATATGTCAATACCCATATATATGTGATAAAATAGGGGAAAAAAGATCAAATTGATGATGACTGATGTATTGGTCTGGCTTTATCACAAATTTCTATCAGCTTCCTGTCAGACCTTAGTGAAAAGTCTATCACTATGGCTTCCTCCTCTCTTCCTCCCTCGCTGCTTCTCTGTGTTGTTCCTCTGTTGGTAAAGTTTTAAATTGAAGCAGATGGCATTCATGGGTGACACATGATGCATGTTCGCTAATTATGTCTTTGCTGTGCCGTTGGCCTGTCTCCTTTGATTCCCTCGCTCCAACCCCCCACCCCCCACTCCCACCCCCACCCCTCTCTTTCTATCTCTGCTGTACGTTTTTTCGCTATGGCTCCAATAATTCGGTTAGAGCCATCTTTAAAGAGGAGGCTGTAACAAATACTGTGGAATCAAGGGTACTGCAGGTTTAAAAAGAGAAAGGGATTGCGATTATGCGTATGTGAGTGTGTGTACAGTTTTAATAAGGCTTGTTCCTTTTTGAAATGCCGTCTCATACAGGCATGGGCAGGTTGTTAATGTGTGTGTGTGTGATATTGTTGAGTGGGTGCTCAAGTGGGCTTGTTTACTATTCATAGCTGCTGTGAGCTGTGAGAGGCTGACTGGCCTGACACACACACACACACACACACACACACACACACACACACACACACACAAACACACACACACGCACTTGTGTCTCTGCTCCACTCTACTCTGAAACATCGTTGCAGCCACTGGGGGTCATTGTTCCCCATAGCTCCAGCTCAAACTCTGTTGTCATAGTTCTGCTGTGTAGGTGTGTGCGTGTGTGTGTGTGGTCCATGCCAGTGTTAGTCACCTTGACGCCATGCCCACCAGACTCACACTAAACACATTTGCACCAAATTTGTTGATGCATTACAACAAGTAAGAGACTGAGAAATGTCTGAATAAAGGAGGTAGATTGGGTCACTGCTCTGTTTCAATGATTTATTCATTTGTGACCTTGTTTCCCAAAAAGCACATTTTTGATTCCAGCAAGTAAGCATCTTTACTTTTTTATTCACAGTGGCGCTTCTTGTCTCTTTTTTCATGTCTTTTTGCTTCAGATCGTTCTCAATCATCTGTGTGTTTTCTCTCACTGATCTCTTCCCCTCATTACCTATTTTGCCTCACTCTTCCATTTTTGTCTCTTTTGTTCTTCTCTTTTTCTCTAGTTAACATTCTCTTTCAGAATAAACTCTATTGGTGTTGACTCCCTTTGATGTTTTCTCCATAGATACAAGTTATCTAATAAGCTAATTAAGCTTTTTTTGAGTTTGACCAATAGACTTTTATTGGTCTCCACTGGTGCTAAATTAGGACTGTAAGATTTAGTTCTTGGTATCGATAATGCTACTCCGCTGTTGCTAAATGTCAGGACTTACCTGACCCCAAACAGACTTACACCTCCTCAGGTGAGTTGGAAGTCCTTACCAGCTGTTAATGGGATTACCATTTGACCTTTGACCCCCGTGGCTAGCTAGCTAAGCACAGAGCAAGCACATGATGGTTGACGGATTAGCCTGATCCCTGGATATACTAAAGCTTGTTTGGTCAAGAAACCAACCCTGCAACTGCCTTGTTCATATGGAGCGCACAGACGGGGGGGGTGTACACACACACACACACACACACACACACACACACACACACACACACAAACAGATGTAGAGACTGGAGGCCACACACACACACGCACACAAATAGCCAGCCAGGAAGCTAACCTACATCAAGTGACCGCGTGTTGGTTTTACAATCAGCTTTCTCTGGATTGCAGCTCAGACAGCCCTCCTCCCCATCTCTGGCTCTCTCTCATCACAAAGAGCGGCTGCTTTACGACGGTCTGGCTGCAGTAAAAGCCAAGGGTTGTGGGTGGGGGGTGAGGCTGTCAGAGAGGATGTAAATTACACAAATAAAACTCCACACTGGCACTGAGCTTCCCCCAAGAGAGAGACAGATAGATTGGAGGGGAGGGGAGGGGAGATATTTGCTGTAACTTCAGAGAGGAAGGGAATGGGACAGACAGAAGGAGTGGAGAAAAAAAGAATAAGAAGGTATGCAGAGAAGAGGTGGTAAAAAGGAAGAGAGGGAAGGAGAAATATATATCGAAAGAAATGATAGCATGACAGTCTGTGTGAATATAAGAGAAAGAGAGGAAAAGAAGTGGAAAAAGTTAGCAGAGAGCCATCATTCCGCACTTGAATATTACTGTCAGAACCCTGTGCATCCCCCATAGCTATGGCAGCCGTTTTCCTCTCCTGCTCTTTATCACCTCCTCCCATCCTTCCCTCAGCATCCCTCCCTTCCTTCTCAAGGGGTTTTTCCTCATCTGCTTGTCCATGCACCTTCACACTCTTCAGAGGGCGTTCGGTACATTCGTATGAATGTTCATTCTTGCTGATAGAAACATGCCACTGTAAATTTAGACAGAACATGCCACCTCCAGCCAGCGGATTTGGTCGTCTCTGGTCGACTTTGGTCGAATGCAGCAGGAGTGGGGATGTGACCAGCGACGTTCAGTAGGAAATTGGGTGTGCTTTGTAATGTCGGCATTATTTTGTAGCTTGGCAACATTAACAGTGAGAGGAAACCTGATTATAACCAGGGTTTCCTCTCACCCAAATAGGAGAGTGCAGAATAGCTATTGCTACATTGTCCTTCCCGCTCAGTCAATCTCACACACTCACTCACTCACACACACACACACACACACACACACACACACACACACACACACACACACACACACACACAGAATGTCACATTTGTAATGTAGGTATGCTCTTTAGAGAGTATGGTCTGAAGTTATAAGTGGGATCGCTAATGCTATTAGCTTCTCATTTATTTGATTGTATTGTGCAAATATATATTTCTTAAATTAAAATAAATTTAATTATTAAAGTATGTTTGAATTTCCTCCAAAGTTCTGGTGTGGTTTTAGGACTGATTATTTTCATTGTTGATTAATCTATTGTTAATTGTTTCGCTTAATCGTTTAGTCTGCAAAACATCAGAAAATTGTAAACATGCTTGTCACAGTTTCACAGGGCCCGAGATGACGTCTTCAGATTGCTTGTTCGTCCAACCAACAGTCTAACAACCAAATAAAGTAATATTTTAATTAATAAATAAAATAAATTCACACATTTGAGAAGCTGGAAACAGAGAATGCTTTGCTCAATAATTGACTTAAATGATTTATCTACTATTAAAGTTGTTGTCAGCTCTCTGTGATTTGCAGTGTTAACAGGTGGATCAACCCACCCAAAGTGCACTGCAGCTAAGCATCAAAGTAACAAAGTAATTTGATATTTAAGTTATTCCACAATAATCCCATAAAAATACTGCACAGGGAAAAATGTACATACTGTATATTAACCTAAGCTACTGTATATGCATCCACTCAATGACACAGACACACACTGCCTTAGAGATTCTTTTGTTAGCTACTCAATCAGTGTAACCGCCAAGAAGGGCATACGAGGGGCAGCTGGCTGCTCTCTCACTGCCTGCCTGGGCCGCTGACTGCTGCTCCGTGCACGATAAGCTGAGGGAGTACAGCCGTGTGACCAGTAAACTTCATGGCAGGTCAGCATAGTGGCAGACGGGAAAGTGGTTAAGTTGATTATATAGAGGTGTACGTTTCCTCAGGGAGTTAAGGAGGAACTGAGGCACAGTGGTATGAGGGAGATCAATTGGACGGGAAAAAATCGATGTAGTATAAGATATGCACAGAGAGAGAGAGAGAGAGAGATAGGGAAGGGGGGGGGGGAATTATGTGTAAGAGACAAGCAGAATTGTCCAAGACAGATACAGAGGGAGGATGGTAAGGTAGTAAGAAGAAGAGAGGAAAGATCAAAGATCTTCCAAAGTCTAAAGCAGTGAACACACATGTCAGTACAGTGGTGTAAAGTGAACTCCAGCCCTTGAATGAAGGAATCTTTGCAAGTTGGACAATTTGGTACTCAAATCAGAACCTCAACAGACTGAACAATAAGACATAATCTGGAGGGATGAGGCGTGGAGCAAACAGTTCTAGTTTTTAATAAGCAACAAATATTTTGACAAACAACATTCTCTGATGAAGACATGCTGTTCTGGTTCTTTATATATAAAATAAACATTCATCTTAATGTGAATACAGATGATTATTTTGAACTATTAGTTAATCAAAAACTGTACTTGGATGTTCACAGAAATGGTCTGTTATTATGCCCAATAAAGCCTCAAATCTCTGTTCTGTTCTTTTCTTGGAATTAAGTGCTTACTTCCTTTAAAATGGATGTTGCTGCCAAATTGTTTTTTTTGTTTTTTTTGTAAGTCAGGCAGTTCTCTAATTGCATTTGTTACCATGTCAACAATAGTCTTTTACAGGAAAGGAAATTTTTTTGTTTTGTTTTTCTCCTGCATCTAAATACACTGCAAAGCATTCTAATCTGGCTGATATTAAGCCATTAAATGATGTGCAGCCCCCAAAGACCTTGGCTTTGGGCACTGCAATAGCATCTAGTGATCTCTGTGCAATAATTCATTTATAAAAAAAATAACAACAACTAGATATGCATGTCAATCAATCAGAAAAAAATTATATTTATTTATTTATTAATTTTGCATTATTAAATTGTCCTCAAGTTCATGTTATCTTTAGTTTCGCTGTCCTTTGACTTCATTTTTGTTGGATGTTGTGGTTTCAGAACTCTCACAAAAGCTGTTTTTGTTTCCTGTGGTCTGCAAAATTTTAACAAAGTTCAAAGCAGACTCATCAAGGTGATTTGAGTGTCACCCCATTCAAATGCCACACAGGATGTTGAACTTTATCAAAACAACCATAGCTGAATCCACCAAAGCTAAGTAGATGTTCAGTGTAATGTATTTAAAGTACATTCAACAAAAGGTTATCATAAAGGCCTCAAACTACATAAATTATATAAACAAGACAAATTCTGCACATTAACAGTACAATAGTCTTAAAAGCCAAATATGAAAAATGTAATTTTTCAATGGGTGATTTAGGTTCTGAGCCCCCATGCTATTGTTGTTGTGTGTGTGTGTGTGTGTGTGTGTGTGTGTGTGTGTGTGTGTGCGTGTGCGTGCACGCGTGTTTGTGTGTGTGTGTGTGTGTGTGTGCGTGTGCGTGCACGCGTGTTTGTGTGTGTGTGTCAGCCATACTGTGTGGCTGTGGTTTGGGACAACAGAAATACCCTGGATGATGTGTCCCACTCAGCTGTTTTGCCAGACGACTGGATTTTTGGCAGAGAGAGAGAGGGTGGTGTCCATTGTTGTCTGCTTGCTGGAATGATCGTGCACCTGCATGTTGCTGATGGTGGGATTTGCTGTAGGTATGTGTGTGTGTGTGTGTGTGTGTGTGTGTGTGTGTGTGTGTGTGTGTGTGTGTGTGTCAGTGGTGGACTGTGGAAGTACCTTATATAACTTCATGACAGCCAGTATTGAAATCTTGTATGTCAAAGCTTCCTTGGACACACCAAACCAAATGTTTTCCTTGATTCATTACTCATTTCAAGGAAGTATAGAGAATTTATCAAAACATATAGGTATGATGTGGAAAACACTTCTTCTTCTTACACTGCTATTGCTCCTTTTACTTAAGATAAAAGAAGAGAATTTTTTTCTCAAGTAAAGCAGTTGTCTTCTAATTCATGTCATTGATTGTTTTGCACACATCTATTGACTCAACCTGTGTAATTAGCTTGTGTCTATCTAGATACATGGAACTGACTTTGTTACTGTTTACAACCTGTGTGAATCTGCGTCCGACTCCGTGTGTGTGTTCCAGCCCAAACATTAGACGCACACTGCTCATTCATATGTTATTAGGTAGCAGCTGCAGGTCTAAACGGTGGGAGTGATATGCACATGGACATCATTGGTGTCATTGCATTATTGCCCATTGTTGTTCAGCAGAAGCCTCTCTGACACAAATTATGATTATCGCTCCAAGTTCAGCCCGGAGCACTCTGGCTAACGGCCTGGGTTTGATTGTTGAATCCTGAGGTGTAGTCTAGCAACTCCCTCGGCACCAGGACTGCAGGGCATTATATGTGTGTGTGTGTGTTTGAGTGTTTGTGTGTGTGCCTGGGTGCGTGAGAGAAAGTGAGGGAGTGTTTTGTATACGAGCTGGCCAACCTGCTTTATCGCCTGATCATAGGGAATGGGTACAAAGTATTCATACATGCACCGATTATAATATGCGTGAATCTACTGTACAGATATTGCCATACTGTACATACTGTACTGTATACGTGTTTGTACATTTGGATATGTGTGTGTTTGTGAAGCTGTATGCATTTTTAGTCATATAGATGCACAGGTGTCCTGTGTATTTGAGTGTGAGCTTGCGTGTCTGTGTACACACCTGGTGCGCCGCCGTTTGGCTGCCGTGTGTGTATTTGCATGGTGCTCCATGCTAATGGAGTTATTTAATGTGAACTTTTTTGGGGGACAGCTGAATGCCAGCAGATCCATTATCCTTTATCTGAACTCCCCAGAGCAGAAAGAGAGAACAAGAGAGAGCGATAGTGGATGAGGGTGGTTCAGTATATGGATAAATGGATGGATGGATGAACATTGGTGTCCTATGACACACTCCCGTTAACTGTCACTTTCTGTCCCTCATGAATTATTCACACACACTTTCTTCACGTGTCATAGTTGCTATCTTCTCCATTAGAAAAGACTCTCTCTTACTCACAACTTATATTTCTTTTTTTATGTAATATGGTTAGGACAATACTTGACCAGTATTGCACTATATTCTCTTGTAGTTTTGGAACAGAGTGTATCCATATCCCTATTACAATGATACAGTATAAAAACATACTGTATTATGTCCATAGAATATCTAATTGCCCCTGGCTCTGTTATGTCTCAAAGGTATTTGTGTGTTGTGTGTGAGCTGAGACCGGTTGTGAGTGTAGAGTTGAAAGATGTGCAGAGGGTTTGATCAATTGTATTAAAGCGCTCTAGACAGTTCCTGGCCTCGCAGAGCCACAGAACAGCTTAAGTAAGAAATTCAAAGAGAGGAGACTCAGATGACACTGTTACCACGAATACACACACAAAGACAAAGTTGCGTGCAAATGTACAACACATGGATATCAGCCATTTTGCAACATAGGGAAGTTACAGTAAAAGGAGGGAAGTGTAGAAAGCATTAGTCATTACTGTTGATGCTTGTATGTCGTTTAACATCATTTACTGTAGATTGCCACTTGAAGGTCACCACCCTTTTGTCAAAGTTACTACATTTATTAGGACAAAATCTTACATGTTACATGTTACAAAATCTATTTCAAAATGCTGCGATTTATCGGTACAGGAGATCAGCTGTACCCTCTCCGTTTTTGATAAGATAAGTCAAGCGCTAACACAGGAATTTGGTTCAGTTATTAAAGGCAGGTGAGAGGTGGTGTCGGGGAGGAGAAGGGTGGAGGGGGCAGCACCTCCCATCCCAGATATTTGGTTGAATTAGACCAAATCTGAATGATCCATCCAGAGAGAGAGGGAGATAGAAAGAGATGGGCTGTTGGCCAACTAGGTTAGAGATTTTATTGTTAATGTCTGCTTGGTTGCATAGAGACTACCTCAGATAAACACACAGGCCTGAGTGCGTGCACACTCCTGGTCAAACACAGTCTAGACAGCCGGACGCTTAGCTGTGTGCTAAATGAAATATGCATCATCCCTTGTTTCTTCACTGCAAACACAACAACGTTTGAAGATACATTTGCAAAACAGGGGGGATAAGAGAGGGGGATGACATGCGCTAAATGTAAATGCAAGAATCCAAATGGGGATGTCACAGCTACATGGGTACACATCTTACATGGTATGGTCTGCCAAGGTGTCAGACTTTATTACATCAGTGAGACATATGAAAGCTAAGATTAACATGATTGATGAGCAGAGCCTAAAGACTTGGATGTAAAGCTACAGCAATAATACAGTTGACAGATGTGTATGTTATGAGCAGGGTATTGATACTACAGCATAGCAGCATCTCTGCAGGTTGAAATGTGCAGTATTGGCTGTTCATGTTATCAGAGGTACAGAGCAAAGGGGACAAGTGGAAATAGTGAAAGACCGGGAGAATGATTTTGTTAACTCCTGATGAGCTCCGACATGCCAGGCCTCCCAGCAGCCCCTGGCACTCCTTTTCTCACCTCCTTACATGAGCAAGCTCATCAGTGAACTTCCCCCCCTGCACCTTTTTACACCTTTTACTGTGGCACCTTTTTTTCCGATTAAACATGCAAACACTGATACGCATGGATCCATGCCAAAACACCCCAAGATACACACACAGAAACTCACACACAGACAGATGTACATATGCACACAGACTTACACTTTCTTACATTGTCACTGAAGCTTAGCCTTCACTTTTCTGCAAGGACTGTTGGCAGCAAGGATGGAAAGACAGGAGAAGTTCCAGAGACAGCAGAGAGAATGAGAGAGAGAGAGAATAAGAAAGGGAGGCAGAATGGGGCTCTCCATCATGCTGTCAGTAAGGTGCAGCTTTAGCGTTAGCAAGGAATAAAGAGTGTTTTTAAAAGGTGCTGCGAGGTGCAGCGGCGATGATTCGGATAAATTACTTCTCTTTTTCATTCAAAGAGCCCAGCAATGCCCACAGGGTTACCGTGTGTGTGTATGTATGTATGTGTGTGTGTGTGCGTGTGTGTGTGTGTGTGGAGACAGAAGGAGAGAGAAAGAGTGTGTGCGCAAGTATGTGGGGAGAAAGTGACGGCGTGCATGCTTCAGCCTGTAGTTTGCGCTTGAGAATGCATGCAAAACCCAAACTCTGCCCCTCTCCTTTCACCACTGAGTGGGAAAAGTAATGTAGTTCAGAGGGGGCATGTAAGGCGGAACAAGGGCTCAAAAATACTGAATAAAGAGTGAAAGGGAGCTAAGGTCTTAATGACAATAGGCCAGGGCTGGGGGGGACTGATGATGGTGGTGGTGGTGGTGGTGGGGGGTCCAGATTGATGATAGATCTCCACTGGTTAAATATTATCAGGCTTCTTTTTTCATGTATCAACCCCCCCTCCTGTCCTGGTATCACACAGAGAATGGGCCGGCTAATGATCTGCCCATCTGAGCCATTCACTTTTTGTATTAGCCCATTTACTTACTATTGAGACACTCCCCCTCTCTATGGGTTCACACCACAGATGGTTTGGGTAGCCATAGTGACTGCCGAGCTTTATTTATATCAGTCCAAAGCCCTTCTGTGCTTTTTTTAACTCTTGGAAGTTTTGTCACAGATGGAGTGCTGAGTTTATAGTCCCAACTGCAAAGGTGGATAATTTAAAGTATTTTTTATTCAAGCTTTCTGACATAAAAGTGAGTCGACATAAGAGGGGGAAAAGTATTTTCAACTTATTCCCTATGAAATTGAATGGATGGAAAGAGCTCTGTCCTAACTCTCTCACTTCTGCACCTCTTTGACAGCAATACTTGCCAATGCAGATTTGTTTTTTAAATGTTCTAGTCTGTGAGAGTCATGTCATTGCTACTGCGAGGATATGTGTAACATTGTTAAGCAACAACAGAACAGTTGCACTGTGTTGAGAGATGCGGATGCATATTTTAGTATATGATAAGCCAATTGATGTTGGTCATGTTTCCCCCAGTGTTTATTTTTGCATTACTGCCTAAATATCAAGGGCGGGACAAGTCATGGCCTGAGGGCAAAAAGTTTGACAGTTTGATATCAATTTTCACAGCAGTTCTCTGGGTTTGTTGTCTGGGCCTGACAAAGGACGAGCCTCTTTTCTGCTGCCTGTGGCTAAGCTGAGCAAACCTTTAGACTGCAGAAACAACCACAGCGCAATGAAAATCTGTGCTCTGATGGGGCACTTTTCACTGTCAGGGTTGCCCTCAGCTCTCAGATGAAGTTGAGCCATACGCACCTCTGGGACTAAAAAGGGCTGCCTCTCATCCAATTAACACCTCTCTTTCATACACATAAATATACGCACACATTAGGGCTGGGGTGGGGTGGGGTGGGATGGGGTGTATGGTGGACAATAACAGAGGGTGAGAGATGGCAGAGAGAGGGGAGTAGCTGCTCCATCTACATTCCCTGCGCCCCAATCTTTTGAAATGCTGATGACTCCTCCTCCCTCACCCTCATCGCTCTGCTCCCTTCTTTTTTAATGTGGCGGAGTCATCCATTCCATTAACCCTCCTCCTGCTCCCCTCCCCAGGTTAGAATGAGGCAGATCCCCCACCGCCAGCCTCCCCCCACCTCCCTATTAAAGGCAGGGTAACAGGGGCCACAGTGGTGACGATGGCAGGGGCATTTGTCATGCTCTGAGCCGCGGCAGTCTGTTGCTCTCCCGTGGGCCTTTGTTGTCCCCAGCTCCCAACTTGCTGGCTAAGCAGGGGATTTCACATGTTTCATTAACATCTGAACGAGCTCGGCGCTTTTGTACATTTCACATTGCTTGGCGGGAATGTGCACGAACACAGACATACACGCACTTAAAACCATAAAAAGCAGAATGCAGCAAGCACGTGTGCCCAGGAGAGTGCAGTCAGTTTTATAAATGAGCAAGGGCAGGATTAGAGCTGTATCACACACACACACACACACACACACGTGCACACACAACTGTTGGGATGAGTGTTGAGTGCACATTCAGCCTGCAGTTATCCAACCTCTGCGCGGTTCGTGGCACACATTCGGTCTTTGTGCTAAGCACAACAATCAGCATGCCCTGCCCGGCGCCGGTGTTAGGGGCACCACTCAAGTGGAGGTCACTCGCCAAGGCGTTATAATGCTTTGGGCTGGGCACAACAAGACTGAGGGCAATCCACTTAAAGCGAACCACTAACCCCCCCACCTCCTCTCATATCCCATCCAGTATCACACTTCTGAATGGAAAACGGGAAATCGGCCCTCTGCAGCACTTCAAAAACTGGAGAGGGAGAAAGCAGCTGCTTTTTAAACACGCTGCCTCGACACCCGGACAGCAGTGCCTAAGATCTCGGTTAGAGGGAGATGAAACGGCTCGAATCAGGCAACATGGGCAAAATCAAAGCTTAAAAGACTTTTGATGAGAAGATGGCTTTTTTATATTTTCCTCGCTCCCTCATTTTCTCACTTCAGCTGACTTTTTCAGTGACTTTTTGCCACAAGGGCAAGGCTGAGGTCAAGAACCTGGATGCAAGGAATGGAGAAATGAATGGTATCATACATAGATAAATAGAATGTACTTGAGTTGTAATTGCATCAGTAATGCCAATTTGTGAGTGAGTTTTGGCAGAGCTTTTTGCTTTTTCTTCTCTCCCTCTGTGCTTTCCTGGAGAAGATAATCTCTTTGCCTTAGCCACCTCATACTATACTATATGCCTGCTTCTTACTCTTTAGTTAGTTAGGTAGGTAGTAGATTTTTTCCCCATTGTCAATGTTTTAAAAATCTGCTTCAGTTTTTTATTTCATCAAAGAATTGCTGGGATTCCTTGTAAAAATGACAATGGAAACAACATCGAACTAATTTTGTAATCTGTGTAACTGAGATGGCACATGAAACAACTGCACTCACATTATTCACGACTGACATACCGTCTACTTTCAGCATGAAGTGCTGAAATACCAGAACTGGGAATGTATAAATCTGCAGTTCTTTGATTAATTAATTAAAATCTACTTCTCTGTACCATCATTTCTAATTCCTAAATGTTTTTGTACTCCAGATGTCTCTAGCCCACTGATCTTTACGCTCAGCAAACACCACTTCTCTTTATATAAGAATCTTGATCTTTTCATTATTAGAAAATACCTTGGCGAACTTGTAAAACAAACTGCCCTCTTTTTTTGACCACAGCCCATTGATTTGTTTATCCCTCTTTACTCTTTAAACTTCCTCACCCTTTTTTAAAGTCTCTTCTCTCATCTGCCTGCCCTCTTGGTTGCTCCTTGTCACTGTGCTTAATTTTCTGTCCCTCTTGTCTTTCTTAATAGAATTAGCCGTGTGTCCATCCGTTTGTACTAAACATCTCCCTGTTTCTGACAGCTAATGGGGGCCATTCCAAGTCCGGAATGACTGATATTGAGATATCCTTCCTCCAGGGTAACATCCATAGCAATTTCCCCTTGATTTGCTGAGTGATGGACTCGGTGCAAAGGAACATAGACCTAATGATCATTGCGGAGATGTGCTCTCTAAATCAAGGCCGTAGAGATTACAAGCTGTACAATAAGCTATGTCTCCTCCCCCCTCCTCTCTCTCTTTCTCTCCCTCTGCTGAGGTATTTCCAGAATGCCGCTGGCCACGATGGATTTACGAGTAGCCCATACTTTGGTAAACACCGATGGTGGGCAGCTTTGTCCTCCCCCCTGTGATATAGTGAAGGTCCTCATAAAAATGGGAAAACCAGGTTACGGCCACCATAGAGTTGGGCTAAACAATAAAAGGCTTTATGGGCAGATATAGGCCTGTACCATAAATGCTGGAATCTGCTGTCAGAGGGACATTAAAGGGATAATGATAGGGGGGGTAGCTTTCACAAAATCCCTGAAGCTACTACGAGGGACTTTTTTAGAAAAGACACACACAGACGCACACACACTGAGGATAGCAAAGCACAGATGTAGAGATCTATAGAACAGTTTAACTTTGGGTCAGGCTTTGCGCGTGTGTGTGTGTATCCAGTAGATTGACAGAAAGGAGGTGGAAGCGGGGCAGTGTTTATCGATAACTGCAGCTTGTTCTCACATCGAAGGGTCGGGCCCTCATTACACATTGGCTCACTGTCGAGGAGCACAGCTGTTGGGTTTGGCTGGTGCTGCCTGTATGGGCTGCACAAAACCAGCTGTGCAAACAAATACACACAGAAACAGTAATGGCAGTAAGGGGAACAGAGTGGTAACAGACAGGTCGGTGGAGTTTCAGGCAGACTTAAAAGCAAACATACACCTCTGCGCGTACACGCACACACAAAAACACGCTGACATGCACCCAGGGGAGATGTGATCCTGGCATGAGGAAGTTGGCTGCTGGGGCCATGCCAGTGGTAGGAGTAGGCGTGGAGGTGATTATGGTGCTGATCATCACAATTGTGGGATAATGCTGCTGACATGCAGACAGCATGTTTTTGCCCCACACTGTGACAGAGACCTGGACATCTCCTTGGAGGAGGAATGGCAAGGGGAACACTTTTTACTGCTTCCTAACAGCCCTGATTGGGCTAAGAAAGAATGAGAGTGGGGGCAATAAAAGTAGTTTGACACCCTCAAGGTCCAGTCAGCAATCTCCTCTCCACCCTTGCCCATAAAACTCTTTGAATTCCCTCCTTAAATCCTTCTCCCCCACTCTCCCCCCATCTCTCCGCTGGACTCTCAGTTCCGGCTTTGCTCCGAATCAAGGACGCTGTTTACCGCTCGTGGTATTGCTCTATTATTTGCACTTACATAACCATATATTTCTGCAAAGCCTCCACATCTGAATGGTGCTTTAATCAGGCCCCTCCATCGGTTTGCCTGGACTTTATACAACAACACTTTGAAGCCCAAGACTCGCCTCTCAGTGAAGTTAGGGGATTGAGACACAATCTCATTCTGTCTGGCTTTGCTGCCCGCCAGAGTACTTTTCCATGTTCTCAGGAGTGTGGCGCTTATTGATGCTGGAACAAGAACAGCCACCTGGACTTTACACTGTCATGAAGATGCAATGGAGACCACAGACCACTCTCTTCCCCTACATTCGTGGCACCAATTGTCAAGTGTGTGTATGAGCACTTATACTCATATTATGTGTATGCATGTCTGTATTTGTTTGTGACGAGTCACTTTCACTTACAGACCGGACACCACTGTTCCGTCCTGTGAATGTAAAAATACCACATTTATTTCATCTTAGGCAACTGGATATATTGAGCCCTTTTTAAGGATGACAAAGGGACTTTTTTGTTTAAAAATAAATGTTAGAAAGCTGCAGGGAAAGGCCTTTTTTCAGGTATAATCTTGTATTCTTCCCTCCCCCTCCGTAATAAGCAATGAACAACAATCCGTTATCTCTTAGCTTGTTCTATGCTATCACAGGGTATTACCCGAGGATGAATGCTCTCCCCTTGGAGAAGAAAACAGAGCCTGGAAAATTAGCATTTTCTGACAGCCATTACTCATAGGGCTAATCCTGTCAAGGAATGTGTGGCTCCGCTATCAGTGCAAGCAAGGGGTCGCCGTGGCCCAGGCCTGCACACTGGGCTCTTATCAGGCAGGATAAACATACTGGGGCCTGCATTAAATAAGTGTCACACTCAGTGGGGGCGGAGCAGGCCAAGCCCCCCTGCCAGGCTCCATGCAGATAATCCCTGCAAAAACCTTGTTGGTCAGCCCCAGCTGTGGCCTGTGGCTCAGGTGTAGGGAAAGTGGGGGAGGAGAGGTATTGTTCAGGCAGTGGTGTAGATTACAACACAAGTCACACAGGTTTTTGGCCATGTCCACATTGATGCAGATATATTTGAAAAGGCTATTTATGTATGAAATGTTTTCGGTCCGCACGGGCATTTTCAGGTCCATTTTGAAAAGTTTCACATCCACACTGAGATACCAAAACAGAAGAAAAATGTTGAAGATCGCATGTCCAGTAGATGATGGGACGGGACAGGTGATTTTGCCGTCATAGACAAGTTGTCAGAATCTGCAGCTCAGAAACTGCTCTTGACCTTGTCTGGGACATCCTGTCAAACATGTTTGATCTTTTCATATGTGGTCTTTTATTGTAAGAGGTCAAATGAGACAAATTTTCACTCTTGCTAGTGTCAAGGTAATGCGAGATGTCCACCAACAAAATTACATCTAGTGAGTGCTTGGCTTTAATCTCTACCATTGAGCTTGTGCAGACAACTTGAGCCAACAGCTGTACTCCAGATCACATGACAATCACAGGTCAATGTTTTTTAAAAGCTCAGTTTCCCTGTCATCACCACAACATGGGACTGGTGACGTGTTTGTGAAAAGTTTGGGTGTGTTTGTGGGACTGTGACCTTAATTGGCACTATATTCTTTCGCCATTGATATTTGCATCACCTGACTTTGAAAAGGAAATATTCATGACTTTATAGTTCTGCTATGATAGCTTTGGCATGTACTCAAGCCTGGTGGATGACACAGCTGCATGTTCGCATAACAAGTTGCAACAATGTGCATGGAATGTTGCAGAGTAAAGGTGGGGTAACATTTTATTAGGGAGGTGGTGCAACTCTGAAGCAAAACAACTTCCTGGACTTTATTCCAGCTGTACCTACACTCTGAGTCAGTTACTGTGACTGGGTGACTTTGCCACTTTCGTTGCTTTATGTGTGCTTGGTGAACTGAGGCGTCTCTCTGGGCAGCACTTGAGGCAAAGTGTAATGGTGTTACACTGAGTGTACAAGGTGGGAAACCTTGAATAATGTGGGATGAGAGCGAGCCAGAAAGGCGAATCCGAGTCAGCCAGTGGGTCACCAGGAGGTGAGGCTGCCTACTTCCCTGGGTTCAAGAAAAGTTCAGCCGCATAGCATTAGGCAAATTAGGGAGACAGGGCTAGGGGAGAAAAAATCGGAGGGTAGGGACTGATGAGAGCATGGGGGAAAGGGTCACATTAGTTGGAAGGAGGAGCCCAAATAAAGAGTGAGAACATAGACCGGATCTTCCAGGAAAAAGATACAGTCTGGAGCAGCACTCATTATGTCCATGAACTCCGTGAAAAGATATGAAAGGCTCATTACTGAGCTTATATAACTTAATCATGTCATCAGATTCATTCTTATTTAAAGCCCCCGCACGTAAATTTGAGGGAAGGCGCCCTCCCTGCTGACGTCCCTGAAGGGGTTAAACGTAGGAGGAGCAACGCATGAAAAGAGACTGAGGGTAGGAAGAAAAAAAAAAGAAAAAGAGCCTATTGGAGGTGGAGCAAAAGCCCTCAGCTGCTGTGCCTTGTCACATTTTTGCAGAACATGATAGCCGCACGATTTGGTGTGGGAACGATTTAGGCTTCTCTCTCTCTCTCAATACAAACAAGGCGGTGCTGCATGTTTCAAGCGACACTGGATATCGGAGAGCAGGGTCTGACCGAGGAAGCCGCCGCCGTTGTTGCAGAGCACGGAGGGAGACCGGTTCATATACGGGGCTGACAGGAGTCCACCCACGTCGGGCGCAAACGGGACAACCAACCGTAACCCAAAGGACAGACTGCAACTAGACGGAATGTCCTCTCTGATATTTGCGCTTTCATCCCATTGATAATTTCCCTGTGTTGTCGACACGGACTGGGAGATTTGTGTTGTCTTTTCAGGGATTTTATTCGGGTTATTTTCTCTTTATGGTGTGGATACAGCCTCCAATGTTGCTCTCTGTTTGAGCAAGGCCGAAAGGACCGATACATTCTGCTGAAGTTGTTCGGGTCGTTTTCGGTTTATTTTTTTCTGTGCATATTGCAAGCGGCGTTCTTGCGTTGGACACCATGCAGACTGTTCTTTTAAAACATGTTTTCAAATTGAGCGCAGCCGATTAGGCTATCTGAGACGCTGATTCACTCCTCGGTTTGGGTTTCGATCAATACGGCGCTATAAGAAGATGCCAAATGTTCAAATGTTCCCGCTGTGTTCGGATTTATCACTTTTCCTTCGATTTTAATGCAGTTTCCCCCCGTTTGGCCCCCTCAGTTTCTACCTCTGCTGGTGGCGAGCTGAAAACCACAAGGCTCGTGTGTTCCTGCGTGCGCGACAGTAGTTCGTTTTTTGGTAATAGTCCCCTGCTGTCGTCCTGCTTCGTATGATGTATGAGAGTGTGGACGTTGTGGGACTGAATCCCAGCCCGAACCCGTTTTTAATGATGGATTACTACAACCAGAGCAGAGGATGCTTGATCCCAGAGAAAGGACTGGTGCCGGGAGCGCCCCATCCCTACAGCACGTCCATCAGAAACCAGCACTGGAACGGCTCCAATCACTGTAGGTGCCTTTTCCTGCCTCCTCAACTTCATTTCACTAATTGGGGAAGTTAAAGCCTCAGTGTTCGTGTGTGTGTGTGTGTGTGTGCACACATTTAAAGCCTATATAAACGGCGTTTTCCATTTTGTTATTTTAGATCACATGACAGTTGGGACTCTAATTTTATTATGAGGCTTTTATTCCCGTGTTTACCACCCTGTTTTATCGCAATTATTTAAACCCTATAATATGTGCCAAGCAGCGTTCCATGTTATCGCCATTGCTGAGCTTCATAACTGCATTATATATACTTGACCCACTTTCGGCTCTCTCTCCTGCCTCAGTATGCGCCCAGGCTGGGTTATTTATTATTATTATTATTATTATTATTATTTTGGATCGCTTTGATCCAGGCCACGTTATCCAAAGCTTTTGCGTTCCTGAAATATGCACTTGATACAAACAAGGTTTTGCAAGCCATGCCAGCGTTAATCAGATCAAACTTTCCTGCCAGTGTTATCCCTCCGTTCCTCTGGTAATCTGGAGAGCTGCACCCACAGGCCACAGTTCCTGAGCAGCAAGGCCTTAACTGGTCAGTCCTGTCTATTCCATGTCCCAATCAGGCCTTGCGCTAATTAAATGTATTTTAAACCAGTGATTTATATTTAGTAGGTAGGCTGGAGACACAGTTACAACACTGTGTGCCCTAAGAATCGAATTCTACAGTTTAATGTTTAAATCACATATTTATCATAACAGTTTATGTCAAAAGACATATATCAAATATTAGAATAAATATTTAAATTCTAATAAATACAACCAGAAATTAATATATGTAGGCTCATGTGCCAAGGAGTGAGGATGACAGGCTTTCTGTCATGTCTAAAAATAGCATGTCAGTGTCTGATGGTGCTTCTAAAATCTCAGTAAGACTTAGTTTGGATAGGTGATTGTGTTCGGTGTAGGTGTTTTTCTTGGGTTAAATAACCACCGCCAGTCATGGGAGATTTCAGTTTATTGACACGGTATCTGCTGCAGTAAGAGAGAGTTTTATTGCAACAACAAAGTATCACAGAGGCCCTTCCCATTCTTTACCTCAAAGGAGCTGCAGTGCACAAAGCTCAACCAGGCCTTTATAGATGAGATAGCTCTGTTGTCTTTCACAGCTGAAGGAGTGTAAAAGGCAGGAATCTCCACAGGCTCTTAAGGGCCAATTTCCTCCTCGTCTCAAGACTATAGAAACACACGACAAAGGGAAATTTAAACAGGAATTTCTGATGTTTGGCAGCAACAACAAAAGCACTCAAAATGGTTATGTTTGCGCTGTAGTCTATCTCCCTCTCCCTCTTTTTCACTGCTTGTTTTTCCAAGTCAGATGAGATCAAAAATTCCTCTTGACTAAAAGGACAAGTCGCATACATATTTCAAAGCAAATATCAAGCGAGCTTGTTAGTATTTATCGAACCGACCCACTAAACAGCTCTTGTGGCAGCATTGATTCAAACCATGTGAGCTCGTATGAGGGAGACTGTGGGGGTTTGGCCCAGGAAAAGACCTCTGATCCCTTACTCGACTTCACATTGTGTTGCTTAACGGAGAAGTTGCAGGGGGAGTGTGTGCATGCGCGTGGGAGGGGGGTAGCAAAGCTGCTCTTTGCCTTGCTGCTTGAATGTAATAAAAAATTTAGTGCACAACCAGGGAGCTGTGGCGGGGGGGGGGGCTAGAGTAGAGAGGCACAACATCCGTTAGTGTCATCACGTGGCTTGGAGGCTTATTGGATCATAGGGGTAGAAAACAAAACAGAGCAAGATTTCACCTCCAGTTCTTAAGCAGGAATCCAAACCAGTCAGGCTCAAAAGCACGAGACAATCCCAAAAACATCTGCTGGCTTCATCTTTTTCTGTACTTTTTTAAAATACAAACTTCACAGACAGTAGTCCCATGGTATGTGATCCTCTGCACGTGGGTTTAGAAACAGATTGCTGGTGGAGCTAAACATTTTTTTTACCCCCTCAGTGCTTTTCCTTTTTGGTCCTCTTGTTTTTTCAACCTCTCCACATTGGATCTAACTATTCATTATAGGCTTTACAGACGAGCTCTCTGGCTCTAAGAGTGCACTCAGTGACATCTTCGAAGTAAATGGCCTCCTGGAACCATTAAGTTGCTGGGCACAAGTCCAGATCATATGGATGCTTCATCCCTGATGTTATTGTTCTTTAAAGATGCTGCCACTTTAGTTATTTGACTGTTTCCATCCAGCTGCTGTCAGCGCAGGTTTGCCCAGTCACAGGCAGTGTCTGCAAGCCGCTTATAATCTGGTTATATTCAGAGCAGCAATGCTGAATCTTTATGGTGAAAAGGCTCTGGTCATGCAGATTAAATGCACTTGATTTTTCACAGAGTGCCTGTCAGAATCCTTATAGCAATTATGGGCTCATGCATGAAAGAATGTGCATGGCCTTGTTCACATGACTGTCACACACACAAAAATGGGGGTATGAAGGGAAGAGGGATTGCGTGAGGTGGGCTCAAATGCTCACCAGTCCATAGGATTCTTGCCCTTTGTTTTTTGTTTTTCTCAGGCTGTCCACGTACAAAAGAAAGTGGTCACCGGGGATTTGTATCGAGAGTAGACGAGGCAGAGAGAAGGTAGCTAGGTTGTCTTCTGCAGGCAGGGCCTGCCAAGTGGGCTATTGGACACGAACGCTGTTTGTCTGAGGGGTAAGTGACTGGTAGCTTAATCTGACTCATGTGGTATTTAAGTGCGGAAGTACTTTTGCCTAGCAGGAGACGAGGTCCAAGAAAAAACAGATGGTGTTTTATTGTTTTTCGGTGCAACGGACTGTAAGTGCAGGAGCAATTTTGGGCAATGATGAAGGGGGAGGTTGGAGTGGATTTATTTTTTTTTTTTTAAGCGAAAAAAAGCAAGAAAGTTTGAGCTTTGCTGGTGAAGTGCAAACCCATGTGGTTTCTCTTTTGGCTTTCTGAGAGGCTGCAGCATCAGACAGCGCTGCAAGAGCGTCCCTAATTGTTTGTGCAGTTAGGCAGCGACATGGAAAACTGTGGGTGATGTGTTTGGACTTAGTGTAGGCCAGCAGATTGGTGTTGGCCTTGCGAAAGAACTGCAAATATCACGTCCACCCCCCTTTATTTATACATGCAGATTTTATTTGGCAAGTGTGTGCTGAGATTTGGGAAAAATACAAACAACAGAGCATAAACAGAGAGAGGCTCGTCCTGTCCCCAAACAGAATTGGCCAGAAGTACTGTCGGTTTCTGACATTGAACTCCCTTCAATGTCGTAAACAGCTGGAGAAAAGGTCATCTATGAAGGCAGAACATAAAGTACCAAATTTATCAATCCACTCAGGATTTCTTGGCAAAGCTGCTTACAACTTGAGTAAAATTACAGCTTGTGACTTTGTTGACATAAAGCAGTAATGCAAAGCACAGGCCTTAATATTCCTGAACTGCAGTGTTTTGCCCTTAATGTCAAGTCCCTGAGCCTTATAATATTTTCTGCATGCTTTTTAATGTACATGTTCATGCTTTCATGGACAGGCTGATGAGAGGATGGGCCTCTCCTCCTCAGGCTTTGTTGATCCCAACTTGATGGAACTGGCAGGATGGATGGACAGCATTGAGGCAAGGTCCCCTGTTCTTCCAGGGCAGGGAAGCGTCAGGCAGGCTCTTTATTGCGCCACGTCTGCCTTACCCCTTTCAGCCAATGGCGACAGTGATTTAGTAGCCTGAACGCCACGGAGAGTGAGAGTGAGAGAGAGAGAGAGAGAGCGCGCACGCCTGTGTGTGTGTGGGTGAGAGAGAGAGATCAGTATGTCCACAGAAACACGCCTGCTTTCACCTTCAGGTGAACATCAATAACACATTTTGTCATCAAGGTATGTTTGTAATGGCAAAGGGGTGAAGGGAGTTCAACACTGCTGCCACCGCTCTCCTGGGAAAGGCCGCAGGGCAGCATTTCACAACCTGCCATCACTCGCTCCCAAAACGCCACCTTGCCACCAACCTTCAGAGCTGTTGCTGCCCTTTTTAATGCGATTCATCGTTTACGAAATAGAGATGCCCTCAGAGTGGGATGTTCACCATGCCACAAGGTTAACCGGAGCATTGGAGGCACATGTATTTGTTTGATAGTGCCCGTTGCTTCAGTCATTTTTTTAAAGTGTAATGATTGGGTGTGGTCCGTCACCTTGAACATCGGCAGAGCAACTGGCTTTTGGACAGACAAACAATGCTATAGCTGACTGGCAACTTTTATTTTCTCCTGGGGTTGGCATATTGCAGTGTTATTCTGTATTGAGTGTGTCAGAAATTCAGCTTATTTTTGTCGGTGCAGTTTTTTTGTGAACACACGCTCAGACCCACCAGTGGGCCCCAGCATGTTTGTAGAGCGAATTAGCCGGAGGCATCAGTCAGAGTGTACTGTACACCAGTTTGGTTTGATGCTAAATCCCCAAACAAGGGTTGGTGTACACTGCAAAGCCCCCTTTGATGAGCAAAGCAGGGCAGACAAAAGATCCAGGCAGTGTCATTGATTCATAAGGGCTTAAAGAAGACAGCTGATTGCAGACATTGTGACATAGAGCTGTAATCTCACTATCATTAATTACAGTCTCCCCTGTGTCTGTCCTGCTACACACACACACACACACACACACACACACACACACACACACACACACACACACACACACACACACGGGTGGGACTGAGATCGAAACAGTTCAGGTTAAAGGGGGGTTCTACCCTCTAAAATATTCATAGCTTCTTCATTTAAATCAATTCGGCTCTACGGGGGCAGTCAAGCGTCAACTGTCAGAAATTGAGCTGGGCCTGTTGTAATCACTTCTTTACTTATCTCTACAGATGGCTTGTTCGCAATGGGCTCTGCATGGCTAGCTCACCAGCACACTCTCTCTCTCCCCTTCCCATCTCTCCGCCCTATCTCCATGTTTCATCCCCACCCTCTCATAATGGAACACATATAAATTCATCCGGGTATTGAACCAGAGACATTCATCACCCCAGAATTCATCTGCAAGGCATTTTCATTCCCAAAGTGACTCCTTTCTCTCTCCCACTTTATCTCTCTCGCCCTCTCTGTTTCCCATCTCCATGGTTGCATTCTCTGCATGGCAAGCCTGAGCTGGGCAGTCAGTGTCACGATTAATCTTTAATGCTCGCCTGCCCTAATTTTTCCTCATATTTTACAAGATTTCCTGCCCTCCAACCCCCCTTTTGCCAGCATCCGCTATATATAGAGTGATTACATGGAATGTTGCCTTGTTTCATCAGTTGCGGAGGACCACTGCCTGCCTCTGCCTCTCCTGTACAGTCTGCCACACTCTCTCTCAGGCCACTAGCTCTAGGCCACAGCACAGGACTGCTGCTTCCACCAACGCACTCATCCCCAGGCTCCCTTTGGGGATCTGTGTTAACATCACATGGATGACAACTCTGTACACCTCAAGTAGTTCACACACACATACACACACACCGCAATGGAATGCCCTCCTATTTAGAGAAGGGGACAGCCGAGAAAATAGGGTAGAGGTTAGTTAGCTAAAAATACAAGAGCCTGGCAGTTCTCCTGCTGTCTGGGCAAAAAATAGCACCGTGTTGCTGCCGTCTCAGTCAGCATTGTTAACTAAGGAGCAAGAAAGAACGCTCTGCCCCAGCTCATGTTTGTGTTTCGTGCAAGAAAGAAGAGGGTGCTCTGAATCACTCAAACTTACCCTTATTTATTTGTGCACACAAAAACAAGTCCCCTCGGCTACAACTGTGCTTTCAACAAGTTAGCAAGCCAGCACCTAAGATAGAAGAGATGTGTGAGTGTTTCAGATGATCTCATTGCGGTTAATAACTGGAGTCCTTATTTGCCTGGCTTTCATAATACCCGGTGTTGGTGTCTTTAACAGGGCAACTTTGGAGGAAGACAAGCCCTTTCTGTATGTCTTGATTTATGGAAGTAACTTTAGATATCTATATTGTGTATCTTCTCCTCTGTGGTTCTCTGTCATGTCATCCTGGCCCAGCCCAGCTCAACCTGGCTCAATCTGGTCTCACTTAGTGACAGAGGAGCTAGGTCTGTCTGGACGCCACTCTTTTTTCTTTCCCACAGCCACTCTGAATCACTTCATATTCATTACGTGTCTGGCTGGAGCCCGGCCTCTGACATTTGACTCTTAAAGGCCCACCTGGGACTGGGATGAAATAGACTGCCAACAGTGCGGCGGAGGTGGGAAGGAAGAGTGTAGTGCTGGATAGTGATGGATAGGACAGCATGTTCGACTGAAGGAGGCAGGCTCGGGTTACAGGCCGCTTGTTCCCTGTAACCCTGTTTGTGATATTAGCATTGTGTGAACTGAGAGATGCCCTGTAGCTGAGCAGCTCCAAACACGTGTAGGTTAAGAGAGGTGAATGAGAAGAGAATGAAACAACTGGATCCTGTTTGTTATGAATAGAGCCACTGTGTGTTTAAAGGGAGGCACTGTGATATCAAGCAGCCCCTTCATTTCAGAGTCGTATTGTCTAACCTTTGATGCGACCTTTAGTGTCTTATCTGGGCCATTGTTAGTGAGAGAGATAGTTGCTTGGTAGATATCACAATAATGAAGTGGTCATGTCAGATGCTGAGGAGCATTCATTGTTCTGTGAAAAACAAATATGTCACAACCCTCTTTGCTGCTAGTTAATTTGCCAAGAGCCCCGGTAGGGTTCAGTTGGTGGCCTACTGGTGTTCGTCTCTGAATGTTTCATACCCAGAGACAATGCACTGGGAAAGAAACTGAGATAAAGCCCTCAGGATGATATGGGCCCTCCTCTCTTGGTGAAACTAGACACATAAATGTCTTTGTCTATTCCTCATTCCATGTCATCTTTTTTCAAAAGCCCTGCCGGCCCAGATGTTCCTTCAGATTGGGGAAGGGGGTGGGCTGATAGGGAAATATGCAGCCATGCAGCACTTAGAGTGGAGAGGGCACATTCTGTTATTCCACGGGATTTTTAACAGTAACCTGAGGAAAGCTTTTTATAGTAGGGTAAAAAGACGAAGGGAGGGTAGGAAAGAGAATGAAGTGAAGCATTTGTTCATCAGTTCTGCTCAAGAATATGATAGAGATATTATTTATTTAGTTACTATTTCACAGTTGTGCTTTTGCTTTGTTTTGACCAAAGTCTACTGCCTTAATGCTTTACTATTTGCACGCATACACACCTTTTGTTTGGTGCTCCAAATGATAGCACTGTGATCAAAGAGGAAGCCTCCTCTGTGCCTTGTGGAGATAAAATCATAAGTATAGGAGCCCTTTGACAGCAAGGCTTTCCCCATCTCTCCATTTCTGCTCCAGCTGATTAATGGAAAAGGTGACAACAGTTGGAACCAGAGTTGTCAAGTCGCACAGTGTGGCTCCCTGTAGTAACTGGTGGCCAACCTCGTTGCTTGTAGTGGTGCTGTTCTGTGCCACCCCTACGGCGTGACACCCTGCTTTGCCCTCACACCATACGTGGGAAACCTTTGCACAGCACTGCTGCCACTGTGGCGGTTCCACAATAGAGCTGGATTATTGTGTCTGGGCTGTCAGCACCTCTCAGCTGAAAGAAAATGAGACAGAGAGAGAGATCCCAGGCACTGGGAGAGGAAGGGGGCCTCTGGGAGAGCTGGCATTTTCAAACAATAATCTCCGTGGAGCCTTTCAGGGGGTTTAATGTCATTTTTGGCCTCTGGATTTTTGCCCTTTTCTCCTTTGAACAAAAATCAGTGGAGAGCGAATAGGGAGGAAAAGAACGAGGAAATAAGTGAAGGGAGACAACAGACAGAGAGAGGGAGAGGCTTGGCTGGGTGACTGATTATTATTAGTGTTCTAGTGCGACTGATGGAGCCTTGGCCTGCATCCAGTGGCTGCCAACAGGCCAGTGTTGGCAAATTGAGTCTGGTACAGAATGACCTATATCCCCGTCCTATTTAGTACATTACAGCATTTTTTCTTTGTCTTGCCCATCTCTTTATCCGTTCCTCACTCCTTTCATTTCTTTATTTTGTATCAAGTGTCATGATGAGATACAAGCCCGATATATTTTCACTAGTATACCCTTTAATGTGTGTGGCCCAGTTGCCTTGGCAAAACCTGTTTCCACTGTCCAGCCTCATCATGTTTTTAGCTTTAGCCTTTTCAGATATTGACATGTTAAACAGTGAGGACAGATAGATGGCAGTTTAAGCTGACCAGAGCTTTTTACTTAGTACCTTGCGTGCAATCTGCATGGCTGCCCAAATTTGTTCTTGCTGGCTAGAGGCGGTGTGAATTATGGATAGGATGTAATGCAGCGATTAGATTCACACACATGTCCCTCTGCTGCAGTGGTGACCAGCTAGGTTCCCTTCTGCACTGAAAGAGGGTTTCCCTGGCTGCACATGAAAGTCTTGCCCATAGTGCTACTCACTCACCTGGCTACCAGCCTCATCTTCCCCACACTGCTCACCTCTAATCAACCTCCATAGCTACATACAACCTGAAGCTAGCAAGAGAAGAAATCCGCTCTCGCACATACTGTTGCTAAAGCTGTAATCCCCAACACCAGGTAAAGAGATGCATGGGAATCTTGGTCAGATGACTTTAAAGAGGGAGGAACTATGGCAAGGTTGAACCCCCCCCCCTCGTAAAGCCTGCTGGGATGCTCCTTGGGCTTCAGAGACCCAACCCCACCTGCCCTTACTGCTCAGCGGGAAGTTCCATCACTAGCTTCCCCTGAGCTGGCCTACTTGGGACTGTTTGATCTCATTGTGGAAGCAAGCGAGCTTGCCCGCTGCCTGGCAGGCAGAGAGCTCCTTGATGCCGAGGGTTGGGGAGGTGGAGCAGGCTTCAGTGGAGAGGCTTAATAACTGTATTAACATCGGTGGCTCCCCCAGGACCCACGCCTACACAGCAGAGGGAGGAGGGTCGGTAGCACTGTGAAGCTGCCTTCTTGCACATTTAATGCTCTGCCTTAATTTTCTCTCTTCTCCTGCTCTCTTTTTAGCTCAGTTTTTCAATTTGGTATGATTTCTAAATCAAGATATATTAGAGCAACGAAATAAATGATATATCTTTCTCTGTCTTCATGATGCTCAAACGTTTTTTTTCCACACATTTCTCAATTTCCCACTATGCTGCGTGACAGTTTCTCTCTTTTTATCAGTTTATGTTCTCATAATCCCTGTGGCAGCCCACTTCCTGGAACTCTCCATCTCCTCATTTTGTCTCCGTATCTGTGTTTTCTCTAATTGTTCGCCCACTTTCTTACATCTGGCTTTTTATTTATTCATTACAGATTGACATTAGTATTGTTGTTCCATCCCAACTTCCCTCCCATCACAATAAACAAGTTGGCTTACAGATGTGTAATATTACAATCAACTTTAAATTGAAAGTACTATACTCTTGCTTCACCTGTGTGTGTTGCTATTCATGACAGCTCCCCTTATCCCTTGAATTATACATCGGAAACTGTTGAATAATTGATAGGCCCCACTTAGCTTAATGGACAGAGTTAACGGGGAGAGGCGTGCGTTCCTACTTGCTGTGGAACTGGGTTGCAATAAATGGCACCCAGTCACCCCCAGGGTCATGATGAGGCCCGGGCCACAAGGCAGAGAGACGTAGCAGTCGACAAAGGCCAGCCGGGGTTAACTGGACCCCAGAGGGAAAGGGGACAGGAGGGAGAAGTGGGAGCATTAACATCAGGCTCACCTGAGGGCTCAGCTCAGGTTACTTGCACTCATTGTTTTTGGCAGGCCTGCTTACTAGTGTGTGCATAGGCAGCAGGCATGATCCTGTGCGTTTATGCAAACATACATCTTTTTACACTAGTATTTTTCACACACACATGCACTCACAGGAGGCATGCTTAACTCTTACACATGGACACAGAATATTTTTATTCAGGTGTTCCTAAATAATAAATAATGATCTGCTCTAGCAGTTCAGTCTTTGAAGAACATAGAATTATAGACTTTTACATTTGCAAACCAAAAAAATGTAGTGATAAATGACAACCATGACAAAATCAATAAGCCAGCAATGTTTTTAGCTCTGCCAGTATTTCTCTACAGGCTGCTGTTTCTTTGAACAAGTCGACCAATAAAACAGTTGGCTAAAAAATGTTGTATCCTTTAGAATAAATACATTTTTGGTATTATGTTCTATGCGAAAGACCTCATTTTTTTTTTAGACTGATGCTGTAGGAAGAGATCATCATTGTCTCACTAAAACCAGTCCACTGACTGGTGGGCAGCCATATCACAGGAAATTGTGTGTGTGTGTGTGTGTGTGTGTGTGTCATGATCAAATGGCTCCCCCCAGGCTACAATGAAAGGTCAGGGATCCATGCAGGAAATTTGTGTCTGTGGAGGCACAGACTTCACACACAGAGAGAAGGGGAAAAGCACAAACCATACTCGAGGAAGCTAAACATGTCCTTCATTAAATTCTAGTAACATCCCACTGCGCTCCCTTGATGACTCTGCCTGCTCTCATCAGCCATTTTTCCTAAGCACAGAGCTAACTTAACCTCCCGGTGCTATCGACAAGCTCCTCACTTTTTATTTTTTATTTGTTGCATTAGCGCTGACACTAAAGACAAATGAGTCTGCCTCTCCCCGCCCACCCGTTCTCCCCTCTCTCTGCCCAAATCTTCCACTAAGCAGCCCCCTGACACTACACATCAGACAGCTGAATCAAATGTGTGTCATCAGTCATCATTAGCGGACATGAGCAGGAGAGCAGTGGCTGGCCGTGTTTATAAAGATACCACTGTGATCTTTGGTGGATTTAGCCGCCTTACTTTATGCAGAGGTCATTGGTCAGGTGTGTAGCGAAGTTGGTCAGTGTTGCAATTTCAGCCTATGAATCTGTAGAATAACATCTATACTGTTTGTGTGTGTGTATGAACGATGGCCAGTCAGAGTGGCTGTTTTGTCTCCTAAATGTGCAACTAGCTTGTTTACCTCCACGTCTGGCTAATCTACTGTAAATATGTCAGCTGTCTCGTAGGGGTCTTAAGGCCATTTAAACCCCTGTTCTGACCTAGTAACCCCCTTGGGTCCCAGCGTCATTGAGCTCTTTTACAGACTAGTGACAGGGTAATGGCTCGCTTGCTTCATCTTCTTGTCCACACCCCTGCAAATACCTCCACTTACATCCACAATAATATGCCTTCAACTCAAAACTTGACATTGGTTCTTTTAGCTAATTTATGAAGGGAACTGTTGTCATTATGTGTTTCATGTACAGTAGAGGAATGCACGTTAGCCTGCTGAGGCTTGAAGGCAGATGTAAATTACAAGCTAGTTTTAACTATTAGCTCTAACTCATGTTGACGAGTACATAAAGTGACAAACCTAAATGGGTGATTTCAAGAGAAACGGCCTGGTAAGATGGCACATTATTTAGCATCGTTTTGCGCACACACACACACACACACACACACACACACACACACACACACACACACACACACACACACACACACACACACACACTCACACTCATTCATCGAGTCACGCACACGCTGCACTCACAACCTCTCCCCCACTTCCACAGTCATGCTTCTGCTCTGAAGTTGAGAAGATCAAACCCTCGTAATCTATTCCCCTGTGATTGACTATTGTGTTGTCCACAGAGAGGGAAAGAGGGAGAGGGGAAAGGGAGAACATGAGTTGAGAGAAGCAGTTTGACATGACAAAGCCTGTCCCTGGTGATCCTCTCTTTCCCAGATCCTCATGAGCCTCTTCTCTTTCTCCCTTCTCTCTTGATCCCTTGTTCTTTCCACCTCCTCCTGGCTCCAAGTCCACTTCACCCCTCTAATGCAAATAGCCCTTTGCTCCCTCCATATTTATGACCTGCTTCCTCCACTGTTAAATATGCGCTTAAGAACGGAGGGCCTTGAATGCTGCCAGTCACATTGGATTAGTGAGTATCAATGGGCAGATAACCTCTCTGTTATAGTGAGTGAAGAGCAAACACTCTAGCACAAGCAGTCATGAAGGTTTTTTGGCCTTCAAACACTGTGTGGTACTCGGCTCAATAAAGATGGATAGGGTCTGGTTAATGTGTATGGATGTAATTTCAGTGCAGGCGGACAGAATGGTGGTGTATGAAATGCATTTTCCAGTATTTCTTCACCTGTGATTGTTTTTAAATGCTGAGGGCAGAAATGTGTTCATGATCTCCTCACACATTTAAATAATATGCCCCAAATCTTTCAACTACAATGTTCTTACAAGACATAATTTGCACTCACAACTTTTCTTCTTTGACCATTTTTGTATTTTTACCTGCAGTTCTCTTTTCATGATTCTTTTAAGGTCACAGGAATATTTTCGGGCCTCTGACCCTTGGACTGCTTATTACTGGTTGCTTGTAATGTCATTGACCTTGGATTTTACAGGAATAGAGGGAATTGAAGTTTATTTGACTGTTGCGCTCAATCTAAGTGGCTGTGAAAAAAGAGCATCAGTCAGATGACTAAAATGTAAACCTTTTAAAGGCTTTTGTTAGACCACACAGTGAGTTTCTGGATTGGGTAGGCCTGGTTTTAGTATTGCTTTGGCACCCTCCTGGCTCCTAGTATGCATGAGTGCAGTTTGTTATCACAGAAAGAAAAAGCACGCACACAGTCATCCACTCCCGCACAATTCTATAATTAACCAATGCAGGCACTCTGTAAAAGAGAGGCTTAATGTTTCATGAAACCATTTTCACAGTCAGAGCGGTAACATTAAAGATCAGTTTGTAAAAGGCTGTGGTTTCGCTCTTGTGTGTTCCTGTTATGATCCAATGCTGACCTTGATCTTGAATTATGTGTCCAAAGGTATCGCAGCTGTAAGTCACTCCAGGGAGGGTGTATTGATTCACTTTGAGAGAGTTGACAAAGGGAGTTTACACTGGTTACACCTTTTCCCTTTCTCACGGTGGAGAGTGTCTAGAAGCAAACATGCCAGCTTGCACAGCTTTTATTTGGTGCCTGCTTTTGAAATGTTTGTCTTGCATGCCACAGACCTCCCGCAGTCCTGTCGCCTCAGCTCAGCTCCTCTTTCTCCTCATATGCTATCTCCTCCTCTATATTTATGAGCCCCTTTGTCTCTTAATGTGGGTCAGTGATGTTGCTCAGCTGTTGTATGCGTGTGATCAGCTCGTAAACATAAATTCATGTTCAATGGCAGACCCACTGTGGGCAAACACTGCCTGTATTCGTCATGTGGATTAGCCACGGAAAAGGCTTGCAAATCATAAGTCTGCTTCTCCCATTGAGTTAAACTCCCTGTCTTGAACTCATTGCAGTGATTAGGCTTTGGGGTTGCCCCTAATGTATACATACAGGAGGACACTTGAAACATTTATCTCTGCACAAAAAAGCCTATATCCATTGACACCATGGCATGTCAGACCATCTTAATACACCTGCCATGTACCAAATGTATGTTCAGAATCCTTACTGAATCCTGCACACACACACACACACACACACACACTTTCACATTCTCACACACACTCTTACATGGGATATCAGGTTTTAGAGTGTTCATGCCCACACCCTACTATGACATGTGTTACAGGCTGCTGAAACACACCACTGTGCCTGTCCACATCCTGGCATCCTCTGGCCAGCACGGGCTGCCTTTTGCTCCCTCGTGCCCACCACCATGTCCCACACCATCAGGTCATGCCAAATATCTCCAGTCACCCCGGGGCAAGTGCCAGCTCACATAGTCCCAATGTCAGTCAGCAGGCAAAGACAGCTGCTGGGTAGAGTTACACTGCATTACTCAGGGCTGCAATGGTGCGTTGTTGCCAGGGAACTTGTGGTTCTCTCTGGCAAGATAGCTGTCTTTGGCTGCTTTTTCTGTTTTTTTATTTTTATTTTTTTTGTACAATTATATCCATAAACATTGAAGTGCTCGTAAGATTTATGAAATTTATTTGTGGTTTAGATGTCCTGTGCATTCTGTATTTGTTATAAGGCTCCTAATTAACTATACCGAAGGCTAGCATGTGGCTGCAGCAGCACAGAGCAGCTACTATGGTTAACATGAAGCTGCTGTTCCAAGTCTAGCCCCTGTAGACCTCAACCTTTGCCATCTGCTCAATCCCTTGCTGCCCCTCCCCCGCGCTCTAGTTTGTCCACACGTGTTCTCAGTTCCGTCTCCATTTGCCTGGGCAGCAGTGATAGGAAAACCTGGTGTGTTGTTATTTCAGAGGCCTGGCAGCATGGAGAGGGAAGTTATCTTGGGCCTCTGGAGAAGGGCTTGGGAACATGGTGGGGGCCGCTGGGCTGATAAAAACCAGACCTGGCCTAGACAAGAACATGCTGACGTTCACACGCACAGGCTCTCGTGCACATAGATACAGTACATATCACGCAACATGCACTCAAATATGCAAACAGGCAGATGCACTCATTTGCACAAGCATGCACAAACACAACCTGGTGTTTTCCCCACTTCTGGCCCACCATTTCCTGGTTTTGAGGAGAGATTGTCATAACAGGCAAGAAACACTCCTTACTCTGCACCGCCTTGCCCTTCGGCCTCTGCTCGGACCCTCATCTATCACTCACGTATGTGTGTGTGTTTTTCTTGCTGTAACACTCTAGATGAGGGAGTTACTTGGCCCCAATTTTGGAGCACTACCCATCAAAATTTGGTCTTGGAGCCAGTGTAGCCTTCAAACATACTGCGCAGTCCTTCAAAAACTCAAGCTGTCACATCAATTTCTGCTATCTCTGCAAAATTTTAATATCTGCAATGGTAACAAAACAGCAGGCTGTCATTTCTCTGAAATATAGACCACAACATAGTCTCCTAAGTCGAAGTGATGTGTCGTTTGCCGCAGAAAATTATATTAGAATCGGATTAAACTCTCAGTTTGATCCATGTCCTTCCTTCCTTTACACTAAGAGCATCATGGTGTCAAATTTATGAATTAAAATGTATATCATGACACTGTATATATCATGCCAGACTGGTATTGCGCAACACTGCAAGTATGTTTCCATCATTTTGCTTGGAAAGCTTGGAGACTTATTATTAGTGACAGCACCCAGTATCTCCATGCATTCTCTCTCTTTCTCTCCCTCTGTCTCTTTCTACCATGAGAAGGCAGACTGTAAGCTAGACATGCAGCAGCTTAGGTGGAGCACAACCAGGCAGGGGAATCCTCAGTAATTCTCCTAACTCGCCCTCGCTGAAACACACACACACATTCATACAGTGCCATAACATACATGATATGAGTGGGAGTAGTGACAGGTGGACTACTAGCACAACACACTTCAGAATCAAAAACAATTTGTAAGGCAATAAAATACCGTAATTGATTTATTGTGATTTGTTTGCATCTTACATGGAAAATGAATCAGATATTGATATTCCCATGTGGATAGATTTTAAGGCCTTTTGCTGGCTGTGGTTGTAATGATGAACATCTCGATGCTTTAAAAGTGTAAATTAGACCATTTTACAAACAGCCCACAGAAGGATTCAAGAAGTGAAGGAGGATTTCCTGTGACTTGCTGCCTTGCATAGGATGTAAGTTGTAGAGAGCTATGGGAAGAGGAGAATGTCAGACTCAGTAAGTGGGACAGGTAGGAATAAAGGGGTGATGAAGGTGGAAAGTGGCAGGAGACGGGGGTGCAAAGGCTGGATTTAGTTACAGTGAATATGCGAGGCGTGAGGCTCGCTGTTTGCTCTCCTGCCCCATGTTAACCTCCACTGGCGCTACTTCCTCTGTGTGTGTGTGTGTGTGTTTTCACTTATGCCTGTCTGCCCTGCCGCTTGATTCCTCCCCCTCCCGTCCAATAACTGTTCACACTCTGTGTCTGAACACAAACACACCCCACTGTCGCTCTCCTTACAGCTGTCAGTCTGTGCGTGCCTGCTAGTGTGTGATTGCGTGCACACGCCCTCACCCCGGCTCAAATTCAGATGGTATGCGTGGCTTTGCTGTCAGTAATCATTGTGAAGGCAGCGAACGGAGCCCCATTCATTTTCAGCGGAAAGCTGTTATGACGCTTTGTTAGAGAATGGCAGGATTTCCCTGTAAGCAAGGAAATAGTCCCATTTCCCCCTTCAGTAATTGAAGAGTGCTGACAAAGCATTCCCCTTGTGTGTGTTTATCGTTTTCCCTGCTGCTTACCCACATTCCCGACATGGAGACTAGAAATAACGTCTGAATATTTAGCAAAAGTCAAGCACCATGCATGAGTGATGCCCTTCTCTGCTCACTTGTTGGTCTGTTTCACTGCACTTAAAAGCTCTTAAGTTGCTGCCAGTCGTTTTTATGGACATGCATGATACATTGGCCTGCAACTCTCAGAGTTTTGCAAGGCGGTCTCTATCCCCAGGCTGTTCCATCGGCCATCCCACTTCATTATTTTAAGCAGACTTCAAAGCAAGCCTTAATGCAACAGCCTGTGGCATGGTGGTCTGTCTGGTGTATCTTCTCCTGCACACTCACTGCATGGAAAGACAAATGGACCTCTATATGTTCTCCCATGTAACTTACAAATGGTGAGTGTGTGTGTGTATGTGTGCATGTGTGTGTCCAAATAACCTAATAGAAGCCAGGGGAACACAATGGTCCATGTTAGAGTAGAATTCAACAAAGTGGAAGACCCTGTCAAAGGCCTCCCTCTCCTCCTTCCCCTCTGCCTTCATTTTCTCCAGTTCTTTTTACCACAATCCAGCCAGCCAGCCAACCAGCCAGCCTGCTAATGTAGTTAGCTTCCCCGTAATGATGGTGAAATCTCATTAATATGCTTCACAGCTGGGCCCAGTAACCAGTGGGGATGAAAGTAATCAAATCTCAGAGGACTAACCTAGAGCTGAACCTCAAGAACTGCTCAGCAGCACTGGGCCGAGACAGCCCAGAGTCTGGAGGCTTGATAATAGCCGGTGGGTGGGTGTGTGTGTGTGTGTGTGTGTGTCTCTTGGTCTGTGGTCTCTTGGTCTTGATGCCTTTGAAGTGCTGATGTTAGCCAGGCTATCTTATGTCAGTATTACAGCTCAGGCCAGTTCATCATGAGAATAGATTTCATTTCAGTCTTGTGCATATTTGTCCATTTAAGTCTAGGCATGCGGTGATTGCTTACAGAGGATGTGGCTGCGAGGGTGCGGCTTCTCTCTAAGTGCACTTGTGGCTCATGATTTATGCAAAGTGAATCTGAAGAGCAGCATTACAGACCACTCACACTTTGAACTTAATTAAATCACCGGTGCTTTGGCTCTTAGTTTGAGAACACCATGCTACATTAAGCTATTAAGATATCTTGGGGCTGCACACACACACGTACATGCACACACACAGGGTGTTTATAATACTTGTCTGTGAATGTGAATATCAACAGAGTTGTAAATTAAATCTTGGATCTTTGACAACATTTTTTCATTCAGAATTGCTTTTATGAGATAAGTATGTTGTTAATTCATGGCAGAGAAATTCAGAGAAATACATACCTTACTTTACATGTGCCTTAGCAGAAAGGCTAGTTTTCAGCCATAGCCAGTGGTCAGATGTTAGACAGACACAACCTCCTTTAAATGGACTTCTGCAGTGCAATGTTAGGTTTGTTTTTGCTGGTTATACCTGATGGCCTGTGCTGTTTATTCCCACTTCTGGGACTGGTCTGACAACATGCCAGGCTGTAGTCTTGAATTCAGCCTTGTGTCTGGTTAACAACAATTGCAGTGACCATACGGTTCATATGGTTTGTGTTTCACCGCCTCACCAAAGTACAATAGATTCCTTATCAGTGACTCCTTACTGTTTTTCATTTAAACATTATTTTCAGGGTTGCGGGTTCCTGTATCCCCAAGCAAAGTGGGGTGTTATTGTCTATTCATTCTAGCCCTCTCTTGGCTAAAGGGATGATATTCTAGCTGTAGCTTGAGTATTAGTTACCGTGGTGACTTTGCAGGCTCTGGAGGGGCTCCGACCTGGAAACCTTGCCAGACACGCAAATTTCCAGTGTTAACATGTTGCAAGGATATCGAGGGAAGCTCTCCAGCGAGTGTGAGTCAGTTCTTCCAGTGTTTGTGCGTATGATTTCGTGGATCACACAATAGGCAGGCTTGTATGATGGTTCGTGTTGATCAGAGCTTGGATGCAGGCTGGTGTTGAATAATGCCTGGGTGAGGGCTGCTGAAGGGCTAAGTAGCTCTGTCCTCTCTGCTGAGCCTCTCTGCCTATCTGTCCACAGGCCTGCCATTGTTTTGCTCCATGCCTCAGCTTGACAAGGCTCCAGAAGCCAGCCATTGTATTTAATTACAGTCGCCAGCCCCCTCACAGACTCTTGTCCTTGTGTCCCAGATTTCCATGGGTGCTCTCATTAAGACTGTGTGTGTGTTTATATATGTGTGTATGTGTCTGACCGATGAGGCTTTTATAATGGCTCTAGGAAAGCCCTTAGCCTGTGTAAATGTAGGCATAGTTGCAATTTTTATGTTTATGTGTATGGGTGGGTGGCACATCTGTTTGTCTATGCGTTTCTAATGAAGGCAGCTTTAACGTGGATGAATAGCTCTGTGGTCACACTAATAATGCAGGGCTGTAATCAGTCCACATCAAGAGAGGCAGAAGAGCGCAGAAAACTGTGAATGTTTTTTTGCTAATGAGAAAATATGCCATGTTATGTAAGGGCCGCTCCACTTAAGTTTAATTTGTTTGACATGAGTGTGGTGACTGCATGGCCCAGTGGCATGGGCAAAGATGGCCCATAATGACACCAATAAAATGGCAAGCAATGGACAGACTCTCTCCCTGCCCACAATCTGTCCTCCTTCTCACACTCACCCTCCCAGCTGACTTTGTGACTGAATCCTTTTTCTCCTCAACCACAGTAAAAAATAAAAGTGACTTCTTACTATTTTATATATAACTCTTCTCGCTGGAAAATAGCATAATTCTTGATTAGGAGCATATGAGTTGTCCACACATTCTCTCAAATGTATCACTCTTTTCCTGTAATCTCCTCTGAAATGAATAGTTCCCACTTTTGCTTCACACAAGTTAGGAATTTTTCTAAATACTCACATTTGAAGTTTTTCAAGACTTTAAGTTAAATCTTGACAGGTGTGTGTGTCTAATGTAGATTAACCTAAATACTCGAGGGAGAAACATAAGTAAAGTAGCTTTCACTCCCCGTGTGTACCATTTTTATCACTTCATCTGTTTTGTATTTCTGTCTTTGTTTATGGCTCAAACACATTATAATTTTGTCTCTCCTACGTCTTTGCCTTTTTGTGCCTCCCTGCTTTCCTCCCTGCCATCTCCAACCTACGTCATGTTTGGTTTTTCCCCCAATTACAAATAAATGTTCTAAGTCTTTACAAAAGAATCTCTGTTCAATAAAGAAAAAAGCCTTCTGAAGTAAATAATAAGTGTGTCTCACTCCAGTTGCTTGTCACTGTCTCCTTTTTCTCTTTTGAAAATATTTACACCAAGAGCTTAAAAGGTCGTTGCTGGTGTGAAAGTGACATATGACATCTGGGCCTCATAAATGAAATGTCTTAATATCCCGGGCCTGATTGGGTGTCACTGTTAGGTGTTGCAATGTGAGCTTTATTGCTGTTTAGCTTAACTGTCCCCAGTCAGTCATATGCTGTGTCACATAACATGCAAGCTTTGGAGAGGCTAGATTTTGGTGTACGGTGCTTGTGTCTGTTATTTTTTCCAGGAAGCCTTGGACATATCTGGGCATCAGGTTGGTGTATTTAGGTTGTTCTGAATGTAATCTTCATCTACTGCATGTGCATGGAGATTGGCAAGCTGAGACACACTGTGTGTGTGTGTGTGTGTGTGTGTGTGTGTGTGTGAGAGAGAGTTCTCTCTCAAATAGGGAGGAAAAATTTCATCCTTGCTTTATATTGCCCAATATGCAGTGCAATTAGAGTTGTGTGTGTCAGGATCAAGTGCGAGCATAGTGTCTGCGGTGCCGTCATGTGGAGTGTGTTCCCAGCTGTACTACAGGCCTGCTGAACCAGCCCACTCTGTTAAATATAGATGGCTTATTTACACTCGAGCACTGAGCTGCAGGCAGCCCCTGAGCTGCTTGTCAATCTCCCAATCCCTCTTCTCTGTTGAGCTGATGATGCTGGGCAGAGCAACAGGGCTACAAAGATGCACACATGGATATAGTTTATCTGTATGGCTATGGATGGAACCAGAAGGATTTAGATCACTAATGTGTTAATTTTGTTTTGTAACTAGTCAGTTCTAGAATGGCCACCACCACTGGTGTCAAGTTTATCTTATTTTCTTAAATGAAAAAGGCATATAAAAATACTTAGACAGCCTAGTTAAGTTAAGTAGAAGACACATGCTAGCTCCATTTGCAAACAGGGATTATACACTTATTTAGTCAGCCATAGGTGCAGGGCTGTGGTGCACTCTGAATGGGTGTTTTTATATTTGATTAAAGAGCTGTGTTTTGTAACACACAGGATATGGAGGTCAAAATCCAATACATATTACATAAAGGCAACAGCAGGTTGATTTCATACAATACCTGACCACTTTGTTTACCATGTACAAGCACACAAAATATGGAAGCCTACAAAATGCTCACATGCTGTTTGGTTTCTCATATTAGTGTTTATTAGTTGAAGACAGCCTCTTTCTGTTTACTGGTATTTGCTGCTCTTGATTGGTACAGCGTATGCTTTATCCTTTAATATTTTCAAGCATTCATACTTAAAAAGACTGCACAATTTAAAAATAAATAAAAGCACAACTCCAGGCCTTTTATCAGAGGAGAAAGCCTGTCTATGAACCCTGCTAGCAAAGCAGCTTCTTGCTGTAACACACACACACACACAAGCCATCATTTCAGCAGTAAATAAGAATACGCTGCAGAGGCTGGTTTCGGTGGTGCTTTGATGATCTCTGTGTGTGTGTGTGTGTGTGTGTGTGTGTGTTTGTTCTTTGAAGATATTTTGTGGACTCTTTCCTGTGGTGGATCTGCAAATGCCAGATCAAGAAGTTGTCCTTGCACTTGCAGTTTTTGTTTTTCAAACACATTGTTAGAATTTGAGTAAGTTACCCTTCTGGTGATTTGTATTGGATGTTGTCAGCAGTGTATCGGTCCGGACTGGGTTGTTTAAGATCTGTGTGTGTGTGTGAGTGTACACATGAGATTTTTTGTTTATCCTGCTGATATCGATTAATGCTGCACATCTGTCAGCACTCCATCTGATAGTGTTCACTAACCCCTCTTGTTGCTCTCTCCTCTCCACAGCGATAGAGACCCAGAGTACCAGCTCAGAGGAGATAGTGCCAAGCCCGCCCTCACCTCCCCCGCCGCCCCGCGTCTACAAGCCCTGCTTTGTGTGCCAGGACAAGTCCTCAGGGTACCACTATGGTGTCAGCGCCTGTGAAGGCTGCAAGGTGAGACTCCCGGCCTTCCTCTGAATCTGCCAAGCAAGCAAGATGTTCATCAATCTTGTAACCTTCATGTGATTTACACTTGGAAACAAAAACACTCTCAGGTCTTCCCAGCCTAAGCTGAGATGATGAAAATGATAAGGCACGTCATTTTGAGTATTTCACATCCTTTTGGGTTTTTCAGTGTTTAATGCTGGAATTTAATGTTGGAAAGAAGTCAAAATTGACTACTTTTTCATGGGGAATAATTTACAGACATTATCAGTTGCTTTATTGAGCTGCCTAATCATCAGTATGACCTGGACAAATTGCAATTGCCTCTTTCAACACTTAAAAACTGCAACCTATATCTGTGCACATTGTAAAAAGATAACATATATGATGGACCTGCCTCTTTTTATGTACAGTACGTGAAACTTTGTCATCTATCAAGTGTTGTTGTGACTCGTATCAGCTTTGTGCTGCCCACATCGGCCGTCTGTTATCGGTACAGCCATGTTACACAGGTGCTGAAGAGGCCTTATAACCCCCATCTGCTCTGTTATCAGTTAATAGTTGCTGTGTGCATGCATACATGTTCTTCTGTTAGTGTGAGCACACAGACGTCTTTATCTCGCTTCTCCCAAGGCACGGAGCCAGAGTTGTGTAAGCTCAGAGGAGGATAGAGATGAGGAGGAGGGATCTGTGGAATCTAATGCAAAGTTACTGCCAGGTGCAAACCTTATATCTCCACATTGTCAACATTTCAAGAACCACCTTGTTTTCTTGCTTGGCGATCATGCAATCTTGAATTTAACGAATAGAACCTCCAAAGTTGTAGAGTCTTAACCAAAACAAGAGTATGTAAATCCTCCTTGCAAGGTTTACTCATGACAGCAGCCCTGTGTATAGCAAGAGGAGTTAGGGAGTGGTTTGATGAAGGTAGCCGCTGTTGGTGACAGGTGCCTGCTAGAGCCTCTCACTTATTGACTGAGCAGCCAATACCGTGTGAGATAGGAGTAGTGTGGAAGAAAGGGGGTAGAGCAGCGAGAAAAAGCCATTCTGAAGAAGGCAGGAGGCAGTAGCAGTAAAAAAAAAAAAAAAAAAAAAAAAATTATGAAAGTGTGAGGAAGGGCAGGAACTCAGGGGGAATGTAGAAATGCAGACAAAATGATAGAAAGATGGGAAAGACTGCAGGGAGGGAGATAGTAGGAGGGAGAGAGCAGACTGTGCTCTGGGAGGCATGAATAGCTAGAAAGAGAGAAGTTGGGATGGTTGGAGGGGCAGCAGATTAGGTGGACGGGGTACAGGGGCCACAGCTGAACTCACTGACACCAAAAGAAAGATGGACGGTCATCGCATCAGAGCACAGGGGGGAAGGGGGAAATGACTAAAGAATGCAATGGGAGGAGAGCACAGGAAAGCTGGGAGTCTGGCACACACATACATACTAACACATAACCTTTTAACACAAACCCTTCTGAGTGCTCCATGAAACTTAACCTGCTCCCCAAATGCGACTTATAAAAAGTTAACAAAGTAAGTAAAGGCCGTCCCCTGTGCTGGTTTATAGGGGCAGCCAAACTGCTGCTGACTGTGCTCCATGGCTCCTTGTGGATGCTTGAGATATCTGCAAATTTGAAAAGTTGTAAAACTTCTGAAAATGTCATCTTTTAAGTTTTGATAATAGACATGCTTAGACTGAAGAGAATTCATATCAGCCTATTTTATTTACTTACCTTATTCATATCAAATCTATTACTCAGATTTTATTCAGGTTAGTGGAAATATATACTTGACTGTCGAGGCTGTGTGTGTGTGTGTACTGAGAGAGATTAAGCATGAGTGTGTGAGACAGAGAAAAGGGTAGATGGTACGTAGTTGCCCTTGTCAAGATAATATTTTGTAGTGTGTGATGCGCAAAGTGTTTCTAAACACTTACCAAGTTAGTGTGTCTGAACAGTTTAGCACAGGTAGAAGATGTGGCCATGGGATCCCTTGCCAGTCTGAATGGGTTTGTCTATATGTTTTAAGCCTGTGACAGGATGTTCCCCACCATTTGCTCAATGCATGCTGGGATAGGGAAACACAGTTAGGTTAGATTATCAAGTTTTAATTTTTATGCAAGTTTGTTCTATAATTTAATCTCAAGGCCCGTATTGGTAGTGTGCATAGTCTCAAACTGAATTCATATGATATACTTGAAACAAATATGTACACTATCTGCAAGTGAAAAGTAAAGTGGACAGCTACCAAGCTAGCTGCTGACTACTTGTATCTACTTGTATGTATCTTGACTATAGCCTCGTTTGTGTCCGTGTGTGAGGTGTTTGCATGTATTAAAAAGCATCGACTTTGACCTAAAAAGGTGTTCAGCATCTCTGCGGCCATTTCAAGCCCTAAATGGCGTTTATTATGTCCACTTAATGTTGCTCCCCATTGTCTAATAGCATCTGATTAAATAGGGTAATAAGTTAAATAATAAGGCTAAAAAAAATCACACCTCCCAGTGAGAATGTGTGATTGTGTTAGACCAATATAGAAGTATGAATCTCTGTTCTGTGGTTAGTGTCAGTGTGAAACACACCTCATGTTGCCTCAAGCAGAGGCAGCGGTTGTGTAGTTGTAAGTGGTCACCGGCATCATTGCAAACTTGCACTGAACTGAGGGTTGTTGGATTAACTGTTAATTTACGATGTAGTTGAAATGACAATATAAACAGAAATAAATCAGAAAAAAATTCAAAAGTGAATTTTGATTTGTTTTCATCCCAAAGGTCTAGCATAGACAAAGGAAGCATTTAAAAGGTATTACACACTCAACAGTCTGACACTTGCTAATAATAGTAAAAAATCTGTAACAGTGTGATAAACATAGAAGGAGGGCAAACAATAGATGAGCTGTAAACTTATTGATCAGTGTTGTTCGCTCTGACAGCTCAGAAAGAGTGTCAGAATTGACACTGTAATTAGCTTTTTGAGGCCATTGTGCAGTGGGGATATAGCTGATGTTTAATTTGTCAGCCAACAGATATTGTGCAGTGCAAATTATTTTAGAACAATGACAACGACTTCACAAATTCATAAGTTTGACCATCAGTTGTTGACACTGCGCTCTGAAACGTTAATGCACTGAAACTAAGATATGATAGACATTTCAGGTCTTTCAGCTCTTAAATCTAGGATTCATTTCATAAAATGTTTCTCCACAAAACCATCAGCAAGCTCTGCATGCCTCCTTGGTTGGATATAACTAGTTTCCCAGATAGGTTATAGCTGAAAGACAACACATGCGTATAGACTGTGTCTGAACAGCAGCAAAGTAAAACACATTCAATTCAATAATATACTGAACAAAGAATCAGATATATTGATTAACTACAGAAGGAAAAGCCCTTAGTTTTAGGCAGAGGTAGGTATGGCAGCACCTCAGAATGGAACATTTAACAGCTCTGTGTTTTTAAAAAAAATCAGAATTTGGCTGCTGCTACTTGTACAAAGACCAATGGTCTCAGGCTTGGAATTCAGAACATTACAGTAAAGGCAAGCCACCCATGTCTTGCCCAACTTCAACACAACAACAACACAACCGTTCAGCTGGTTAGTAAAGTGTTATCCTAATCATTAGGAATGTTGGCTAAAACTATGAAAATATCCAGAGTTAAACAGCTAGCGTCAGCCGCTAGTTCCCCATCCATGAGCCGTCTGTCTGCCCACTCAACAGCCGCAGAGCTAATTTGAAAAATTCAGCATGCCTTCTCCGTATCTCTGACTTCAGAGGAGATGACTTGGCATAGCATACTCAATAATTCAACACTACAGGCATGTGAATGTATATGGTTGTCTCATCTGAGACTGGGGTAAGTCGAGGGTTAGCAGCGTCTGCTTTGCTGCAGCATGCCAAACTACAAAGGCATTTCCTTGGGGCTGCAGCAAACAGAGGAAACAGGAGGGGGATGTTGAGCTCTGCTACTTGGAGACAACTCGTTCGTTTGTTGTTTAAGTTCTACCGCCCGCACATACTCACCAGCATTGCACTTCTTTTCCCCTCCAGATATTAACACTTAAACATTAAATATGCATGCCCACCCCCTCATGTTTATGTTTTTGTCTTGGAGGCATGGCAGCACGCAGCAGGCGATCTCTCTTCCTGGTATCTGCTGCAATGGAAGGGAAGCAGCCATATTTCCAAAATCCCCAACCGCCGCTTCTTGCAAGAATGTCCCCTATTTGCGGTGTTTTTCAAATGGCCCTTTTACCAAGCATCCGTCTTTACTAATGTGTGGGCTGTAGCAATAGCTGCTTCGTAATAGAGGCAGGGGCACAGGCACACACATGTACACACATGCACGGACGCAGTGGGAGGCTGGGAACGCATTCTTAATTTGGGCACAGTGTGAAAGTCACGTAAGAGAGGATTCCTGTACTTCCCTGTGAACTCGCCAACCCCAGACTCCACTCCCCCGCTTCCTTCTTATTAAAGCATTTCCTCACGCACATGCAAAGTAGAACGCACTGACACACTCATAAGCGCATGAGGCTCAAAACCACACCAGGTAGACAGCTGCGAATTCAAGAGCACATGACACATGCAATCATGTATGTGCTGTTACCGTTCGCTCCTCTTTTTCATCCCTCACTCCCTCTCCCTCTTCTTGCGGCTCTCATCTCCTCTGAACACTGCAGGGTGGCTGACAGGCCCGCTGAGGGCTCTTGTCGCCGGGTGGATTAAGCGGTGATACAAAAAGAGGCTTAAGGGCCGCAGGAAGCAATGACTCCTAAAAGGAGGAGAGGGGGGAAGGGGCAGGAACAATCGACTGGCCCACGAGCCAGCAGCAGCAACCAATCAGGAGGTGCGAGAGGGCACCTGAGCCTCATTATGTGAGGAGGGTGTGGGTCAATCCATTGGTGACACTGGGGTCAGGGTCAGGGCACCGCCGGATCAAAGAGGACATGATACATGCACACACAGGCACACACAGGCACACACAGGCACACACAAAGACCACAGACTTATCCCTCAGCATTAGCAGTTAGAATTAACGTCAAACTATAAACCTTGTTCTCGCCACTTTTTCCGTTGTTTCATTATTCTTTTGGGAGACAGCAGGTCTTCTCAGAGGAGTTTGTAGGTATCTGCTAGAGGGTGGAATTTTTCACCCTTTTCCATTGCTAAAAATGTATTTTATGTGACAAGATGCAAAGCAGATGTGAGGCCTAGATGAAATCAGGACAAAGGTTAGATTAGATGACCCTCTGAGTACTGAAACACTTCCTCTACCAGCTGGAAGCAAAGTATATCAAGTGTAATCGACACTGTCTCCCACGCTGGTACCTTGTTCAAACCGATACATGACAAACTGTATGCACTTCCTCTTAGTAGTTCATTAGAAGCCTGAATCACTTCCACTTTGTGGTGGACGGGAGATGTGAGAAGAGGCTGGTGATCTGGGAAGGACAAATTGCGGGCTTAGATCCACCGGCCATCTGTCGGCTAGCAAAGCTAATCCCTCGGCATGGGATGGGGCTCCCTGGCAGCTACCCCACCACACCACACTCCACCCCACCTCCCACTCTCCCTAGCTAGCCCCACCCACCCTTCATAACCCATGTCCCACTGTGTCACATCAATACTGACATTGACCTGTATTACATTTGTCCCGCGTCCTGCTTGCTGAGTACTCACTCAGTTGTGGCTGATTTGCATTAACCTCTTTTTATCTTTTTGACACACAAGGGATGTTCAAGCAATAAGGCCACAGAGGTTAACATCGATTTTATTGGGGTTGCGTAGTAGGAGAATATAAGTTGTGATGTATGGCTTTTCAGCTGGTTTGTCACTGTTGACTCTATGTAACACATGGGCAGTATTTAGAGGCCCTCTTGGTTCCAAAGCACAATTTTTACATTAACATTACTTGAAATAAGAAAATATAGGAAATTCAATCTTCAGAATTGGGAATGATTTTAGACTAAAGGCGTGGTTAGTTTTTTCTTTCATATCAGAAATCCCAGGTGTCGTTTTTTTACTTTTACTTTTACTAAAACATAGAAGCTATCTATGTTTTAGACCTTTCTTGTCACTTTGGTTTTTACGCAGTATTCTGAGCTTATTTGCGGCTGTTAGAGCTACTCTTAATGTTCATAGGGAGAGGATCTAAATTATTACTGAGTTAGTGCATGGGATGCATGTTACACCCATCAGGGAGAGGTACTATGCTCTGTTTCTATGTCTTGCTATGTCAAAACATAGTCTCCCCAAAGATCTCCCATTTCAGCTCAGTGACCAAAGATGAGCTCATTATAATTTGTCCTCTACCTAACACGCATGGACTAAATTATTATATGTAATATCTGATTTTCTTCGATCTAGTTAAATTGAAAAGGGAAATGCAGGAAAAGAGGGATTCCTTTTTTGTTCTTACACAACACTCTCATGTTCTCTCTCTCTAATAATATGTGCTTGGCCTGGATCTAGAATTGCTTATTTCTGGCTGTGTAAACTAGGCCATGGTTATATAGCACCCAGTAACCCTGTGCCTTTTGCCCCAAAAGCCTTTTGACCTGAAACTTCTCCAAAAGCATTTTTGTGTTGTGTCTCGAGTGGCCATCACCGAGGAGATTGTGACAATTCACTGACTATTGGTATTTGTCCAGATTATGTCACGGAATAAACCCTTTAAGGACTTAACTGTATGGTAGTTCTTTGCCTTTGAACTGCAGCCGGATATGGCCATTCTGCATGGCCTCTTTTTAATTTCATTTTTTTAACCTTGCAAGTAATTTAGGAGGTTTTTTTTTTCTTGGGAACTGGATGAAAAGGGACATCGTAAACATGGGCAGAAGGCGGACACACAACAGCAAACAGTACCGCAATATTTGTTAAGTAATTTAGCTCTTTATTGCTTTATTTGCGAAGATACTCCCACTTCCCTCACACTTCTTTTGCCACCCATCCCTCCACCAACACCTGTGCTTTCTGTCTTTCTGTCACATAGGGCTTCTTCCGAAGAAGCATCCAGAAGAACATGGTGTACACTTGTCACCGGGAGAAGAACTGCATCATCAACAAAGTCACCCGCAACCGCTGCCAGTACTGTCGGCTGCAGAAGTGCCTGGAAGTCGGGATGTCAAAGGAGTGTGAGTATAAAAAATGTGTTACCCACAATGCCCTGCTCCCATTGGGCTCTTAGGGCCAAGCACAGATCATCATAGTTGTTTAATCCCAGGGGGTTAGTATGATTGTTACCTCTGCAGGAAGTCTTAAGCCGCAGCATTTGTTGACATTTGTTCCACTACCAACATTGCATAAGCATTCACTATTGATGCACTCACATATCAGCTTTGGCAGTGATTCAAGTCTAAATCCTGTCAGTTTTTGTAATTGTTGTGAGAAAATTGAAAACTGTTACTATTAATTCCTCTTACATTGATTCTTTTAGTTGATTTTTTTTTTTTTAATTTGGAGGTTTCGTTTGAAGAAAATATCCACTGTAAATGCGAGACAAAGGGCAGCCGTGATGCAGACTGGCAATAACAGCCAGGGTGTCGCCAGGCTTGGCAGGCCTCTGTGATGAATATGTTCTCACCTGCCGAGAGTGAAAGAGCAGGCGTCTGCTCCCATCATTGCACCCCGGGGGCTGTGTGAACACACACACACACACACACACACACACACACACACACACACACACACACACACACACACACAAGGCAGTCAGACTTGATAAAGTAATTGGAAGAGGTGTGACCGCAGAGAATTCAGAGCCTAGCAGGGTTTTTACCTCAACCCGATCACATGACACACACTGTTATACACACAGACACACACACTTACTTGCGATCATTTTGCACATTACGGGAAAGTGTGTAAATGGTCACATTTTTACTCATGAATACTGATTAATACTCAGTAATAAATAGAAAGAGGCATATGCAGACAGAAAGTGTAGCACCTCTGCTCCTCCCACAGGAACACACCTGTTTAAACTCACATGCAGACAGCCTCCATTGCTCCATCCCTCTCTGCCTCCTGTCTTCCCAGCGCTGTTTACCTCATCTCTCTGGTACAGTGAGTGCAGGGAGCGCTCCCCATGCCACAGAACTGTGGCTTACAGTAAAAGAAGTTATCCTCTGAGCTCCTTACCTTTGAATGGGGCCATTAATCATGGTTAGAAGGATCACAGCAGCCAGCTCTTTTATACACACACACACACACACACACACACACACACACACACACACACACACACACACACACACACACACACACACACACACACACACACAGAGGCACACAACGGGGGAATAGACTAGAGTTAGAGAGCCATCCAGTGGTGAATAAGTAGTACTGAACAAGTGAAAACAGCTAAAATTGGTTTTCTGAATGGAATGGAGGCTGGAAATTTTATTATCGGATAGATTTCGACCCACCTTTGCTGAGATGGTTTTGGTTTAATAGTAATGCCTTTTTCTGATTGTGGTCATTTTGTGCAGAGTGTGCAGATTGCTTGTCTTGTGTCCTCTGCAGTGACTTTGGCTAGTGAAACTGGTCTGGGCTGGTGAGGAAGGAGAGGCTGGCCATCTGGGGCCAGCAGGGAGTCTCTCTGCCTCTCACGCACACAGACACGAGAACACACGCACACATAAAAAAGCATGCTTGTGCATAATTTTATGCACACGCTCAAATTATGGCCATACAAGGTGACAAACACAAACTGGTATGGAGAAAAACGCTTTAACAGTAATACACTCGGACAGCTCCACTTAAACACCATACTCTCTCTGTCTTACACACACACACACACACAGAAGGTGGACCCCCTGCTAGCACTAGGGGACGTCTGGGTGACCTTGTGTCTGCCGGCAGACAGCTCCAGATGACAGTGCCAGGCCTTCTGCCAGGTGGCAATGGCAAGCAAGACAGCATCTGAAGGGGGGGGTGTTGGGAGCAAGTGGAGGGTTACAAGGGAAACGCCTGTAAACCTAGTGACACATTAATATCAACCTGACAGTATGGTTTTAAAGAAGACCGAGACTTATGGCCAAAATAAAGGTTAACATGCCATAAATCATGAAATCATAGTCATATTTAGATGGCTAACACACAAAAAATGTTAGGATGTATTGGCTGATTTATACACATGTTGCCCTTAGCCTAGTGCATTGGTTTCCAGCATTGGGGTAGGGACCCCTCCAAAACGGGTTATGAGATAACTCTGAGGGGTCACCAGTTGAACAACAAGTTAGAAAGAAACACATTTCTGCTACATAAAACTGACATTTCCCTTATTTTTGCCTCCAAAAATATTCAAGTTAAAATATCTGAGAAGGTACAAAATCACTCTTTGCTTGAAATGCTAACAGCTCATAGAAATATGTACATTTTGACAAGAGGTCGCGAGTTGACTTTGCTCTGTTTTAAAGGGTCACAAGCCAAAAAGGTTGGGGAACACTGGATTCTCAAGCAACACAAAGGAAAGTAACTTTATTCCCACTACTGACACTTCTCCATTTTGAGTCCTTTTTGTATATCAGTGATTATTATATGGTTCAGTTGCACAATCCTTGAAACTATATTTATGTTGGCGAGTTTAGACCAGCCACCATACCTCATCATCATCATCATCATCATCATCATCATCATCATCATCCCCCTTTTGTTTGTCTTGCTCACAAAGCTATCGCTCACGTGTTCATCGAGGAAGGTGTTATTCAGCGATAGAAAAAGCAATAAAAGTAAAATAAGATGAAGCAAAGAATGATGGAGAACAGCGCAAGGGGAGGATAACATCAGCCAGGAAGGCAGGGTAGTAGAGAAAGATGAAGGCTGTGAGAGGAAAGAGTATTGAACCCAGTGTGAGTGAGAATGAAAATCTTGAAATAAGAGAGCAGAAGGGGGAGGAGGGATGAGAGAGGCTGGAGGACAGAGAGAGGGAGAAAGTTTCATCACTGTCGACGGTGGCTCTGTGCTGTGAGCAGCGGGAGCAGCGGGAACATTGACATTTTTATCTTTCCATTGAATTTAATCTGTGTGATGGACGAGCTGCCAGTGCTTTAATTTTCCTCACACGAATTATCCCCGTCTGCCCACCTCTCTCTGTCTTGTACACAGACACAAACACACACACATGAATACACACCGAGGCACTAACAGAAATTGTCTATTAACTGCACACTGCAGCTGCAATCCAGTATGAGAACAAGTGATTGAGTGATGGCTGTGTGTGTGTGTGCTGTCACAGTATTCTGTACACGTATCACACCGGCTCTTGTAAATCATTTTTATGCGATGAACATGTAACCGCAAACAATCCAGGATGCAAGTTCCCCCATTAGCATTCATATTCTCATAATGCATTATGAAAGATGCATTGCTTGAAGTTTCCACGTACGCAAACATCAAATGCACGTTTGTTTCCACACTCACACAGTTACAAAAAAAAAAGCAAGGCAGTATTTCTTTCATTTTCACCCTCCCGCTACAGTCCTCCCCAAGTTATTGCATGTGGCAATTCGCCATGACAGATCGCCAGTCGTGCCTAATAGTTCTTTAATGACTTCATTAAATTGTGTTGTGCGGCTTATGATTGTGCTGCCAATTTGTCAACGCGGGTAATATCTGGGCGCTAGGGATGCCCCACTTTTATTTGTGAATTAATTGGACATTGACTGTGTTGCACCCTCTACCCCTCCCCTCATGGCAGACAGAACACAGATTCCCAATCAGCACCACAAACAGGGCTGGCCCAAATATGTTCAGCAGCTTACTACAGTTTTATGCAGGGTGTTCCTTTACTAACTAAGTCATAATTAACTCATTCAAGTAAATGGAATTTGGAAGCATTTTACTGTTTTGCTGTTTTTACTGACATGGTTTATAAAACGCTCCCATATTTATTTATATATATATATATATATATATATATATATATATATATATATATATATATATATATATATATATATATATATATATATATATATATATATATTACTGTATAATATGGGGGTTTTGATGCGTCACTTGTCACACCTTACTGCACTGTTTCTTACTGCATATCCACATGTGTTTTGGTGACTACACTAGCTTACCACATGAGTACCAATAAAACGCTGGCACATAATGTATTACCATGCTCCATCTGCACAGCGGGGTCTTCATTTCTTGTTGTGGGGAGCAGTGCTTAGCAATAACATAGTGCAGCATCAGACTTCCAGCCCCCTCCTTCCTCCTTCCCCTCTTGTTCTCCCAGGCAGGGAGGCCTGTCTGCGGGCTGATGGATGAGCAGCAGCACCGAGTAGTGCATCCCTCCCTGGCCCCGGGCCATGCCTCTCTGTCACAGACACTGATCTCCCATCAGCCTGAGCGCTCTCACCCTTAATGGTCAAGGTTAGGATTAAGACAAGGAAAATCTGATCTTAGGTCAGCAGCTAGGGGAAATTCAGGTTCCTCAAGGGGAGGTATAGATGCAAGGACTGATAGAGATGAGTTTAGGAAAGTGGGATGATTTAAAGCACAAGAATTACAATTTTGGAAAGGGGAGATAATGTGCATTGGTGAGAATGAAATGAGAGGAAGACAAGGAAAGAGAGCATGTGTTGTATAACCAAGAGAGCGAGAGAGATGTGAGTGTAAGAGAGAGAACGCTGGAAGGTTTTTCCCGGTATGGGCTCAGCAGCCGGGCCCTTTTAAAACCATTAGAGGCAGGATATTTGTCATATTATGTTATTAGATTAGCCTGGACCCCTAATGAAAGCTGTGGCAATTTGTCAGCCTTATGGATAGCTCCATCCACCACCACTATTTATCAACTAGCACCCCATCCCACCCCCACCCTCAACACACACAAACATACACAATCTAGTCATTGCTAAACTGCACCCCAGTCTGGATGGGCAGGGAGAAATGGATGGAGCCTGTAATGGGATTCCAATGCTAAACACCCCGTCTAGTGTTTTTTGTAATTTGGGGTGAGCACACTATTCTCAGCCATATCGCCCAGAGGGAAACCATATTGGATTATTTCAAGGTTTTTTCCCCCCTCCCTCCATTACCAATAGCCCTTCTTTAATGGAGCTGTCTCAGAACATTTATCTTATGGCATCGGATAAGAGAAGTGATGCTGTGGTTGCTGCTGCCGTTTGCTGCAGACAGAGCATCCTTTCCTGCTGTTGACTTTGCCTTTGATCCTGATCTCAGTTTACCTTGTGGCAGTTCTTATATGGAACATGGAATATGTGTGGTTTTTAGCATGTTGCAATCTGCACAGATTTAATTGGCTGATGAAGGCCACATAAGTTTGGTTTTCACTGCAGGTTCTATGTCAGCGAGTTTTCTAAAAATTTAATAATTTAATCAATTGCGTAAAGGTTACAGTGTAGCTGAGATATAGTATGAACCACTCTTAATTTTAGACATTGAGCTAACTAACTAATCATCTCTGCCCCTCTCCTTTGCTCCCTGTAGCAGTGAGGAATGACCGGAACAAGAAGAAAAAGGATGAGAAGAAGCAGGAGTGCACAGAGAGCTACGTGCTGAGTCCCGACACAGAGCAGATGATCGACAGGGTTCGCAAAGCACACCAGGAAACTTTCCCCTCTCTCTGCCAGCTGGGCAAATACACTACGGTCAGTAGCATGACACTGACGATCTGTGTGTCCCTACATTTGTTCACCTTTGTTAGCTGTAGTTTATTGTCACCTGCGCTTTTAATTACATTTATCTGGAAATATCTCTGATTTTCCTCACCTCTTCCCATCCTTCTAGACTAATAGCTCAGAACGACGTGTATCATTGGACGTAGACCTGTGGGACAAGTTCAGTGAACTCTCCACCAAGTGCATCATAAAAACAGTGGAGTTTGCTAAGCAGCTGCCCGGCTTCACAACGCTTACCATCGCAGACCAGATCACTCTACTCAAAAGCGCCTGTCTGGACATCCTGGTAAGAACAACGGCCCAGCATTTTTATTCACACAATTTCACAGAACATTACCCAGATTTTTACCCAGAAGAGGTAGAGGAGTGGTTCAATTTTCTAACCAAATCAACAACCCGTTCTGTCTCTGCCATCCCCAGATACTCCGTATATGTACACGCTACACACCAGAGCAAGACACCATGACTTTCTCAGATGGACTCACGCTAAACAGAACCCAGATGCACAATGCCGGCTTCGGTCCCCTTACCGACCTGGTTTTTGCCTTTGCCAACCAGCTCCTTCCTCTGGAGATGGATGATGCAGAGACAGGGCTGCTCAGCGCCATCTGTTTGCTGTGTGGAGGTATGGCAAGTCTTCCCAAAACTTACTGAACATTCTCTTTGCCTGAAAAATCCCCAAACCGTGCAATTACATAGTCTTTAACAGTGTATTAAAGCTATGACCTGGACTGAGTGTCTATGGCTGAAATAGCAGCAGGGTGGCCATGCTGTGCTCTTTCATTAAGCACCACCTAGTGGCTAACTGTGATTATGACAGTAGGAGATTTTTGACACATTTTTTCTGTACTTTGTGTATTTATCCACAGATCGTCAGGACTTGGAACAGGCAGAGAAGGTAGACATCCTGCAGGAGCCCCTTCTGGAGGCGTTGAAGATTTACGTAAGGAGGAGGAGGCCCCACAAACCGCACATGTTCCCCAAGATGCTGATGAAGATCACTGATCTGAGAAGCATCAGTGCTAAAGGTCCGTGGTCACTAGTCACTAGTGTTTATATGTGAATAGTGAAACATTGTTAATAATTTTGAAAATAAAAACATTTTAGCTATGCATCTGTTTTCTAAATGTTAAGTTCAAGTTTAGATCATATTAAAATTGTGTTGAAGAGAAAGAAAATGAATGAATGAGTACTTAAAATGTATTTTGGTAGTTAACATTTTCCCATGTCTCTCCACCCCTCTCTGCAGGAGCTGAGCGTGTCATCACCCTGAAGATGGAGATCCCGGGCTCCATGCCCCCTCTCATCCAGGAGATGCTGGAGAACTCAGAAGGTCTGGAAAGCGGGGCCGCAGGCGGCCGACCCAGTGGTGCCCCCCCAGGCAGCTGCAGCCCCAGTCTGTCCCCTAGCTCTGCCCAAAGCAGTCCGGCCACACAATCGCCGTAGTAGCGGCCCGCCTTTTTATTTTTCCTCACGATGCTCTCTGTCTCCTCCCTCGACGTTCTAAAGAGGAGGCGCGAAGGAGTGGGGCCTTGACCCTGACTGCTGAACACAGGAGACTGGCAGAGCCAACCTCCTCCTCTTCTACGACACAAATCCCCACCTCCTGATCTGCTTTCCCTCACTCTGGAGCACTGTTCTGATGTGAGGGGAGGTAAGGCCGGGCAGGCCGGGTCAACAGGATGCCTCTGAGAGACCACACCGTAAACACTGCTGATGACTCCTCCTCCTCCTCTTTCTCCCTCCACTCTCCTCTCCACTGCTGCTCCTTCCCTCTCCACCCAAAAGACTGATGGAAATAAATCTGGATGCAGTGGAGACCTGTTTCGAATGGAACCGAGAGTGGGTGGGGCACCGTGGGACAAATATATATATATATATATATGAACAAGGACAATGCATACCAGACACTTTTTTGTTGTACTCTGAGGCAGACTGCAAGCTTGGGACTTGTCAAAAGACCCCCCCTCCTCAAAGACTCTGGGTCTTTTCTCTTTTTCCAACTTCAAAAAACAGATTTCGTACAAAAGATATATAAATATATATAGAAAAAGTTAAGGAACTATTGTGATTGACATGTCCAGAACAGAATGGCAGGTGGAAATGAGGACATGTTTTCTGAGATTAGAAACTGTTGTACTCCTTCACTGTTTGAATCTTTTCATATCCATCGAGAGTATTGAGAGAGACGTTTCAGTTTTATCACATTTGTACATTATTCTAATTAACAAAAAGCAAAAGATGTTGGAATTTCTCTCCAGACTACACACACACACACACACACACACACACACACACACACACACACACACACACACACACACACACACACACACACACACACACAAATGTGCACAGAAAACAAGTCGCAATGAATATCACCTACTATTCCAGGTTGGATTTGTTTTCCTTTTTTCTTTATTTTTCTGCTTCCAAGAGAATGGAAAAAAATGATTGTATGAACTTGGTTGTATGATATGGTCACAGGTCCTTTCAAGAAATCAAATTAATGAAGATTCATTATTAAGGTGTATTTTAAGTAGCCTTTGAGTTTGTGTATATAAGCTGTATTCATTTCTTTAAAACTATGAAGAGTTTTAGGCTTCACCTGATTTTTTTTTTTTTTTTTTTTTTTTAAGAATATCTTTTATGTGTTTTGTTTATAGGTTTGTGATGTAAGAAAAGACATTTTGAGCACATTTTACTGAAGGAAGTTCTTTCATGTTTTGTGTCCTACTAAATACTGGACAGACCCTTAACCAATCACTGGCTGTTCAGAATGTGGCTTTCACAAACGATTTCAACCTTTCCCCCCTTTCACTTTTAAAACATGTTTTTTTACATACGGTAGATAACAAAGTAGCACTCCAGTCGGGGCATAGCTTTTTGGCCATGTAGCAGAAAGAGATGGTGTTTTATGAAAATGGTGAGCTAGATGCCACTTGTAGCTTGCCAGGTTCAAGTGAGCCACAGCAGCTCGGCTTCAAAGAGAGTTAAAATGTGAAGAATGGTGTACATACACACTGTATTAAACACAAGTGATTCTCAGTAGTCTCTGAATGGATCAATAATCTGTAGTGGATGGGAAAAGACTAGATTGTAGTGATCCCTCTGCTCTGTCAGTGGTCAGGCAAGTGAAAGTCCCAAATGTGATGTTTGTCAACTAAGTCCTCACAAATCTCCCCCTGGCAACCTGTGGTATTAACAAATATGTGACTTTTTGCCGGATCCAGAGCAACCTTGCACCCTGCGATTCACTTTACGCCAAAACGCCTTCACCGTCAACACACGTCATCTAGACCATCATTACTGTACACACGCCAATGTCTCAGGAAGGAATCATTTTGTGTGCTTGGCCTGTTCTTTGTATATGTTCTGTGCTGCACCTCCTAACTCTCCTATCACAGATACACACATACACACACTTCTGCTACTGAGCCCCTGAATTTTTCTTCAGTCACTCATTTTTGTTCGGCCTGGCAGACCAGGACTGACCCCGCAGCATTACGACATAGGATGCCAGTGTGGAGTCTCTCTGAGTCGTTCATGTGCTTTTTATTTGTACGGTCAAAGCTGCTTTCATCATTTAGGACTTCACCTGTCCAGAACAGCGCACAACTTTTCCCTCCACAGCTAATCTGGAATAGCAACACACACACTGTCAGATTGAGAAGTACGGAATGTGTTGCAATTTTGTCAAGAATATCAAGCGACTTTGAAGAAAAAAAAAACCAACAAAAAAGATCAAAAATAAAACCAACATTTAATAATTATTAAATGTGTTTGTGTTGTTCACGTGTCATTCTTTTCATTGTCTCATTGTCTGCTACAGCCAGGTGTGTCCTCCGTAGGTTTTCATAAATTTCTTCTCACTTTCTGTAAGCCTTGGAACACCCTTTTCTTGTGTGTAGCAATAGCAAAGCATTGAAGAGACTGATAACAAGGGTTCACAGGTAACTGTTAATATTTAAATTCAGTGTTGCATGTTTGCCAACACCCAAAAGATACATACCAGAACAATAATCTTGATAAAAATCAGCATTAAGGTTAGGTTAAAGTGAAACTTTTTTATAAGATTTCATAAACAGTAAAACACACCCGTGCTCAAATCAATACTCTCAGGGGTTTTGCAGCTACAGCATTGCTTGGTCTGATTTGACCTGTAGTTTATGGTGGCTAATGTTAGCAAACTTTGGATATATTGTTGTGTAATGGACATTAAAGAGCGAGTTTGCTGACTTTATCACTCTATGTTTTAGCAATTGCTATTATCCTGTAATTGTGTCTTGTGGCCGCTGTTAAGCGAAATGTACATATTTTAAAAATAAGAAGAATCGAATGTGTTGGAAGAAATGACATCAAACAGAAACTCTCTACCTCCCGAACCAGGCTCTATAAACATTTCTCACTAGCATTTTGACATGTTATAAAAAGCACAGTTATAACTAATAAACCAGTAGACATAATATCAGGGCCCTGGAACTTAACACCTAATTGGAATACAGGCCTTATAAATGTTATTAATGACACTTGCACGTGCTTTTTCTGCAATGAAATGTCAAAATGTCTTGCGTGAAAAAGGTGTATTATTATTATTATTCTGTGAAACAAATAGAGTACTATAAATAATGGCTCTCAATGCTGTGATATCCTGTATGTTAAACCCATGAACCAGCTGACAATCTGGATGTATCTGTGGCTGCTTCTGAAGATCCATTCAACTGGAGCCTGGTGAGGTTTTTGAAAAATATCTTTAACAAATCTTACAGAAGTTGGAAACAAATTATTATATTATATTATTATATCTTTTTTAAATCTATGGACAACATTAGAAATGCCAAACCTGATTTCCGTGAAGAAGCCCAGTGATAGGGATGCTAAGCTCGAAAAACGAAAAGTACTATGCCCCGCCCTCTTACCGACATTGTGACGTTTCAACCAATCACAATCCTTCGCGCGGAATTTCAAACATTTTCAAATCTACATCCCTTTGCCGAAATGAGATTGTTCCGCCAAATTCGTAAACAAAATAGTCCCCATTATGTAAATGCAAGTTAAATTTGATGCAGACAACCAAATAGAACTTTAAAAACGTAGTAACACAAAAAATACATATATTATATCCCAAAACATCAATTAATACGAGTATTATGTTTAGATTAATGTGTATGTAATGTGGCGGAGTGATACTACGGCACCTCTCTGGAAAAGCCGAGAGACGGCAAGTGACGGCTGTTCAAGGTAGCTTACGTTAGCCATTCGTCGATGTACATTGTAGGGTGCGGTATGATATCTATTGTACTTTTAGTCTGATATGAAATTGTAGTAAAATTCTTCTTCGCCACATCTCCGTCGATGTTTATGGATTGCCAGAAATTGACGTGTCTTTGAACGGACTTCCAGGTAAAGCTACAACGCTTACAAATATTTGTCGTTCAATCTTGGCCACATATTTAAGTTTTGGCTAACTTAGCGTCACATGTTCCACTGAAAAACGTGTTGATTTGTAAATTAACTTCGTCTTTAATCTCACAAGTAATTTATACGTTTATCTATTTCTGACAGAGTATAATGTTACTATCGAGGCGACATTGCACGTGGGATAAAGCAGGCTTGTCAGCAGTGTGTTTTAACTTGAACTACTTAACGTTACTTAAACTACCAACGACTTGATTTGATTTGCAACGATAAGTCGAATTACGTTAAAACTAACGTTAAAAAATATTTTTAGCCAAAAAAAGATATCACTAGCTAACGTCAATTAGCTAAGTTAGTGATGTTTTTCGCACACATCTTGTCTTTGTTTCATGTTTCTGGAAGGCAATTATTTCTAACGTTAAAATGCTATGTTATCTAAAAATGGACGTTAATTTGACGTTGTTGTTTAGGTAGCGCTCTGTGTAGTTTTGACACTTGTTTTCTAACGTTCCTAGGTAACGTTACGAAAATGCCATTGCATGGAAAAATAGTCGTGATTAAGAGGACTGGAGGAGATGGGACTGAATTTCCTCTTACTGCAACGTGCTTATTTGGAAGGTGAGATATAATGTTTGCCAATGTTTTCAGATTTAAATTTGTTTTATCGTAATTGCACTAGTTTTTTATTTTAATATAAAGTTGTTAAGTGGAACAGTAAACACATGCACATGTTATGTTGGAGCCAGCATTTCCTATGTATAGCCTCATGTTGGGCTTGTCAGACGTGCTATAAACTGTTTTGGTTTGGAGGCGGGCCATCTACTGCTGATGTCAGAATAATAATAATAATAATAATACCTTTTTATTTGCACTGTTCTTACATCAAGTACAGCTGATCCTTATTGAATATTTAAACCCCCAGTTCACTTTACCTTACCTTTGGACCATGGAACATTTCATTCACTACTTATGAACAAGCACCACTTACGTGATGTAAACCTTTTTTGTTGACACATTTGTTTCTTTGTGATCTTTACAGGAAGCCTGACTGCGATATTCGTATTCAGCTTCCTCAAGTCTCCAAGGAGCATTGCAGAATTGACTTGAATGAAAATAAAGAGGTAACAACACATGGTGAACATGACCACATTCACTTGTCACAGTGTTTCATTTTAAAAGGATATCTGGGATAAAGAGGAATTGTACATTTAGTCACATTAATGTCTTCATATTTTGATCATCACAATGTTAATTTTGTAGATTTAAAAAAGAAAAAGTGTCATTGCTTAAATCACTTGTGAGTTCACTGTGGGAAATGTTGACCTAAATAAAGTAAAAGCCTAGCTTACACTGTTATTCTGCTTTGAGCTACTTTGACGGACTGTGCTTGAGGTGATTATTTATGTTTGTCTCTCTCAGGTCATTTTGACAAATTTGAGCTCAGTGAATCCAACTCGTGTCAACGGAGAGGCTCTGCAGCAGTCTGAGCGTTTGAAGCATGGAGATGTGATAACTGTTATTGACCGTTCTTTCAGGTGATTATTAGAAACATTTTACCACTTTTGTTGCCTCAGAGACTTTTGCCTTCCACAGTCACCAAATGATTTTACTACCAACATTTGCCCTTAAGTAATATGACCTTCAAGTGCATCGATTTATTTAAAAAAAAAAATAATAATAATAAATGTACCTAGGTATATTTTATAGACAAATAATGCAAAGTGCAAACATGCAATACATTTAAATCAAAAATCAGTTGTTGCCACTCTGTACAGTGTGTTTACTCTTGCTAGAAGGTACTGCCCACGAAATTACTCCATCTGAATTACACCATCCACTCAGTTAAATGAAAGACTTTGAGAAGCATAATCTGCTATCACCAGACCTCACACCATTTTCACTTGCATAATAAATGCGCCATTTAAGTATCTCTCACCAATTGCAAATGCATTTTGATTGTCTCTACAAGAGTTTTACAGTTATGTAGCCACACATGCACCATGTTCATTCTTATACATTAAATAGGACATTAAATCTAAGTACAGACAGAATGTGTTTAAAGAGCACATAAACCGGATGCAATGGAAATGGGAAAAGCTTACCACTTGTGACAAATGTAAATTAGGTTTTGCTTATATTTTGTTGCTAATTGTCATTTCAGGTTTGAGTACCCACCAGCACCCACACCAAAGAAGAGGTCTTCCATAGGAGGCAAAACTGAAACCTTCAAAGTAATTTACTTATTATTTATCTTTTATCATTTTTTTTGTGGGTTTTTTTGTTTGTTTTTTCATAAATGTGTTAATCAAAGTGTCTTATGCCTAGGTTCTTCAAGATCAGCAAGTGGGGGACACAGTCACCACTGAAAAAGGAGAAAAGAGGATCTCTGAAGTGTCCACAGGTGAGACTTGTGTGATAGTGGTTATTCTGAATTAGATGTATTTGAAGATAATGTTGCAGATTTAACGGTCAGTGCATTCCCAGACTTATTTCTTTAGGTGATTAAACATGATAGATCAAATGTTTTTAAAAATGGAGAAAGAAATTGTTTTGAATCTTCTATAGGTACAGAACCATGGATTTAATGATCCATTTCACAGTGCGCAGTGGTCAATGCTCTATCAAACAGATCCATTACAAAATACAAGTCTTTGTAGTTTCATATTTAGCTCAGTCTATAAACTATCAAGATCACTAAAAATGTTTTTGCAGCCCTTCTCTAACTCCCTGTCTGTTGATAGGGATTCAATGCCTGCAGTTTTTCTCCAGTCTAACACATATTATTTTTGTTTCAGTTTTATTTACACTATCACGTTTTACAAGCCTTTATGTGCGTTTCCCCCCCCCCATAGACCCTCATCTGAAAGATGGAACTAACCATGACAACATCCAGCGATCCCTGGAGAATACTGTGGAGGTGGAGTCCAAGGAGGATGATAGCCTGCTGCAAAGCAAGACCACCTCCCCCTTCAATGATCTGTATCAAATGATCAAAAAATCTCTGGATGTCAAGACTCCTCGGAAATCTTCTGCCAGTCTGCTTCAAACACCTACCTCGAGGTTTTGCACTCCAAAACCTTGTTCAGTCATGAAAAATTATGGAAAACCTGTCATTTCCACAGAAGACAAGAGCACTCCTAAGAAGAATGAAACTAAAGTCTCTCTTGGAGCAGGTGAAACTGAGGGGGAGGCTGGAAGAATAAGTAATGGGACCCCAAAGTCTGTTAAGAAGCAGAGGAAGTCCTTCCAGGTTCCTTCCACCGAGATGGCCAGACCCGAAGCTGAAAATGCTGCCAAGTCTGAAGCAACTTCACCCCAGAAGAGAAACCGTGCAACCCCTCCGAGGTTTACTGTATGTGAGGTTATTGAGCAAGTTTCCACTCAACTTCTCAAGTCACCTATGAGGAGGAGAAGCAAGGAGGCCACGCCAACCAAATCTGCAGTGACTAAGGAGCAAGAAGAGCAAGTAGTGACTTCTCCCAAAACACAGCATCTTCGAAAGGCATCACCAAGGAACTCAGGAAAAGCTGAAAAAAGTAATTAAGTATTATAATACTGTTGTTTCTCTTTGAATGTAAGAGTGTTAACCAGATTACAGTAATTATTGTAATCTGTGGGGTGCTTTGAGAACCACAAGGTGAGTCCCATTATATTACACTACAGGTATGAGGAAGAATATGTATCTTTGATTTTGGGGTAAACTGTCCCTTTTTTCAAGCATGTTTTAAGATATGCTTGGTTGTTACTGATGTACAATCATGTTTTAAATTAATTTCTTATAGTGACAGAGACATCCAAAAAACGCAAAAGTGGAGAACTTGCGGCCGACTTGCCCATATCACAAATGAAGAGGAAACGGGTTTCCTTTGGAGGTCACCTGAGTCCTGAGTTATTTGACAAACGACTGCCTCCTGACTCTCCATTACGCAAGGGGGCTGCTCCGCGGAGAAGCTTGTGTCTGTCTAAACCCAACCAGTCGCTCCTTAGACGAGCATCGGTCATCGGCTTGATAAAGGTAAGACTTTAATGGAGTATGATAACTCAAGTAATTTGATCTAACATTACAATTGTTATCCTTCATGTAATCATATTTAAAATGGATCTTGTTTTTGAAGTTTGAACAAGAGCATCCAGATGAGCAAATTATGCAATGTCCTGCAAAAATGAGGACTCCATTGCCTAAGAAGTCATCAAGTGCCAAGAATGCTTCTCCCAAGGCTGCATCTCCAGCAAAGAAGTCGCCAAAATCCAGGACCCCTTCTCCCAAGGCTGCATCTCCAGCAAAGAAGTCGCCAAAATCCAGGACCCCTTCTCCCAAGGCTGCATCTCCAGCAAAGAAGTCGCCAAAATCCAGGACCCCTTCTCCCAAGGCTGCATCTCCAGCAAAGAAGTCCCCAAAATCCAGGACCCCTTCTCCCAAGGCTGCATCTCCAGCAAAGAAGTTCCCAAAATCCAGGACCCCTTCTCCCAAGGCTGCATCTCCAGCAAAGAAGTCGCCAAAATCCAGGACCCCTCCTCCCAAGGCTGCATCTCTAGCAAAGAAGTCGCCAAAATCCAGGACCCCTTCTCCCAAGGCTGCATCTCCAGCAAGAGGATGGTCCCCCTTCAGAAACAAAGTAGAAACTCCTAAGGCCAATGGACAGCCTAAGAATCAATGCAAGTCTGTCACACCTGGAGTCCAGACCCCCACAGTACAAGGGCGCTTCTCTGTGTCACGCATCAGCACACCATCTCCAATTGCAGGTGATGCTGTTACTGACCAGGTGCCTTTAGTCACTCCTAAAATACCCCTGAGGAGGAAGAGCACCTCACGTAAGACTCAAAGTACGGCAAAGAGCGCTGTGAAAGTAATGCCTAGAAGAAGTGGCATTTCACGGGCATCTATGAAACGTATGTATCACTTAAATTAGAAATCTTGTTTTTGTTCCTTGCACTTTATCATCAATAGAAAACCTAATCCCAAACTATGTCAAAGTTGTCCTTGGTGCGTGTTAAGCAGAATGAGGTGTAAAGAGCAAAGTTCAAAGCCATTCAACTGTTATGTTTACCATTCAGTTTTATCATGTGTTGACTTCAAAATATCCCATCTTATTTCATCTATCAGTAATTTATAATTTATTAAAATGAAAACAGTAAACAGATAAACCTGAAAATTTACAGAAACCATTTACCGTCTTGACTCAAGTGTTCCCTTATTTTGAGTATTATACATATTATACATACATACATGCATGTATGTATAATATGCATACTTCATGATCTCAATAATGAGATTTAACATTTGTTTACTATATAAAGAATAATATCTGATGCAGTGGGGTTTGCTTTGGGGCTTCGCTTGTTTTTGTTTGTTCTTTGTCTTAATTTCTTTTCTCTCCTTTCAGTCTGGGCAGATGTTGTGAAATTTGGGCTGCCTAAGGCTCAAGTGGCTGCTCCAGCTAAAAAAATAGTCGCCAAAAAGACAACGAAGAAGACTGTGTCCAAACCACAGGTAAAGCAAGATACTGTAACAATTACAGGTTACGCTTATGTCATCGTAACAACTAAATATTTTTTCTAGTCTTGCAACCCTAACCCTTAATTAGTTGGACCTATTATAAACAAAGAACTTTGACTATATTTTGTTTTGCTATGTCTTTACTTTTAATAACTGTTAGGGGAAAACAATATTCTTGTTCCTTAATACAGGAATTTTTCAACAAATACACACTTAAATTAGAATGTTTACTTAAACTACATGTCTTTCTCAATCTCTCAGACCCCTGCAAGAGAACTCAAGGGCCATGTCAGCACTGGACATGCAAATTCACCTGTTACCATTGTTTTGAGCAGAGCTCTCATTCAAAAGGTTGTACAGCCAACTGGTGCTGCACCAAGACTGGTAACCAATACTGCACTCCTTAAAAAGAACATGAAAATGGATGAGGACTTGACTGGTAATTACCCCTTTTCCATCCTGACAAATGGCAACACTTGTTCTTGGTAGTGTATTTTGGACTTGAACATTGTACCTGCTCATGTTGTGTGTTGTTTTCAGGAGTTTCTGAAATGTTTAAAACCCCTGTAAATGAAAGGATGAGGAGATCTGTTATCAATGACACAAGTGCCATGAAGACACCAGTGGGAGGTCTTGGCACATCTGTGGTAGAACCATCAATGTTGAACACACCAGAGGAGCCAGGTAATGTGTGTGGGTGTGGTGGCGTTGTTAGGAGAGAACCAAAGCATGACATTTGTATTCTGCATTATCGATAAGACTAAGGAGTTTTTCAAATCAGGTCAGTTAGATAATTCAATTAGCAAACTAATAAAATGTGACTTGTTTTACAGGCGAAATGATGGTTTCACCACTGAGTGTTTCATCATCAGTGAAAGACACAAACTACAACAGCGAGGCAGTCCAACGCCTCCTCCAAGAATCTAGCTTCGTCAGTGACATCCCTGCTTTGGAGACTAACTCTGATTCTAGTGAACAGCAGTGCACAGATTTGAAGACTACCTCTGTAACAACTCCCAAACAGAAGCCTGAATTACCGGAGTGTCTCACTGGAGTGAAGAGGATCATGATGACGCCAAGACAGAAGGCTGAGGCTATTGAGGACTTGAGAGGGAGACTTCTGAGAACTCCTAAACAGAAGCCTGAACTGCAGGAGTGCCTCACCGGAGTAAAGAGGATCATGAAGACCCCAAGACAGAAAGCTGAGCCTGTTGAGGACCTGAGAGGGAAGATTTTGAAAACTCCTAAGCAGAAACCTGAACCGCAGGAGTGCCTCACCGGAGTAAAGAGGATCATGAAGACCCCAAGACAGAAAGCTGAGCCTGTTGAGGACCTGAGAGGGAAGATTTTGAAAACTCCTAAGCAGAAACCTGAACCGCAGGAGTGCCTCACCGGAGTAAAGAGGATCATGAAAACCCCACAATGTGAGGCTGAACCTCTCGAAGACCTTCAAGCAAAACTTCTGGAAACTCCCAAAGTTCTAGAGGCTGGTGATGTGAGTTTGGATGGTGTTAAGGAACTTGTTGAGACACCAGCACACATGCAAGAATCTGAAGACCTATCTCAAATGACAGACATGAAAACTCCAAACATGAAGAGCTCCCCATTGGTATGTCTCACGGGTATCAAGAGAATAATGAAGACACCCAAGGAAAGAAGTGCTCCAGTTGAAGATATGGATGGCGTGAAGAGCCTCATGAAAACTCCTAGAGATGAGAATGAACCTCTTGAGGAGAACTTGAGTATTAATTCACCAGTGGAAGACTTTGAGGGACTTCAAGAGCTCGTGGAGGAGCCACTGATTGATCCCACAGGACAGCTGGAGACAAATGAGGTAATAATGGAAACACAAGCTGTTTTTGCAGTTTATCATTTCATTGATGTAACCTGGGTCTAAACATTTAGGCGTTTAGACTTCAAAATCAACAATTTATCCTACTATTGTCTGTGTACATTTCACTAAACCTACCCTTTCAGCGTTTCCCTAACCTCTCCTGGAGTAACCCTTGTCCTGCATGTTTTAGATCTCGCCCAGCTGATTTTTAAATGATCAGCTTGTTATCAAACAGCTTCAGGAGTTCATAAGGATTTGATCATTTGAATCAGCTGGGTTGGAGCAGGGAGTGATCTAAATCATGCAGGACAAGGAGAACTCCAGGAGAGGGAAACCCTGATTTACAAGACATTTGTTGTCTGCATAGTTTACTTGTTTTATTTCAGAGTGCTAGTTGTCCAAATTGTTTGCATTTTTAAATATTTTTTTTAACAGGTTGAAGATCAAACGCCTCTGGATTGTGGTGGAGACGTTGCAAAAGGTGAGTTGGTTTTTAAATTTAATAACAATAATGTTAGATGAGTAGTAAATTACATTACTTAGTGGTTATGTAAGCTGCATTACAATGATGAACTGATTATTATTGTGGTTTAATTGTCTTCTCTCCTTATATAGAACTAGACTTTGCCCATGAGGAGCCACAAGACGATGTGCCATCAGATGTGATCGATGTGCCCCAAGTTGAGATGGGAAAGGGTACATTTACTAATATTTTAAATTGGTTTATGTTAAAATGACTTGTTAATGAGATAGTTTGTTTGTTTTATATAAAACGTGGACTTTGAGATGTCAACGTTATGGAAAATCTGCATATTGATATACCTTTTTTTATGCCTAAAACCTAATGCAAGTATTTAAACAGCTAAAAACTCAACCATAACTTGTTTTTCTTATTTTTATCTATATTATTTTTTTATTTTAGAAGCAGATGCAAATGAAGTTATTGATGACCATTTAGAGGAGGTGCCAAATGGACACGATGATAATGAATCATCAGATGCCATGGAAACTATCTCTCAAGCAACTATAGATGAGAATTTATCTGTGGAAGAACCTGAAGTGGAGGCTGCTACTGGCAAAGTCACAGACATGGAAACTGCTGGAGATCCTGACCATGAAAAGAAATCTGTTCGAGGCAGAAGGGCAAAAACAGTGGAATCTAAAGCAGCTGAGGATAAACAGGAGGCAACAGAACATTCTGAAGATCCTGTCGTCCCTGCTCCAATCAGAGGAAGAAGAGGGAAGAAAACTGAAGCTATTGCAGCACCTGCTGTTAGACAAACGACAAGAAGCAGAAATGCAAAGACCACTGAAGGCAGGGATGTTGACCTCACAACGGAGAAAAGTGCTCTGCCTCCCAAAGTTGCCCTTAAGCCTAAAAGAGGAAGAAATGCCAAAAAAGCATCTACTGATCAAGCTGAAACTGTCCAAGAGGTTGCCACTGAAACTGAAATGGTGCCACCTGAGAGTGAACAGAGTCCCCCGGTTGATGTAGCAAATGAGAGTGCAGCACCCCTGGAGAAGGCCGTGTTGAAGCCCAAGCGAGGTCGAAAAGCTAAACAACCTGAACAGTCGGTGCCAGAGCAGCAAGATTTGCCTTGTACTCGCAATGGTGATGTTCCCCAAGCTGACCTAGCAAAAGGTATGTCATCTTTCTTTTATTGTTTCTGCTTTCATGTTGTTGGTTTAAACTGAAATCACTTAAAACTATTTCTGACCCCGTGCAACACATGTAAAAGTGAGGGAATTTGATAAATGTAAATAAAATGTTTTGGAGAGTTAGCAATTGTGGGTGTCCCATTAACCAAAGTGAGACATGGGACATTTGAGTTAGCTCTAAACAAACAAGTGTTTGACTAAAGTATGTGCTCTGTGCTTTTAAGGAACAGTTTTATCCCTTTTTACCTAAAGTGTTTTTACAATATTAATGTATTGCCTTGAATGCTCAACCACTGTAATTGTAAAGATATCATTTCTCCTTTGTTTTCCCCTATTATTTTAAAAGCATATGCAAATGAAGTCTGTGGTGACCAGCTGGAGGCGGTGCCCAATGGAAGTGACGAAAATAAATCATCAGATGCCATGGAAACTGTTCCCCAGGCACCTGTAACTGAGAGTGTACTTGAAGTGGAGACTGCAACTTGCAAAGTCACAGAAATGGATGCAGCTATTGTTCAGAAGAAATCTGTTCGAGGCAGAAGGGCGAAACTAATGGAATCTAAAGCAGCTGAGGATAAACAGGAGGCAACAGAACATTCTGAAGATGCTGTCGTCCCTGCTCCAGTCAGAGGAAGAAGAGGGAAGAAAACTGAAGCTACTGCAGCACCCGCTGTTAAACAAACGACAAGAAGCAGAAATGCAAAGTCTCAAGAAAGTACCTCTGATCAACCTGAAATAGTACCAGATAATGCTGTGGAAACAACACTGGTTTCCACTGAAGCTGCGAGTGACCAGACTTCTCCTATAAATACCCATCAAGAAGAAGATTATCCTGCAGAGGAAGCTGTTGTGAAGACCATTAGAGGGAGAAAAACTAAACAAACACCTGTTGAGCCACCTCAACTAGAGCCAGAGAAAAATGAAGTTGTGAATGACAAGCATCTGATGGCTCAACCTCAAAAGTCCATCCCTACTCTTGGAAAACCTAGAAGAGGGAGAAAGACAAAACCTGATACTGTTGAACAAAATGACGTGGCAGAAGACACCGTTGTTACTGTGGAGACCAAGCAGCAGTCTCTGCCTCCAGTCAGGGCTAAGAGGGGAAGAAATGCCAAACAGGAAGAACAAAAGCTAGAGAACGATGGCCAGACTACTTCAGTTGAGACTACTAAACCCCAGGAGCCGGTTAAAAAATTGAGAACCAAGAAGGCAGAGCAAGACTATGTAGAACCAAGGGAAGTCCAAACCGTTGACATGGTTGTCCCAGAGGAGGCTGAAGCTCCACTTGTTGCTGAGCCAGTTAAGATGAATGAACATGCTACCGTGGCTGCAAAACCCAGAAGAGGAGGGCGAAAAGCAAAACAAGACACTGAGAGTGAAACCCCTGTCGAATCCACTGAGGTCCAAGAGGTCCCTGCTGTCAGCGCCACAGACAAACTCAAACGGGGTAGGAGAGGAAAACAAGTTACTGAAGAGGTTGGAGTCACTACTGTAATATCAGAGGAAAAACCTGACCATGAGCTGGAAGCTGAAGAGAAGAATAACACTGAGCCAGATGAGTCAGTCATTAAACATAGCAGGGCAAGAGGGGGGAGAACTGTGAAAAATGAAGTTTCACAAGCCATTCCAGCCAAGAGAGCCCGTCGAGGTGCAGCTCTTCCCCTTGAGGAGACCAATGCAAAATCAGCGGTCCTGGTTTCAGAGTCTGCGTCAACTTCATTACAGCCAGTGAAGAAGGGGGGACGTGCAGCAGCAAAGCCCGCAACAGAAGATGTCAGTGACCAGGCAAATCCCACTGAAGACTTACGCAGTGCTGTTGTGGACATAAAAATGTCCAAAAGATCTGTGAGGTGGAAATCAGACTTGCAAGTCTCTGAGATTTCAAAAGTAACACCTGTAAAGGCAGTCCGAGGCAGGAAGTCAAAACTTGGACACCAAGTTGACACTGAAAGCAAAAATGTGTCAAAGGATGGCAACAAAACTGAAGAGAAGGAACTCTCAGATGAAGTTGTCGAAGCTCAGCCCGTCAAGAGAGCAAGGCGAGGAATAAAGGTCGCTGATGTAACCGCTGGCGAAGCAGTGTCCACAAGCAAGGTGAAAAGTGTTGCCGCTGAGGCACAGCCAAAAACCCGAAGTGGAAAATCAGTAAAGAAATAAAAGCATTTGTATATGTTCTTAATCATAATTATTTTTTTCCTTCTATTTTTGAAACAGTCATTTTTTAGGTTGATTGTATGGCATTTTAGAAAGAAGTTTTATAGACTGAAAATGAAGCACTGCTTTTTTTTCCAATGCAGCAGGGAATCTTGTTTTAACCATTTATGTTGTGACAAGTTGTGTTGTCCATTACTTTGCAAATATTTTTTATGTTGAAAGAAGTGGTTATTAAATTTCTTTGTACAATGGGGAAAAAATGGTCTGAATTTGTCTTAATGTCCAAAAATGTATTTGGGGCTCTGTGCATCCACATATGGGGTTAAAATGACTGGGATAATTCACCAAATGGCTTGAAAGACACTGGGCACACCTGAAGTTTATATGTAGCCAATTGTAGGTAGAGATACTGGTCTGTTGACTCCATCATTTAAATGTTTTTTCAGTTAAATAAAGTGCTGGAAGATGAGACAGAAGGGAAATGGAATTACATTTGCTGCCATGTGCAAGTTAGTGTTACTGCAGGTCTTTTTTTCTTTAATTCTTCATGAGCAGAGGCAAGAGGTTAAATAACATTGGTTTATTCAGAGCATATAAAACCTTACTTTCTAGGAGGGGTTAGCAAGAGTGAGTCAGGCAAGTGTAAATTGGTGTATAGATTAAGGTTTAAAAAAAGAATTCCACTGAGCTTTTAGCCTAGATTGGGCCTTACTGCAGTAAATGCCCTGCCTTTGCAAATTTTTAAGTTAAATATTTATCTTTAAGTTTGGATTCCCCATCAACCCACATTACAGAATAATTAGTAGAGCTTAGTATTTACTACTTAAGACATTTCATTCCATTTCCTTGGATATTGCTAAAATAAACTTAATTCTTGGAGACCTATCAAAACTGTTGCCGTTGTTCAGACATCACTTAATTGCAGTAGCATATTGAAAAATAAAAAGGTAAGTTATGTAACCAGTGCGATAATACATTTTGAACAGTCTTACTAAACCAATATAAAACTTACTTAAAATCAGCACAGTAGCTGGATGTGTTTATCTCATGAAAAGATACAGAATTCCCATTATTTCAGGCTTTGCAGCACAAATAGATCAAATTTGATTGACCGGAACTGTGATAAATCAGGAGAGCAACTCGGACACATTTTGTAGACGGACTTGAAACAAACGCGGGGTCGACGCTGGTGGGAGATTTGAGCGAGAGGCGCCTGGGCAGCAGTCGGCCTCAAATTTGACTGACGACTTTGGTGGTTGACTTATTTCTTGCTTTAACATTACATTTTACGTTTTGCCATCATGGAGGCAGATAGTGACATAAAAACGACGCCGAGAGGGTTTCAGTGCACCCTGTGCAATGTCAATTTACCAAACAGTAAGTAACGTAAGCTAACTTAGCCACATGTGAGTCAATTAAACTTCCAATTGATGTTTCCAGTTACCCCTCGTAACTTTTTCTAGGCAGGTGGCTAAGAGTATTATCGGACGAAAAATTCCAGCTAACTTTAAGCCACGAGGGGGATGGAAAACCACATTACTGGCCCTTCTAAAATGAACGACATAACGTCAGTGCATTGTTAGAAAAGTTAAGTTAGCTAATGTTATACTGTACTTGCCAAAGCGTTTTAATGTATTGGATACATTTGTCATGTTTTGCATGGTTTGTTAGCTAAACCAGTCTTGCACACTGCGTTGAACAGCTATAATTGCATGTAATTGCTGGATGGCGTTTTGATCTTTTAAGCAGTGATATAAGTTTTTCTGATGCAGTATTACTCATATATTTTAATTTCCTGCAGTGCCAAGCTTGGAACAGCATGTCAAAGGGCGGAAACACCAGACGTTGAGCACTGTGCGTACCACCAGGAAGACTCAGGAGCAGCACAGTGTGTTTGTCAGTGGCATCAAGCCTGACATCTCTCGGACTGACATAGCTGAGTACTTCGAACGGTTTGGGCCTGTCTCAGATGTTATCATGGATAAAGACAAGGTCAGTCAGCTGTTCTCAATGAGATACAGCTCAAATGATGTTCATAGCCTCACAGTGCTCATCTTTACAGTTTGTGTCCATAACAAGAGCGCTGGCAGTCAATTTCTTTGCAGCATATGGAAAGTGACTGATGAACCCCAATGTAGTCTGACTGAGATGTGTCACTCTGCACTCGCAGGGTGTGTACGCCATCGTGCAATTCAGTGAGACTGACAGCATACAGGCAACCCTGTCCTGTGTTGAGCATCAGATGAAAGGCTTGAAGCTGCGTGTCAAACCCCGGGAAAAGAAGGATTTCAAGTTGATTCCCAAGAAGAAGAATGACTTCCAGAACCTCCAGCAAGTTCTCGACCGTCTCAAACCTCAGCTGTGTCAATTGGTGTCTGTAAGCATCCTGTTGTCAAGTATAAAGTGTGGGTCTGTAAGGATGGAAAATGCACTTGGTTGTAAGGAGTGTTACAGCCTCTAGGAGCTGCTAGTGGAGCCTTTTAAATTCTTGAGTCTTAATTTAGTTCCATACTACAGTATATCTTTATATTAACCATAAAATCATCTAGTTTAACATAAAATATACACATTATACTATACTAACTATAACTTGTGCATTACATACTAATGTTAATAGCACATAGTTTTGGAAGTTGTTGTAGAAAAAAACTTACTTTTGGCATTAAACTGACAGGAAACTGACACACTTTAGTCAAACACTGTTAGATTAGTATATATTTGGACTATTTAGTCAATGAGAATAGACCAGCTTATTATAACATGTATGTGTGTTATCAAGGTGTCACATTAACAAAGGGACAATGGTGGTGTCCTTTGTCATCCAGGTGGATGCACAGATGCAGTATATTGTAGAGCGATGTCAGCTGGGAGAAAACGAAAAGAAGGCCCGAGGCTTGCTGGTTCAACTCCTGCAAGAGGTTTTCGTAGAGTTTTTTCCAGGTGACCTTTGTAACCACTCCTACAGAGAGTCAACTTTTGAAATTTTGTCTTACACAATGATAACTGTGTAAAAGTTTGTTGTAGGTTGGCTCTCTCACTTTTAATACGATGTTTGGATGGGTTGCAGACAGCCAGATTCTGCCATTTGGTTCATCTGTCAACACTTTTGGCATCCACTCCTGTGACTTGGACCTGTTCCTGGACCTGGAAAACACCAAGGTGTTCCAGGCCCGTGCCAAGTCCACCGCAGAACAGGTCTGACATCTTTACATAAACAGTAATCGGTACCTATAAAGTGCTTGCTTTTTTATTTTAACAATGCACAATTTATAGCCAAAATATCAAATATTGTAACTTTACAGGGAGCCTGCTGTGTATTGAAACATCCTCCTTTTTCTTTTGTCTTCCCTATTTCTTCAGGCTGGGGAGGGCATGTCAGATGATGGCCGCTCTGAAGACTCCATCCTGTCTGATATTGACCTGTCCTCTGCCTCTCCGGCAGAGGTCCTGGACCTTGTGGCAGCAATCCTTAGACGCTGTGTCCCCAGCGTGCACAAAGTCCAGGTGGTCAGCAGCGCTCGTCTCCCTGTAGTCAAGTTCCATCACCGTGAGCTTAACCTGCAGGGGGACATCACCATTAACAACAGGTCAGTCGAGGATTCTTAGTATTTCCTTGATACTGTGTTGCGTCAAAAGTCTTCAGATGTGATGAGAAATGTTGTTTTTAACTTGTGCAGTGAGCAGAATTACTTTATGGTTTCCTTTTCTCCTATCCTGTATCCCTCTCTAGACTAGCAGTAAGGAACACCCGCTTCCTCCAGCTGTGTTCAGGGATAGAGGACAAGCTGAGGCCTTTGGTGTACACAATCCGTTACTGGGCCAAGCAGAAGCAGCTGGCTGGTAAGATGAAATGACTTGCACCTTAGAGACGGATGCAATTTTTAAAAAAGATTATTGTGTTGTGGTTATCTGTGTATTTAGGTAGTTCATTTCATTTTTTGGTCAACAGATGTCAGTAGAACTTCACTTGCCCCTTTGTGTTCATGTTGGGATCTGTTTGGACACACTGATTTGCATTGCCTTTTAGTGTCTTGTTATGGAAGCTGTGGTTTAAATAAATAAAGCAGACACAAGTACAGCTCCTTTTTTTGTGTTGAAATATAGGCAGTGTTTCTTTTATAGAGTTTAATCTTAATCTTAAAGAGTTGTTCTTTACTGAAGAGCACACTAATTACCTCCTGGGGCATATCTTTTTGATTCCCTTTGATGAATAATAGCCTCCACACTGCCAGTGCAGTTTACAATAAGGAACTTGTGCAGAGTGATTAGCAGAGCAGGATGGAATCGGTTGCATGTAAGGGTTGTTGTAATCCAGAGTTAAGATTTTGAAGTGATTGCATAGATCAGGGTTGCCAGGTGCCAAAAACCAAGTAATCGTAAAAAAAAAAAAATAAATAAAAAACACAAATAAGAAAAAATTACTGAATTCCAGAAGTAAACTTTCTAACTTCTGTTAAACATTATATGAAAGAAGTAAGTTTGCAAAGAGGTTTTAAGTGGCGACAATGACTGTTGTCCAAATGAGTGCTTTACCATTTTACTATTATAAAAAACTAAAACTACGACACTTGAAATTGTTGTACATTTAGGGGCTTTAGAATGAGTATGAGTATACATCATACAAAGGGCTAAATTATTGTACAAATAGTCATTTTTGAATACCGGGCTTTACACCAGCGGAGATTCCCTTTTTTAACAGCAATGTAACGCAGCTGGTTTTTCTGTATCACTTAACAATGACGTTGCCCTTTTATGAGATGATCATAGTTTCCTGTCAACTAATAACAACACAACCACGTGTGTTGTGACGTGTAGGTAATCCCAGTGGTGCCGGTACCCTGCTCAACAACTATGCTCTGACACTGCTGATCATCTTCTTCCTGCAAAACTGTGAGCCTCCTGTTGTCCCCACAGTGGACGAGCTCAAAGACATGGCCTGTAAGTGCGGCATTGCTCCTGCACTCAATGGGCCTCATGCAAGAACATTTTTGTATTAAGTTTGTCTTAGTTATATATTTTTAATTTTAATACATTTTCTGTATCGTATTTAAATTCCAAATGCATTCAGATTAAGACCATTATGATTTCAGGTCAGTTCATGACTCGTTCGACAGGTCTGGACCACTCGTGAATTTTCTTCATACCTAAGAGAAAATTCTAAGTAGGAGAAAATCGGTGAATGCCACAAATTCTCTCTCCACTCAAGAATGAATCTGGTCGTACGAGTGATTCTTGCATGTGGCCCAATGTGTCTTGATCCCTGCTTCTACATTTCTGTACAATTAACAATTTAAGCAGTCTTCGTGAACAAAAACAGGGAACAAATAAAAATGTTTTCCAGTTGATGTGTACTTTAAAATAGATACAAGCCAAAGCCTTCAGACTGCAATTAGGACAGCAAATTGTTTGCACATTATGTGTTTATGTATGGTGATGTTTGGATTAGATTAGAGATATCAGTAGGTCTCTATTTCAGTGTTCCAAATATTTCACTTTTTATCATATGGATTTTTTCAGACTGGTAAAAATTACTTCCATATTGTAGATAATTTTAACCGTCCCATACAATGAAAATGACATGTTAATTTATTTGTTTTGCTGTCATTTCAATGCTATTTGTTAACCTGTTTATTACCTCCTTTGCAGGTGATGAGGAAGAGTGTGTGATTGAGGGCTGGAACTGCACCTTCCCTAGTCAGCCTATTGCTGTGCCCCCCAGCAAGAATACACAGGACCTCTGTAAGTGAGAGTAATTGAAAAAAGATAAATGTGTCCGAGATTCCCGGTGACATGATTTATGTAACCTAGCTTCTTCATGAGTTCTAAATATGACTTAATGTAACCTCTTAAATATCACCACTACAGACCCTAAATGTCACATTTTATGTTCATGTATGTCTCTATCTAGGTACCCTGCTCGCCGGCTTCTACTCCTTCTATGCTAAGTTTGATTTTGCCAGTAGTGTCATATCTGTCAGGGAGGGGCGTGCACTCCCAATCACTGATTTCATCAGCCAGCATAAAGAAGAGGTGGTCATGCAAGAGGAACAACCCACCAAGTCCCATCACCACAGTCCCAAACTGGGCCCCCTAAATCTCTTAGACCCCTTTGAACTCTCCCACAACGTAGCTGGAAACCTGAATGAGCGCTCTCAGCGCAGCTTCCAGAGGGAGTGCCAGGAGGCTGACAAGTACTGCCGCAGCCTGCAGTACCAGCGCAAATCCATCAAGGGGAAGTCATGGGGGCTGGTGCGCTTGTTGACCCCCCATGGCGAGGTCCCACATGCCAAATCAGAGCAGCTGACCATCAGCATCCCCTTCAAATCAGCGGTGCTCCCTGAAGTGCTGCGTAATCAGCTGCACATGGCGGGAGATGGTTTCCGGCTGCTGTGGTTTCAGAAGGTTTGCTCTGCCGTGGAGGGAGTCTTCCAAAGTGTTCTCAGGTGTCACCTTGCTCCCTCCACAGACGGCGTCTTTGGTGAGGATTCAGCTGTCGATGCTGCTGAGGAAATGGAATCTCCCTCAGCTTCCCTCAACACATCAACAAATGACAGCTGTGACAGTGTCGAATCCCAAAACGAAGTCAGCCCTCTGGGTACAGCTGTGGTCGGTGGCAAAAGGCCACTATCGTCTGGCAGCGATGCTTCTGTGTCACCTCAAGGCAAAAAGCCAAGACTGGCTAAAAGAGGCAAGCCTGAATTCCCTCACTGGATCTGTGTGCAAAGGCACATAGTGTGGGCTGGCAGGAGGAAAGTGAGAAGGGAGCTGATCAAAGATACAGACTCGAGGCCAGAGGGCAGCTGCATGGAGCTGGAGTCCCAGGTCACAGCTCGCATCATAGAAAAGGAGCCAGAGCTCAAGGAGCCCCTGGAGTTCAAGGTTCAGCCCCAGATGGTGGGTGGGACAGAAAGCACAAGGGCAGTGCTCAAGTTGGAGCCAAGCAATGACAAAGCAGGAGTTTTTCATGACTTCTTTCATTTCCTGGAAGCCTTCTTACCTAAGATGGTAGAGACATTACTGGAGAAACAAGTGGGTAGTGCCTAAAATGGGACTGGTTTCAGATGTGTCCATTAAAATAAGAATTTTGTGTTTTCTTTGTTTTGAATCAAAGATGCCATTACTGCTACTTGTATTAACCCTTGAGAGTTTGACATAAATGAGCGACACTGTGGCTTTATATTGACCAGGCATCAATTATTATATTTGTAAATAAGGGCTTTGTCAGAACTTCAAGTTTGTAATGTTTTCATGTATACTGTATATTTGTAGGTATGAGTTTGTTTCAGAATGAGATTTCCTGATGAAGCCTACTTTTATGTTTGAGATGTGGCTTGGTTTTAGTACATTTCTGTTTAAAATAATGCTCTTAAATGATGAAGCTTTAAAGGGGAACTTCAGTGGCAGCCATTTGGTGTACACAGCATCTGATGCTGTCTTCAAATGAATAAAAAAAAAAAAAAAAAAAGGCTTTGTAAAACACTGCCTCATTCTATACACAGTAGTTGTGATTAGTCAGGACCATGTATACATTTATTTTTCCTTCAAACATCATCTTTAAACTGTCACTTTTTCATAAAGAATCTGTAATTGTAGTTTAACATAGTTGCAGGAACGGGGTCGATGCTTTGGTTTAACTTGTGTCATGGGCTGCCAGAAAGGGCCGTTGACCAGAGCTTTTATCCAGTCAGGTCTTCGCTCATACGACTGAGACAGATGAGAGTAATTATTCAGGTAGGCAGACTGCTTTATTATACCAGGACAAACAGGAGCTGAGGGATGCACAGAGCTCCCCTGTGCTGATTAACATCATTCATCTCACTTTTAAAAGATGGCCAGCAGGTTAGATGGGGCTATGAAGATGGCTGTGATGATGAAGGTGTTTGAGACAGCTTACAGCATGTTTATCTGCTGCTGTTTTGCATTACTGATGGGATGTTTGTTGTGGTCATGAAATGAAAGATAAAACTGTCTTATATGACCCAAAGATTCAATACATTTGTGGTCCAGCAGAATTCCTAATCAGAGTAGTAGTCAGAAAATAGCAAAAATGTGTAATTGCTCCAAAGTTTATTGCCAAATCAAATGAGCAATAGTGTGTGTTTTAAGCTTTTAAAAAAAAAAAAAAAAAAGATGATTTTGGCCCAAAATATTTGTGGTTAAGTTTTGTTTGACATTCATCAGAAAGACAAATGTTGCATTATGACTCTGCTTGAACCACTTGAATATGCTCAAAATATTGATTTTTTTTTTTTTTTTTTTTTTTTTTTTTTTTTTTTTTTTAGCCATGCTAGCAGCATAGCCCTGGGGATGGAAATGTTGGTCTTTGGTCCAGACTGAAATACCTCAACTATTTAATGGATTGCCATGAAATTTTGTACAGACATCCATGGTCTGGAGAGGATTAATCCTACTGACTTTCCCTTTAGAGCCACCAGCAGGTCGAAGTTTTCACTTATTCTGTGAAATACCTCAACATCTACTAGATGGATTAGCACCAAATGTTACAGGCTACAGGTCATGGTTCCCAGAGGATGAATTCTAATGAACTTGGTGATTCCCTGACCTTTCCTCTAGTGCCACCATGAGCTTTACATTTGTGGTTTCTAGTTAAATATCTCGACAATTATTAAATGGATTGCCATAAAATTTGGTACAGACATTCATGTCCCCCTCAAAATTAATTGTTATAGCTGGTAAATCGTTAACCTTTCATCAAGCGCCATCATCAGGTCAAAATTTCACTTTGTCAGATACTTTGCTTTATGACAAAATACCTACAAAACAAATGTTATTCCAATATGGAAAATTAATAAACAGAATTCCCCCTTCCACCCAAATACTAATTACATTCCCTTCAGCCTCAGCTGTATTTTGTTTATTGCTAATTGGTAAATGTTAGCTTGCTAACAAACTAAGATGCGAACATGATAAACCTTATACCTGCTAAACATCAGCTTGTTAGCATGCCGGCATCAGCATTTACCTCAAAGTTAACTTTAGCTTCACAAAGCTGCTAGCATGGCTGTAGACTCTTGTTTTTGTTGTTGTGGCTTGTGTTTTGTCGGCTGAAACACTGACCATTCTCGTTTGTGTTTATTTTTCTGAGCTTTTGATGGCATATCACTTGAACATCAGCCATTTACTTTGACTCACACTCCAGGCTACTCCAATATCACCATGCCTTGTTTTTCAAAGGTGCTCCTGATATATGGTCTCTCACACAAACACCTCTAAGCCAGAGAATCAAAATGATTGATATCAAAGCTGGGGGGGTGTTTGCTTTTGGCCAAGAAAACAAACCGTTACTAGTTGTTCTGATAAGACTCATACTAGCTATTTTCTTCAAGTTTCCCTTCATCAAGAAAAGCAATCGTAAATCATCAGGTATTGATGACCAACCAATTCAGTTACATGTTGCTCGTTTGCTCTAATTACTATAAGAATTGATTGTGGTGGGCATTTGTATGTGTGCTGCGTCTTTCAGACTGTTGAGCCTATTCTTCGTTTAGAGTTCCCCAGAATGAGAAGTGGGGGGGGGAAGCCAGTTTCATGTTATGTGAAATTGGTGTCCATTGGGAAGAGATCCTGAGTCAACCCCCCTGAGACCTGAAATATCCACAGCTTGCGGCCAATATCAGCTGTTTACAGCTTATGTCTAGTCCGCTGTGGCATATGAATGCATTGAGTCACATCTAGTATGACGCCATCTTGTTTTGTAGTGTATTGCTGTAAGTTTACAGCATATCTAGTCATCCGCATAATCGGATGCCTAGAATAGCGAGGGCGTAAGACATTGACTTTGCCATTACAGATTTTAAGGGGATCATTTCAATACCTAAATAGCACACTGACTCCCCTAATTTGTAGTGACTTGTGAACATCCTCTGAATCAAATCATCGTCCTTTCCCGAGCCCTCTAACACCTATCTCGCCATCCATCAGGGTTACCTGAAGCTGCCATTGCCAGCTCGCTCATAAACACATCAGTTGGTGGGATATTGCTGTAATTGGTCAGCTCTGCTTTCCAGAAAAGACAAATGGTCTAAGTGATGCTGCTGTTGGCGGAGTAGCGTCGGTCCTCTGGGGGAAAGGGAATCGCATGAGGCATCGTTGTTTTGGAAACCAAATGGGAAAATGAGAAGCCCAGACTTGTGCACCCATTGTTTAGGACTTACATGACTGCTGTTACAAAGAAGCTGATTTTGTGTGTGTCCCTCCAAAAAAGGCAGAAAAAGTCTGTAACATGAAAGTTGAAGAGAAATACGTTATTGTTTGCTCACTAGTCATCTTTGCTTCTGACTGATACTCGGTGACCCCTTTTATGTGGCCATGAATTATCAGACTGTGGTAGTGGACAGCCATCAACCCTCCATTTTGTCTCCTGAGCAAGTGTGCAAACAGACCTGGCTCCCTGGAAAGCACTCTGTTCATATTAGTGGCTTCCCCACTCTGGAGATAAGGCTAAATAAAAACGCATAGTCATTTCCCCCTCTCTGTCTGTGATGGCAGGAAGGAGTCAGACATTCTCCTTGGAGATTGCTCTTACACCAGTGTGTAATCTTCCTTTTGTATTTGGACTAGGCAGCATGTGTCATGCAAATGGAAAATGGTGGTGGGTTTACTATAAAGTGGGAGACAGGTTCAAGAGAAAAGCTTTTAGGGCTCTATTTGAGGAGTACAGGTAAATCCAACATCATGATTTGTTCAAGTTATCGCTCTCGGCCAAAAAAGTGTGTCTTACTTAACAAAGTTGCAGACATCATTAGCACCAGCATCAGTAGGAAAAGTTGGCAAAACTGAACAAGATGAGAGAAAAACTTTTGAAAATCAGTTGCCTCCTACTGGTCCTATTATCTTGGCCTTGATGGCAACTCAAACACTTCTCCCCCTGTGTAGGAGCCCAAACTGCTCTTCAGGAGTGCATTAGCTGGGGTTTATTGGACTGTGAAAACTCAAACTGTCTGCCCTTTTGCTTATCTGGGGGCTGTTACTTTCTCAGTGTTTACCTACAAACACTGGAGACAGCTAATGAGTTTTTCCTGGGCATATTGTTGTTTCTTTCCATTGACTTTTATGGTCCGTAGAGTGAACGCAGAGTGGTTGATTACTGGAGTAGAATTAACTAAATGTTCAGGATAGCCACCATCAGCTGTGGGAAATGGGTGATTACAACTGAGAGGACACATATCGGTTCCCTTGAATGGGAGATGATTTATTCATGATTTAATCACTTTTAGCTATTCCACCCTTTTTTCGCAACTCATCAGATTGTTAAAAGCTATGATTTTCCAATTTAGGTTCCATTTAGCTGTTTTGCATCAATTTGGACATTGTTGGGTGTAAAAACTACAGCACACTAATTGTCCCCTCAATATCAGTTTGAATTATGGTACAATAATTGCTCGGAAATGGTCAGTGCAATCAATGTGTAATACCACAATCCACTTACAGCCTTTATGGCGTGGTCATATACACTTTCACTGCTTGTTTATTGTCAACAGCAGCAGCAACTCTATGGAGGCTGTCAGTGGGGATTTATGCCCAAATCAAGTTGTGTTTTGGACAAGGGCTTAGGGACAGACAAAGGAAAAACCATTGTTGTCATGACTTCCCCAGGGAGCCCCATAGGACAACATGTAGTGTGCTGTTACGTACATGGCTGATACTAATATACAGCGGGGCTGTAAAAAATTATCGTGAACGCTTCCATTTTGCTGTGTATTACACTCCAACTACATTTGTACAACATGTTGCTGATGTCATGAATAATAGTAACGTAAATATACATATGAATTTTCTAGAGACAGTACATGACAAAGTAAAACAATCCCCACCAAGAAAGGAAAAAAGGGGAAAGAAAAAATGATCATGGTATGTTTTGCAAACAATATTTTGTGTTTTTGCTTTTGTTACATATGATCAGTTTAAAGTTTAAGTTCTGCTTAATGGCGGAGAGTTAAATATAAAGCTACAGCCAGCTACTGGTTAGCATAGCTTAGCATAAAGACTGGCAACAGCCTAGCTCACTAATTAACATGTTATATTTTGTTTGTTTAATCTGTACAAAAACCAAAGTGTGAAAATTACAATTCTTCATTTTCAGGCTGTTATGTGCTGGACTATTTCTTGGCTCTGAGCAGTTGCCAGGCAACCAGCGGAGACTCCAAGAAGCTACTGCTCCAGCCAAAAAAATAGTCCGCCACATAAGCCCCCTATAAAACGGAGAATTGTGAGCTTTACAGGTGCTGGTAGACAGAATTTGTTACCATTGCCCAGAGCCAGGCTAGCGGTTACCCCCCTTTTCCAGTATTTTTGCTAAGCTATGCTAACTGGCTGCTGGCTGCCTTATGTTTGGTGGTATCAAACTTCTCATCTAACTCTCCGCTATAAATTGAATAGGCCATGTCATTATTTCCTACAATTTCCTTCACAGCAGGGCAGAAAAAGCTTCTCAAGCAGCATCTAGACCACACAATATCACTTGTCCTTTAAATTATGAATAAATTAACCCAGAATTTCACAAAACAATTAAGCAATGAAAAGTGCACAGAAAAAAGAAAAAAAAAATCAGTTTCACACCTGGCATAAAATCGGCTGCACATCTCTATCCTGAAAAGAGAACCCTGCACCTGCACTGTTGGATAAGGGACAAGTTCAGGCGTCATGAACTGAACAGCAGACTGCGAAGATCCAAGATCAACAGGAGCCGCTGCAACGGTCATAAATGTGACATAGTCTCAGCACTTGATCTGAAAGGTATCTGTGTACACAACGTCTTTGGGCGAGTGTGTGCTCATGGTATATCAGCGTCATAGGTCCACACCCACCCTCCAAGTCTGTGGTGATATGAATTTGAAAAGGCATCATAACCAACATCTCAATGACTCATTTAATTCAATCATAAAAGAATTACTGCAGTGAAAATGTGAGTGTGTGAGCAATATTGATGTGTGTGTGATCTGTAGCTTATGACCTCTACCTCCACATCATATTAATGGCTTTATCACCATAATGCATGCAGGTAGAGGCAGAGGTAGGAGCGTAGATGCATAGAAGGCCAAAGGTGAAGCGGCTAATGATTAGACAAGTTAGGCTACATCATTCCTGGATAAGGTACATTTCATATGAATGAATTTACATTTGTCCAGTGCTTCACGAAGTTGGTGACAATATTTTGTCTTTTTCTTTAAACAAAAAGTTGCAAAACTGTTTTAAATGAACCCATGTATATATTCTGGAACATAATTTGGGTGGCTGCACAGACAGGCATTTCCCATCCCATATCTTCTGGATCTACCTGGAGATGAATGTGTTTGTTCATTAAATACTCGTGCACAGAATAGATTGGAGTCAATAAAACAAGTGGATGTCTCCGATTACAACAGTCTCTGTGCACTGCCAGAAATTCACCCTAATTAATTAAAAACGACAACAACAACAATTGAATTTGCCTATTATTCATTGTGGCAACACTGTCCTGAATATTCCACATATCCTCACATTTAAAGCGCACTTGGCATTTGAAATTTTTGTAAAATTGAAGAAGAAAGCTCACTAACAGCATTTCTTACTGAAACCCTGGTGTCAACCTTAACTCACCCTTGTGAAATAGAGCTGGACATTATAAAGATTTAAAAAAACTTTTTGAAGTTGATGTCTTATTTTCAAGTAACAAACATCAAGCTAACATTGTATGTTAAAATATCTTCTTGAAAGTAAGATATTTTTAATATCACAAGGAATTCTTACTAGCCCTATTGAGGGTATGTGCAAAGGCAAGTTATACAAAAAACATGTTGCAGGTTAGCATCCCATCTCTCTTTGATTGTTGACACCCATAGTTTCTGAAGAGCTGTGCAGGCCATTATTTGAGGCGTGAAGGGTCAGTTCTATCATTCTCTGACTGTTGCTCTGTTGTGGCTTCTGAACTCCACTCCACTGAGACATTTCAAGGTGGAGATGTGGTCACTTCTGTAAGCCTGTTGAGAGAAAGAAATTCAGTGTGGGTGAGTTCAGGTTTGTGTCTTTTCTTCTGGAAATACTGTGTGCTTTCCACAATATTTTGAGATTGGCTGCACATCGCTCTCACCCACTAGTTCCTTTTAGCATCCAAGAAAGTTTCTGCTATTTCTCTTAGCCTACAGGATTGTTACATCACATATTGGTGGAAAACATATTGACAAGGGCCGGGCATGAAATGAATGAGCCAGTATGGTTACTGGGCTGAAGCCAACGCTGCCTTTAACCTATGTGGACCATCATTTGAACTCAAAAAACATAGCTGGGGACTATGTTGTGTTCTCTTGGCGCTGTTCGTGGTGCAGAACGGGCAGCGTGCAAAGACAATCCAGCAGCTTTTGTTTCTCTATATAATCAGGCACGAGTGATGTCCTGCAAATACCACCCTCTATAATTTGGTGAAAGCGATAAATTCAATTTTAAGTTTCATCATTTACAACAGCAATACCCATCAACTACAGTTTTCAAGCTTAATATTGGAAAAACTGAGTGAAATCTGCGTCTTTTCCATACGTATTTGCATCAAAATAAACTTCAGATTTCAGCTAAAAGTCAAATATTCAAACCAAACTAGTTTTGCAGAGATCACGCTGCCTCTGAAGCGAGGGGTGTGGTTAACTGTTAGTCAGTGCGCATCAGGTAGCCATGCACACTACATAACCCTGTGAGGACAGGAGAGGAGAGCAGCAGACAGGCGCAGCACCGGGGTGACTACATCAGGATACAACTGTCAAAAAGTAAGTAACTTTTTTGTTACTTTAATGCATCTTGAACTTTTAACCGCATCTCAGAGAGATGTTTGCGTGTAATTTATGATCAATTTCAAGTAAAATAATATATTTTCATGTAATATTGGGAATACTTTAAAGGCATTTCATGCATTAACCAGAACTTTAAACATCACAAAAATAATATTTTGGCTTCAGCAAAAGTTTTTCAAGAACAAAATTTTCAGTTTTCAAGTGATCATACCATGGTATTTCTCCTTCTCCGCAGATGGCCAACATGCTGAGATCGTGGATGATGCTTGCAGCGCTCGTCGTCTGCCTGCTGGTGTGTTTGAGCAGCTTCGCGGACGCCTACCCTCCCAAACCGGAGAGCCCGGGGAGCAACGCCTCGCCGGAGGAGTGGGCCAAATACCACTCAGCTGTCAGGCATTATGTCAACCTCATCACCAGACAGAGGTGAGTCAGGTTTATCTAGGCAAACTAAATTTAAATTTATAAACATCTCCTTGCCCCCCCCCCCCCAACTAGACAATGCAGGAAACCAACAGAAATTCCTAGAGTGCACATCCATCAGAGTTTATTTAAGTTACTGCTATTGAAGTTCAGAAGTGCAACCTCAGGGCCATATCAGGTTTGTGCATCACTTGGAAAAACTGAAAAAGAAGGACTAATAAATGCTGAAAATCTTGCTGTGATTTGGTATCTTTTTATCCTCTGGCTGGGTCAGACAGGTAGTCCACCCCCTTGATGTGAGGGATTAAGTCTCTGGTTCAAGGGCAAGTTTGCAAGGATAGCCACATGGGGGATCACAGCCTCACATTGTGGCATGACTGTGCTCACCTATTTTCCACCCTAAATCAAGATTTTTCAGATTCTGGTTAAGAGTTCAGCCCTCAGGACTCTTGGGTCATTATGTTTAAGTTACAATGCATTGCTGTGTTTGTTTAAAGAAATAATGAGGCGTAGGAGCCTGGTTTTCCTCAGATGGGTATATAAAGTTCAGACGAGATAGAAGCCTGTAATGGTTCCGTTGTGACCCCAAATCTTGTAAAAGACATACGGCAACCCCAAACATCCTAATCATTTGCTTTTGTTTCCTACTAGGTGAAAATCAAGACTGGATCATGACAGAATATTTAATACTTAAATGGTAGTAGGTTTTCTACATGTTTGGGGTTTTGAAATGTAGCACAGAAGATTTTTTTTTGTTGTAAACCTGTAATGAAATCTCTTGATTTTTAAGTTTTCACCGTTTTCTTATCCATCATACCTAAAATATAGCAAAGATTATATTAGTGATTTCAGTTTCGATCAGATAACTAGTAACTGTTAACAAATACACTATCCCTGCTGTGTGGCACATGTCTTGATAAAAGCATGTATAATAACATGAAATTAATTCTGTTGTTCCGGTTGGAGAAAATAGCAGGTTTACAGTTTTCCTGTGATGGAAGCTGAGTGTAGTCTCATCATTGACCTTCCTGGTCTGTAATTAAAGAGGCTGGATCTGTCATTGCACTCAAAGGATCCACAGTGTAGCCCCTCATGCCTTAAACAAAGGCAGGTTTACTCTTCAGTGACCAGACATTGATTTAAGAAAAGAGGCTTCAAAAGACAAAGTCAGAGGAGCTTGTTGTGTTTGCCTTTGCGGACCCCGGGCTCTGAACTTGAAAATTCTTCTTTTCTCTCAGATAATTGCTCGGCTGATTTGTGACTGGACTGCAGACACTGAACAGAGAAACAGTACTGATAAAAACTCAACAGGGTGTATGCAGCTGACTTGCTTTGTTCACAGCTTGATGATTCTTTGAAAAAAAGATGTCCCATAGTTGAAATTCAGAGCAAGGCTGATGGGGTCACCCAGTGAAACGCTGACTGACTGCTGGTGTAAAGCAGAGAAGGGTTTCACATGAATGAGAATCTCCCTCTAATATTTTTCTGCAGCCATTACATGCTGGTGTTTAATTTTCTCCAGGTATGGGAAACGGTCGACCCCCGAGCAGGCGGTGGCGTGGCTGCTGTTTGGGGCTGATTCAAGCCAAGACACTGAACCACGGTGAGAGAAAGAGATGAGAATACACGTCTGGTTGAATCACTTTGGGCTTTTAAAGGCTGATACTGATACCAGTGATTTTATACTAAAGTTGACAATTGACAGTATTTTGTGTGCCTAAAATTGAAGACAATTTTTTAAGGTGGAAAAAGCCCTGAAATAACTGAGCAATGGAATACATAAACTGTGCAAAATATCAATGTCTAATATTTAATAAAAACCCAATTACCATGATGGGAAGGAGAGAGGTCTGATCGGCCACACTCCCCACTATGATTTGAAATATGAGAGGTAACTGGCTTGTCATTACAAATAAAGGAAGAACATGCAGTTCAATGAGAGAATTAAATCAAACAATGTTTCATCTTCCATTAACAGCCCTGCCAATACTGATCCAATATATATATATATATATATATATATATATATATATATATATATATATATATATATATATATATATATATGAGACATGGTTTTATTGCTGTAAGCCTTACTGTGGAAGGATTACATTGCTGTTTATGTTACTGTTCTTGAGCTCCTTGTTAATATCATTTTACTCTCCAACTGAGTATTGATAAGCATTTTATCTCACTGTGGATTCACACAGTTCATTGCCATAATGTCACAATTGCATGTTCCAACAGTTGAGCTGGTATCCATCACATATTAGGATGTGGTACATTTCAATTAATTAAACTGCTTTTTCTCTTTTCTTACAGCTCGGACTATAGCGATCAGTGGTAAATGAGCCCAATGTTAATCCTTACCTGGCCCCCACCCCGATCCTTTGCTTCACCAACAATCAAAAAACACTGAGATTCTCAAGAGACAACCTGCACTGGACTGTGTGACTCTCCATATTTAATGTGCATGCAAATCTCTCTTTATCTCCCTCTCTGATTGTATTCCTCTCTCAATATATCTATTTTTGTCTTTGGCCAAAACATGTAAATAATTTATATCAAAATTGAATGCAATAAAAGTATTAAATAGACACACACATGCTTTGGTATTTCCTTGTTTATTTTTTAATAAAGCCAACTGTACCTGCTCTTCTTGCCACTAGATGTCACTATATCACCAGGAAACGTACATTTGCAAGTTAATGTAGCTTACTGCTGCTCTTGTATGGGTTCATATCGACGGCAGCGGACACGCTTCAACTTCGCACCGGGGTAACACAACAAAATACGCATTTGTCATCACAAAAACCTTCCCGGACTTCCTTTGGGAAACAGGATCAGCGCTAACAGAGCAGACAGTTGGCTTTTAATCAATGGAGATATTTGTAAGAGCGCGCGAGCCGTTTTAGGTAGGGTCTCGTTAAAGATAGCAGTTTGTGTGGGTTGCCGTTGGCTTCGGTGTTGTGAAAGTGACTGCATAGATTAAACAGGACCTACCGTGCTTCAACAACTGCGAGTAGTCCCGGTGGAGATATCTCAAACCTGTGCTGCATCTCAGACCGAAGAGGCATCCGGATAAAGGTGATCCGGGCAGGTGAGCGCTTCAACCTTTAGCTATTTTTCACCGAGGAATCGTGGTGTTTAGTTTAGGTTGGTGGATGGCATTTATTCCGTTTCCAAATATGTAGTCCACCTTCGCCACTCGCCAGGTGGCTGTTGGTACACACAGTCAAATGTTATTTCATATTTCCTGTGAAAGTCTCATAACCATTTTCAATGACGTTTTATAAACACCTATTGTCTAACCTCGTGTAGCATTTTCTTCCTCGGACAACGAGGAAACGCACATTCAGCACGAGAAAGCTACATATTACCTCTACCACGGGCTCGTGCGCCGTATATTTGCCTCAATCAGTAGCCACTGCAATTTGTATTAAGCTAGCCTAATTGACCTCAGGCTATTTGCACCTGTACAACGGCCACAGGTAAAAACAACTATCTTTGACAGGCTAACTCAGAAATAATGTATATTTCATCTGAGGGTTGGAAATTAATTCAAAGAATAATGTTGATAACTGGATGTTGACGACTGGATGGACGTCATGCACCTGTTCATTGCCATTGCGCATGCCCACACGTTCGGGGCCGTGCACAGATGTTTGAGCGCGTGTGCAGTAATAGAAGGGCAGGTGCTGATGTGTGTCTGACATGTAGGGTAGAGAAACATTGAAAAGAATTTAACAAATGTGGTGTTTTTTTGTTTGAAACAACTATATTCCACTAATGAATGTACTAAGTTTTGGAAAGAGATTCAGTTTGCCAATTAATAAATTAAATAATCCGAAATGGTCTAAACCAAATTTAAGCCATTTAGATTTATGATTTCTACAACATTTGTGCAAAAATTATTTCCCCCCTAGAAATTACACAAACTTGTTTTCATGCTTATAGCCATTCAATATGCTTTGTATTTTTTTGTACATTATCACCTTTTTGAATAATCAGTTTTATTTATGTTTACATTCCAACAAACATACATGCCATCCTCCATTACATATCTTTGAACACTCTATAAGCAGCAGAATGTGTTAAACCCCTTCCCTCCCATTTCCCTAATTTTCTCCCTAGTTTTATTTCCTGTTGCATATGCAATATAGAGTTCAAATTTAACAAGATAAGAAACAAAATGTCAACAATTTTCACACTGACAGCTACAGAAGCAAAAATGAGAATAAAATACACCCCAAACAAATTAGTAAAAAAGCCTACTGTTCATCCCTTGCAAGGCATACAGTTACATTTATATTTAAGCATGACCCAGTTCCTCATTCAGGGGAAGATTCCCGATGTCATTGTGTCTTATATAATTGTTTAAATGGTTTACAGATTTCTTCACAAACACTCAGTTTACCTCTAAAAGTATGTTCTTTTTTTATTAATCCTATATTATCACCTTAAAATTGTCTTAAGGTGAGATTTTTATAAATCTTACCCTAGCTCAAGACTAAAATCGATTAGTCTTCTCTGACAATTTTCGTCCCAAAGAAGGAAATATCTTTTGAGACCTTTGGATTTGTGTTTATGTTGATATAACTGGATTTCCATCAGTTTTACCTAGGTTAAGCTGGTGCTTATCAGTTTTGTTAAAATGTCTATGATCTTGTCTTTTCTGTTTTATGCTTTACTGTCAGACATGTGAGGAAATTTTTTTAGTGCAGAGGAAGTATTTAAAGGTCCAGTGTGTAACATTTAGGAGGAGCTATTGGCAGAAATGGAAAATAACATTTCTAAGTAATGTTTTCATTAGTGTATAATCTCCTGTAAATAAGAATCGTTTTTTCATTAACTTAGAATGAGCCGTTTTTATCAACGTTGGGTGCGGGTACCCTTCCATGGAGGTCGCCATGTTGCCCCGCCACGTTTCTACAGTAGTAGTCCTGAACGGACAAACCAAACACTGGCTCTAGATAGGACCGTTTGTACTTTTGGTGAGTTTCGCGGCCACTGTAGTTTCTCCTACACGCTTGGAAGGGTAGGGTGATGCGAGCAGTATTCAAATGGTTGCAAACTGCAATTTCACCACTGGACACAGACTGGACCTTTAAATGACCTCTGCCAGTGCGAAAGAAGTTATTGTATTTTCAGTGGTAATAGAGATATACTATCCATTTGTGACTACTCAGGCAATAGGTAATTACAGAGCAATGTGTTCATGCTGTGCTGTTTGTTGTCCTGAAGCATCCTGGAAGGGAAGATTGGAGGGCCATTACAGTAACATGAGCAACATGAGTACCATGAGTTTACATGCAAATTTATTTAATAACTTGAAGCCTGAGACCTCATCTACAGGATACTTCAAGGTTAATTATTGAGGCCAACTTTGCGTAAGAAATGTATTTCGTCACTTACTAGATTGTGTGCGAGACAGTAGCACAACCATGGATGCTATTGAAAACAAAGGAAAATGTTTAATTCTTCTTAATTCATTCTTTATAAAGAGTTTATCTAGTTTATATCTTTCAGGCAAAAGCATGTTGGTGATAACTCTTTTACATAAAGGTAATGATATATTCCAGATAATGATATTGTTATTTTGCAGCAGTCTTTTGAAATCAAAGCTCTTATCACAATAAGCATTTTGTACAGTTTCTTAAAACTTCCATAATTTATAGTCACTTATAACAAAATGAAAATCCCACTGCTGGATTTTCATATCAAACCACAGTCAGATAGGTCACATTTCAAAGTTTTTGACTGGGATTAAAGAAACTTCAGCCTTCTTATCAGTTTCTGTTTTGGAAGTGGGAGGTTTACCATAAATTTCCCTGCTTTGGACAGCTTTTGGGATTGACTACAAGTTTAGCAAGTCTGGTTCTACCTCAACAGAAACATCGTCTAAGCACTTCTTTAACGATTTAAGAACTCTGCTTGAAGTCGGACTCTTTAAACTTTGAAAATGTGTCCTTCACTCTAAATTCTTTCAGGAAGATTTAAATCCATTTTGTACGAGACATTAAATTGGATCAAATCAGAGCAAAAATGCCTGTGTGGTGGTGTAGACAATGTGACCGTGACATGTCTGAGCCGCAGGGTAATGCATACTTGACACTGAATTAATACAAATCCTTTAACATTGGTCACACATTCAGAAAAATTGAAAGAGCTCTCCCTGTGTGACCCCTGATCCTCGCTCAGATCTCATTACAGTGAAGAAGTCAGAGGGCATCCTGGTTATTTGACGTCACATACACCTTCAATGGTGCCTGACCAAGACATTGTGCAGTTTTACTGAGTGATTAATTACTGCATCAAACAGGAATTCTAATAAACTGTAGTTGGCAGAGAGAAAAGCTTTAGAAGTAGGAGCCATCAGCACCCACTTCCACAGGGAAATTAATCTGCAGCAGTTCACATAGCCGGACATTTGGAAATGTCGTGACAACTACTGGATGGATTTCCATGAAATTTGGTACATCCACCTGACTTTGGTGATCCCCTGACTTCTAGCACGACTAAATGTTTCACTTATTCAGTGCAATATCTTAACTAGACGATTAGCACAACATTTTGTACAGACATTCATGTTCCCTAAAGTATGAATTGTAATCACTTTGGTTATACCTGACTTTTCACATAGTGCCACTTAAGCCCCTCAGAAGCTACAGCTGGTGGCTGTGCCCTTGCACAGATTAACACATAGGAAAGCCCCACATGGGCAGGGGGCCCAGATTGGCACGATTTTTCAAAAAATATTCAGATTTGGTCAATGCATTTGTGCAAATTGAAGTGTCCCCAGTCAGTACCGTAACGCAAATCCATTTTAAATTTCATTCATCCAAAAATTTGCAGCCCAGAAATAATTTATGTGCTCTATCGAACATTCTCTCCATCAACAGCAGCACTCACAGGGAGCAGACTGGACTATAACTGTTGTAGTTAAGGAAATGAACCTGTTGGCCTATCATTCAGACCTGCACGCATCGCATGCCTGACGCTTTCACACCACGTCAATATAAAACTCCATCACCTTTTCTAAGGCACAATGAAATTTAACCGACTTATGGAAATCAAAAAAAGAGCTGATTTCAAATAGTTGGAGGTTTTCAAAATGATACAGACCCGCCTATCTGCAATGCATCTATCTGTCTGGATCACGAAGCAATGATGAACTGAAAACTTCACTTGTGTCAATGTTGTGATAAAGGTTGAAGACTATCAGTAGTTCAGCCTACAGTTTAAAGCCTCCTGCTTTACAGGTGGCGCTTTTATAACACTTGCCCAATGTGCGTCATGATCAGTGTCCAAGGTGCTGATCCTGCGACCCCCATGATGTGTGAGATGTCTGACTGCCTACTGGTCACGCTGAACAGCAGGATTCCCGCTTTACTGGTAGGGGATGCAGTCTTGATGGCTAAAGAGATTTGTCATTTCAAACGTCAATGTTATTTTCAATAGAGTGAGAGCGCATGCTTCACACAGCTTTCTCTATCTCTTCCGCACAACAGCGAGGACTGAACTTTAATTTGCAGATGGTTTAAATGTGTTTTTTTTTATATTTAACGGTGGAACAGGTGTCCACGGAGGAAACGTCTTCCACATGCCTGGCCACGCGACTTGGCATCACGTTATTACTTTAATTATGATGGCCAGTCAGACATCGGATCTACACATCAGGCTAAAACATTATCTGATTTAAGTCATATTCATTTTTAGGCTCTTTGTTGTAGTTCGGGGTGGGGTGAAAATATTGCGGTGCTCAAGCCCTTCAGCAGCCACAGAGCTGGAGCCTGTTCACGGTTCGCAGATTTGGTGGCTGTAAAACCGTTTATTTAGCAGCTTATTAATTAAAATTTGAGTGTGACATCTTTGTTATGTTTGTTTTGAGATCTTGGGGGGAGGGTATTGTATTTTTTTTATAAATGTCAAGGGCAGGAAAATATATATAAGAAGGGTGTTGCTTTTTTATAAAATGAAATTTAAGATTCAGCCCCCCCTCACCCCAATAATTTCCATACTGTCCCTTAATAGATGCCAATAAATACATGGGCAAGCCAATGTGTCAGTTTTGGTCTAAAAGTGGGGATTTGCTCTGTAAAATTTGTGTCTTAACCTCCAGAGATTAGAATGACATTGAAACAGTGACATTCATTTAGCTTATTCCATCATGGCTGCTTCCTCTGAAAAGCAGGGATCTTTAATGAAATCCCAGCAGGGTGGTGATTGTAAACGCTCCCCCTGGGTGACTCTCAGCACTTTTCCTGAGTCCTTTAGCCTCTCAGTGGTATGTACATGACATGTAATTCTCATTACACTAATTGCAGTCTGTATCAGCTGAGGGAAAAGGAAGACCCACAGCACTAAGTTGATCAGGTTTTATTAGATGTCTGGCATCAAGTGATATCTATTGATGGTGGTAATTCTTCGTCATTATGCTGTTTTAAAAAAAAAGAATGGGTTCTTCAGTAATGTAGAAAACAGAAAATAATCATACATCGCAAAATGCTAATACACCTGAAGATAATGAACTTTACTCTTGATTTCTTACTGTTTGAAAATCTCTGAGTAGCTTATGTGGCTGATGTGGGTCCCAAATCTGTTAGTTGATGGTTAATCATTTACGACTAGATTTTTCAAGGCACGTTAAGTTTCATTGTAACTTTATGCTCAGTCTGTGCTCAGGAAAAATAAATGAAGTGTAATTTTCCATGCTGTTCTTTCTGCCAAGTAGTAGCACAGTTCTGTATATTAATATGCATGTGGGGAGTATAATATACCTTTTATTTTTGAAATCATTCAACCATGCATCACATGGCTCTAAACTGCACTTCAATTTATCCTCTCCTTCAAAAGACCTCAACACTTTTATTTTGAATTGTTCAGGCATCTGTAGTGACTCGGGTGTGGATATGAAGGCAAGATTGAATGAATTGCTTTAATATTGTCTGTTGAGAAAGAGTTTAGTTTAGAATTTAGTTTGACAACAGAAGCATAAACATACTGGTGCTTTCTTGAAGATACTTGAGGGCAGAGAATCAAAAGAAGCTCTTGTGGTAGTTTTCATGAAGCCTTTTGAGTGACGTTCCCCATACTTTTGTAAGAATAGCGTGCGTCCCATGTATCAAGGCCTAGCCCTAATGCAGCGGCTCGGGTTCGAATCCTGCCCGCAGCCCTCTGCTGCATGTCATCCCCTCTCTCTCTCCCCCTTTCCTGTCTATCTTCGAATATTATTTTTCAATGCTTTTAGCAGCAAAAATCACATTTTAATCAGAGGTTCTAAATGTTGGTACATAAAAACCAATACAATCTGTGATGGTTACTGATTACATACCACCAGGGGTAAGTGAGGAAATATGTTCTTTTGTGGTTTGGGTGTGACCCGTTCAATTTAAATTCAACCTCAGACTTTACTTTCAAGAATCCCATTAATGTGTATTGTTTTTTTTAATAAAAAGCCGAAAAAAGAAGTTAAATTTTGATGAAAATGAACTTTGACTCTGACCCTTCACTTACCACTAGACTGGAAATAAACTGTTAATTTTCTTCAGCCCACAAGTTCTTTTTTTCAGTTCTGGTAAAATTGTTGATTTCCAGAGCTGTAGAAAGAGTGTGACCAGGTAAAGTTTATTTATGTGGTGCACTCAGGCCACTGGAGCTAAATACAACAGGTTTGAAATCAAAGTAAAAAAAAATTGCTCAATTTCATTATAGACCTCAACTCTGAAAGTGCTGTTAAAGCCTTAGTTTTGGCTGGTGAGCTCTGTCAAAATTGATTTCCTGCCTGTTGTGTGAAGGCTACACACGCTGATTTCCTCATACGTATGAATGCTCAAACCTCTTAATAGACCCAATTTTAGCTCCAACTTATTATTATTTTACGCATTTTCCCTTGTTGCCATGGCAAAGTGCCGGGGGAAAAGGCGAAGAGCTGCTCATGGTTGTCTTGGATACGACAGTTTTCCCTTGTAAAGTAATGAGAGGAGCTGAACCTGTGGGAGAACAGGGTTATTTTTAGGCCTGACTCCAGCCTGCATGTGTGGATCAAGACTTGTTTGTCACTGGTGCATGTGTGTGCGTGCGTGTGTGTGTGTGTGTGTGTGTGTGCGAGCATGTTTACAGGTTTTAATGCAGCCTCACTGTGGGAATAGCTCAAGGCGTTTTACACTTGGCATACAAACACCTGGGCCACCACTTGTGTCATTGCTCCAGGCCAAAATGTGCTTGAAGCACATTGGATGCAATTTCAAAACATTTTTATCTTCGGATGTAGGCTTTATTTGCAGTTGTATGTTTTATATGTCTGCAAGTACTACTTAAGGAAATAGACGCTTCCCTCAACCACTATGGATCCTTGCTGATATGTATGATAAAATAGTTTACAACACTACATTGGTTTCATGTGAGGCTGTAGGCTTGCAGACCTTACATACAAAACCCTTCAAAAGCAAAGGAAAAGTATTTTGAAGCAAATACGTTACAATCCTCGTAGAATAGCAGAAGTATAGTATAGAAAGAGACCATCCAATCTTATTTTGAAAAAAAAGTTTTTAAAGCTGGCTGTAGCACTTATTCCCATGAATTTTAGGGATATTTTAAGGCACCAAAGCCTTGACTTTTGCCCTCATTACTGGTTATGTAAGACTTTGGTGATGCAGGAATTTAAACTTAGTCTGTTGTTACACTGGAAAGGGCTATTTGGTAAGGAGCATCAAAAATGTTTAGAGATATAATTATAGGTCAGTGTGCATGCACGAAAACCACACACTCACAAAACACACCCAGCTGGCCTAGAGCTTCTAGAGATTGATAGATTGACAGCGTAGAGATGATAGCAGGACTGCAAACGTGATGTCATGGCAGCTGTGCTATTGAGCTGCTCTCTTCCTGCAATAAAACAAGGAAGATGGAGATTTGTGTGTGTGTGTGTTACTGTATGACTAATAGAGAGAGAGGGGAAATCACTTAGAGAGCAGAGACAGTTCACATACACAAGATATTACTGTAGAGACAGACTGACCCACAACTTGCACAGCTGCAGGGTCTTTCCCATCTGCAGGATAAAGACAATTAGTGTGAAAATACCAATTTTGACCTCATTGAAGGATCACTTATTTCCACACTGTTCAACTTCAAGACTAGTCTATTGGTATTAAGGACACCTTTAATCCTTGATTGTAGGGACTGATTACTGGCTGCAGCTCTTAGTAGACATCCAGGGTTTTCAGCAAGAAAATGCCACCAATTACCAAGAAAATGCCACGACTGGTGATGACTGCACCATCGTTAGCCTTTGGTCAATTATTCCCCATCAGTAATATGAAATAAGAATCAGGGAGACTGGCAGAGTGATAGCACAGAGTACATCCTGCCCACCCCCAACTATCCTTTCTTCGAACCCCCCCCCCATGTGTCAGCATGGCCATGCTATGCTGCAATCGGCTTTGACTTCTTAGCGGCCGTGTGGTCTCTGCATACTTTTAACAAGCTCTGTCATTTTGCAGTACAAACACGGGATGCCACGGATAAGCCTGGGGGACTGGTATGCGGTATTAAGGACCTGATCCACATTGATCAGAGTTCTGCAAAAGCGCTTGGTCCTTCAGCATCTAAGAATGTGCTTCAATGTCACCCCGGTAGAAGCAATTACAGCTGTTAATCAAGTAAACATGTTGTCCCCACCAATGATGCAGGAGGCACTCCTTGACTTGCCTTTGTCCCAAGGTACATTTTAAGATATTTTTATGTATAGACCTTCAATACGCACACATACACCCCCCCCACCCCCCACCAACCCCCACCCCTCCAAAAAGAATAGACAAGAAAAATCCCTGTATAGCTGCATTTATGTAAACACACCGCGATCCATTTGCCCAGTCCTGCCCTAAAAAGAGTGAAATGAAAAGAATTGGACAATTACTAACCTCAAAAACATAATGAAGTCGCCTACACACAATTGATACACATAGAGAAAGGCACTTGAAAAATGTGACAGCTTTCTCTATGAGTCAGTTACACTGAGTTCAGGTGGTGCCATTCCAAATATGATATGACGTCCGTGGGTTAAGAGAAATAGATTTATTACATAAGGCAAAGAGAGGAAGTTAAATATAGACAATATAACCTATGGGCGAATAAACCAGGTTATTGGATGGTTAATGGATGATGGGTAATAGAATAATTTTTATATATATATATATATATATATATATATATATATATATATATATATATATAGATAGAAGGATACATTTAATCTAACCTGTTATAATAATGAAATCCATGAAATATCTTTAAATGGATCATTCCGTCCCTTATTCAGATAGAGGTATGAAATGCAATAACACAGGTCTCCCAGAATTTCAGTCCCAATGCGTCCCCAGGCTTCCCTCATTTTGGTGGATCAATATTTTTGGATTATAGTGGAATTATGCCCTTTTCCAGTGGGTTGACATTTAATAGTTGGATGTTTTGATAAAATGCTCTGACGCAAAAAATGCGGACCTGCAAACATCTGAACAAATAAGATTTGGCAATATTTTAATCTCTGCACAGAGACTAAAATTAATATAATGACATCCCACTGGACTTGAAGATATCTTCATATTTGTGTTCATTGACAACTGAGAGGCTAGAAAAGAAATAAGCGAGTGATAAAAGTATCTTTCATAATGAAAAATGTTGCGCAGCAAGCCAGTTTAGAAATATTAGCCACTCAGTAGTGAAAGAGAAATATGATGCCATCTGAAGGAAGAAATATATTTAGTTCAGTTTCTTAAATAAATAATGTTGGAAGCCAGACAGGAAGCATTTAGAATGCAGCAGTCTTTTGTACCATTACTGATAGTGCCCCCATTTGGCCAGTTAATGTAATTCCTTCAATAATGGAACATTGTGCTTTATCACTTCAAATCTGATTAATGATGATGAGGCTGAAATAGGATTTTTATGTTGATACACGCGCACATTCACACACAGTGACCCTGTGGTGACATTGCTGGGTTTTGGCCACCACAGCACTGGTTCCACTATGGATAGTTATTGTCATGGCAACCAGGAATTAGCATCCTTGGATAACACAGTCTCGCCCTCATCAGCTGCGCTCTTTTCTTCCTCACCATTGTTCTTGTTCGATCTCCCTCTCTCTCTTGCTCCGTCTTTCTCTCTCTCTCTCTCTCTCTCTCTGACCCCCCACCTCATGTTTCCACACAGCCAGAGCCTTCCTGCCTGACACTTCTATTTTCTTCTGTCTATTTCTCCTCGCCCTCATGTCTATTGATTGCCTATTCTGTTTACGTCCCCCCCCCTCAACTTCTAATTGCTACTCACTGTGTGTAGTTCACAAATTCCACATCACCTGATATGCCAGTTTTGAACCTCAGGACAACAAATACTTAGTCTCTCAGTCTTCTGTCTGTGATGCTTATTGCTTTTTCTTGCTGCCTGATGTTATATGGATCAATTAGAATCAATAGAGATCCTCACTAAGCTAATGTTAGCTGGCCTACCCACTCACTCACCCGCTCACTCAATCTTTCCAACTGTTGCTAATAGTATTCCCCCAAGGACATGACAGCTAAATCGGTTTGGGTGTTACCAGAGCAACCGGCTATTCTATTTATAGGCATTAACAAAGTTAGATTCCAGTTATCGTGTGTGTGAGCTTGTTAAGACAAATTAGGAATGAGCTGTGCACGTACGTAAGTCCATTGACTGTGATTATGACAGAAAAGGATTTGTTTTCTTGGTCATGGCTGGATTTAGACCACTGATCCCTGTGTGTTGAACTTGAAAGGCCTCAACCTAAAAACATAGTTTATAGCTATAGAAACAATTTTTTAAAAAAGCTAATAAAAACAAGCCGTAAAATGTGCTAAACTCTGACTTTGGATCTGTGTAAAATATCTGCTCTAAAACTTCTATAAAGAGCTTCTCACCTCCTTCCCTTGTTTCAACCTTAATTTTGCCTCAGTGGTCTGACAACCAAGGGATTTTGCTTTCATATTCACAATCAACACTATACACACATTCGTATTTTCAATGCATCTCCCTTCTGTCTCTTTGCACTCTCTTTCATTGCAGTTGACCTAACAAGTTTTGTGGAGGATACCGGGAGGAACCAATTTTTAAAATGCCCGTGGCAACATCCAGCTCTGACTCCGGTAAGTGGCTTGGTCTCACTATGACGAGGGCATCTTTGTGTGTGTGTGTGTCTGTGAGTGTTTGTGTCAGTGAGAGAGAGTGATATCGAGATAGAGAAGAGGGAGGAGATACTGAACGGTTTGTGGTTATTCCAGCTCTCAGGACATGTATCTCATCTCCTGAGTTCTAATGTGACTAAATGAGCTGGCTAATGGAGCGCTAAAATTCCAGCCTTGGATCAGTCATGCCTCGAAGGATTTTCTGTTGTACCCTTCGCGGCCCTCCACTCATACACACATGCACGTCAAATCTGCACTAGTGGCCAGTGGTACAAATGCACACGAGTGCATGCACACAAATATACATTCACATTTTTATTTGGAGGCATTAAGTGAGTGTTTTATTATGGACTGATGACTGATCAGTGTTGACTGAGATAGTACAGTGTGAAACTCAGAGGGTTTGCAATCACATTTTGAGTGGCTTGCATGGGTCATAATTGGCAATGAACTTTTTTGAAATATATGTTTATTTGAAGGTTTGTTTTCTATGAAACTGAAAGTAATAGATTTAAAGTAAAGATGACTGCAACAGATAACAGACTGCAGTGCAATAACTGACAACATGTCAAATGCTCCAAATAGTGCACCATGTCTTGCTCTGGATCCCATGTCATCTAAACTGGTTGATAAAACCAGGATCAAAGTATGTGACTATTTTTGCCAAAAAACGTATTACACCTTTTCCGCAGATTTGCTGGAATCAAAGTCAAATTTGGCGTCACATTGACTGTCTCTTTTCGTTGGCTTTTTATCACAGTGAATTTTCAGATGTATACCTTGGCATTGATATCAAAGTTAAAATTGTAGTACTGTGACAGCAGTATAATTATATTTCCTAGTTTGAGTGCCATAAAAGGTGCCCACATTAAACTCTAGCCATGCTTCCATGCATTTCCTTATCACTCAGTGCTGAGGGCACTTGATCAGGACACATAAAAGATTGAAAAGCCACAGCCAGATGTCTGGGAAATTAAGAGTCTCAGTATATTCAGAGGACCAAATCTAGAAGTCAAAGCTTTATAGTATTGTGTGATAGTAAATTGCAGCAGTCAGCTGCCGAATAGAGAGAGAAAAGCAGTTCTATGGAGGGTTAAAATGTGTGTGGAGTTTCATTTTTGTAATAGGCTGTCAGTTGGTTTTGATTTGTACACCAGCTGAGGGCTGAGTCTGGATGACTGGCATTTTATTTTTATTTTTTTTTTTAGTAACACACAGTAAATTGTTTCTCCAAACCAATTCATGTCTTTTTCTAAATTTAAAAAGCAGCATTTTTGGCAAGGCTATTTTTGCGCCGGCTTGGAGAAGGGTTAGAGAAGGGTCATTTTTGATTTTAAACAAGAAGATATTTTTCAACTCCTGTCAGCGAAGGAACTCTGATATGCATTTCTTCAATTTATGAGCGGAAAGCACATATATAAATTTCCCCTGAAATGCTCCTCACTTACAGTGCATCTGTAAGGCAGGCTGTGTTTGTACCTGTCTCTGTGATGTCAGTAATGGAGGGTTATCACTCATATATGTGTCAGCTCCCTACGCACCGCCTCCTTTACCGATCCTCCTTCCTACGAGCCAACCTTCTGCTGCTCTTTCCCCCAGTTAACCCCCACAGGGAAGCCTGGAGGGAAAATCGTCCTGCCTCCTTTTCTCCCTCCTCCTAGAGAAAGCATCATAACCCCCCCTCGCTCATGCACACAGCCCTCTCTCGTCTCCATTCATTCATGTGGAGGAGAAGACGCTCCTCCAGGCATAGCTTATACACATTCACATCAAGAGCAGGTGAAGAGGGAGGAAAGCGCGAGGAGCTGTTTTGGCAGAAAGAGGAGAGAGTCGGGCACAGATAGAGGGAGGGAGAGTAGGAGAGAGGGAGATCTCTCAGTCTGCCTCAGATACAGTATTGGGTGTGTTACTGTGAGTGTGTGCATTGTAGAGAGGTGTTGTTCACCATGGCTGGCAGTGTGTTTGGAAGGCTCTCACTGGAGGAAGGGGACTCAGCCAATTCCCTGGAGGGCCTGGAAATCAAGCTTGGGGGAGAAGGTAAGAATACAAGTCCCTACCTGCTTGGTGTGTGAGGGAAGAAACACTGGACAGAAACTGTGGGGAAGCTGAGATCTAAGGTTGAATCACTGTTAAAATGCAGCTAAGCAGGCGACAATATGCTTATGTACACGCTGAGGACAGTTGAGGGCTAGTTGGTGTTTTAAATTCGCATTGCACCTGCTCCTGATGTGCTGGTTCAAACCTCCAGAGTGTGATGAAGATGAGCAGAGACAGATTAGGACCCAGGGCAGCATGTGATCGTACAGGAATCCGAGGCAGCAGGCTACAAAGACAGGAAGCGAGACGTAAAAAGACAGCAAGGTGCAGTGGAAACATGTCACATTTCCTTTTATTTAATTTACAATGAGACGCCTTATTGTAAACGGAGAGCAGTAGAGAGAGAGAGAGACAGAGGAATGCACTTTGAGATAAGTAAAGAAAGCAAAAAGATAAGAAGTCATTACAAGTGGAACAGTCTGTGTAAAAGCAAATATGTATTTGTTTGAATGATAATGCACAGATAATGTTTGCTCACACAATATGGGGTGGGAAGGACCATGCATCCTATTCATTATTGATGGAGTTCATTTATATCACATGGGGTTGCATACTACACAGTAATATGTTCTGAGTGTGTGTCCATATCTATTTCTGTACTGTTATTTCCTTACATCTATTTGATGTTGTCATGTTAAATTAGTCAAAGTTAGGAGCATCATTACATCATTGCCAAGTCTATTGCATGTCATACAGTATACTGTGTTGTGAGATATCCTCTGCTCTGTAATGTAGCTTGACAAGACATCAGTGACAGCCATAATGAATCACATTTTCTGTCAAAGCATTCGCATCAGTTCAGAGTTACGTGTATGTGCGAGAGAGACAGAGAGAGAGAGAGAGACCCCCAGTGCATTGTACATTCATGGTGAGAAGGTAGGGGGTCATTCATATGCAACAGTGTTCTGATCAGAGACAGCACGCTTGAAAGTGTCAGACTCACAACCTTCAAATAACTCGGCGGCTCCTTCACATTCACCATTCTCCACGCACGCACACACGCGCTGTATAATACACAGGCTCTCTTCCCACCGAACCCTCACACTGTCAAAGGAATATTCTGTGTGCCTACTGGACTAATGAAGCGGTGTTCAAACACAGATGATGGATCATTGAGTACAGTGTGTTGGTAGGATTAGGCTGTCAGAGATAATCACTGGGTTTCAAGAGAATGGGACAATTTAATTCTGTTCTGGCTGAGGGTATTCGATAATGTGGTGACACTAGCAATTATTTCATCCACATCACACCCTGACTCTGTTTGCTCTTTCATTAACTGCTGCAGGGGAAAAGAGGCACAGTCAAAGTCAAAATGTTTGCCTTCTAATGGCAAGTTCAGTCGACAAAGTTGTTGGTGTTAGTTTCCCCCAAAACTTCACATGAAATCTCTCGCCCCGACTCTCTGTGGCCATGGGGTGAGGTGTAATGGGAGCTGCTGTCTATTTGCAAAATGTCAACAAATATCACAAGTGTTGTCTCCAGTGGTGACCTTCAGCTGGCTAATAAGGCGATCCAGCCCGCGTCCATATCATGCCAGCTTGGAACAAGCATCACCATGGCGATGTGGTGGCCTAAATGGCAGCTTTAAAGTCCCTCGTCCTGCTGATTGGCTACCCAAGAGAGAGGAGGTCAGGGTTACAGTGTTTCCCCTGGAAATGCTGCCTTTCATGGGACAGTCATGCACACGGTTGCAATGGTTAACAGTTACACTTTTGCAAAGTCAAGCAGAATGTAAAGGATTTTCTTTTGGAAAATCTTATGAACTCAACCAAATAATAAAATAAAAAGGATAGATTACGATCACTGTTAACCTGACAACATCATCTTAGAATATAGTGGGCTATGCTGCTTTAAAAAAAAAAGTGTAAATTTTTACAGTTTATTTAAAAAAAATTGTAATGATGTTTTTAGCTTTATGTTACGTGATGAGGTACCAACCTAACTAATAAACTAATAAAGTGAATGCAAATGATCAACAGTGTACAGGATTTCTGGTTAAAGGCCCTGAACATCAATAGTACACCCACATCCACAGTACAGGCGATTGCTGATGAGAGGTGCTCTGAGGACTATGTGGGTGTGTACACACTAGTTGATTGACTCTCACTCTCACACTCCTGTTTGCATTATTGAACCTATTAGGGTGGGGAGCTTAATCATTCTTATGCTGTGTTCACATCATATTGTTTAGACTGTAATATGAGCAACCGAGTCGGAAAAAACGTTCCTGTCAGCCTCTGAGTTGTAATTTCAAGTTGGAAATATCAGGAATTTCTGGCAGCGATGATGTCCCACTTGGTGAAAAGAACTACAGAAGAGTCAACAAACCGTTGATAAAACGCTGACAGTTGCATCTAAATAAAATCCACTATTAACACTAATACAATCTATTCAGGTACTTTTTAAAAGGAGCTATAAATATTTAGTTTGTATCTGTAACTTGTTAATAAACCGCTCCAAACACTGCAAAAGTAGCTAATTTAGGCTATTTCAATGATGTGACTACAAAGCTAGCAGTGGGGGTTATCAACCATGCGTGAACACTCTTAAGTCTGAATAATAATTTTATTAAAGTTTTTCTGTTCTTCCCATTCTGCCGACATTGCGTGAATGCATCATGATATCATGATTAGCACAAAGAGTTTGTTGACCTCATACAATTCCCAGCATAGCTTCACTCAACTTCAACCTGATCTCAACTAACACCTGTAAAGTTTCGTGACTGCATCTTGCACGGTTGTGACACTATCACGTTCACAAAATATGTCCACAGACATATAAACACCTGGCAAAGTACTCAAAACCGCCTCTGTGGTAGTTCCCGCTAAAGTAGGTGTCCCCGGGACAACATTTTGCCATGCTGACAAACACACACAGACTCACAAGGTGAAAACAATACCAGCCACACGCTGTCGCGGCTGGTAAACACCTGTGGGGGTGTGCAGGACCTTTAAATTTTAAATAAAATTTTCTGCATCTGTCTACAACTGCATAGTATATAGTAGATAATTCAAATAATGCAATTTAATGAGGCGAGCTATTCATTTGAAAGCAAGCCTGCAGTGACCACACAAGCACATTACACAATGGATGTGCCCACACATGCTTCACACAACGTTCTCTGAACTTGTCATGATGAGACAGCTTGTTTTTTCAGTGACGCTCCATGAGGAGGATGTTGACTAAATTATCTCGAGTTGAGCACACACACACCAGAGCAGTGTTCACATTTTAGCTGTAATAGTTGTATTCTGTATGCTCAGTGTTGCTGCCTGAATTGGAGAAGAAAATACTTCAGACTGATTGCACTCTGCAAGGACATCAAGATGGAAAGAATCAAGCACATACCATAAGGACAAATTAATCATGTACTTCAGTCATAAATGATTAATCGGTTCTAGTACACACAATGGAATATACTCCAATCCAATATAATTCTCCACCACTGTCTTAGACTTTCATCTTTTGCTATCTGGGGGATTGATAGTAATTATATTTTGCTGGAGAGCAGGGAACAGAATCAAATCTAAGAGCAACGTTAAAGTATTTAATAATGTCTGTCGAGGCCCGAGAGTATTTTATTATATGGAGGTGACTGGCAATTTAAAATAGTTTCGGTGTCATCCGCAACATGCTCTTTTCTGTCATTTTAATAGGGTGACAGAGAAATAAGGCTGCAGTAACTTCCAACAGTGAGTCCAGGAAACAATGAGAATATAAATGAGACTGCTCAGAAGTCTGACTGTGTTTTCACAGGACAAAGCAGGTGTTATTACTGCAGAGTCACTCTGCACACTGAAAAGCTTAACATTGACCTTATCCATTGAAAGTACCCTGATTAATCACCAGCAGGTCTTTCCTGCAACTAACTCTCAATGTCCTTTTCAGTGTAATTCTGGCTATACAATGAATTTTAAAGGTGTAACATTTAGGAGGCTCTATTGACAGAAATGAAATGTAGCATTCATAGGTTTGTTTTCATTAGTGTATAATCACCTGAAAATTAAGAAAAAGAATAAGCCGTTTTTATCTACAGAGGGAGCAGGTCCCCTTCTATGGACTCCGCCATGTTGCTGCCATGTTTCTACAGTGGCCCAGAACGGACAAACTAAACACTGGCTCTAGATATGGCATTTCGCGAGTTTTGCGGCCACCGTAGTTTCTCCTACATGCTTGGAAGGTGAGCGGTATTCAGTTGGTTACAATCTGCAGCTTCACCGCTAGATGCCACTAAATCCTACACACTGTTCTTTATAACACAGATTAGGTACTTGTGAACATATTGTTCCTCATGGTTCATTGAGAGCCTTCTAATCCAGGACCTCTAAAATAACCAAAATAGTATAAATCAAGACAGTGGTAAGAGATTTGTGATGAAAAGAGTTTTTCAAATGTATTTTTTGCCGCTTTGAGCACCACAAGCCGAGTGCCCTCTGGTTCACTTATATTCCAAAAAGGCAGAACTACAGGTAAGAGGAGAAATATATATTTTTGATTTTGGGGTGAACTGTCCCTTTTTAGGTTAGGTTAGGTGTCAGATTGATCAGGATTTGGTCCTGGCTGAAAGAAAACACCTTTATTTTCCACTAGGGGGGAAATGGTCTTTAGCTCACTCCATAAAGAGATACATTTGTGACTGTACACGTCCACAAGAATAAAGATGCTGAATGCAAAAATAGCATCAGTCAAAGCGTCCACACATTGCCTGAATTGCACACACCCAATTTATTATGTAGGATTTCAGCCAAACAGATCTTCATGAAAGCATGAGACAAGCTAAACACACACAGAACACATAGGCTGCTAGAGGGGGAAGAGGAGTCATCAACTATCAATTAACACACCTCAGGTGTGAGGCTGGGTTTGGGTTGTTGGAAACCAAAAACAAACAACACCTACTGTGCTAGTTTATGGTCTGCCCATTACCTGTTGATATTCTTCTGGATAAAGCATTTACTGTATTTGCCTTTTAAGACAGTTTGTTTATGTCAAGAAATTTCAGCCGACCAGACTGTTTTTATTGCCAGACACAGGGCGTAGAAAGAGTCAGCTGCACACTGTACTCACACTGTGTTTAAGACCCCATGAGGATTCAGCATGGAGAAACACCAACACAACCGCATCTTCCACATCTCTTTCTCCATGTTGAACCCTCCCTCAGCTCCCCTCTCCATCTCTCTCTCTGTTTTCCGCCGCTCCATAGCAACAGAACAACCTTCACTAAGTGCTGGCTAAGAGGTTCATGTTCCCCTGCTGTGCTCCAACCGCAAACAATAACAGCCCAGATTGTTTGGCTGCCTCCATGACATTGAGTTTAATTGTAACTCTCCTTGGAGGTGAAGTCGCGCTCAGATGGGACTTTAGGAGACAAAAGCACCTTTTTATTTGGGTTCCTTGTGATTACATGTCCTCTGCTACAATAGTAACACACTGTAGTGTGTTACTATTGTACATTTTTATTAGCTGAACATTACTGACAAAGTAGCATTTTACCTAAGCTGTATTAAAACTAAATGAATCATTACAACATTTGTTGACTTCTTTAAATGTCAGTTTTCTTCTCTAGTTAACACTTTTAAACACACCATCTCAATCTCTTGGGAACTTCATATCTTTGTGTTAATTATGTATCTGCTCTACTGGGACTCCTCTTTGAGGAGTTTCCCCCGTAAATCCGGTGACACACAGTAGTGAAATTGTGTAACAACAAGACCTACTCAAGCCTGAAAAAGCCTTTAAATTTTACAACATTTCCCTGGAAGAGTAGGATCTGTAGATGACGTACATATAGCTGGCTCAGTCTGTCTTCACACCTGAGTCCCTTTTTGTGCTCTTAGGCCCTCACCTGCTAAATGGAGTTCTGTAATGGTATCGAGTTACAGAGTGTACTATAAGGAATTTAGATTCACTGAAGCGAAAAATGACTTTCGCCTGAGTTCTCCCCTTTTTAAAGGCTCAGAAGAAGAAAAAAACCCTGAGTATATTATTATGCAAATGTCTACATGCAACTTTAAAGCTAATATGAGACATGAGCAGAAGCTAGATTAATACAGTTAGTGATAGAAAAAAAGCAGTTTGGTCCTGGTTATGCAGATTTATTTGAAGTTTATGCGGGTTTATGCAAGGGAGGATGGCTTTGACAGCAGCAGTATACAAGATGAAATACTCCACCTGAATGCTAAAGAGACAGTTGTTTTTAAAAGAAAGTTGCAGTTGCAGAAAATAGAAAATAAATGCTGTATCTTAGTCTGACATTCAGACCTCTTCCTGTATGAACTTTTGACCTGCATGGCCAATCCTCTGTTGTCTTTGCTTTGATGCTTGCCAGTGAAGATGAGGGAAGCAACTCTATTTATCTATATATTTTGAGAGAAGAAGGGCAGCGAGACCAGAGAAGGACGACAAGTTGGATTTTTAATAATCTCTATGAATAATAGAACGACCCCAGGCATACTCAGGACTGGAAAAATGGCTATTATTCTCCAGTCCCTTTCACACCTTCTCATTATTCCTCTGTGACTTCCAAGCAATGACAATATCACAGAATATCTAAACGCAAGTCAACACCATTCCTTTTTCCTGATGTTTTTGTCCAACATCCTTGGTGCACTGTGGAGAGGCAGCTGTCAATTTTATCAGGATTGTTGGTTCTGATTGGGGCTGGAGTGAAAGGGGAAAGGAGAAAATGATAAGTGACACATGTAAATATATTAAGACAGCATGGGTGTGTGAGAGAAAGCTGAATAAGAATCCAAAAAAGAACACAAAACAGTGGAAAGTAGTGAAAAAAATGAGAAAAAGAACAAAAACCCAACTAACTTCACACACGTCGAGGCGAAGCCGAGAAAAGCTAACATCGGGAAAAGTGCCGATGTGGCAACAACACCGGCTTACAGTAGCGGTGATTAAAGAGAATTATGCAGGACCTGTAAGCAGAGCCTGCTGGTCTGATATTCTGTGCCAGGCGCAAATCTGGCAACTCTCCTGCTGGAGCAGAGCTGCTGTTCAAAGGAAAATAGAAGAGAAACAAGACTTCACTGCGGAAGACTCGTGTAATTATTTATTTAACTTATCAAATTATTCAGAAAGAGGGTGGATTGACTGTAATCATCAAGGCCGTCTTCCTCTGCCCTTCTTGTCTTTGTGGCTTTCTGTCTTTTTAATCTTTTTTTCCTGAGTGAAAGCACAGATCAGGATAGTTTCTTGTCTTTATGACTGTTTGTACATGGATATAGTTTGCATGTAAAAATACTTCCAAAACACCACAGAAGAAGACCAAAAATAGTTTTCTGCTCATTCTCAAAATATCTATTACCTCATCACTCCTCTTTAAGCACCAAAAAAAACCCTCCTACTGCGCTCTGCTGAGCAACAGAAACATAAATCATTCGCCAGCCTCTTGACAGACCAGACCTGAACTGCACACAGAAACACACGCCTTATGTTGTGTATTAACCATGACTGCTACTGAAACTCACAGTCCATATTGTTCAAATGTACAGCATCAATGGACAAACTTTTTTTTTATCAGTTTCCCTCCCCTCTTCGCTCTTCTCTATAGAATATCAACTTGAAACAGTGAGTTTGGTGATACAAAGGGATAACTGTAAGGGAATTAGAGAACATTTTCTGTTGGAGTCGATAGTGTTTGAGTCCACAAAGTAATTTTGTTGTTTATTGTCAATAGAGCAGCTTCAGGCTGCACATCATTGAAAACACTGAACAGAGTAATGGTGCTCTGGGTTAGAGAGACTTATTCATGATAACCACGGGTCTCTTTTTTTCACAAGAAAAATGTGAATTCTTCCATTAAGTGATATTCTGTGGATCATTGAAAACTTGATTTACTGTTTGATGTCAGTTTATTGGTTTTTAGCCATGCTAGTGGCATGGCTCAATGGATAGCAATGTCGGTTGATCCACCATTTTGGTTCCAGACTGAAATATCTCAACAGCTGTTGGGTGGATTGCAATGAAATTTTTTATAGACCATAGACCGTTTGGTACAGGCAGTCATGGTCCCCAGAGGATAAATCCTACTGACTTTGGTGATTTCCTGAGTTTTCCTCTAGTGCTACCACCAGGTTGACATTTTTGGTTTTTAGTGACATGTATTTACAACTGTTGGATGGATTGCCATGAAATTTGGTTCAGACATTCATTGCTCAGGACGATTTGTAATCACTTTGATAATTCCTTAACTTTTCCTGTTGCACCATCATCAGGAAACATTTTCCCAATACTTTGCAAGTATTTGTACATAAACCAAAACTAATAACTAAACTAAGATGGTGAAGTGGTAAACAATATACCTGCTAAACATCAGTATGGTATCATTGTCACTGTGAGCATGTTGCCATGCTGTTGTTAGCATTTAGCTCAAAGCACTGCTGTGCCTAAGAATAAGCCTCACAGAGCCACTAGCATGGCTGTAGACTCTTATTTGTTGGCATTTGTGCCATTGGTCACTTTAAATGCATGGCTGTCTGTATCAAGGTATACCCGGCCCGACCATCAATCTAATTTTTCCTGTAATTGTGCACATGGGACTCATTTTTAAATATGCTAGCTTGCTAACTCGCTCCTATAACTCAGCTCAATAGGAAGAACACAGAAATGCATTTCATATTGGAACATACATTGTACCAAAGAGTTTCTGTAAATGTTGCATATAGTGTAGTGTGAGTGGTACTGTATGCAAATCCCCAGTTCATGTCTTCAGAGTTCTGTCATAAGGTGTGTCATACATCCATAATATAAAATAATACTTAGTATGCATAGATTGTAATATTTTGGCCAGTTCCTCTACATACAGTAGAGGAAATCAATGTATTAAATACCACTAACAGCAAACAATACAAGGTGGATGCATCAATTAAACTGCAACTGTAAACATTACTGCCAATTACAAAATGTGAAAATTCACAAAAAGCTTTTCAGGGATTTATTACTTTTCATGAGCTGTCATACTATCATATTTTCATTTTACAGCTGTGAGTTGCTCCTCCATTTTTGTTGTGCATTTCATTTTTGGACAGTATTATTTTATTATGCATATTGGATATCCTAATTATACTTCATTCTGTCATTTTCCTTTGCGAAGGTGCTACATGTTTAAATGGTTAGAATTAGTCCATAGAAAGCAATTGGGACACCATCTCCTAACACAAAACTAATTAGCAGCCCTCTAATTGGACCAATCACCTCTTAATGCTCTGTTATGCCCTTATTAGGAGATGAGACCTATGAAGTGGGTCGTGCAGGATTTGTGGTGGACCACCAATCTAAAAAGCCAGTGTTGTATTTTTAGCTTTGGAAACAAAGGCCTCAGTGTCTGTTGAGCAAATTACAGCAGACAAATATTTCCTGTGAATAAAAATGCCCACTCTTCTGACAGTCATGTCTGATGTGATTAATGCCTGCTGGTAGGTGATGTCAGTGTGTGGTACCTTTTTAATGCGTTATATTCTAAGTCAGTGGAGATGCTTTGAAACTAAACTGAACCTTCCTTGACCTTCATCGAATTGTTGACGTCCCCTTGCATCTGCTGATTGATTGGTTGTCTTATTGAGTGATGTCTGTGGTTTAGCAGTTAGATTTTACATCTTTGAGATAAGGCTGCGTGTGTGCATGCATTTACTTTGATGGGCTTATCATCAAGGGTGCACCATGAACCGGAAAATATCATTTTGAAAAATGCACCACTGACTTATGCCATATTAAAATCTAGTCTTATCCAGCCTCTAAAACAATGCACTGTAGTTTGGTGCAGGTATACAAACTGATCATATGCAAACTGGTAAAAAAAATGTATTTTCTCTCTTTGTTGTTGTTAAGCTGATGTGTGTGTGTGTGTGTGATCATGTGCGTAGGAGGGAGAGGGACGAAGTTGGGAGTTGTTGGACAACAGAAAGATACTGTTGCTTCTGATAGACTTAAGGGGAGGGTGACTGACAGAGGTGAAATTGCTTGGGAAAGGATGTGAGGCAGCTCCCATCCATCCAGCCTCCTCTCAGTCAGCTATGTAGTGGGAACTTCTGTAAATGTGCTCTCTCCCTCCCTCACTCTCTCTCTCTCTCTTTTCCCATGGGTAACTGCAGAATATGGAGGGGAGTGGAGTGAAATCAACTTTCTTTCTTCTTCTTCTTTTCTGTGTGTGTGTGTGTGTGTGTGTTTGTAGCCATGCATCAGGCTCTGGACACTCTGAGTGACAGCACAAGCTCCACAACTGCCAATGACCTGGACCTCATCTTCCTCAAAGGCATCATGGAGAGCCCAGTGGTGAGAACAGCTTCATACTGTACACTATTAAATGTATGAGGAAATATATGTATGTGTGTGTGACATGCAGTAAAGGACAGTCAGAGATAAGTCAATGTGAAAGGACTTCAACTTTAATGTAACTAAATCACAATTACATCCCAACAACACAGGGTAGTTACAGTATATTAAAGTGGTCATATTATGCTCATTTTTACGTACATAATTTTATTTTGGGGTTTTACCAGAATAGGTTTACATGGTTTCATTTTCAAAAAACACCATATTTCTGCTCACACTGCACATTGCTGCAGCACCTCTTTTCACCCTGTGTCTTGAACGCTCTGCTTTAGCTACTGAGTGAGGTATCTCACTTCTATTCGATCTTTGTTGGGAGTTGCACATGTGCAGTACCGAGGTAAGGACTACTAGCCAATCAGAGTAGGTCGGGTCCTGACAAGCAAGGTAGTGTGATCCAAAACAAAGCTGCTTCAGCCGGTAACTATGGCTTCTGTTCAGCCATTACGGTTCAGATGTACAAGTGCCAGCAACCCGAACCAGCTTCACAACTTAGACTGGAGCAAGACAGTTCAGCGTGGTAAGTTATTTATTTTTTTTATTTTATTAATTTGTAACTCATTTATCTTCCATAGGTCTCTACATCACAGTAACAACTTTATGCCCATTGACTGCCTGGAGGGCATCTAACCTTATTTTAATTTGATATTTAGGTATACTTGAGGAAACTGCTCAATTCGTTCATTATGATACATGTAACATAGTGATGTAGATATGTTATGGAAGTAAAGGCTGGACTACAATCAACAACTTTTTCATTTTGCAAACCTATTACATGCACAAAAAAGATATATAACACAATAAAGGTAAGGGAAAAAGCCAGAAAGCATAATATGACCACTTAAAGTTGGATGCCAGTTAGTGTATCTGCTGCAAAATTAAGGATATTTAATGCATGCAAATTTACATTTTGCATTTTGTTACATGGCAATGCAAGTCTTGCATTTTGCACATTTGCCATAACATTAAAATTAGATTTCAGTATCATTATTTGCATGTGCCATTTCCTGCATTAACACTGGCGTGTAACACATCATTATGTTGTCACAGAGATTTGCATGCGTTATGAGAAGGTTTATTAAAATTATATTGCAAAATGGAAGCTTAATATTCACACCCTTTATTACATTTAAAATTCAAATTTCAGCTTGCAATAATTATCCTAAAAAGACAGCTTAAATTCATCAATTACAATCACATTACCATGTTAATGGTCTTGCTTCATTGTTTTCTCATAAGTTGAAAATGCAAATTAAAGAGAAATCTGGTATTTTATTTTCACGCCACGTCATGCTGCACAGACAGCGAAATTCAGATGAAAATCTTAGTCCTATCACTGGCACAAGTTTAACCTGGCAATGCTGATTTCAAAGGCTTTGAGTCATTTCATGAGTCATTTCACTTTTCTCAGTGGTTTTATGTGTCTGAAACAGGATGTTGGGATAGAAGCTAACATCTTTGAGAGTTTTGGATTTTGAAGTTTAAACTTAGTGAGGAGAAAGGAGGCAAAATGGTTGCCATTAAACATTGCTCGCCTCCTCATCTCTCCCAGTTACAGAGAAGGTGGACAAGAAAGATGGGGGTAGACATATTTTTAATAACAGGTACAGCAGAGAGAGCTGCCAATATTGTGGTGATGGTATAATTGAATATGCTACTGTATAGAGGTTGGGTCACTGAAAACATTGGAAAGTTTTTTCACTTTGATACAAAAATACTTCGAAATGTATTTTTGGCATGTGTTTGGCGTATAACAATATTGAACAACTGAACAACACAGAAAAAGACATTTTTCTATTAAAAGGGTTGATAACATTGCCACAGTTTCCCTGCTGCCAGTCATTTTAACAAGGTTATACAACATTTCTATTGGCAATCAGAGCAAAAGATTGAAATAGCAGTCAGTAAGCAGCACAGTTACCCTTGACATGTTTGACAAGTTGACAAGTCCAGGTGGAGTAGCAGCCCCCATGATCAATGGAGAATCCAGGAATGAATGGCAGCCTTAGGTTTTACACTTTTACTCCAAAAACCTGTTTGAATGGTTTAGTTGAGGATCTTTATTTTGTTTATAATAATACAGAATTGAAAACAACTCACTTGCACATTATCCATGGTTCAGATGAGTTCTCTGCTCATTATATTTAAGCTGTGGTTTGAGTTTTTATGGATGTTTTGATACATTTTTCCACTATGAAGTGTGATCATTATTGGAATGTATTGTAACTGACATGGATTTAAGCTGACCACAGCTTCCCTGCTCTGTGAAGAACTAACTACAAGCTTTTTACAGCTCATTTTCAAACTTATAGGCACTCATCTACGTGTTACTCATGTAGAGTTACAAGATTTTGGGTGAAATGTTACTTTAAAAATGAAAAAAGTACAAAGTGAAAAGGTACCACAGATTTTAATCATTGCCTATGTGGCACCAATCTCCTACTAGTAGTTGTACATCATCCCGTTTAGTGGCAGAGGAGAATATATAGAACCAGCTGCACCTTCTATTTCAATACAGTAATACTCAAATACACACTGCTAAAGCACTTGTATTACAGCACTCAAGAAGGATTAAAAGGGTTGCCTTACTACCTAGACGTACTTTATATACATGCATTGTTTTTTGTCCACAGCCTGTTTATCTGTAAGAATGAACAAGATAAATGTTCAAATCCATGTTGCATTTGTACAGATTTCTCTTGGTCAGTTGCCCAGACATCGGATTAAAGCTAGTCCTTGATGGAAGCAAATCTCTGAAGTTATTCCAAGGACACTTTGTCTTTTATCCAAGAAAACTCAGACATGGCTGGCAATTGACTTTTGTTGTTTTGATTGGTCTAAAAAACTTTAAAATAATATATTTTATAATATATTCGCACTATTCAGACCTTTCAAACAGTATTCATCCTCTGTCTCTCTTTGATTCTGAATGTTTCAGAAGTTTGGGAACAAGGACAAGGTTTAAAATGTTTCATAATTAAATGAAGCTACGCTGCATGCAGTGGTGCTGTATGAGACAAAACACACACTTTTACAATATGTGCAACAAAGACTTTTGTAGAAATTAATTATTCTCTTAAAGAGCTTTAAGTACAATCAGCTGTTTGTTTCAGGTCTCGCCACAACTTTGACTTGGACTTTGACCTGAAATCTTTAAAAGTCTTCAGCCCTTCTAATTTAGACGAGCTTGTGTATCAGATTGCTTTGCTGAATTAAACTTAACCTTCAGCACTCAGATGAATGGCTTAACAGTGATTTGATCCTAGAGTTTCGTGATTGATTGATCATCCAGGTCCTGAGTCAGCAAACAATCCCTTAACCTTGATGCTGCTAGCACTACATGTGACTACTGCTGAGTCAAAAATTCACACCTTTTTCCAGAACTTCTGACAATCATCTATATGCTTTGTAGCATTCATTTTCTTCTTTTGACATCCACTTGCCATTTTGCCAGTATTTTAGTTTTTGCAGTTAGTGTACCTGAACACTGTTTAATTAGGCTGGATATCTAAGATAATGAGAAAAAATAGGGTTCATGTTTTTTTCTTACACTGAAGACTTCACCAAAAAACACCACAAAAGTACACTTTCTGCATAGAAGCAGATCTGTACAAACATTTCCTTGGTTCTCCTTGTACAAAGTCCCTCTTATGAAGCCAATCCCAACTAGAGAGCGATGTCGCTGTTACGGAGTACAGCTTTTTGAAGTGAAGAGTGAAAGAGCTTAGCAGTGGCAGACAGTCTTTTCAGAGTTTCATCCCACTGCGTGTCATGTTCATGTTCTCTGGTGTCGAAGTCTTCCTCTTCTACTTCTTGCCCGGAGCACAATTTCACAAACCTTTTAAAAGTGAAGAGAAGGAAAATGTATTCTGCTGTGCACTGCAAAAGTATGCAAGGAAAAAAGTATATATGCAGTTCATGTCATAGACTGAAATTCAATCTTTGCCTTTTCCTTTATGTTGTCAACAGTCATTAGTATGGATAACCACATGTATCTTTCTAACATTGCACAGTCAGTGTTAGCTGATTTGCACTGAGGTGGAAGTTGTTTGTAGGCATGAGGTTGCTCTGTCCAAGGAGATGCATTGGTCGGCGGACTACTCCTCAGACTCAGACAGAGCCGGAGGTAAAAATTTGCGCAGTCTCATTCAGTAATTCAGAGGCAGTTCTGTTCAGGAAATTTGGAGATCGACTATCCACAGGGGGCAACAGGAAGTACTGGATCAAAAGCCTCCCATATTTCTGAAAACAGAGTCTCTTCTACTTCCTTCTATCCCTATTTCTCTCTCTGTCTCTGTTTGTTATTGGTTTCTTTTCACTTAGGGCTGATTGATTTCCGTGTGCGTGACACTGGTGTTTGTTTGTGCTGTGTGTCTGAGAGAGTTCTTGGTGGTTCCCGGTGTATTGATGAGCATTCTCATAAAAGATGAATCTGCTGATGCAAGCTATGTGTAAAGAAGACGTCTCGATGAAGGATGTGAAAAGGATTTCTAAGATCATAGTTTCTCTTGACCCCATGATGGATCTATAAACCCCTAACAAGCTATTAATGTGCTGACTCTGAGACCACGCTAACAGAGGGATAGAGGGACAGAGCAAGGGTCCATGAGTGTGTGCATATAGCATAGTGACTTCAGTGAATTGTGCTGATTGCATCACACTGCAGTCAGCACAACCTACGATTCTATAATAAATCTAAAGGATGATTAGACCCACAATGAGCAGATATTGACAACAGGAGCGATCATCTTGCAAAAGAGCTTCCGCAGTGCTCGATTATTATTAGCTTTGACTGCACTGGCTCAATGCTTGGCTCTATATCTAACTGAGCACTCAGGACTATTGAGGCATTTAGGACAACTAAATGAGCTGACACTTGCTTTTAGACATTTTGTTATGTATCGTGTGCTTTTGCCTCTAAAACAATGAATTTTGGTGCTATATGAAACAGCTTGTAGAAAACAAGCGGTCAAAGACAATTATTACCCCATTTCCTGCCAGCTATTGGCATTTAGCTTAAAGTGCGGAAACAGAAATGCATAAAGGCTTGTCTATACTACACTGTAGTACACCTCAGCTAATGTAGCACTCAGCACTCACCATGGAGTAGCAGTCTTATTTAAAATATAATCCTAATGTCTTCAAAACATGGTATGTTGATACATGTTGTTTTATATGCATTGCCATGGATTAATTTGCACCTAAACTAAACCAAGGAGAAATGTTACTGAATCATACATTTCAGTCAAAGCCAATGTGAGAAACTGTCTATTACCTTTACATTATTTAAAGCAAACCTTTGTAACCTTTGCTGTTTAACACCAATGGTGGCCACAAGTGACAATTACAGGATAATGGCTCATGCTAAACATAATACAACAGTAGCCCATGTACAGAAGACTCATACAGTGACCTGACTCAGTGATGTCAGTTACACAGCAATATCTGTTTAAAGTTTGCTATCATTAGCCACCATAAGCTACTGGTCATATCAGACCAAGTAAGGCTGTAGCGGCAAAACCCCTGAGTGTATTGAATTAAGCACAAGTGTGTTTTATTTATTTATTTATGAATTCAAGTTTTCACATCTAAGATGAGGAATATATTATTTTTTATTTCAGAAGTTACAAAGTCTTGCGTTAAATAATCTATTATCTTCATGAGCCACTATTGATGACCAGTGGGAGCAACATTGATTGATCAAATTACGGTACAAGCCACTGTGCTATAGTGTGTTACATTTTCATATTGGAGAAGCGAAGGCTAGCTAACTAAACCAGAGATCCATCAGAAATATCTCATGGAGATACAAAATACAATTCTAACACTGCTTTGTCACTTGCTTTTTGCCTTGAGAACAGCAGTGCTCATTAGCCTTTATAGCGGAAATGTCTAGGTGGAGAGGAGGAAGATTAGTAGTGTCATGTAATTACAATGGAACAGGAATTTTGAAAGCCACCAATTTCAGTACTTGGCAGAGTCATTGTTGAATAATTGGTATCAATGATAGACTGCATATCAACAACCTGAAAAACGAATACACTGTAAAATGCACATTATAATAGGATTGTACAAAAACATGCTTATCTTAGTCATTTTTTACATAAATAGTCATTTTATCTCTTCAAAGTGTCGGTAAAGCAGACACATGCCTCAGATATTTTGTTGGTCATGTCCATGGGTCTCAAAACAGTGTAATCATATCACATAGTGTCCACGCTGGCATGTTGCCCAAGGGCCAGGTGCTCACAGCTCGCTCCATCAGGTTACAAAGACTTCTGCCAAAACTCCAAATGAGCGAAGTCCTGCTGCCGCATCGCTAAACAGGACTGAAGAGCGCCGTGTGTTTTAGGCCATGTGCAAATAACTCTGTCTGTGCGGGTATGTGTGCTGTGCCTGTGTACATATGATGATTTGTTTGTGAGACTGTGTACATGCAGGCATTTGTGAATATTTGTTTGTGTGTAAATGTGCACCATATCCTGTTTCTCTGCAGGGATTTTTCCTCTCTTCCTCAGCAAACAAACAACATAGCTGTCAGAGCAGTCTGAAGTCCCAACAGAGAAATCCTCTGTGGGACCGCCTGACAATGTGAATCTTCAAATGCAAAAGATTGCTTGGTGTACAGTTGCAAGTAGTGCTACTGTAGATTATTTAATTTGCATGTGGTTTAGAAAAACTGTTGATATGTAATTAGGTTCTGTGGAATTTGATGGGTTTATACAGTATCCGTGTTTTTGTTTTACTTGATTAATTTTCATCATATGTCAGTACACAAATCTTTATTAGCAAAGAAAAGTATGATGTATTAACCCTAGTTTTGTCACAAAAATATAACAGAAATAAAAATCCAGTCCAAAATCCAGGTCCATGATACAAAATGATCCAAAATGCACCAGAAGAATATCTGTGACCATGGACCAGAGGTATGGAAGCCATGTCCAATAACCACTGAACCCTGTGTCCTTGGCAGCAGCAGAGGAGAAAGTGAAAAATGAATGTTCCCTGAAATATTGATGTTTCACAGCAACATGCTGAAAAACCTAAAAGGCATAAGATTTGAAGTTTGTGCAGAGCTTTCTTGGTTTTTGTATAATTCAGTAAAGATGTATGAGTGCAGGCTGTGGGTGATTCTCAGCAGGGGTTGGTTTCAGGTTGTTGTTTTTGCTGTATGTTATCATGCCCTTTTCTGTGTTACTGAATCAAAACAAACAGTCCCGGCGAAGTCAGAAAACATTTCATTATAACCCAGCAAGGTGCATTAACTGCTCACTGAGACGCGCTAATGGAACTACATGTCCCTTTTTTAAAGACTGAAACTGTAAAATTGATATACTGTAAAGTAGAAACAAGGCTATCAGGTAATCCTGGCACTTATGATGGGAGAAGCTAAGTAACATTCATTAAATCCCAGGCCCATGAGCAGTTTGAAGAACCCAAGCTCGAGGCTGTGAGGGAGAACAACGTTGAGCTGGTCCAGGACATCCTCAAGGAGCTCAGCCCGCTTGCACACAGGAGCCAGGCAGCCGACGAGCTGGTCCGCATCCTGAAGGAGCCTCACTTCCAGGTTTGGAGAACAGGGCTTACATCTCACAGCAAGCTATAGCTTTAATTAACCGGCACTCAGGTTAAAACTTTGATTACTTTTCAAAGTGATGTTCGTGCTTAATGATGCATGTTGTGCTAGCATGGAATAAATTGATTTGGTGCTACAGAGGATTATGTGTTTCAGTCCGTGCAGTGTCTGACAGTAGCTCTGCACAGACCAGAGCAAGAACACCTGATTTGTGCAGTATAGCATGATTCTGTTACCATCTCCCTGTAGTGGAAAAAGCCTATTTGTCATTGTCATGATCAGTTGTTGTGTCACCTGCTGTTCTGCTCACAGTCCCTCCTGGAGACCCATGATTCTGTGGCGTCCAAAAACTACGAGACCCCTCCCCCCAGCCCCTGTTCCTTCATGGACTCAGCCCTCAACAATCAGCCTGTTCCCCCAGACGCAGTCAGGATGGTGGGCATCCGTAAGGTGTCTGGCGAGCACCTGGTAAGTCTGCTCAGCTAAGGAGCGAGCCATTGCAATCGCTGAGACAGGATAGAGCCCTCCTGTAAAACTCCTCAATAAATGGTATGATTTGTGTTTTAGGAGCAGCGCATGCACTCAGTATAATGAGCTCTATTTGTAGCATTGTTAAATAGAGAAACAAGTCAGATTTATACCACCTTGTAGCACAAAAAGGGTTTATTTATCTGCAGTAGGTTGACATGTTGTTGATTAATACCAAGGACTCTGATAACTTTGCCAGGTGCTCTACTGTCTCAGTTTCTACCCTCAAACTCTCTGCCAACTGTCTGTGGTGTCAAGGGTCATTTGACACCTTACTTGAGGTTTGCTACGTGGGACAAATAAGGAGCAACAACATCGGCTGACCATAATATACCTGTCAAACAAGCAAACACACCCTGAAATATATCTGTATTTAAGCCCAAATATCTTCTTAATGGAACAGTTGGATATTTTTTGCAGCCAGTGTCTAGTGGCCATTACAGTAATTGCAGTTTAAGATATTTCAGCGTTAGCTTCACCACTCAGCCATGGCAGTTGCTGCTTGCACTCAACCTCACCCCCATGTACTTGGCTTTTGAACTGCAGAGCAACGGAGGACAGTGCGAGACTATTCTATCTAGTTTTTGGTCACCCACTGATAAAAGTTATACTGTAATTGTTCTGAGGAGTTCAAATTTGTGATTGTGTGTGAAATAGATTCTGTGTTGTTTGGGTCTAGTTAGCCCACTTAACAAATGATTGTTATATTTTGACTCTGTCTGTGTGTGTAGGGAGTGACATTTCGAGTGGAGAGCGGCGAGTTGGTGATTGCCAGGATCCTCCATGGCGGCATGATTGACCAGCAAGGTCTGCTCCATGTGGGTGACATCATCAAGGAGGTGAACGGCAAGGAGGTGGGCAACGACCCCAAAGTGCTCCAGGAGATGCTGAAGGAGGCGAGCGGCAGTGTGGTGCTGAAGATCCTGCCCAGCTACCAGGAGCCGCACACACCAAGACAGGTCAGCTGGGGGGGAATACACAAATCAAACCAAATACATGCAGACACAGTGTTCTAACTCCAACCATCTACCCAGCAAATAATAATTACGGGAAGGGCTTGCATATTATTTAGACAAATTTTAGTGAGTTGACAATCACAATATGTTTTTAATCACCCATCCTGAAATAGATATTGTCCGAAAAGTTCCGATTAGTTTGAAAGTATACTGTCATTTTCATCAGTCAAGTAATTACCACTCACCATTCTCCCTGTCTGTAACCTTGTATGCTGTGCCAAGAATCATATATCTAATTATACAGCAGGACTTTGTAGATGACATTGGCTGTTTGGCTATAATACCTGCATTACAGTTTTGTCACTTATCCAAATGCAGAGTAATTTTCTGCTCATACATAATGGATCAATAATTGAAGTCTTCACGAACAAGAAAAAGAGAGAACCCACAGACAGCTCATGACACTGGAGTCCTTGTCTTTTTGATTTAGTTTTTTTTTCCTTCCATGGTGGTAAAGTTCACATCAGAAAGATTATTTTAGTTTGTTGGATATCAAATATTTGTAGGAAATTACTCAAGAATGCAGTTTTATAACAGCTGAAAAACAAAAAATCTTGGTGTAGTCGTGGCTCTCATTGGGTTGTGCTAGCTAATGAACACTAAGAGCCAGAAGAGACTAGTCACACTGAAAATGTGACCCAGTTTAGAGTGAGGGGAAATAGAAGGGTTATCTTGCCTGGTGATGTATTGCCAATAGGATGGGAGGACAGAGCACATCAGAGAATGCAGTGTGTACAGCTTGAGAAGTGTTGGGCACAAGGCTCTGTGACTGATTGGTCTCAGCGGTAGAGAGGAGGAACACTAGAGCTTGAAGAAGCCGTGTCAAATGAATTCCTTACATTAGACCAAAATATACTAGAGCATAATCTACAAGAAAATTATGTAGAGAGGGTTTATGTACTAGGATTATTAGCACAGACATGCATGTATTTGAAGCATACTGTTGTTTTTGGAGGAAAAAAAATCTCAGGAACTGAAAAATTAGTTTTCCACTGGATGAGAGTTCATGTGTAGCCTAATGATGTCAGTCGGTCAGTCCACCACTTTGTCTAGACTGAAATATCTCGACAACTATAGGATGGATAATCATGAAATGTTGTACAGATATGCATAGTGCCCAGAGGACGTCTCCTACTGACTTTGGCGATCCCCTGACTTTTCCTCCAGCAGCAACTAGATTGACATTTGTGGTTTTGTGTGAAAATGTCTCAACAACAATTGGATGGATTGCCATGAGATTTGGTACAGACATTCATGTCATCCACAGGTTGAATTGTAATAACTTAAGCTAACTTTTTGGTTAACTTAACCTTTTCTCTAGCACCATCATCAGGTTAAAATTTTTACTTGTAGAATACTTTGGTTTATAACTACTCCCATCAGCCTCAGATGATGTATTAATTGCTAATTAGCAAATGTTAGCATGCTAACATGCTAAACTAAGATGGTGAGCATGGTAAACATTATACCTGTTAAACATCAGCATGTTAGCATTGTTATTGGGACCATATTGCCATACTAGCATTAGCATTTAGTTCAAAGCACCACAGTGCTTAGCCTCACAAAGCCACTAGCATGGCTGTAGACTCTTGTTACATTATTCTTTTGGCTTTGAATTAGCCCAAGAGCTCAAAGAAGTCCCTAAGCCTGTAGAAGAACTGTGTAATTTTTTAAATGAAAACATGCAAACTACCCAAACTTGCATTGACTGGTTTACATAAGACATCAGCTATACAGTAGTTGTAAAGAAATATTAAAAAAATCACGTTTCCAGCTGTTTTTTCCCACTGTACTGGTAAGACCTGTGGAAACTGAGGGAAGCAGCCAATCTGTCAGACTCTCTAAAATTGCTTTCATGTAGGAAAACTTAATACCCTCCCATCTCATAGGGTTATTCACTGAAAAGGTGTGCTGCTGTGTGAGTCATGGCTCTTACATTTCAAAAGGTGCAGACTATTCTGTAAGAAAACATTTCCACAGTATATCATGTTAAGACCTTTGCTTTGCGAAACCAGATTGTACAAGTGTTTAGTTTTTCTTTTTTTGTGGTATCAGCTCCGGATATCAAAGTGCCCACTTAATACTTAAACACTTATCAGTTGTCTGTCAGAGATATTAAAGAATGATTTGGCTGTGCTCACACTGTAAAGAGCTGTGTAGGTGGACGTTGTACTGTGCGAGGAGTTGCGATGATTAGAGTCGCTCCCAGAAGTTCCCCCTGAATGTAATCCAGCTGTCTTGTGTTTTACGCCTGGAGCTTGGTCATTGCATGGTGACTAAACTCAACTGACAGCTGCCTTTGGCCAGTTGAGACTGTGAGTGTGTGTCTGTCTATCCATTGTGTCCTTACAGGGGAATGACACACACACACACACACACACACACACACACACACACACACACACACACACACACACACACACACACACACACAGTACAGTACGGACTGGCAGCCTTTTTTTATGTTCATGCATCAGTTTAGTACGAGAAAAGGCGTCAAGTGCAGGGGGGATGGAGGGGATGGTTGCCATGGCTACAGATTTTGTCTCTCTCTCTCTCTCTCTCTCTCTCTCTCTCTCTCTATTTCTGTCTCTCTCTCTCTCTCTGTCTCTCAGGCTGCTTGTCCTGTCAGTGGGGGTTGGGATCCAGGGTTTGGTTTATGATCTGAATCCTGTAGCCTTGAGATGTAGGGAAAGTGAGCTAAGGGATAGAGAGGGCTGTAAGTGCGCAAGGCTGTTTCATAGTGATGGACACTTACTCACCCAATCCATCTACCACAGATCATGTATTGTTCATGCACCACACCAGAGGCTGCATAGGTATACATCTCCAGCCTGTTTATTCAATTAAATGTGTATTTTTTCAGTCTAACCTGTCTGTTTTGACATCCATTACAGCAATTTTACTGACACGTTCCCTCTTTTCAACATCTTTATCCTTTTAGGCCTTTGTAAAGTGTCACTTTGACTACGATCCATCCCATGATAACCTGATTCCATGTAAGGAAGCGGGGCTTAGCTTCAGCAGTGGAGACATTCTGCAGATTTTCAACCAGGAGGACCTGAACTGGTGGCAGGTCAGTTTCAACTACATACAAAGATATTCAACGTTTTTGTGCATCAGTTGTTTGAGCTAAGACTGAAGAGTTTTTATTAACCAGCTTGTTCGCTTGTTCACTCATTCTTTGTGTGTGCATGTTGTGTTTCCCTCACAGGCCTGTCACATAGAGGGAGGAAGTGCAGGTCTAATTCCAAGCCAGCTGCTTGAGGAGAAGAGGAAAGCGTTTGTGAAGAGAGACCTGGAGCTCGCTACCACAGGTACACCTCTCAGCAGCACGCAGCCGAGCAGAGAAGCACTTCTCATTATGCAGATTTGACACAGACTCCTCGCCGCACAAACACCCCGGCAACAAAGACAACATCTGTTCCTCTCCATATCATACAAGCATTTCATCTGGCGCCGGGGCCGCTCATCCTCCTCTCACCTCTCCAGTCTGTTACCCTGTCAGTGAGCACTAGAGAACTGGTAATGAGCATCGGTGTGACTCAAGCTGATCCAGTCTTCTGGTTATTAAGCAGCAGGGTCTGACATTCACAAACAGCCCTCCCCGTGAAAGGAGCGTTGATAGAGAAGTGGTGATAAGACCCCCGTAAATACAAACCTGATCAATAATCATCTCCTCTCTTATGAGATGCGGAGTGAAAAGAGGCTGTTTTCCTTTTAGATTTATCTGCTCCGTACAGAGTCCTCAGCAGCAACAAAACAGGTGGTGAGTCACAGCCAGGCGCATGCCCTTCACTTGTGGAGGAGAGGAAGATGACAGCCTAACTGTACTGCCCTTGGAGCCTGGGAAGGACACATCTGCTAGCATGCTTTCCACATATTATACCAACTGAAAGCATGGTTTGAATAAAACATTTTACCAGGTTATTTCTGAATCGTGAGGTCTGAAATTGTTGATTCAATCCATACATTAAGAAAAATAATTCATAATTAGCACTCTGGCTCATGATATTTGTCGTCACAGCTTGATGAGCTGAATTCTGACATGAAAATGAACAACTGAGCTCATGTTTGCTTCCATTCATAAGACTTTTTCCCCAGTGGCTAAATAATCAGCCATATTGAACAGACGCTCAGCAGATCGCCTAGTCACAGGTGTTCTCTTGGCAGCAGACTGGTTGCATAAACTGATCAATATTGGTACACAGTGCCACCTAGTGGTATTGTCCCCCTATAACCTTCAAAGTCTTTGGATTTATGACAGCAGTGCTTTCAAAGACATTTCACCTCAATAGTACATAATTTTAACAGGGACTTTGTTGTGGCTGGCAGAGACGAGCGCCAAAGCTTGGAGGTTTTATTGTGTTTTGTGTGTTGCTGTCTGTCTCAGGTCCTCTGTGTGCTGGGATGGGTGGTAAGAAGAAAAAAAAGATGATGTATTTGACTACCAAGAATGCAGGTACTTTAAACTCACCACACAAAGTAGAACATCACAGTCACTTGTTTTGCATAAATTGGACAACATGTTTATTGTTTTGTGTTACGACTAGAATTCGATCGCCATGAGCTGCGGATATATGAAGAGGTTGCCAAGGTCCCACCCTTCAGGAGGAAGACACTGGTTCTGATTGGTGCGCAGGGGGTCGGCCGCCGCAGTCTGAAAAACAAGCTGCTGGTGTCGGATCCCCAGCGGTATGGCACCACCATCCCCTGTGAGTGCAGCCATTCATCATCACACTAATCCTCATATTCACACGTCATTTAGTACCTTTGATGTGTTTTTGTTTTTTATTGCTAGAATGTTTGTTGTATTTGTTGCATACCGTGTTAATGTTGTCATTTTGTGTATTCGTATTTTCCACTTCTTTTTGTGATTTTATCCTTGCATTTTACCAGTTAGCGTCTGTATTTGCATGGTGCAAATGACCTATTTCTGCCTCTTTTTATCCTTCAGTCACCTCCAGAAAACCAAAGGTGGATGAGAGGGACGGCCAGATGTACTCCTTCATGACCCGCAGCGAAATGGAGTGCGACATCAAAAATGGTCGTTTCTTGGAGCACGGAGAGTACGACGGGAACCTTTACGGCACTAAGATATACTCTATACACGAGGTGATAGAAACAGGAAAGATCTGCATCCTGGACGTCAACCCACAGGTAGAGGAAGCCCACATGTGTACGCTTACCTTCTTTCACTTCCTCTCTGCCTTCATTCCTTGCTTCTGTTCCTCTCCCATCTAAACTTCTATCCATTATTTGTCATGCTTTCCAATGTAAATGACTTAAGTTTAAAATTCTAGATTTAAACCAGTTATGCACGGCTTGTTGTTACTGAAGTATTTTTAGGCTAAGCACATCAATATTTATCAAAAAGTATATCTTAATGATCAGCATTACTCGCTGGAAACACTCACCTAATCTTATTTACACACATTAGCTTGATAAATTTGTTAGATGAAGATGCTGCAGTTGCATTTTAATCACATTCTCAGCTTTATAATTGTGTGTGTGTTTCAGCTTCGCTGCTTGCTGTGCAGCGATGCAGTGATTGTAAAATGTCTCATATATCTGTTTTTCTCTGAAGGCTCTCAAAGTCCTGCGGACGTCAGAGTTCCTGCCCTATGTTGTGTTCATTGAAGCTCCAGATTTTGAGGTTCTCAAAGCTATGAATAGGTCAGCAATTGAGTCAGGAGTGATCACAAAACAGTTAACGGTGAGTCTGTGTTCTCCTCTCATTCATCTTCTACTATGACAAATAGGGTCGTGCATAAACACACATTTTCCCGCCACACTTGGAACAGTTTTGGTTATTTCACATTGGAGATTGCTGTCTCTGCTGTTTTATCTGTGTTCTTAGCACTGGTTTGATGTTGATTGTTGCTTATTTAGTCACAAATATTGAATATTACTGAGAAATACTTTACTTTAAAACCAAGCTTGCAGGGGCTTTAAAAGTCAGCAGTCCTACCCGTAGAATCACCCCGGAATCCCTGAAATAGTTAGACTGAAATGCATCACAAGAAAGTTCATTGTGTTCGTAATTGTGTTTAATTTACTCAGCATAGAGGAATGTTAACAAGAAAGTTTCATTTCTACCATTTCAATTATGTAAAATAGTTTGATTTCAGTTGTGCACCAATTTCACAGTTTACTCTGTTCTTCCATCCAAGTAATTGCCTGCTCATTGCATTTATTTTCACCCAATCTCTCAATGTCCTGCGCCGCTCCCTACAGGACTCTGAACTAAAGAGGACGGTGGACGAGAGCGAGCGCATTAAGCGAGCCTATGGACATTACTTTGACCTCTGCATCATAAACGATGGCCTGGAAGCGGCATTCCGAAGTCTACGGTCAGCACTGGAGAAACTGTCGACGGAGCAGCAGTGGGTACCTGTCAGCTGGGTCTTCTGAAAGTCACCAAGAGCTCACCAGCAAGGTGCCAGGGCCTCAGGTCGAAGGTCGGAGGACGATTTAACACTGGTAGCTCCAGAGGGACTGTCTCCATGCAGTCATTGGTGGTGGAGGTCTGTAGTGAAGGGCCAAGAGTCATGATTCAGTGCAAATGATCCTCATGTAGAGCGTTTTTGTACAAACCTAGTGTTCCTCTGTTGAGCCTAATGTCAAGTTGTATTTTATTTGTCAGAGCTGGAATCATTTTATTGATACTTGTTAAGAAGAATTTAGAGTTGATTATGAGGTCTAGTGCAATAGTGTGAGTGAGTGAGTGTGTATGTTATCATAAACGTGGAAATAGGCTTAGAGTAAAGAATATGTTTTGCAGATAACACTGCTCAATCGAAGGTTTTCATTGAAGGATATTAAACTTTTTAGCCTTTCCAAATCTTAAATACTTTATGTAGTGAAATGTTTACATTGGATTGGTAGGACAGATTGGTTAAGGAAAGATACCAAATGTCATATTTGTATTGAATTCTCTATATTTTACCATTTGATCATACAGTATGATTGTATGTGTTCAGAAATGTGCTTTATCTTGTATGTCTCCACTAATTTGAAAATTGAATAGCAATAGTAAAATGTTAAACTAAAACATACATTTACTCACACACTCAAATGAACACACACACACACACTGATATATACATAAACACAGTGAGAGCAGTGGAAAACTGTCTTGTTGAGACATTTTGCATTAATCTTGCAGTCTCAATTTGTTTTGTTTCATTTTTAATGTTGATTACGTTGTACATTTGTTGTCCTGGTAAAGTGTCTGATTTGTTTGACAGTGAGAGGATCCAGCGAATGGATCACAGTGTCCGACTACTGCCTGCTTAATTCTGTTGGAGTTGTATTTGTAGCACTGAGAACACTTAAACCCTCAAAGAAAAAAAGATGAAGAAAAAACTGTAGCCTACAATATGCACTGATTGTATAATGAAGGCAAACATATTAATTAACATTACAGGTTGGACAATTGATGGAAGTTGTCACATTTAATTTTTTGTTATTTTTGATGTACAGTAAAATATTTATCAGTGGCTTCAAATTCATACTTACTTTTGCCTTAACATGGTTCAAAAGCCAAGGAAACACTATCACTGTTCCTTCTTAGCAAATAGAAAAAATAATACTGGCAACTTATTTAATATTTATTTTCCCTCAAACTTGTAAGTACTGTATTGTAATAAAGAGTATATAGTATAACATAGAGAAACACTTGGTGCTTTGATGATTCTGCTGGTGTGTAGATGCAGTTGCACAACTACACTGTAGTTTTGATGTTCATATAAAAATGTATTAAAATTGAAAATGCTGAGAATATTGCTTCACTGTCTACAGTTAATAGTAATGTAGAGTCCCCTAAAGGTCACTGCAGGGAACTTTTTTGAGGACTACTTTTGCGTTCCCTCGCAATATGTTTTGCAGATTACCGTACTGCTTTCTTCTGGAGAGAGCTCTTGATCTAAGAATTTGTTTAAGTTTACTTTCACTAATTACATAACCATGCTTGCCTATAGAGCAGTAGTACTACATCAGCATACTTAATGCCCAGTTCAAAGTAAAATTCAATGAGCTGATCCATACTGGGGCGTTGCGCTGGGAGCAACTGAGTGGACATAGACATATGGCTCTGAGGGAATGGAAGAAGAAAGTATTGCGAGGAATTGCAAAAGTATTTGCGAGCGCAAAATTTATTGCGAGAGAATGCAATAGTAGTCCTCAAAAAAAATTCTCACCGTGACCTTTAGGGGGCTCTGTATTAATGCAAATTATTTAAGTTAAAATCACAACATTGTATAAAATAAATGACCATACTATTTTTCAAAATACACAGAACAACTCCAAAAACAACACAAGGTGCATCCTCAGCGTTTGTTTGTTAAAATGGAGTTTAGCCGGTGGATGCCTGATGTTACCTCTGTGGAAGAGCGGACTGTGGGTGGTTATGGGTGCTGAGGGTGGTTATGGGTGCTGGGTGAGGATGGTGGGGTTGGATGCAGAGGTCCTGTGGGTGTCATCCAGTGATGAGGTGCTTGAGGCAGCGTTATCGGATACATGTCGTAGGCAGGTGGCTGGCCCCCCGGCCAAATGCTTGTCAGCTTGGGGTCAAACTGAATGAAAGTGAAGTTCAAAGTAAAATTGTACTTAGCCTGAAGTAACACAGTCCATTTTCAAATTGTTAAACAGTATTTTTTACTTAATGTCTCAAATCATATGATAATACAGAAAGTGCACATGAGCCTGAAGCTCTAGATTACTAACCTTAGAAATAACACAGAACAATTTTAAGTGTTAAGGGAATAGTTTGACATTTTGGGAAATAAGCTTATTGGCTGTCTTGCTGAGTGTTAGATTAAAGTATTGATACATGCTACGGTAAATATAAAGCTACCGCTAGCAGCTGGTTAGCTTAGCTTAGCAAAAAGACTGGAAACAGCTAGCCTGGTCATTTCACGGTGACGACAAGACTCCAGGAAGTGACTGTGCCTGGCCAAGAAGTAGTCTGGCACATAAACCCACGTGAAACCACAACATGTGGTATCAACACATTTTCACACTTTGGTTTTTGTACAGATTAAACAAACAAAATATAACGTGTTAGATTAGTGAACTTTAGCGGTTCAAGTTGCTGGATTTTGTTACCTTTGGACAGAGCTAGGCTAGCTGTTTCCCCCAGTTTCCAGGCTTCATGCTAAGCTAACATTAAGCTAAGTGGCTGCTAGCTCTAGCTTCATATTTAGCATGCATGTACATGAGATTGGTATCAGTCTTCTCATTTAATTCAAGGCAATAAAGCAAATAAGCGTATTTCCCCAAAATGTCAAACTATTCATATTTAACAAGTGTTGACATTTAACTGTCTAGCAGTTAAAATTATTTTGTGATTCTCAGAATCAAAATACCACTGACGATTTTGGTAAAAGATGCTCCTATATGTTAGTTAGTTTACTCCTGTTGTTTAGATCTGTGTACAGTGATCTAATGACAGAGGCTGTAGTGAGGGTTCACACACCAGTGAGTATGGTGGTGGGTGATCCACAGTGCTGTACCGAGGAGGGACTCCGTAATGCCTGTCCTCCTCTGCCTGGCCTTCAGACAAAGAAATTGTATGGAGTACTGAAGATGTGTTGCCATCATGCGTTGTTGGTATGGTGATGTCATATGCTCCTCTTTTCTTTTTTGTGTGCAGATAGAAACAGAGGAGTACCACAGCTATGGACACCATCAAGACTGGGAATCTAGGAACACACGTCCATCATTTCAAGAATAATTTATAACTCAAGTAAACATTGCTTTCCTTTATGGAGAGATTCATTCATGACTTAATTTGACTACTTACATATATTGAAAGATATTCACTACCACAGTCATGGCTGGAATTATGTCAACCTGCTGACATTACTGTGAGGGGGAAAAAAGTAAGACGTACAATGCAGCAGATGCTGTGCCATCCTGCTTGAAATCAACAATACAATTATGTGAAATATGGACTTCTATTGACAGTGATAAATCTTTGAAATGAGAATACTACATGTAATTTACAACCATAATCTGTATTCTGTTCTGAAATATAATAACTAATAATAACTTGTATGTTACTTTTGTAGTCGTGGACAAGCTAAACAAAACATCTACAGTATCAGATTTAATACAGTACATACAATAATGGAATATGATAATGTGTCAGCCTTTATATCTTAACGGCTCCGCAGAGTACAACTGGAGAGGTGTAGGAGCATTCTGTTTGACTTTACTGTCTGAGTTTAACAACTGACAGTGGACCTTCATCCTATAAATCTGTAGCTCATTACAATTGTAAGTAAAAATCTACTGAATTCACATAATTCTAACATATGTTACCTTAATGACACAGGATTAGAAGATAACTGGATTTCTTATCATTATATTACAGTGGGATGAATCCTTACCTTATCTAAGAATCCAAAACATACAGAAACTGTCCTGACTTGTGGGTTGCTATCAAAGGATAATGTGTCACTCAGGGAAGTACACAACGTGAAGAGCTTATACAGCCTTATTGTCTTTTTTAAAGACACAGGACTTTGAGGTGTGCTCTGTGTCTTGCATGTTTCCTGTGTATGTTGAACAAAATCTTTCTTAAATCTATTTAACTCACTATTTACGGTAGCAAACCATCAACAACATTCTTCAGAGGTCGATTATTAGACCACTCATGTTCTGTTTCTACTTATATATACAAACTTTGTCATAATGGCCAACAAATAACAACAATTTTGAGGTTTTATATATTCATACAGTTATGCCAATTTTATATTCCCCCAAATAGTGATGGCTGAATTCATAACACCATGTGGCCCAAAACGCATCTTTCTGCTTTGCTTTTCAGAAAACAAAACTGGACACATTTTAAGCGTGATTACACCTAACTTCATTTTATTCACAAGTATAAAATACTTTATTTTTTAAATTACATACGCTAAAAAGTAACAAGTGCCTTAACTCTTAAATTTTACCTCTTAAACTGTCAAAACATACATAACGTACATAATGTACATATTACCGTTTAGTGGGGTTTTAACTGGGTTTTCTTTGAAACTTAAGTAGTTGTATCAGTCAAAGAAAGATTCTCCTTTCCACATAGTGGATTCTTTACAAGGAGATTAATCCTATAATATACACATATGTCCCAAACGAAACATATAACCACGTAGATGCACTAAAGGTTACTGTAACCTGTATGTACCCAAATAAGGGTCAAAAAGATTTAGAGCCTGTGAAATAATGTTCTGAAAAAAACAAACTTCACCCTTTGAAAACCTGTAAAACTCCAAGAAATCCAAGAAGAGACCTGTTAAGAAATATCAACTATGAGGTTACACAAGGGCTTTTGGAAAATACAGATTCAAAGCAGAAAGTACATTTACAAATAGTAACTTTAAAATAGCAAATTCTGGCCCTGATTTCGGCTGGAAAAGCAGGGCTGAAATTCGTACTTGTAATTTCAGTGTGTTCATTTGTTCAGTGTCACTCACAGTGTAGGAACTTTGAGTTTCACAGTGTTCTGCTTTGAGTTTGTACTCAGATGTTCACAAAATCAGGTTTTTTTCTTTGTGTAGCCTCACCGTTGATATAATTTGTGCACACATTTTTGCTACATCACATTTTTGTCTTCTCCAGACAGGTTTACAAAGACTGATATACAAACACGTGTTTTGAAATAATTTCTGAACATCACTTCACAATGTCAAAATCTTATTGACGCCTTATTTGATTCCATAGACCTGCCCTGTGATTAAAAAAAAGTACAGTGTGTTTTGGCTAGAGGGTGTTTGAAGTGGAGGAGGAGGAGGATAAGGTGGGGTCAGGGTTGCTCTGAGTAAGCTGTAGGGTCTGTGTATGATGGTGGTGGGTCTGGATTGGATGGTGGTTCAAGCTGGAAAAAAAGAAGAGGAGACAGAGAAGACAATTGATGCAATACGCGTGCTGATGATGAAATCTCTGACACCTTGTAGAACATTTTCAAGATCACCTTTAGCAAAAAAACACTCAACCAACCGCGTATCTAAATTACATCCTCATCATGAAATATGATAAATGTATGAATGTGAACATTCAACACAGTGCTGTACCCTGTATGGAGGAGGTGGACTGGCATTTCTTGAGCAGTACATGGGAGGGTCTCTGTAAGGAGGTTGAAAATATGCTTCATATATGTCCATTACTTTCTCATCCTCCCGCTCCTCCTCATATGTGGGGATGACGTATACAGATGGAGAGTTAGTGGGCCTCAGGGGCCAGCCTTCTGCTTCTCTGCGTTTCTTTGCATAATGGCAGCAAAAAATCCACAGAACAATTCCACCACACAACATGGAAATCCTGAAATAGAAGGACAGCTTAACTATACGTGCAGCATGCATACAATGAGGTATTGAAGTAAGTCAAATGAATCTTAACGTGCTGGGAACAGAGGAAATACTTACTCAAATGTAGCATAATAAATGACCATGGCAGTTTTATTATCTAAATCAGGTTTCACACCTGAAGAAGAAATGAAGAGGTCTTGTCATTCAGAAGGACAGACCTGTCCCAAACCTGAAGATTGTAACTCTACTTAAACATACAATTTGATGTTCAGTTTTGCAATACATTTATACATGGGAAGTTCAGAGGTAACTCTCTTCATATCCTTAAATCACACTGACATAAACAGAATGTCTTTAAGGCAGGTATAATTACTGTATTACTGTGAAAGCTGCACAATCCTAGAATTTTTATCTAACATGGTAGATTTTGTTCTTTCTCACACAGAATCGCAACTTTGTCGACATAACACTACAGTTCAAAGTAAAAAACTGTGTACAGTATGTGTAGCTTTTATGGGATGTAGCTACAAAAAATATTGTAGACTTGAATTTGGATCGATTAAAGTAAAAGTAGGCAGCAATGAAAGGCAGTAGCAAAACATTTCCTTTCCATTTTCAATGAATAATAACGGGCCTTGTACCATGAGATTGTTCCTCCAGTTTCAGGCTTTACTGAATAGGGTCAAATCTAAAACAGCAGTTTGGATAAGCTGTCCCTGACTAATTTGGTATTTTTTATGCTGAAAATAAAACTTACCTTCAAGTACAAGCCATGTAGTGCAGGTTAAGTAGAGTGTTGACTTGCAACAGACATTTTATAGCCTCACTGACCTGTTTAAAGTAGCAGAACTCACCGAGGTTACAGCCAGTGACGTAAACAACTTATCACTGACACTGCTCTCACCACACAGTAGAATGGCAGCGTTGGGCTAAAGGCCACTGGCTCTTACTGATTAAGATACATTGTAATAAACAACACAAAGAAGTAATACGGAAGAGAAATCACATTACGGAAAATAACAGGGACACACAAGATTCAGCTTGTTTCTTAGGAATGCAGTCAAGGTGTTGTTGAAACATGTTGGAGGTGTCTCTACTGCAGCTCTCTGCGCAGCAGAATGTTTCACTTTGAAGGAGGATTTTCTGGCCCAGCAAAAAAATATAATTTGAGGCTCATACTGTGCCATTCAACACAGATGAAACAGCTCAAGGTTAAACCACCAGACACACTATTTCAAGCTTTTATTTACGCTTAACGTCGATCTCACTACAGGCTTGAAAATATTTGCCATGCTGCACATGTTTTACACATCAACCTAATGGCAAAGGCATTAGTTATACAAGAAATCTGAGTTACTCCAGCAAGAATAAAATCATCCAATAACATGAAATATAATGTTCGTTAGTGTAGGAGAGGGGGAGGTGGAGGGGGTGGTGGCACAATACCAGAGGTGCCAGTGTGAGGGGGTGGTGGAGGAGGAGGGGGCACAGCTCTTGATACTGGTGGTGGTGGTGGCGGTGGTGGAGGAGGGGGTACAGCTCCTGATACTGGTGGTGGTGGAGGAGGTGGCACAGCTCTTGATACTGGTGGTGGTGGAGGAGGAGGGGTACAGCTCCTGATACTGGTGGTGGTGGAGGAGGTGGCACAGCTCTTGATACTGGTGGTGGTGGAGGAGGAGGGGGTACAGCTCCTGATACTGGTGGTGGTGGAGGAGGTGGCACAGCTCTTGATACTGGTGGTGGTGGAGGAGGAGGAGGAGGGGGCGCAGTTCCTGATACTGGTGGTGGTGGTGGAGGAGGGGGCGCAGCTCCTGATACTGGTGGTGGTGGTGGTGGAGGAGAACCAGCCCCTGATACTGGAGGAGGTGGAGGAGGAAAAGGGGCACCTCCTGCTACAGAAGGAGGTGGAGGCGGGTACATGCCAGTTGACGGAGAGATTGGCGGTGGAGGGGGAGGTGGGGGGAGACACGTGGGTGAGGTCAAGAAGGGCGGAGGGGGGAGGCCAGTGTCCATGGAGGAAGGGGTAGGTGATGGTGATGGTGGAGGAGGAGCAGGCATATTGGGGTCTGAATTGGCAGCAGGAGGAGGAGGGGGAGGCAGGCTGTCGTTGGTGGGGTTGGAGGCGGTTTGCAAGGTGGGGACTGATGGCGGAGGCACAGCGATGCCAAGACTGGATCTGCATACAAGACAAAAAGAAAATAGACCTGCAGCTTCTATGAGCAATCATGGCATCCTGAGAGTGATACACCTGTTCGAAATAGTTCGACATTTTGGGAAATTTGTTATTCGCTTTTTTGCCGAGAGTCAAATGAGAAGATTGATACCACTCTCATGAGTGTATGCTAAATATGAAGCTACAGCCAGCAGCTGGTTAGCTTAGCTTAGCACAAAGACTGGAAACAGGGGGAAACAGCTACAGTGCAGCCTGGCTCGCTTGCTCGCTTGTAATCCGTACAAAAACCTAAGTGTAAAAATGTTGGACTATTTTTTGCCCAGACCCGTCACTTCCTAGAGTCTCTGCTAGTTTTCTAGCAACTGGTTTGAGCCAAGAAATAGTGTGGTGAGATTTAGAGGTGCTGGTAGGCTGATTTTGTCACATTTGGACAGATCCAAGCTAGCTGTTTCTCCTTGTTTCCAGTTCTTATGCTAAGCTAAGCTAACTCGCTGGTTGGCTGTAGCCTAATATTTAACGGACAGACATAAGAGTGGTATCGATCTTCTCGGCAGAAAAGTGAATGAGCACATTGCCCAAAATTGTTTTAGTCCATAATGCAGAAACCTTTCAGACATGATCGGAAATTGTACAGGTAATAAATAAGATATTATGCCTATATTATAATAAACAGTATTTGTAGTGTAGAGTATTTAATTAAAATAACAGTATTGATATAAAAAGGGCAAAGGAGGACTTTATCTACATACACAGTGGTGGTTGTATTGCTTTGTATGCTGTTTGTGGTCCCTGCTCTCTCTCTGGGCTGCTGCTCAGCGACCTGTTAGGAGAAGATGAATGAAGATTAGATGGCATAGCACATCTCTACACCACAGTCAGCCATACTGTATATCACCCTAGACATCACACTAGGACTAAACTATGGAAAAGGGGGAATGCATTGTGCTGCACTTCTGACTCGAACTGTGTTTCGTATCCAAGTATCCAATTTACCTGAAAAAAGTGTCCAATGGAGTCCAAGATGGAGTATGATATTGGCACTCTTGAGTAGCTTTCCTCTGGCTCCTTGCCCGAAGTCGGTGGGGTCATAAGCTTGGAACGACTCCTGCTTTTGGGAGTAGTAAAAGCACCAATCTCTCTCCTGGCTAACTTATCGAAGTGGATAGCTGCAGCCTGGATCAGAGCACAGTGAGAACAGCCTCCATCAACAAAACACAAGAACTCAATTTTCACATCACTCGTTCCCTTGAGAGAGTCTCTCTTATAAAGATGCTGCAACAATAAAACAAATGGAGCATAGAAACCAAACTGACAGATTAAAGATACAACAGGTGACCTGCAAGTGGAACAAATACAGCGACTTGCACACTTCCTAGTTTGCAAATATACAACTAAGATTGTACTGGGGGAAAAATGCAACAGTAATACTCTAGATACAGTATATATATTTTTAATATTTGAATGTAGTGCATTTCTGCTGGAGTTCCTGAAGGAAACACATTCCATGCAAAAGCAAATACAGTTCATTAATTTATGAAAATGAAAATGTCATAAAAACATGGTTAGGAAAGGCGTTCCTCACCAGTGACAGCAGGTTGACTGAGGACTCCATATCTTTGATCTGCATGGCCTGCGAGTCCAGCAGCCTCAGCAGGGCGGTGGCCAGACTGTTGATCTGGTAGGACACACTGGCCAGCGACTGGGCAGCCAAAGCCTTGGCCTCTTCAACAGCCTTGGTTGAATCCTCTGCCTGCAGCATTATTATTATTATTATTTTACCAGAGTAGTTTATAAATGTTGTAAAATGCAGTGATGGAAGAAGAATTAAGATTTTTTACTCAAGTACCACAGTATAAAAATACTCCATTACAAGTAAAAAAAAAGGTCCTGCATTCAAAATCTTACTCAAGTAAAATACACAAGTATTAGCATAAAATGTACTTAAAGTATTAAAATTAATCCTTATGCAAAATGACCCCACTCAGAATGTTATATATATTCTATTGGGATATTATTATTGATGCATTCATAAGTGCAGCATTTTAATGTTCTCATGGCAGAGCTAATTTTACCTACTTAATATACTGTTATGTAGTTTAATTTATAAGAATGCATTATATTTTTAAACTGATCACATGGTTTACATTGTAAAACCTTGACCTGAAAAGTTCCGCCAGCTGTCAGATAAATGTAGTGACGTAAAAATTAAAATGAAAATACAAGTACAGGACTTGAGTAAATGTACTTAGTTGAAATGCTTCAAAAGCTTTTTATTTTTCGAAAATAACTAAAACTACGACATAGTTATGCTTTTAGAGTTGTTGTGGCTTTTTTTTTTATGAACATTACTCACCTGAAGGAAATTGCTTTCGCAGTAATCTGCGACTCGAAGGAGGTTGCTGTGGTTATCAAGGAGAGCCCTCCTGGCAGCTGGCGCCTCTTGAAATATCCGAGTAATAACTTCAGAAAGGTTCTTTCGCTCCATCATTTCTCCCATTTGGCGCCGCTAACAAAACCCCTTTAAAGATTTACTCACGCTGCTTGAGCAGGATGTAAAAGTTCTTGGCAGTGAGTCAGTCGAGGCAGGAAGGTGTTTTGGTCGGTGGTGAACGCGGAATCACCTCGGGGTAAAGATTTTCACCGTCTCAGAGCAGCTGGTCCCAGGGCAGGGCTTAGGGCTCAGGGCTAGACATCCACTGAAACATCTGTAGTAACATTTGCCTCTTAAGGAGAGATGATGCATCTCATATATTGTTATAGGCTACCGTTTTACATAGACAATAACATATATGATAAAATATATAACATGATACGTGTATATTACGTCTCTTGACTGCCACTTGTATTATTTATAAAATCCACTAGAGGTCAGTGCAATGTAGAGAAAGGAGCCTCTCTCCAGGTCTGTGCGGTGGCTGATGCCTGTTGTACTCTGCATTATGGATGATGATGATAACATATCAGTGCTACAGACAGTATAAGCCAAGCAGTGACAAGCTCACTCGTAAATATTAGCATTAGTTTAAATGAACATCAGCTGAACTGGATGGTGTTTCACTTCTAAGGGGAACATTGTTACATGATTCCGAAATGCTCAGCCAAGTCAAAATACATTGTATTGTTCTAAATGTCCCGTATAAACAACCTGAATTCCACAACATCCTTGATTGTGTATGTGTGTGTGTGCAAACGTTCACCGTGGCCTGACTTCAGTCCAGTACTGTACATGTGATTAGTGCACATGTTTTGCCGTGTGTCAGTTTATCTGGACACGTTCACAGTCTGGCACTCACAGCATTGAGCCATGTGACAAACCACAATAACATGTTATGTGGTGTTGATACTTGACTACCAGATAATATAAGAAAATGTCTGACAAAGCACCCCTTGACTGTTTAAATGCTGCAGCTCTACAGACTTTGGTACACTGACCTCGACCATCACTCCATTTTTTAAATTTATTTTTTTACTATTATTATATTTTTGAGCCTTTTATGCATTTGTAAGATAGCTGACATTAAAGAGATGACAGCAAATGAGGGGAGAGAGATGGAGAATGACATGCAACAAAGGGACCAGGGACGTTGCAGTTCATGGTAGGCATGGACCATGTAGACATAGACCACTTGAGGGTGGTTTTTCACGCAATGTTTCGGCAACTATCGAATGGATTGCCATGTAATTTTGTACAGACATTTATGGTTTCCAGAGGATGAATTAGCATGTTAGCATATTCATTGTGAGCATGTTAGCATTTAGCTCAAAGCAACTGTGTGAATGTCATGGTTTTGGGTTTGTGTCCGGTTGATTTCCTGTTTTGTTTTGAAATACTCTCCTTCCCTTATGTGTCTGGTAGTTTTGCTTCCTGTCGTTGATTGCCTTCATTGTTTTCACCAGTGTCATTGGTTTCACCTATATCTTGTTGTCTCCCTCACCTAAGTGTATTTTAGTCTGTATCCTTCCTTTGTTATCGATCAGTTCATCCCTATTGCTATGTTGGCTCTGCCTTTTGGATTTCACCTGCCTGCCTGCCTGCCTGCCTGCCTGCCTACCTGTCTGCCTTCCTGTATCTGCCAGTAAGCTCTTAATTAACAAATCATTGTTCTGCTTCCTCTTCTGCGTTTGAGTCCTTTCTCTGTTCCCCTGCTTGCCAACGCCATAACAGAACGAACGGACATAGAACAAAGGAAGGACACAGACTAAAATACACTTAGGTGAGGGAGACAACAAGACACAAGTGAAAACAATAAAACCAATCACAGACAGGAAGTAAAACTACCAGACACATGAAGGAAGGAGAGTATTTCAAAACAAAACAGGAACTCAACCAGACACAAAGCCCAAACCCTGACAGTGAAAGTACAGCCTCACAGAGCTGCTAGCATGGCTGTAGAATCTTCTTCTTGTTAATCTAACTCTAACCAAACTGACCTTACTTCTATCATTAACCAAAACTGAAGCTAAATTCTAACTCAGACACTGAAAAATGAGAAACTGTGTTTCACACTGTTGTATGACCTTAGTAGACTTTTCCCTGACACATTACCGTCACTTTGTAATGAAGCTTTGAGGAAAGTTAAAAAAAGAAAATATATTCTCTTGTGTTTTGAATGTTTGTTTTTTGTTTGTTTGTTGAGCTTTGGAGTATCCAAATAAAATGAGTACCAAATCCCACTAATCTTATACTCTAATGATGTTAAAATGAACACCAACAATTATTAGCGAATGTTCTTTTATAACTGATAATTGTTCCCTTGAACCTCAGTCCTCCTTTGAAAGTAATCTAATTTTTGTTGGTCAGGTTTGATATGAATGATAGTGTTACAGTACATTTCTGCAACAGTATGAGCTGTTATCAGTTTATCGCTTGTATTACAGAGTCATCAGGATCTTTATCTGCTGATAAGACATTATGGATGACTTTATTTCTTTATTGAACATTCATTTTCTCTGTGTTCAGGGTTAGGGTATACAAATAATACATTTTTGTGCATACTTTCTCAGTCTCTGGCAATGACAGATAACTAATTCTGTCCCTCGCTTCTGTTGTTCTGCATGATTTAATGCAGATGGTAATGTATACTCACATAGAGACCAAAAAGACTCAACACACAGTACCCAGACAACAGACATGGCCTAATGATATAATATACTGGAGACACCAACTGCAGATGAGGAGAGGGAGAACACTCTATACTTACCTTCCTGCCCTCTCTCTGACCTCAGACATTATGTCATTTTCTTTCTGAGCCTCAAATGTGCAACCTTCAATTACCTGTTCCATCACTATTCCACACCTACACTCATTGCTTTTGTTGTGATACACTTTTTATCTTGGTATTGGAGAGGTCACATTTTTGAAAAGTCTTCATTAATAAACAAATTCATTATGTTTATCCTGGACCATCTGAAAAGATATATTATCACTGGGCCCCCTTCCCACTACAGATTAGCTGCATTGAGATCCAAATCCAACATGCATATCAATCAGGACAGCATGAACAGCACACTGCTGTTTTATGGTCTTGTACACACAGGCCAACTATCAAAGTGTAAAACCAGCTGGGGTTGCTAGCTGTGAAACGTGACTTTACCCTTATTAAAATTACAATTTATTTTTTCACTCGCATGAAATATCAAACAAGCATCTCTGTAATGAGATATTTCAGATGTAAAATTAGACATCACTCTATTATTCAATGCCAAAATTATGATATTAAGAAATTTTCTGAGATTTCTCCAATATAAATATAGCCTGAAGGAGGAGGTCAAAGCTGCACATTTATACTTGTTATATTAACCTCTAATCACATTTATGTTAGGTGGAGCTCTGCTGGGAATTATGCAAGGTCACCAAAATGAATAAACAATTAAGAATCAAAGGCTGAGTTGTAACAGGTGCAACAGAATTTACAGGAGAAATGTCATTGGTGCTGTTCATGGAAGACATCTTAACATGTTACAGTTGGAAAACACAGGTGTAAATAATAAAATTAATGATGGCTGAATTCCATTTAGCTGCTGAAACAGTAAGGTTCTTGTTAAAGGACAGAAGTGTACAGTTGGAGAAAATCTGTCAGCCTCTCATCTGCTACATACATAGCTTGCAGTGGGAATTGAAAATGTTTTGCATATTTAAATTTCCCCTTTGCATTAACAGCTTGTTGGTACTATTAAATCCTCAAAATCCATTGGTCTTACTCAAAATAATTAACTATCTACCATTTAATCCCTTCTTACTGTCTACAGAGGCATAACTGATGACTTAAAATTATCACCTTGATATATTAAAGATTTTGCAAAACAGGACACATGCATTACGCAGGAGGAATGCAGATTACTCTACTGGAATAATAGTTGTTGTGTGCATGGAGTTATTCAAAATGTATGTGAAGAAACTGCAAACTGCAAGAGAGTTAACATGTCATCTTATACCCTACAGTACACAAACACACACATGCTGCACCGCAGCATCCATGCCCAATGGTGTGCAACATAGGCCTGTTTGTGAAGATTGGATGTTCTGGGCCATCATAGCCTCTCCACACTTCACAGACTTCCATTAAAGGAAAAGCCAAATTCAATTATTGTGCTGGAGACTGCAGGAAAACTACATTTTCAGCACACACAGGCACACACAGGCAGGCAGCAGTGAACACTCTTTGTGGGCAGTTTTATTGTCTTTTATTGTGAACTCAATTCCAATTAGTCTTCAGGCACCTGCTGCCCTTTTCTCAAACTTTTAACAGTTTTTAAGCCACTGGCTTTGAAAAACAGAATAAAAATCCTGTGACGTATTTCTTTTCTCATCAAAGGTATAAAATTATTTTTGGCACAAGATATTTTCCTTTTCACTTTACGTAGATTGTCATTTTCTGACATGACACTATCATGACCAGGCGTCATCAGCCACACGTGTAAGTGTGTGAAAAGTCTCTCACCTCAGCAACTTTGATTTACACGCCCACCACTACCTAACTGATCACAGTGCTCCATCCATTTATATCGGCCCAGCTGTGGCTAGGATGTACTGTGTCAATATGTAGCCAGCCCACTTCAGGCAGGTTCACATGTTGGACATGTGCCTCATGTTTCCAAAGACATCAGCAAGTGTGCATGTGTGTGTGTGTGTGTGTGTGTGTGTGTATAGGAAAACTGGAAATATGTTTGAGATATGTTATCTCTTTCTTATCTGCTACATGGCGTCATGGATATGACGTCCCTCGGGCTGACTGAGGCAGATTTCAGCAGAGGGTCTTATGCAGGACAGTGGGGTGTGATTTTTTTTAATCCAAAGCTGAACTCATTGTGACACTGAACTACTCATGTAATAGCTATCCCTATCTCATTGTGAGGTGATAATGACTCCCTCTGCCTTGACCTGACAAACACTACTCAGGGTTCAGCTTCAATCAGTGGTTTTTAATGAGATCAGTCACAATTTCAGCGTTAATTCACTTATTTCACTGGCTGGTGTGTTACAAGGAATCTTAATAGGCTCAACCTTGTGTAAGTTAGGCTTAAGTTCTCTGGAGTTCATTTACCTCAAAAGTAAAATGTCAGCATCATTAAAATTACATCTTTATCTGTTCCAGAGGGAAACACCATATCAGCAGTAACGCTTTATTTCACCATCAAAGACATTCTGCTTCAGATAAGATTCAATTTAGAGAACTTTTATTGGATGATAATGATCTATTGGACATTATAAAGCCATAAGTATTAATTTACTGTAGTCATGTAAACATCAAGGTTAATAGATACTTTGACTCATGACTGTCATAACCAATAATTAGACATGTCAGATTTCATTTTTTATAGCTGCTTAACTGTTGGGGAAAAAAGAAATATCCACACTTCAAACTCTTACTGAAAAAGAAAAACAGTCACTTAAGACTATAGTTTTTCTGCTGTTGATGTTGAATTAAGATTTATGATCCCCACCTTGTGCAAAATAAGATCACTCATTTGAACATTATCATGCTTCATGGCCTCATACAGTCCCTGCTGCATTGAGTGCCCTCATTGAGTAGCTTAAAGACTCCCGGTTGTTACAGTGCTCAAAAACTTGTCAATGTCAAACGCAACACAGCTGAAGGACAATTTTAATTTGTTTTTGGCTCTAACAAAATCAGAGTGTGTATTCTCTCCTTTTTTTTGCCTTTATTTGACAGTAACAGCTGCAGATACAGACAGGAAAGGTGAGAGAGAGAGAGACGTGGGGGTGACATGCAGCAAAGGGCCGTGGGCTGGAATCGAGCCACTGCGGTAAGGACTTAAACGGAGAGTTCATATTCAATATATATATATTTCCAATTACCTGTAGTGATATTTATCTATCTAGATTGTTCTGACGTGAGTTATCGAGTCTTGGAGAAATCGTCAGCACTGTAGGAACTATTTTCTTTCTACCGATAGTTCCCAGATGAAACTGCTCACAACAAGGTCTGTGGATTATCTTGAGTAACCAGGTCATGACTTCTGCAAAGAGACATTGCTGTTGAGTTTTTCAAGTGTTTTTTTTGCCGCTTTGAGCTCCACAAGCTGAGTGCCATCTAGTCCCATTATATTCAAAAAAAAGGAAGACATCTATACAGCTGATATCTCCAATACTCGGCAGCTCACACCAAAATAATTTAGACGGATAAATAGCACTACAGGTGGAAGGAGGAGAAATGTGTATTTTTGATTTTGGGGTGAACTGTCCCTTTAATGGTGGGTGCTCAACCAGGTGAGCTACCGGAGCGCCCCGTCATAGAGTGTATTCTTAAGTACAGGTGGTCTTCTAATATGAATTTCATTTGCATCGTCTATCACAAAATTACTCAGAAACATAAAATATGGTATTATTTGAGGAAAATGTTACATTACAAAAATTGCCAAGAAGAAAGAAACCAGGCACATATTTTCCCTCGAGTCACAATGGTTTATTTTAAATTCTTAGTAACCAATTCCAGTAATCTGACCAAGTCCCCAGCCAGGGTCAGGTGAATGATCATCTGGTTTGTAGCAACGGAAGCAGGATTTGTATCCTTTAAAATTAAGAGCGCCATTTTGTTTGTGCTTAGCTAGTGACATCTGGGAATAGACTCACTCTCTCTGACCTTGGACTCTGACTCTGGGATAGAGCATGTTATAATGAATGACTCCTATAGCATTGGTGCAATTAACCATGTTGGAGACATCTGTCATACTGAAAGCTTTGACACAACGTCTGCCTGATACCATATTGAAGAGCAGTGTGTGACCACTTCCTTATGTTGCTGGACTAAAGCAACAGAGATTTAAAGCTGCTGTAATTTTTACATGAACAGTGGATCAAATGACAATGTGAAAGGGGTCGCTCATAGTGATGAACCCACAGAGAATTGTCATTCGGATCTGCAGTTCCCCTCAGCTCTACGAAGTGTGTTGTCTTTCTGCTCATTGTTTTGGTTTTGGCTCAACAGTTGTTTCCAGCTGCAGAAAGCAGCTGTTTTCACAGAAAAAGCTCCATTGACCCACCGTAAGCCAGCACCAAATGGCAGACAGACACAGTTAGCAACTAGCTGGTGAAGAAAGTGGGAGGATTTAGAAGCTAAAGAGCCACTAACAATGAAAGCTACTATACGGAGAAGTAATTACTGCAAGTAAATACATTGATTGGCAATTGCAGAAAAATACTGACCATAAATAGCATCAAAATGGGATTTGATTTCATAATCATTTTCAAAATCTTAAGGATTATAACTTCAAAAGCTCATAATACATCAGTTTTGCGTTTACAGTTTGTTTCCACTGCCCCAAAAAATTAGTTAATGCAGGTTTGAGTATGCCAAAAACTCTATCGCTGTACAATGTGCTTCCTAAATAGTCCACCATGTACAGAATAGGATTTAATATTCCTTCATTAAATCTGTACTGAATGTTCTATGTACTAAAACCTCGTTCAAACTGCTCTCTCAGAGGATTCCAGGAGGATGAGATAGTGTAACAGTTCAATTTGGGATTAAGAGCTACTCACTGAATTTGGTTTGTTTACTCAGTAATTATGGCAAGAAACTGCACACGGGTTTCTTATTCCCTCAAGTGAAGGAAATAAACAGCTCAGTGGAATATTTTTCCCCTTTAATGAATATTCTAGCGCTAATCTGCATGTGCAATACACACAGACAGTGACTGATATAAGATATAAGCTGCGTTAACAGTCAATGGAAAAAGGGCTTATTACAAGCTACAGTACAGTGGGACTATACACTTTGGATTTTTACTATAAAGCTGCCAAGAATGGCAACAGCTTGAAAATCCCTCCACTGCTTGACAGCTGTGAACCTCCTTGATCATAAAAAAGACCTGTCAAGAAAATACATTTTGGGGGGTTCTTGCAGACTTTTGATCGCTAATGGGGTACTTTGTAAATTTTGTGTGGGAATCAGTTAAAAACACACAGTTTTTCCATTTGTAATAATTTGATTGAAACATTTTCTTTCCTTGATATGAGAGAGAGAGAGAAAGCTGTGATGTACAAAACTCACTTTATAAAAGACACAATTCAAGGTGAGCCCCTTTCACCGTTTTGTACCTCTCACTTTTTCTGCTAATCTCTTACAGCCTTTTCAACCCTCAGCCTTCATCTCCTTCGTCACCCCCCTCCCGTTTCATTCCCCTATCCCCTCTCTCTTTCATTTCCCCTGTCTTTATAACTCCCCCTCCCTCTGTTGTCACTAAGCTGAAGGAGGGAACTGAGAGCAAAGTATGTGGAGTCCCTCCCAGACACTCCAGTGCTGGTTATTGAGGATCCGTCACTCTACTGGCAGGCAGGCAGGCAGGCAGGCAGGCAGGCAGGCAGGCACACTGCACTGTCATATCTTATCTCTCATCTCCTACAGTTATAGAAACTTGGATGTGATCAAAGATACTGCCAGCCATCCGAGTCCTAGCAGGCTGGTAAACGGTAAAAGAAGGGAGGGAGAAAAGATAGTAGTAAGAAAGGGAACGAGGGGGGGGGGGATATGTCCAGTGCTGTAAAGTGGTAAGAGGGAAGGCTGCAGAGAAGTGTGGGCTGGGTTAAACTGGCACTTAAAAAGGAGCTCGCTTTGGCTTTTGTGCGTTTCACCAGCAGCCAGGCTGGAAGGCTAAGAAGGACGCAGTGAAGGAGTGGATGAGACAACAGCTCCAGGGGAAAGGTGCACTCTCACTTCATTGGAACAAGTGTATTTTTAGATTCCAACTCTTTCACTTTACAGTCTTTCTCTTCTAGTCTTTCCTTGGTGGAGGCTAGCCATGGGCAGTGGTGTGGACAGGTTTCTGTGGACAGTGCTGCTGCTGCTGCCAGTCTTGGGACTCTCTGAGGCTCTGTCAGAAAGCTGGCAGCCAGGGGAATATGCAAACAACATGACTGATGCATTAAGATTCCTCTCTGACTACAACAGAACTGCTGAGGAGGTGTTCTTCTTCAGCATCTCTGCCAGCTGGAACTACAATACCAACATAACGGACCACAACTCCGCGCTTCAGGTAGGACAACTCCTGGAGTCTTGAGCTCAGAGGGTGACATGCTATCTGAACCTTTATCTCATGCTGGTATGAAATTGGCCCGTTTAGATCAGTTTTTGCCAGTACTGGCACCTCGTCACCACAAATGCATTCATGGTCAAGGGTTTCTGTGGAGCTGAGCCCTGTTTGACTTGGAGATCACCCCTATTCATCTCTCTCCAGAATTACAGGCTCAGTTTCCTCCCAACGCAGCCAACTCAGCTTGTGTGTTACTGGCAATATAAAACAGATCTGAATGCCTGCGGTGCGAACGTCTTCAAGTTTTGAATGAATTTCTAGGGGGTCTTGTGTGCTATTATGTTGGCTATTTATTTGTTTAACTGTCTGTTTTATGATATTTTCTGCATAATACAGTTTCTCCAGATGGACGCACCCGTTACAGGATGCAGTTTTACACACACTAATAGTCTTTATAGTCCTATGTGACAATATCTACAGCCGATAAAATGCCTCACCTTTGCAGGAATTTCAAAATGGGGCTTTTTAGAGGCAAGCTATGAGACATTACATTAATAACAGATTACATTGGTTTTATAGTTTCATCTCACCATATGCCTGAGAAACATTTGCATAAACACTGAAGACAAGGGAGACAGGATACCGGCAATAAAGCAGGAGAAAAGTACAACCAGGTGGAAAGTTGCAGGAGCCAATGAAACTGTAGCGGTGTGAAAGAGTGTTGACTTGCCTTTGGGCATAAGAGTCAACACGCTCATATTCATGGAGGAGGGTGAACAATACAGTCTTACTCAGTCTTACAGTCATAAACAAACTCATAAAAGCAAACGGACACACTCAGGGAAAAGTCTCTGGGTTTTTTCTGAGAGTGCTTGGACAGCTGTCACAACAGGATTTCCGTACACTATCCTGGCTTTGAACACTGGTCTGCTCACACATTGAACAAGTGCTGATGTGGCCCCCACCACAGCGGTGTCAACAGGGTCAGGGTGTATAATGTGTTCTGCTCTCCAGAATGTGTCTGGGATGTAAGGAGAAAGATGAGCAGACTTGTAGTTGCCTTATATGAACAGGATTTTTCACACACACACACACACACTTCCTCCTCAGCCCATGCAGCTTCAGAGGTGAGGGTGATTTGGTCTCGGTGCAAATGAGGCTTAGACGTGTAGAGTATCAAAGAGAATGAGGATCAGTTCACAAGCTTCTAATCATGCTGAATAAAAAGCGATGAGAGTGGATATCAATGACTGATGTCCTTTGAACCCCAGAATGAAATGCTAGCCGCTGTCACAATCAGACCTGAGGCTCAGTCATTCATCTCACTGCACACTGTTAGAGAATTACCTACACTGTGATGGTTTCATTTTGAAATACTATAAATCCATTTTGGAAACATTTTGTCACCCAAGCAGATTTTTTTTTCTTAAAATTGTACTATCTTCAAATACTTATTTTATATTCTTTACCTAAATACAAACTTTAATGTATTTCCCTTTTTAAAAACTTACAATCAAAGAGAATGTGGTATCTCATCTTGGAAAGAAACTCTTACAGTAGCATTAGATTCAAGACCAGTTATGTACACATACAGAGCACATTATGTGTTCAAAGGATAAATGAGTATGAAGATTTGTTAATGGAAAAGTTACTGTGACGCTTTGCCTCTTTACAAATTACAACACTGATTGCAGCTTGTATAACAGAAAGAATCTTTAGTTGAGAATGTGACTCTCTGGGCGGATGGATGGATTTAGGCACGCTGGAAAAAATTATTGAGAAAAAGACAGAGATTGAGAGGAAGAGCACAAAGGTCAGAGTTAATACTTCAACTCACCGTCACCGGTTTTCCCTCCTGCAGCCTGTTATTTTAGTAATGGCTGGGAGAAAGACAGATAAGAAAGGTTAAAATGAGAAAATTACCAGAATGAAGCTACTGTTCTGTCTGTTTTATCAGGATGTGTGTTGAGCAACTAGTGAGCTGTGAGGAATAACTCATTGCTCTGTGGTTACGTCAACATTAGTGTGTGTGTGTGCAGATATTTTCTATTTTCCCAAGTGTGACTAAGCTAGCTCAATTTACAGTATGGTTTGCATTTCTTTACTGTCACATGGCACAAAGTATAGGCTTGCAACACAATAAGACACCATATTTTCTCAGGCAAATACAATGTCAAAGGGGCATTATATGGGGCACATAGTGCTGCAACAATACAGCAGTAGTTCATCATTTTGTATAGAAGAAAATCAATGTGAAACACTTATTCATGGAATGTTCCACAGCAGCCTTGACTCTATCCATTCTTCTGGCACTGTCATTATATACTGAGAACGCCTACAGTACATCCATGACCTTCCAGAGTGTCATAAAGAAAAGCTCCTGAGATTCATTGAGGCCATATATGAGCACATATATCCTTGAGCTAGGGTTATTTTGCTGTTCTGTCCTTCCTCGCGACAGACAGAGAGCACTTTATTGCTCCTAGAGAGAAGATGTGTTGGTACAGCTGTCGAGCAACATATCAAGTCACAGATGAAGACATGTTGTAGGTATAGGAGTTGAATAACAAGAGCGTACAGCCATGTTAATGGCTCTATGAGGCCATATTGGTCATTATTAAGAAAACTAAACTATTAAATAGGTAAACCAAAGTATTGGGGGCGCTAGAGGACAAGTCAGTAGGATTCATCCTCTGAGCACCATGAATGTCATGCTAATCCATCAGATAGTTGTCAGTATGTTTCAGTATGGACCAAAGTGGTGGACTGACGAACAGACCGACATTGCCAACTAAAAAGAAAATTAATAGGAAAACCATAATATACACTGCTATTCATACAAAAAATCTGTTTAAAACACGCACATTATGAACAAGATAAATACATTTAGTCTCTGAAATATATTATACGCAAAGATTCCATTATATAATATGAGGTAGTGTGTTACAACAGTTATCCTAATGTAAATGTTCAACTTGAAGAGAGGCAGAAATCTGATACTGATATGAAAATGTGGCCTCTAGTACCAGGAAATGTCTGGCTGGAAAAGTCAGTCAGGTTGGACCCCAAGACAGAGCTTATGGGGTCTTTTTGCTTTATGCTCTGATGGCACTGTGCCAAAACACTGCCTTGAAAAAGATGGTATGTGTAATGACAAACTAATATATATTGAGCTTCCTCAAAAAGTAGATTCAACTCAGTTTTCCTGTTTCGTCCATTAGGCCCTGCAAATAATCAAGCCTGCCCCTGTATCAGTATCTTAGTTCTCTTCATGTCCACCATCAGTTCCTCCTTCATCTTGGCCACACTGAGCTGTAGGTGGTTCTTCCCACACCACTCAACAAAGGTGTCCACCATGTCCCAGTACTCTCAATGCTGCCCACCATCTACTCCTGATACACACATGAATATAATATAAATAACTGGCTACACAGGGAAAATAACATTTTTGGTCTCTTCACTGTGGACTTTGCTTGGTCATAAAAACACACTTTAGGACATAAAGAAGCCAAATGACTGATGATGCTACATATCCATTACCCCCTCTTTGCAGGCTTTAAATGTTTAGATTGTTGTTTCTGAGTAACTGCAGAAATGAAGGGATTCAATATATTGCTATCATTCACTTCCTCCTCCTCTTGTCTTTAGGTAAATGCATCCCTTGAAGAGCAGGCCTTCTCTGCAGCATGGGGGTCAAAGGCCAAGCAGGTCTTCTCTCTTGCTATTCTCAACTCTCTCCTTGACCCCAAAGACAAGAAACTCATGAAAAAGATCATGATACTGGGAGCTGCCAACCTGCCCCAGAAAGAAAGAGAGGAGGTTTGTTTCTGTTTCATATTTTCTAATTGGGAAATTTGCTGTGAGTCCTTGTTTTGATGAGTAATCATGTTTTTGTCACTGTATCAGTGCTGGCCTCCTTTGAACATCAAAGACTGACTGACTTCAAATCTCTTTTTTTCTTGTCTCCAGTACAACACAATTCTTAGCACCATGGACAATATTTATTCAACAACCAAGGTGCATCCACAGCCAAACATAAGCTGGAGCCTGGAACCTGGTGAGTAAATATAGAATGAAGGCTCAAAATGCATGAAGTATATGATACAGATGTTTTGGAGTTATTTGAAAGAAACAGGAATGGAGCAATGTTGAGAAATATGAAACAACAATGTGGAGGGGAAAGTCTAGAGGGAAAAAACAGTTAGAAGTGCTTAAGATCTTATCTGCTCTTGGAACAGTAACAGGATGGGCAAAGTACTTAAGAGAGGTCTCCAAATGAAGTGTCATGATGTGCCCATGATGTTAAAGCTAAATAGCTTAAACAAACAGCATGTCGGTAGCTTTTAACACCGCCGTCATGTATTGTGAACACTGGCTCTGTGTTTTGTCAGCAACAACTGACAGAAGTAATTGTGAGAAATGCTTGCCAAGACACACAGTACGACAAAGAGAGCAAATTCAAAGTATGTAGTACATCCCTTCACAAACTACATGGTGTCATTATAATAACAAACACACTGTCAACTTTCCCACCATTTCAACCATGTTCTGTGGACTTCAACTTTCTCCTTTCCTTCACCTTCATTTCCTTTTTCTGGCATGATGCATGAGCATGATGTCATCTAAACGCCAATACATCTTTATTGTTTTAGGAAAAACTTACAGCTTTTGCTTTTGAGTTATATTTTTTGTTTTGTTTACCAGATGGGGCCTGCTTCACTTTATATTTATATCCTTTTCTTTATGACTGAGGGTGTGTTGGATTTTTTTCATTTTGCAGATCTTACAGATATCATGGCCAACTCCAGGAGCTACAAAAGGCTGCTGTACGTCTGGGAGGCCTGGCACAATGCATCAGGCGTACCTCTCAAGCGGTACTACCCCAGGTTTGTGGAGCTCAGCAACAATGCCTCTCAAGCCGATGGTAAGAACTTCCCCTTGACCTTTGACATGGAGAGCACAATGTTCATAATGCTACAAATAAGTGATTAATTTAACGAAAGAGGAAGGAGAGTAAAGGAGTAGAAATGACTGATAGAGGAATAGAAAGACCAAGAAAGAACATTAACATTTAATTAACATGTCTTGTTTAGGATTTGCGGACACTGGAGCTGACTGGCGCTCTGAGTATGAATCTGAGACCTTTGAGCAGGATATAGAGAAACTCTACAGGACCATTGAACCCCTCTACCAGAACCTGCATGCCTTTGTGCGCCGCCAGCTCTACAACCAGTATGGTCCCAAATACATTAACCTTAAAGGACCCATCCCTGCCCACCTGCTAGGTACAACAGAACATTTTTATGTTGCTAACATACACTATCTGCTGACAAAAGCAATGAATGTGTACTGCAAGACGTAAGGGACTGTCCGAAAATTATTAGGGGGCAGGTGAGGTCAGAAAAGGAGGAGGGGTTATGAATTTTTTGTGTTTGCTAAAGGGTAGTCAGGGCTTTTGGAATGGCAAAAAACTGAAAGTCTACTGAAAGTTGAATAGTTACATCATAATAATTACATGAAAAACAGGCTTTGTGTATGCACCATGAATGCATTTTGCCATATGCAGGGGACAACAATCATGATTCTTTATCAGGGCTTTATTTTCTAGTAGCTGGAGGACCAATATGTCAGTTTTAAGAAACACTAAATGTGGATCTTTATATTTAATGGGGATTGAACATTATCTCTCTTTGTTCTCCATCATTACCTGCAACAGAACTATGGTTAATTTAAATGCATCATATAAAATTAACCTATGATATAATTAGGGATGGGGTTTTATAGCATTTTATTGAATCTGAATCAAGTTCCAAATTTGCTTATTGAATCTGAATCCCTTTGAATCTTGTATCCAATCTTTTTAGGTAGTTTGTTTGGTGGGGAATGAAGACATCTCTTAGTTAAAAAAAAAATACTGTTTTTATTTCACTCAGTAACCTTGGAGACTCTACTGTGCTGAAAGGGTGTAGGGCTTTCGCCACATATTTTGTCCCTTCTCTTTGACATTCATAAACTGTGTCCTGACAAAATATTCCTTTTGCTGTGAGGGAAAACTACAAAAGCTACAGCTACAAAAGCCTTCGAAGTAGAAACAACACTGTGGAAATAATAATTCTATTTTATCATAAATTAAATATCACTTAAATAATATCACTTAAATAAATCGCTGATTTTTTTGCATGCACAATGCACTTAATATTACGTGAAAGTTGTTGTACTGCTACAGGTCGCAGAATATGGTGTAACTCCAGCAATAGGCTAAGGTGGAGCACTTGTCCTTCTCAAGTTCTCAAAAATGCCACAGGTTCTTACTTTAACATTTTTAAGCAAGGCACTTGTCGTCGTTCCCTTTGTCACAAATGCATTTCGTGAAATGTATTATTTTGTATATAATGTAACATTCAATTTAAGGCTGTCCGCCATGTTCAGTCAATCTTGCATTCTCTAATAACTGTGTTGCTGAGCACGTGTTTGTATACATCACCAGTTCATTCTTCTTTCCAGATGCTTGTAGTGAAAGAATAGTTTAGGGATTCATTAGCCCTAAACTAACAGCTTAACAATATCAGGCATTTTACTAACTTGGAACTGGCTCTGCAACAGAACAGGCTATCGGAACCCATCCATGATTGTAATGAAGGTTAGGCACAACTCAAACTGTTCTACTAATGAATGAAGCGACCTGTGCCCCATTCGCTTATTCAGTTTCAGTGCTACATACCTCTTGGTTCAAAAATAGAGAGCAGCTGAAATGCTTGGGAAGCGAGATGCACCATTTGTTATGTTTACTATAATTTTGCCAATTGCTAATTCCACTTGTAATGTGTGATTTGGGCTCTGTAAAAATATTGTTCCACTAATATATTAAACTTGACATCAGGGTCCAATAATTTTGTACAGTCCCTAACATACACACAATTTAATAAAAGCTCAGAAAATCATCAAAGATGTAATCACACATGCCAGAGACCATACAAACTCAGAGTATTAAGATGCAGACACACCATGTAAAGTACATTTGTGTGCTTATCTCATACTGTGAATGAGGCATTTCCTACAGTGCCTCTGAGTGGAGTATACCATAACAATTTAGAACTGTTGCTTAAGTGTGTTTTCTTCCTCACCCTCAGGAAATATGTGGGCCCAGACATGGAACAATATTTATGGTATGATGATCCCATTTCCTGACAAACCCAACATGGATGTGACTGATGAAATGGGCAAACAAGTATGTATGAGGGGAAGATTTTGTGCCACTGGGATGGATTGCAGGGGGAAAAAATTATAATTCTGTAGGTCTTGCAGACAGTGACCTCACCAGCAGAAAAATGCCACCACAAATCAGAAATCTCATAAATCCAACTCTGTTTTTAGGTGATTATAGTTTTGTCACATAGCACTGAGCTGAAGTGACTTGATTGATCGTTTCCTCTTCACAGGGCTATAATGCCACACACATGTTTCGTGTGGCCGAGGAGTTCTTCACGTCCCTGGGTTTAGAGGAGATGCCTCAGGAGTTCTGGAGTGGATCCATGCTGGTGAAGCCTGAGGGTCGAGAGGTGGTGTGCCATGCGTCTGCCTGGGACTTTTACAACCGCAAAGACTTCAGGTAAAATTAATTAATTGAGTTACAAGTGAGCTATTTAGTGAGTTATAGTTACACTTAATTAATTGCTAACTTACAAGCTAAAACAGATATAAGATATGTTGTGATTATTGTACACTTAACAGAGAAGTTGATGGACAGTACTGTATGTATGGTCATATTGTTTTGACTCTGATCCAGCACACTGGATTTCAACAGACACAATGAAGTGCTAACTTTCAGCTTTAAGGGTGTTTGTAGATCTTCACATCCATAGCATAAACATTGTAGGACTCAGCCCTTTTTTTTCTTCTTGTGGGGGTTTAAAAAAGTTTATTGAATGTGGATGTAAACACCCTTAAATTAAATCTGAAAGTCAGAACTTTAATGTCATAGTTAGTTTAAAATGTGTTGGTGTACAGATTTAACACAAAACAGTCCTAATACTTATGGACTGCACTGTCAATACTTAAGGAATTGATAAACATGATAATACAAATGATCAATTATATTGATGTTTCATCCTCTTTAGGATCAAGCAGTGCACCACAGTAACGATGGAGCAGCTCTTTACTGTACACCATGAGATGGGGCATGTCCAGTATTACCTGCAGTACAAGGACCAGCCTGTGGGCTACCGTCGCGGAGCCAACCCCGGTTTTCATGAGGCTATTGGCGATGTTTTGTCTCTCTCCGTTTCCACACCCAAACATCTAAAAACCATTAATCTGCTGGAAAATGTGACCTCTGACATTGGTAAAGAGAATAAGATAAAAATAAATTAAATCCAAGCCACTAAAATACCCTCCCATAAAACAGATGTGGATGAATTGCTAACATTAGGCAATTAGGTGAATTCTTAAATATCTTATTCATCATCAAATGTTTCAAAAATTAAATATTGCATTGTGTTTTTCCAGAAACTGATACAAACTACCTGTTGAAGATGGCTCTGGAGAAGATAGCCTTCCTTCCCTTTGGCTACCTCATCGACCAGTGGAGATGGGGTGTGTTCAGTGGACACACTCCTCCAGAGCGGTACAACTCTGACTGGTGGTACCTCAGGTAGGCTTTTATGCACATACTTTATATACTTAGAAGATATATAAGAGTTAGATGAGAAGATCAATACCACTCTCATGTCTGTACAGTAAATATGAAACTACTGCTAGTAGCTGGTTAGCCTAATGTAGCCCAAAGACTGGAAACAGGGGGAAACAGCTAGCCAGGTTCTGTCCGAAGGTAACAAAATCCACCTACCAGCACCTCTAAAGCTCAATAATTAACACGTTGTATCTTGCTTGTTTAATCTGTACAAACTTCCCAGAGTCTTGTCGTCACTGTGAGGTTGCAAGACAACCAGTGGAGATCAGAAAGTTTGGACCATTGGACAGAGCCAGGCTAGCTGTTTTACACTATGAAGAGACTGTGGTTGTACTGGCTAGCATTCACACTTAAATGTGTGTGTGGGTGTGTGTGTGTGTGTGTGTGTGTGTGTGTGTGTGTGTGTATGTGAGAGAGACGTGAGGTGTGTTGGAAAAAGAGCACACATGCCCAGCTGACACTTAATGGATGCATAAAACTTAACAAATAAGAAAACAAACCAATCATTATACAGTTGGCTGAATAACTTTCCAGAACTTATGTCTTAGTTATGTAACCCATGCAAGTGTGTTCTAAATCTATCTCGTATTTCATTTTAAAGGACAAAGTATCAAGGCATCTGCCCACCCACCAGGCGTACAGAGGAGCACTTTGATCCTGGGGCAAAATACCACATCCCTGGAAACACACCATACATCAGGTAGCATCCTGTTCTAGTCCCACTACAATGTAATAGTTTACACATAGAGGAGATAAAGACAATCAGCTTGGGCTACTGATATTTTCATGACATGTTTTTTTAGTATTTTTCTAGCTGTCTGATTAAAGCTTTACTCACACAGACTTGTCACAAACAGCTTTAAAGATTTTTAAAATTCTATAAAATGGGGCCAGTGCCTTTTTTAGTGCACAATCATAATGAGTGTGTGTGTGTGTGTGTATGTGTACGTGCCTGCACATACATATGAGGGCACCGGGTTAATATGTGAATAAGGTAAAGTGAATGAACATGCAAGAATGGCTTGTGAGCTGGGAATTCTGGTATTCTGTGCTGTAATCTGGATTGAATTACTGGCACTTGAGTGTGGTTTTAAAAAATACAATAATGCTACAATAGCAGGAAGCTTGTTGCAGAGGCAGGAGGCCCTATAAGAAAAGCCTCTGACCCCAGCTGGTTTCTTTAACAATGTGGAAAGTGACAGTTAGTTATACACACACTTACTTAAACAGACAAATACACTTTATGTAGTGTTTGCTGAAACACACACTTACACCATTCTTATCATCTAAAGTTAGGGGTCATTTTTATTTTTGTAGTAGTAGGAAAGAATTATTATTTTTTAAATAGTCTTTAAAGGTTACTACAACTAAGTAGATAAAATTTGTTTAAATGGGTTGTATATTCTCTACTTTTTGGTAATCAGTTGTTTTTGTGTAACTTATAGATTTCTTACCCCACATCTCATTTTGATTTCTGTCTTTTTTACTTTTAATGAAATGTTTTTGTAGCACTGAAGAGATGACAAAGCAATTCTGTCCCCTGCAGGTATTTTGTCAGCTTCATCCTGCAGTTCCAGCTTCATGATAAACTGTGCGAGGCAGCCAAGCACGAGGGTCCCTTGCACACATGTGACATCTACCGCTCCAAAGAAGCAGGGGCCATTTTAAAGTATGTAATCTGATTGGGGCCTCCATTGTTCATTACACAGAGCATGAATAATGTGTTATGGAAGCAGTGAAAAGGTTTAATACAATTTCATTCTACCTTCTCCAGGAAAATTCTTCAGGCTGGCTCTTCCAAACCTTGGCCTGATGTGCTTCAAGAGGCTATAGGCACCAACAAGTTGGATGCCAACTCACTGATTAAATACTTTGACCCCATTATTAAGTGGCTGGAAAAGCAAAATGTAAATGAGACCTTGGGATGGCCTGACTTCAGCTGGGTCCCACCAATCCCTGAGGGCTACCCTGAGGATATTGGTAAGAGAGGACTGTAAAATGAATGGTAAACAGATGAAATACATGAACATTATCTGGAAGTAAAAAATACAATATAAAAGGTATAGCTGCATTCTGAATAAATCAGCATTTAAGAAAGTGGATGGGCTACAAATTGTAGTTTCTTTCTCTAAGATGTAACAAAGAAATGGTGGCAGGAAGGATTACGTGGTGCACACATGTTTCTTTTGCCTTGTTAAATGTCTTGCAGTCTGTTCCAAGATTTTCTCTGCATGCACACAAACAGAAAAATACAGTTTTCTTTTCCATTTGAAGCAAACTCCTAAAAAAATTAAAAGCCTGTGGTACATCGTAGTTTTGCTCAGAGTATTTTTCAGACCTAATTACATGGATTTTTATTACATTCCTGCATTTCAGCTGACTTCTCCTTCCCCTTGTTTACCCAGACAAGAATACAGATGAGCTTGATGCAAAGAAATTTCTGGACGAGTATAACAGCACAGCTGAGGGGGTGTGGAACGCCTACACTGAGGCCTCCTGGAAGTACAACACCGACATCAACGAAGCCAATAAGAAGGCCATGGTGAGACCCTCTGACTGACCGACTCCATTGAAACCACCTTACCATTGTTCAAGCATCATCTGTCATCAATCAAATGTGAAGGACTGTTGCATCTTATGTTGATTTTGTGCATTAAGTTAGGAATCAATAAAATGTTTGCTTGATCAAAAATGTGTCAATGAATCAATGATTGATTGAATCAGTGAGTCACTAATCAACTCATGTATGCATGTTTCTATCGATCTAGGCGACCTTATGTACCTATCTGTGCATTTTTAACCTCCATCCATCCATTCACCCTGCTTTCTCTGACACATAATGTAAAAATAGAAAAATTAAAGAGTATTCATTATTCCTCTCTAGCTTGAGAAGAACCTGGAGATGTCAGCCCACACCCTGAAGTATGGACAGAAGGCCCGTCAGTACGACACCACTGACTTCCAGGAAGGCTCGGTCAAACGCATCATCAAAAAACTCAGCGACATTGAGAGGGCCGCACTGCCCTCGGCAGAACTTGAAGAGGTGTGGAAGAAAAGGTTTTAGTTTTACAAACATTTTTTTCAGGACAGAGCTGCTGAGACAGAAATTGTTTTATTGGTTGAATTAAATTATAGTGTGAAAGCCTCAGTTGTTCTTTCTAGACAAAAATAGACAGAAAGCCAAGACGTGTTTCCTATAGCAAACAATCGTCAATATGCATGCAACAGGGAGCAGAAAGCAGAAAGCACACCACCACAATGATAGCTTATGTATGGATGGTATTTGGAAAGAACAACAACTTGCTGGAAACCAGTAAAATTGCTTATTCGAGGCAAATATGTTTTTGGCACTCGCTAACGCTGACAGACATACAGTATGTCGACTCTAGCTAGCTAACAATATCTAGCTAACGAGAGAATTGGCGGCTAGAAGCACTAGTGACGCTAACCCAGAATACACAAAGTTACAGTAGATCTCACAGGTAGTGGAAAATGAACTGTGTGTGTCCCAGAGCATTAATAGGCAGCAGGGGTTAAGAGCATTAAGCTTCTCTCAAACTAATGAAATTCCTGTGGTTTGCCATTAAAATATAACAGACACTGGACATATGCCAGATGTCTTACATGATAAACTCATAATATTAGATGCCCGCAGTGTATACAGGCAAAACTTCACTCATAGGATAAGAATTATTTAGAAGCTAGAGGGGTCATGAGAAGAGACTGCACTGTTTGTAATGGTTTTTCTCTAAAGAATTTTAAGCTTAACAACATGAAGCATTTTCCATCAAAGCTCTCAGTCTGCCACCTCTATCAGCTGAAAGCACACTGGTGATCAGTTTGACATGCGTTTAGTTTCAAAGCATTGATCATAGAGCCTGATAAACCTTTGCACTATTCATTAAACAGCCATGAACACACAGTAACTGTGAACTGTCTTACCCTAAAACAGGCTCCCCCCTCCCCCCAACGGTTTCTGTCCCAGTTAGTCCAATCTTTATGTGATGGAAAGGCCATGTTTTAATACATGTTTTATACTGTAGACACAAGATGAACAAATTATTTGGGTTTGATTTTAAACCTGTTTTCCTACTTGGGAGGAGCAACACCATGACTTTGTTTGCTTGTGTGTTATGCTTTTTCCAAACTGTAGTGTGCAAGTATTAACCAACTGCAGGCTGGTGCACTCAAAAACAAGTAGTGACTGTAATAATTGTCAATATGTAAATCAAACATAATGTTCAGAGATTCTCACTTTCACTTTTTAGAGTCACTTGTTTCTCTTACATGCCCATACCCTTTTCCCTCCACCTGAGCACCCGTTAGAAAGCTTGCACATTTGTTTGTCAAAAATCAAAACCAGATAATTTCTGATGGTTTCAGTGGGATCTAATGCTTGGTCGATGTCTTTACCTTTTCAGTACAACACTCTCCTATCCAACATGGAGACCAAGTACAGTGTGGCTGAGGTCTGCAGAGATAATGGGACATGCCATCCGCTGGATCCAGGTGAGACTATGGAATATATCCTAATATGAAGAGTTTAACTCCAAAGCATATAAATAAAATGAATAATGAAGCAAAGGTGGCATTTGAGCAAACAGTGCAGTAATTGCTTAATACTTGCCCAATAATTAGTGGCAAATTAATGAATTAATTGATACATGTAATTACATTCAGCTACTATGAAACAATGTAATAACTGTAATAGGTGCAATAATGATCACTTTGCCCTTGATCTAATAAAAGACATCATGAATACTCTGCTGCATTGTACAATATACAGTAGGTAAAGTTAGTGTAATAAAAGAATGTGCTGTGTTTCAGATCTCCAGAAGATCATAGCAGAGTCCAGGGATTATGACGAATTGTTGTTTGCCTGGAAAGGATGGAGAGATGCTGCTGGCAAAGTACTTCGCCAGGATTACAAGAGATATGTTGAACTGGCCAACAAAGCTGCCACACTCAATGGTATGACCTTAAAGAGTAATTTTACATCCACCTTGAGATTCTCCCTGATCTCTCTTTGCTTGAAAAAAGGTGGGCCCTGGAGAGCAGGAGAGAGCAGTTTGAGAATTTAATTTTTCAGAGTGAGGGCTGTTCTGAAGTCAAAGATAATCTGAATGGTCATTTTAAATTGGTGGAGTCAAAGAACTGCTTTTGACACAATTCCATCAGCACTTACCAACAATGGTATGTGGCTGATTTAGATTGACTTGGCTATACAGAGTCGCCATTTTGTGAAATATGCTGATTCACTTTCTTACCTAGGGTTAGATGAGAAGATTGTTACCACTTTCATTTTCGTACTGTAAATATGACACTACTGTGAGCAGCTGGTTAGCTTAGCACAAAGACTGGAGACAGGGGGAAACAGCAAGCCTGGCTCTGTTCAGTAACAAAATTCACCTGCCATCACCTCTAAAGCAAGTTATGTCTTGTTTGTCTAATCGGTACAAAAACTGAAGTTTAAAAACATAATTTCTTATGTCGCTACAAGTACCTTCCTGGAGTCTCTGCTGTTAAATAGTCTGGCACATAACCCCCTTGTGCTGGTAGGCAGATTTAGTCACCTTTAGACAGAGCAAGGCTAGCTGTTTCCCCCTGTTTCCAGTCTTTGTGCTAAGCTAAGCTAAGTGGCTTCTTGCAGTAGCTTCATTGTTACCATACAGTCATGACAGTGGTGTAATCTTCTCATTTCTGTATTTGTTTTGCCAGCGTTTTGGTGATTAGTCTACCTGCCCACCGGCAAAATATATACAACAAAGAATAGCTTCTTGGCCTCCCCTTTTAACGTTAAACTCTCTCCATTTAGGATATTTTTGCTTCAGAAGTAGCTTTGCTCAAAAGACATGTTTGCATAAACCTCAGTCTGCATTGCCTACATTACAGACTTAGAAAATACACCTCACTGACAAATATTTTTTATCCCTGGTACTGTCTGTAGGTCACTCTGACAATGGGGCTTTCTGGCGCTCCCTGTATGAAACCCCTACCTTTGAGGAGGACCTGGAGACTCTGTGGAAGGAGCTGGAGCCACTCTATCAGAATGTGCATGCCTATGTTCGCAGGGCTCTGTACAAAAAGTACGGCTCCAAGTACATCAACCTGAAAGGACCCATTCCTGCTCATTTGTTGGGTGAGTAACAAGAGGAATGTTTGGGGACTGAATTTTATTTTTAAGCTAGTACAATATTTGGGGCTTTACACTGCCATAAGAAATGTCGTTTTGATTATACCGGGCTTTCAGGAGTCGAGGCTAAGGTCACAGGCCAAAACCACACTTCAGTCAGTAGTTCTCTGTGGAATTTAAAGGATTCTAACATTCTAGCCCAAAGTCTCCTTTTATGTTGAAGCATACCCCATTGATATTCTCTTGTTGGCTGAAGATGCACTTGGATTTAGGTGGGATTTTTATTTACTTTCAGAGGCGTCAAGCGTGAGATTGCGTGTGACAGTTCAACACGGTTAGGGACTGGACTTACTCACAGTCACAAATCCCACAAAGGAGAGGATGACTTTCCCCTGCAACTTTTTAGACCTAGATATAGGATATATGAATGCTGTCTTCTGTCCTTTCAGGCAACATGTGGGCACAGACATGGTCTGGCATAATGGATTTGGCCATGCCCTACCCACATGCCACGCAAGTTGACGCCACTCCAGCTATGGTGGCACAGGTGAATGAACACATGAACCAGCTGTTGCATAATGATCACCGCTGTACACATGAATACACAAGGATACACCCAAAGAACACGCACTCACATGCACTCTTCTACCACTCGCCATGCAGCTTTAGAGGTCAAGGATCAGTTTGTTTCAGTGGAAATTAGACTTGGATGTGGTCCAAGCAAAATGAGGATAAATAAAGAGTAAATATGAATATAATCTATACATATTTTCAAGGGGAACAAATATGTTACTTCCTTTCCTTTTAGAACCATAATTTGTTTACACTTTGTGCAGTCATCTATTTTTCTAAATGTAGCTGTTGCTTTTTCCAAATGCTGAATATCTCATTGCCTGCATAACTGTTTACATATATGAACACATGCATCCACTGCATTTCACTGATGGTCTTCTTTTCCTGTTCAGGGCTGGAACGCCACCAGAATGTTCCAGGAATCTGACAAATTTTTCACCTCACTGGGTCTGCTGCCAATGCCAAAAGAGTTCTGGGACAAATCCATGCTGGAGAAGCCGTCTCAGGAACGCCAGGTGGTGTGCCACGCCTCTGCATGGGACTTCTATAACCGAAAAGACTTCAGGTAAAAAAAAAAATCTTCCCAGAGTTAGTTCTAGGATCTGGGCTAGCGAACACTAGTAATTTGAGATGAGATGTGTTATACTGAGGCAATGTCATAACAAAAATGATAGTGAGTAGTTCTCTCCTGTTGATAGAGAGGACCAGCATACTGCTGTCTAACCAAATTCCCAGATATACTGTGTGTATATATATATATATATATATATATATATATATATATATATATATATATATATATATATATATATATATATATATATATATATCTGATTTTCCATTTTCAGCCATTAAGTGCATGGAAGCCAGAAAGATGTAATATTTATGAGTTCTTTGCTGTACTTGTTCGTGTCTCCAGGATCAAACAGTGCACTGTTGTTACTATGGATGACCTGATCACGGTGCACCATGAGATGGGCCACGTCCAGTACTTCCTGCAGTACAAAGACCAGCCTGTGTCCTTCCGTGATGGAGCCAACCCTGGCTTCCACGAGGCCATCGGCGACGTGCTAGCCTTGTCTGTGTCCACTCCCAAACATCTGCAGAGCATCGGGCTCCTGGACAAAGTTGAGAACAACCACGGTGAGTGGCCATGACCATGAGTACTATATAGTTCTGTAAAAGCATGTGATGTTTTAACACAGCGTTCAGCTCATGATTTTGGTGTTTCTGTCCCTTCCTCTAGAGGGTGATATAAACTTCCTGATGAGCATGGCGCTTGACAAGATCGCCTTCCTACCTTTCGGCTACCTGATGGATCAGTGGAGATGGAAAGTATTTGACGGACGCATCCCACCGACTGAGTACAATAAAGAATGGTGGAACCTCAGGTAAAGCTCACCAGCATTTTTACAATTACAAAGTGCATTGTTTATCATCAAAAAAAAAAAAGAATGATTAAACAAATGTAAGTTAATCGGTTAATTGTAGATTTATTGTGTAATAAATAAGTGTATCTGTAAATTATTTATTTCAATAAAAACTTTAATATACTTTATTGCATTGCAGAATGAAGTACCAGGGACTATGTTCACCTGTAACCCGTACTGAGGATGACTTCGACCCAGGTGCAAAGTTCCACATCCCTGCTAACGTGCCCTACGTGAGGTAAATATTCATAATTTGGCAGAACAAACAGGGCACCTGATAACTGAGCACAGATAGACTGATAACGGCTTCAACACACTCCAATGTACTATATCTAGACAAGATAAATACGCTGTAGAACATAATGTGCGTTTACTCACATGGCTCAAAAAAATCCGTCACCGTTTCAAGCAATTGATGTGACATCGCCAGTTTGTTTTGTGTTTTGCTGTGCTTTTCTGGTTTCTCCTGGCATTAAAGCATGACAGCACATGTTTAATGATGTTCAATCAGGTACTTCGTTAGCTTCATCATCCAGTTTCAGTTCCACAAGGCTCTGTGTGATGCTGCCAAGCATGATGGGCCTCTACATACCTGCGATATCTATAAATCTGAAGAAGCTGGGAAGCTGCTGGGGTTAGTACACACACCTACACACACCCAGAATGATATGCAACCACTAATAGGGATTCCACAAAAAATATCCTTAATGTACCATCTATGCCCCGTGGTGCATTAGTGACATGAAAAACCTCAATGTAATTAGAAATTAAGTCAAATCTCAGCTCTTTTCACCATTAAAAAATGGATTTCATACTAGAAACTGATGACTAAAAAACTATGTATATTGTATTTATTTTGTTCCATAGATAACAGACATGATTGTGGCACTGAGATTATGAAATATGTTCGTATTTGTCAGTGCAGGAAGCTGGTGAAAACATGCTTCATGCTATGTGTGTAATTCTCTCTAGAACACACTCTTGCTTCTGATCCTTGTCTCCTCTGACCCTTCTCTCTGACCTGTATTAATGTTTGCAGTGATGTGATGAAGCTGGGCTTCAGTAAGCCCTGGCCCGAGGCTATGGCCATGATCACCGGCCAGCCCAAGATGAGTGCCCAGCCACTCATGCAGTATTTCCAACCTCTCATTCAATGGCTGGAGGCAGAAAACAACAAGAACAATGATATTCGCGGGTGGCCTGAGTACGACTGGAAACCTTCAAGTTCAAGTATGTCCAACACATTCGTGCAGCCACATACTTTGATACTAACTAAAAGCACATGCATGTAGGCAAGCCTATCGTAAGTTTTCCAATCTCCAAGCCAAATGTGTTTTGAACGCTTTCCCAGAAAAAAGGCGCACAGAGGCATTAATTTTGTTTTTCTCTTCTGCTGCGGCTTACAGTGAAATCAATGTTCTGCTCCTCTTGTTTTACTGATGAGATCCTGCTGAAAGCATGTATACAGATTAGATTGATGAGATTCTTAGCAACAGAGTGAAAGAGAGAGCTAGGAAGAGAGAGTGGGAAAAGATAACACAGCTGTCGTTGTGCAGGTGAAGAGAAAAATGCTGAATTCAGATGCAAAAATGAATAACTAAGTGTGGAAAGAATATGAAGGAGGTAAAAGAAAGTGGTATAATTTCTTCAGACTACACTGTGCCAAAAGGGAGTAAGTTATTATTATGTGGCATCAATACCAACACAGAAATTTGGAGACAGATGTTTTGTGGAGGTTATTTGTACAGTGTCAACAACAACAGTGTCATTGATACAAAGCACCCATATATCCTGAAAATCATCAAGTTACAAAGCTACAATAGTGACACTTTCAGACCTGTCCAGTCCAACTTGCGCCGATTTAATAACCGCAGAGATTTAGGCATGTTGTGTGCCATCTGTAGGTAGGAAGAGTAATATCTTGTGTATTTTTTCTACTTTTGGCAGGCAATAAATATTACAGCTTCACTTTCTTTTTTGAGCTGCTGTTCATTTGTTTGAAATTTTAGATTTTAAAGCTGCAGCTTGTTAAATATGTTAAATATGAATGAGTGAGTTTGTGAGTGAGTGAAAAACACTCACTCTAGCATTGTGCTTACATGGTATTTTATGTGTGTCCAGCAGGTGAAATAAAAGCTAATAAAGTGGACTTCCTGGGTATGAGTGTGGATGACTCAGCTGCCATAGCTGGCCAGTGGGTCCTGTTGGTCGTGGGTCTGGTCCTTTTGGTGGCCACCATCGTATTGGCCTACAAGTACAGGTCAAATAAAGCCACAATGGAGCTCAAGCACAACTAGACATCAGTGATGGCTAAAAGGCTAAAGTAAGGCCTGACTTACTGTAGCTAGCACAGTGCCAACCTCAATGTGAACATCAGTGTTTTTGTGTACAGTACAGTACATCTGATCAAATTTGTTATTCTTTTTGGCCTTCCTCCTTATCTAGTCTTGTATATTTATTGTATACACTTTGAGTCAAATTATTTTTTGCCTATGCAAAAGTTCATTACAATTTTGTAATTTATTTGCAATATTTGAATGTTTAGGGAGGAAATGTTTTAAATGAATCTTTGTAAAGTCATTAACTGCAAAAGCATTTTTGAATATTTGATTTTGTTTCTTTTTGTTGGATCCTCTGCATTTCTACAATAAAGACATTAAATATGTATTCTGCCTATGTGTTCAAACAAGACATCATGGAAAACCGAATGATTAGGGTAGCAATAAAACTGCAACAGTTGTTAAAAACAATTTAATTACATTGAAACTGCACAGTAAAGAACGACACCACCACAGAGAGCAGAGTTTGTGCATTGATTTCAGCCCTTCCCTCTTTACTCACAGAGTCAATGAAGCCTCTGTAGCAGCCACAGTCACAACCTAGTGATCGAGTGGTAACGCAACAGCGTTATCCAGTCTACTTTCAGTGCTGCAGGTTGACCTCAATGGGGGCCAAAATGGCTTGGAAACAATCCAAGTGTCAACTTACTGTCTCGTACAAAAACACAAAGCTTAGGGACCGTGAAAAAATGGCCAATGACATATGCATTCAAATAGTCAGTTCAACATAACTTGTCACTATGTACAAAGTAAAGCCAGAGTTTAGTCTCCAGACATATATAACATAATGTATTATTTAATCCAGTGTCACGACTCCCTGTCAAGATATCCAGATAGGTTCTTTACTGTAATAACACAAGACAGTGTAATAAATAATAATCGTGTGCTCCCATCATCTCATCAACACATGTTGGCTAATTCTACATACACACAAAAAACTATTGCTTTTCAATTTGTTGCAGGGGTGCTTAGATGACTCTTGCCATGGAATTTAATGTGGACAATTAAAACATGTCTAGCTGGGCTCTAAAATTATTATTATTATTCACCAATGAGTCCCAATTTATCTCTGTACCTCTGTGTATTTATTCCCTGAAACCAGGGAAATCATTTTTCTACATAGCCTGAAAACCTTTTGCATATGAGGTCCATGCCACAACCATAACTGTATTTGAGATGCAAGTCTAGGTAATGCTTGCACTGACATGGACATTCACATAAAGATGCTTGTTCACTCATAACATTCTAAGTGCAGTTTGAAGATTATCTCCAAAAGACTGCTGTAGGTTTAAAACCCTTACATAGCCTACAACCACTGACCACAAAGTGATGCCTGGGGACAAAGCAGGAAAGACATACACAATCACAGAGAAAATCAATAGACTCATTCCTCTGATTAGAGAGGAAAACAGACATGGTGGAAATAAACATGACCAGCAACTTTTCTCAGAGGATTCAGAAATAGAAAAATGAAATGAAAAAAAACATGCAAACACCAAGTTCAGTACATAAAAACCTGCAACGTAATCAAATTTACAATTTACTCTTGAATGCAACCCCGATTCCAATGTACAACACTGCATTCATCAAAAATACTTACCAAATTACAATCTCTGAAACAAAATGTTCAGTATATTGCACTGAAATCTGCTGAAGTTAAAAAAAATGTAATCCACAATTGGTCCATGCGCTGTAAAGTTCATGTGGCTCGACTGAGCCCATTGTTCTTTGTTTGGCCCGTGTCAAACCAGCGTGCCGGTGAGTGGTAGCCTCAGTAGTAGTAATGCTGCATCTCTGTCCAGTTGGTGATCCAATACTTTTTCTGTGGCTCCTCAGGCTGAAATCCCAGATTGAACTGATAGCGCTCAGCCTTACGAATTTTCACCCCCTGGTGCTTCGGCATTATCCGGTAGTAGATGGCTCGCTTGAAGAATCCAAACTGGTGGGGAAAGTGAGAGAGAAAGAGGTGACATTAAAGAGGATACACTTAAACAGCGGGAGAGCTGGGATTAATGGCGGATTAAGAAGAAGATTTAGGATTCACAGGCTGAGGAAAATGAAGTTAGGTAAGAGATAAACCCACAGTGAGTAAGACGGAGAAGAAGGATAAAGTAGTGAAGACAAACAAACTGATATAAATGTCAGCAGGGCAATGCACAGTATTAGCCTGAAAGGGAAGTAGAAGCAATGTTAGGTAGATACAAATAGCTGACATAAAAGAGAAAGTTAAGTGGTAAGCACCCCAAGCTTAGCGCTGTAATTAATAGTATCCAAAGTAAATCCACTTATAGGGGTGTTGTTACCCAAATGCCCCACTGGTGTGTGCAGTTGGGGGACCCATGAGGTCCTCAGTAGTCCTCAGTCAGCCTCTCTGTCTCAGAGGGCTGGATCTTCATCTCAGCCTTCTGGGCCTTGGCCTCATACATCTCCCTCCTGTTGGCCCTCTGGAAGAAGCCACACTGGGGGTGGAGGAGGAGGACGAGGAGGGTGCATGGAGGGGGTAAGTCAAAGGTTAGACTAATGGCTCGATATGGAGGTTAGAGATCAGTCAGATGAATGGGTCAACAGCTATCACATAATCCAGAGAAGTATAAACATAGTACATGTGGAGAGATTCAGAGCTATTCAAAGTGTAATCAGTACAGTAATGATTGGTAGTCCCACCTTCCACAGTATCAGAATGATTATTCCCAGTAGAAGAATTCCCGCTACAGCTGCAGAGATGATGATCCATAGCGGGAGCTCATAGGATGCCTCCACCCTATCCACTGATTCTATTTCTACAGTAAACTACAAGAAAGGTGGAGAGAGTCAAGTAAAATCCTCATCACCATCATCACCATCATCATCATCATCATCATCATCATCATCATCATCACCACGCACCACGTTAGTCTGACTGTCCATCCTGATGGTTGGCTTATCTGTAATGAGCTTCAGTGTGGCCTGACCTCTGACCGTAACTCTCAGAGCATTGAAGTAATCCTGCAGGAACACACACACACAGCATCAAAACATTTTCAAAATGAAGTCAAAGGTTGTAGAAGCCCAGAGCCCACATATACTCTTTCAAGGACCTGGGAAAAACCTGCGTTTGCTGTTGGTGTAGTATCGTAATACAAGGTCTCCACTCTGTGTTTGTGTCCACTATCAATCTGCAATTGCTGAAAAATTTTCTGGGTTGTTTCATTTATCAAGGCTGGGCTAAAACTGCACAAAACTCACAGATGCTATTGCTAAGTACAAGATTGTTTAGGAACATTTAGTACATGACTCAAATCAAAACTGAGCAATAAACATGCAAAAACATTTGTTTTATATGGCATATTTTTACTTTAGGACTTTGAAAATAGCAACAATGCTTGGAAAGGCGAGCACAACTCATTATAGTTTTTCCTGAACCGAAGCAGGAAGAAGTCATGGGCAATTTTATTAAATTATTAATATTGTGTGTGTGTGTGTGTGTGTGTGTGTGTGTGTGTGTGGATGTAGCTGGTGAGCTGACCTCAAGCATAGTGCTGTTCCACAAACGGGACCGGACATAAATCTTGGCTGAATCCGTCATGTTGAACAGTGGACAGGTAAATGTCACGCATCGTGCTGTCCCCTTGGAGCATTCCTTCAACACACAATGAGAAGGAAACAACTATTATGCAAGTGAACAAACACGGACAATTACACCATTTTGCTTTTGCAGATTTTTTTTTCGGGATGTACATTAACAGTTTAGAAAATGTGTATTAACGCCAGTCTACTGTAAAGTCTAGGACCCCTTACGGTTAAGGTAAGGTATTCTGTTATAGGAGTTGGGAGGCTGCCGGTACAGTAGAAGATTCACTCTTGCACTCAGTGATAATGTTCTATATTACAGTCTATGCTGAGTGAAAGTAGGTCGTTGCTAGTGGTTTCTAGCCGCACTAGCAGCATGGCTCTAGAGATGGCAGTGCTGGTCTGTCGGTCAGTCAGTCTTTCTACCAGACTGAAATATATCAGCAACTATTCGAAAGATTGCAATGGAATCTGGTACAGATATACATCATCCCCAGAGGATGAATCCTACTGACTTTTGTGATCCCCTGACTTTTCTTCTGACACAACAAGCAGGTTGACATTTGTGAGTGAAAAGTCTCTACAACTGCTGAATGTACTACCATGCAATAAGGTGCTGACATTCACAGTAACACTGGTGTGAATTCTACTCTCAAAAAATATAGATTCATCTGCATTTTTCATTATTATTACTTGCTTTACCATTCAACTTTAGAGTTGCTACAAGTTCTTACTTTATTACTCTTGTGCTTGCTATACAGTAATGTAGCATCACTGTTCATAATCTACTGAGGACACACAGATAATGTAGTGTCTGTATATGAAATAGCAGTTATGTGATTTCTTTGGTTTGTACTAGCTAGATTCTGTCTGTTGAACAGGAGAGGTGAAATGAGGTGACCGCACTGTCAAATATAATCGATGTATTCTTCCAATGACACATAAACTGCTCATGAAAGCGCTTGATAAGGCAGATCCATTTCTTACCAACAAGTAGGTCTCGGCTGCCTGTGGCTCAATAATATGTGGCTGGGTTGTATCATCATCATCCACCACGATCTGCCGTTTAGTACGCTTTCGTCCGCTCCCTGACAACTGGGAGACAAGAGGGAAAACGGAAAATGAAAGAAGGAAGCAGAGGAGACAGAGACATGACATCAGAGGGCTCGTGGTAATTACTGGTTTTGATAAAGACATTACCAAATTCTTCTCAGAATAGCATTGTCATTTCCACTGTCTATATCTAGGCCGCACGCATTGTGACTTTCTATTTGGGGCTCTGAGAGGTTTGTAGTGGCAACACAGATGTTTTTTCACAAATGTATTTCTGAACAGCTGTGGTTTGGCTTGGAGACCATTTTCACACCACTTTTCTACCACTGACTTTTACTCATACTGCTCAGATTGCTTCAATTCACACACAGGATGAATTACAGCCCATGTAATGCCTGTGAACAACACAATACACTCAACGGCAGCAGTGTAAAAGTAAATTTAGTTGTGCTTAAAGGGACATTTCACCCCCAAATCAAAAATACGTATTTTTCCTCTTACCTGTAGTGCTATTTATCCGTCTCAGCTTGTTGTGCTCAAAGTGCCAAAAAAATTTATTTGACAAACTCAACAGCAATGTCTCTTTCCAGAGACTCTTTGATATCAGTTAAGCAAGGGTTCAGTGGTTAGGTCAGTTAGGTCAAAAATGTTATTTGTCTCATATTTTTGGTTTATTATATACCTGCAAAACTGATCTGGCATCAGCCGCCGCTGTATTTGTGTTTAGTGCTTATTAGCAAAAGATGATAAAAATGGTAAATGGTATATCTGCTAAATATCAGCATGGTAGCATTGTCATTGCGAGCATGTTAACATGCTGGTGTTAGCATTTAGCTCAAAGTGCCACCGTGTCTCTGTACAGCCTCACAAGGGCTGCTAGCATAGCTGTTTTTTCCCCCCAGGCCTTTCATTAAAGCCAGTACCTCTCTCTTTTTATGTAACCATGTTTGTGGCTTTTCAGTAATGGGACATTTTGAGATGTGCGTGTGTCATGGTTGTGAGCAGGGGTAAGCTGTAAAAAATTAAAGAACATGAACGCAGGATGTTTTAGCCAGCTGAATCACAGGCATTGTTTTGTGTATTTTTTGTTGCAATTAACTGTGTTTAACACTGTTTCAAGGTGTCCAAGATATTTGGGCATAAACTTGACCAAGTGAAGGAATGAGGATGATACAGTACACTTCAACTGGCTCTTGAGGAAAAGGAGCATATTATGACACTAAACCAAAGCCTAATAAAAGAGCCTTACAGTTAGGTTTAGCTGGTTTACAACTTCTCCAGGAGGGTTACATTCCACCTCTGATTCCCCTCTAACAACAATCTTCGTCAGGTACAGTAGCCACTTGCCGTTGGCTACCTCAAAGGGCCACTCAAACTCCACAGCCAGGGTCCCCATGTTTCCCAGGGGCTGTCCCCCCATGTTCACCTAGTGGAGAAAAAAGTCAGCAGCACAAAAAGGAAACTTCAGTTGAAATCAAACAGACGGTGTGACATAACAAACTGGTGTTAAATAACAGTCAGGGCTTGACTGTGATTTTGTAGCTCCTAAATAGTATCCACCCCTGGCCATGCTTACACCACAAACCATAGCTCTCACATAACAATCCCTTCCCCACGCAATATTAAACTTCTGAAGAATGAAAGTTTTGGCCTCAGAGACAGGGTGGGGATGAGGGAAATGTGGGTAGCACACATATTGTAGATGCAATATACAGTCCTGGAGGTCTAATATATAGTCTGGGTGGTGAAGGTGACTCACATTGAAGGTGAACTCCACCAGACTGCCCACGTCACTGGTGTTGACCATGGCTGACTCGCCCATCACTTCCCCACCGAATTGTGTTAGCACCACCATGTTCGCTCTGGACAGGGTGAGAGTTAGAAATGATTGTACGCTGTGCAAGTAGAAACTGATGAGGAAGATAATGTGATGTGACATTTAGTACTTCAGTATCCATGGCATTTCTGTGCTCTTTTCTGTATGTACAGTACGTCATGAGTTGTTAGGTAATGGGACTCACATGGAGAAGGAGGGGAGGATGGTGTTTACAATCAGCATGGCCACAGGCACAGGCTTCAGGTCACTCTGCTCACTAAGACTGAAGAAACAACCCTTATTACAACATTGTGTTCCAGTGTAATATTTAGTGATTATATTAGAGCCACAATAACATAACTACTGACAATTAAAATACAATTACATTTTTAAAATTATGATTAGGAACAGCTACAAAATACTCTGGAGTCAAAACTGGGGCCCAAATATAAACAAATGTGGACATAAAATGTGAATTAAAACAAGCCTCTAAAGTGCAAAAGTGAACTGCTACCACCCTTATGGACGCTTGGTAATTTTCATGATTAGCCTCAGATATAAAGGAAATACAATCATGCATCAGTGTTAAGCACTTACGTGGACAGAAGCAGCTGGGACTCAATCTCTTCTGTGTACAGACTAATCCCTGACGTCTCAAACTTGAGGGCAAGTGACACCTGATAATGAAAACGAGAGAATGAGAAGTTTCAAACCCATCTCAGCAGATGAAAAAAGTCCAAATGAATGACAATTATTCAAACTTACCTTTTCATTGCCTTTAAGTGGATTCCCCAGCTCACAAATCACTGTGTCCTCCAAACGGCATTGTACATCGTGGTCCTGAACACGCAGTCAGCATATTATGAAAGTGAACAAAAGGATTATATTGAGCAATTCAAGTGACTGGAGATGCATGTGCAAGAAAGACAATTGACGTGAAGCTACTTTTACATATTGATGACAAACAAAAAGGAAAGTGTAAGGTAAGTGTAATTTTAACATATGGCATAAGGAAATAACTATAAATAGACATTTCACAGTCGTCTGCTGCCCTCCAGTGGACGTACCGTCGACCTAACGCCAGAGTATCTCAGTGCGTCAGGGATGGTGACATTGAGTATCGCCTGGTGGGCGTCTTCAGCATTGAAGTTGGTCACCTCTGCCATCAGCCTTATTATCTTCATACTGCTGTTGAACTGAAGTACCTGGAATTTGCCCTGCCTGGACATAGAGATACATGGACAACATTATTATAACAGTATTATTTACTCACTGATTTTTCAGTGACTGTTTTTTGCCAAATTAATAAATGTATTCCTTTATTTATTTCCAGGTATTTCTTGCTACTGTAAACATGTGGCAGTAGCAGCTAATCCTAAAAAATCATTTGCACTGTTTTCAGTAAATAAGCTTTTCCACAGTGCTAATGCTAAAATTCTGAGTGAAACATTTGTGATTGTTATGCATTAAAATGGTCAAATTTAAATAAAGCCACTACACTATACTACAGATGAGAAGCTCAATACCACTCTCATGTCTGTATGCTAAATATGAAGCTACAGCCAGGAGATGGTATCTTTTCTTAGCATAAAGACTGGAAACAGCTAGCCTGGCTCTGTCCAAAGGTAATTGTAGGGATTAAATAAAAAGATACAACATGATATACCCCATTCCAGACTTTATGCTAAGCTAAGCTAACCAGCTGCTGCCGGTAGCTTCATATTTACTGTACAGACATGAGAGTGGTATCAATCTTCTCATGTAACTCTTGGCAAGAAAGCAAATAAGCGTATTTCACCAAATGTCAAACTATTCTTTTAAATGTTATCTATTTGTGACATACGTCTAAAAATATGGTTTATAGCAGCTTTAAAAACCCTTCTTAGTCAAAGAGGGCTTCAATATTCAGAATTTAATTTCACCTGGGGTAAGGCTTTTCCTCTTCGTCAACAAACTGGGCTGTCACTTGCAGGTTACTGCTACATTTGTTGTCAGAGCCACACTCCTTCTGAAAGTTAATCTGCAGGAAATGGAACAAATATTATTACTGGTGTTTACAATCAGCATGGCCACAGGCACAGGCTTCAGGTCACTCTGCTCACTAAGACTGAAGAAACAACCCTTATTACAACATTGTGTTCCAGTGTAATATTTAGTGATTATATTAGAGCCACAATAACATAACTACTGACAATTAAAATACAATTACATTTTTAAAATTATGATTAGGAACAGCTACAAAATACTCTGGAGTCAAAACTGGGGCCCAAATATAAACAAATGTGGACATAAAATGTGAATTAAAACAAGCCTCTAAAGTGCAAAAAGTGAACTGCTACCACCCTTATGGACGCTTGGTAATTTTCATGATTAGCCTCAGATATAAAGGAAATACAATCATGCATCAGTGTTAAGCACTTACGTGGACAGAAGCAGCTGGGACTCAATCTCTTCTGTGTACAGACTAATCCCTGACGTCTCAAACTTGAGGGCAAGTGACACCTGATAATGAAAACGAGAGAATGAGAAGTTTCAAACCCATCTCAGCAGATGAAAAAAGTCCAAATGAATGACAATTATTCAAACTTACCTTTTCATTGCCTTTAAGTGGATTCCCCAGCTCACAAATCACTGTGTCCTCCAAACGGCATTGTACATCGTGGTCCTGAACACGCAGTCAGCATATTATGAAAGTGAACAAAAGGATTATATTGAGCAATTCAAGTGACTGGAGATGCATGTGCAAGAAAGACAATTGACGTGAAGCTACTTTTACATATTGATGACAAACAAAAGGAAAGTGTAAGGTAAGTGTAATTTTAACATATGGCATAAGGAAATAACTATAAATAGACATTTCACAGTCGTCTGCTGCCCTCCAGTGGACGTACCGTCGACCTAACGCCAGAGTATCTCAGTGCGTCAGGGATGGTGACATTGAGTATCGCCTGGTGGGCGTCTTCAGCATTGAAGTTGGTCACCTCTGCCATCAGCCTTATTATCTTCATACTGCTGTTGAACTGAAGTACCTGGAATTTGCCCTGCCTGGACATAGAGATACATGGACAACATTATTATAACAGTATTATTTACTCACTGATTTTTCAGTGACTGTTTTTGCCAAATTAATAAATGTATTCCTTTATTTATTTCCAGGTATTTCTTGCTACTGTAAACATGTGGCAGTAGCAGCTAATCCTAAAAAATCATTTGCACTGTTTTCAGTAAATAAGCTTTTCCACAGTGCTAATGCTAAAATTCTGAGTGAAACATTTGTGATTGTTATGCATTAAAATGGTCAAATTTAAATAAAGCCACTACACTATACTACAGATGAGAAGCTCAATACCACTCTCATGTCTGTATGCTAAATATGAAGCTACAGCCAGGAGATGGTATCTTTTCTTAGCATAAAGACTGGAAACAGCTAGCCTGGCTCTGTCCAAAGGTAATTGTAGGGATTAAATAAAAAAGATACAACATGATATACCCCATTCCAGACTTTATGCTAAGCTAAGCTAACCAGCTGCTGCCGGTAGCTTCATATTTACTGTACAGACATGAGAGTGGTATCAATCTTCTCATGTAACTCTTGGCAAGAAAGCAAATAAGCGTATTTCACCAAATGTCAAACTATTCTTTTAAATGTTATCTATTTGTGACATACGTCTAAAAATATGGTTTATAGCAGCTTTAAAAACCCTTCTTAGTCAAAGAGGGCTTCAATATTCAGAATTTAATTTCACCTGGGGTAAGGCTTTTCCTCTTCGTCAACAAACTGGGCTGTCACTTGCAGGTTACTGCTACATTTGTTGTCAGAGCCACACTCCTTCTGAAAGTTAATCTGCAGGAAATGGAACAAATATTATTACATCATACCTTACAGGGAGACTATCACATATACACGTCTATAGTTATTTAAAATGTGGCCTATGAATGTGTTATATGCACCACTTCATACCTCAGTTCTTTGAGAGAGTTTCTGCTCCTGGCTGAGAATTGGGAAGGAGTCCAGGTTCTGCAGGGCACGTCTGGATTTAGGTTTTTGTTCATATAAGGACATGCTGAGGGAAAAGACCACCAGCTCCAGTTTGTCCCTCACAGGCGTCTGTAGAATCACCCGAAAAGTATTAGTCTTAATAAGCACATAGTGACTGAGCAACAGTACCTTCTCAAATAAAATTATTTAAATGTCCATAGCAGTAAAAAAATACCCCCACACATTTACAAATGCATGAACACACATCTCAATTAATATAGAGACACACACAAGTATTGAGACCTTACCACTGCAGTCAGATTCAGAGTATGACACATAGATTTGGACGATGGCAGGCTCAGGAAGCCGGTATATGTGTTATCTTTACTGTCCTTAAAACGAACACGAGGGCTTCCTCTCCTCTCTATGTCGGCCTCCACTGTGTACTTCACCGCTTTACAAAGTAGAGACACATACAGTACATTATAGAACGCTGTGGCAAGTTTATGTAAATAATACAGCAGTTTTACAATACAAAGAATTCACATAAGGATCGAGCAACGAGCAGGCCAGTATCTCCACAGTTTGTAACTATAGATTTACATGTAGATATAGAGTAGATTCAAAATTGCAGCCTTTATTTTATGCAATTTGAAATCATTTGCACATTACATGGTTTGTCATTGAAAAAATCATTATTTCACATAAAGAAAGACTGCTTACTGATATTTTTCTTGAAGTCTTTGTTTCCATTGCTTAGAGTGAAAGACATGCACACAGTCGCTGTAATGCTGTAAAACACAAAGAAAAATTAATCTATTTTAAGCAAACTTGAATAAGCCAGTTTCAGAATGAGATATTCTGAGGAGACATCTCACCAAGGTGTATTTTCAGCACACTGACTAGGGTCCACAATCTTTGGCTCGACAGTGAAGTCCTTACTCAAGTGGATGACGGGTCGAGCCCTGAAAACAAATGAAAAGAGGAATCAAACTGCACTCAAGTTGTATCATCGTATGAAAACAGTACTCATATTTACCATTTACAATTGAGACATACAGTACACCATCAATTGCAACAAAAGTTGTTAATATCTTCCATATAATGTAACTCCTTGTATGTTTTCACTGTTACCAGGTGAAAACTATGTCCTTCCACAATGCCATATTTTCAAGAACTAAGTTTATAAAAACTGCATTAGTATAATTTTCTTGTTTGACCAAACGTCTGAAAGGTTTTCAAAAAAGGGTCCAGGACTTTCTCAAGCTATTATAATATTTTATTTTAGTTAAAGTTAAATCATGAAAAACAAAGAAGTGAAGTTTTCCCCCAACAAGCCATGTTTCTGTTTAGCCTCTCTCTTATTTCTACCTGAGCAGGGCCATGCGGTCGTCCAGAGAGCCAACTAAGATGTCAGGGTAACTGTTGTCATCCATGTCCATCCCTCCACTGATGGAGTAGCCGAAGGTCTGGAATCCTCCGTTTCCCACTGACTTACCCTCAATCACCTACAGAGGGCAACAATGACACATGGGAGATCAACACAGCAAATGTGGGCCCTATCAGATTATGTCTGAGGGGCATCCACGGCCTAAAGATGTTACCTGACTGGGCTCCTGTGAGATTCCCTTTTTACTTCCCATCCATATGTAGACCTTTCCTGTGTCGTGGAATGGAGCTCCCACTGCAAAGTCTGCAGACATTAGCAATGGAATGAAATGTTGAAAGGAAACATGCAAAGGCAGGCTGCTGAAAAGAAGCTAAGGGAGGTCTGTCTATTGAATACATTAGCCCTCTAGGTGGCAGCATAGCACTAATTAATGATTAGTAAATTGCCAATCGTACCAATTTTATACAGCTTTTAAGTATTCCAAAATACAAGTCAGTACATTATGTTTCCCTGCTGAGATAATTGCTTAGCAACAGTGCAAAAAAAAACAATCATACAATGTCTTAATGGGGAACACAATGCTTCCTTTCTACCATAGCTTCACAGCATAACAGTTAGTGCACCACCTCTTAATATAGAGTAGTATACACAGGGGTAGACAAAATAATGGAAACACTTCATAAAATGGACTTTAACTAGAAGTACCTGCATTACCATTTCACAAAGTGTCATTTTTGAAGCTGTGTATTCAACTTAGTTGCTTTTCCATGAGGTATTTATTTTTTGTTCGTCCCCTGTCAGTGTAAAACAAATGGTGCGTTCAAAGTCATACCTTGGAATCCGTCTTGGTTGATGTCACCAATGGCAGCCAGTGCAAAGCCGAATGCAGAGGCCGATGGACCTTTCAGCACCACGGTGGCAGTCTTTTGGAAAGATCCATTCTCATTCATGAAGATATACACTGCTCCTCCCTGATCCTTCATACGGTCAAAGTAAAAAGGGGCGCCCACGATCAGGTCATTCCAGCTGTAATAGGCAAAGGAAATATTCCAAAATATACATTAATATGCAAATTCACACATGCCAGAAGAGGACATCTTAAAAATGACCAAACATTATTTTAATGCATCTCTAATGTGCATATTCCTTAAAATCGTACAGACCCAACAAGGTTTCATGCATTAAGGGAGACACATGATTTCAAAATGATGTCATGACGAAAACCTTATCTCAGTTGCTGAAAGGACAGGTTTTCTTTTCTCATACTCGCTCATCTCATACATACATCAGTGTCATGCATTCTCTGCATAACAGGGCAAATCATAGTTTCAGAGCATTCGAGCATGAGGCAGCTCAAAAGCACAAGATATAGCTACAGACAATCCACTAACACATGCAAACATGTCACTTTTCTTTTTTCTATCTGTGAATTTAGAATTATAAGCAGCTTGTGCTTGAAATATGGCATTAGGTGGAAAGATTATTTTTAAATGAATGGGCTGACACCTGCAATTGTTTTGGTTCCCTGTAATGAAATATGTCAAATATACTGATGCACTGATTTGAGTTCATTTTGAGGGGGCTGTTTAGATTTTCATTAAAAATTACTTTTTCAGTTTGGGGTTGTTGTCAAACCAAGGACATAAAGGATACAAAAAAAGAGCCTCTTGGATTCCCAGCATGGAATCCTTGTCCTTGTAATACCCAGCAGTAGTCTAATCAAGTGCATTGTGGAGGACCTTACATTCTAAATGTACTATATAAGAAAGAAAAGGCTAAAGATAGTATAAATGTTCAGTGTGGTGTGCAAAGACGCACTCATCATTGTTGAGGTCAGTGACAGCCAAGCTGTTCCCAAAGTACGAGCCCACTTGTTCCCCGGGGATGATGAGCACCGGCTCGATGTTTTTGTCAGTCTTTGTCCCGAACACCACAGAGCCCTTGGACTCGTCCCTGGGAGACCCTGTCACCACTGTGTAATCGTCATGACTTAGCAGCTTTTTCTCCTCAACAACTGAATAACCTGCGGGAGAAAGCGTTTGAGAGTCACTGTTAAACCCTCATCTGACCTTCATAAAAGCAATACAGGCCCCTTTGAATACCACGGATAAAATGAGATGTGATACAGCTGACACTATTCTGAATTAAAAAACATCTTTAAAAAACATCATCTTGCTTTTTCTGTTTCTTTTGCAATTTATACTGACATCTTGATGTTCATCTGACTGTGGGAGCTTTAAACAGCCTTAAAAGCATGACATTTTGTTTCCCAATGATTTTATAATTTACAGTATATGATGCAAAAACATTCTGTATATTTACCCATATAACTGTATCGTCTTTTCAACTGTCCAAAGTCTTTGCCTATAGAGTCCCAGGCATTCACTGGATCTGGATCTCTCCATGTTACATGAACATTTCCTTTATAACAAAGCAGAATTAGGCAACAATGTTATGTCTGCTTCATGCACAATGGACAGGTTTCCCAGACAGAGAATAATCCCAGTGTTAGACTAACACTAGAATTTAGCAGCCTTGCACAGGGTTTAATCCCTGTCTGTGAAGCCAGCCCATTATTTCAATTTTAAGTAACAAAACACACTCTTTTTTGGCGTTAACTCTTCAGTGCCCACCTTGCCACAGGTAGCTGCCTGTCGCGCCGATGTAGACATCAGTGTCTGTCATGCCGCCTGAGATGCCCATGTTGCACATGCCCTCAAGGTCCATGTCGAAGTTGGGGTTGCAGACCTCATACCTGTAAGTCTGCCACTCATCGCTGGGGTCAAAGGTCAGGTCGTTACTCCTGACATAGCACTTTCCTGTCATCCGCAGCTGCTCCTCTGTGCCGCCTTGGATGATCTTCACATAGCGATGACCGCATGCCTGGACACAAGAGAAGAGTGTGTATTCTGGGATGTTACGGACTGTACAATTGCTCTAATTTACAATGTGTCAAATCTGGCAACCTCTTCTGATAATGTACTCATTATCTTAGATTAAATCAGAGCTAGTACTACTAAAAAAGAATGTCTTGCTTTCTGCTGTATAGTGTAAAAATAAACACTGGCTAAGAGGGAAAAAATAAATTAAATGCTCATGACAGTAAAACAAAACAGCAAATAATTTCCTGATAAATACAGTAGCATTGCTCCTTTTTGCATTACACACTTCAAACCATTTTTGAATAAGATGAGGCAGTCTTTTTGCTGTTTTTGTGAGCCAGATATTGTTTTTTTAGAAAACAAGTCAATATAACAATTTAAGATGTTAGCACAATGCTCCTATATAACAGCATTGAAATACAAAAATATGCCAAACATACACCATCTACTGTATCTATAAAAATTAAAACGTCCAATAACAGTGAAGGGGAGGATGAAAAATTGGCTTAAAATAAGAAATTAGAGACTCCTTTGCAGTTTCCAGCAATAATAGAAGTGTCTGATGTGTGGTCAGGTACATTGCAATTTACAATTAACCAAATGTAAAGGGTATAATAATTAATTTACCAATATATCTGCATATGTATATTCATAGTTCAAGAATATTTCTTCAAAAAAAGACAAGTATTTGCTCTATAATTCATATTTAAAGGGGAAAAAATCCCTCTGGAGAAATATGATATCTTACTTATGACCATAATTTCAGTATTACTGTACATGGCATTTCCTACGTGCATGCATCATTCTGTCCTGGGCGTGTGCGTGTTGAGTGTAACATCTGTTTACTGTATGTTGCTGTAAATATTGCAACAAGCTCACTGTGTCATCTGTGACACTTAATATAGAAATACAATGGGTTTTATCTCACGCTGCATCCCCTCAATGCTACAGTAAATGTTACAGTATACATAATATGCCACCTGTGACACATGACTAATAGAGTAAAACAGGATGTCATCTCACCAGCACACGTCCTGCCGGCTGGTCTCTCTGACTGGCCACTGTCACACCTAGCCACATGCCCTCCACCATCTCAGATGGATTTGCTGTGGATGAGTCAAATGGGTTGGGTCAGATGTGGGAAATACATTAAAGGGTTGAAAAGGTTACTATCAACATGGAAATAAAGTGTACAAAATTACAGTTTAAAATCCAGATTATTGAAATGTTTCTACTTAACAATAAGGTTTCTAGTGTTAATTCAGTATCATATTTTAACCAAACAAACCAGTATACAGTCCATATCAGCCATGTGCAGTCATCCATTGTATGTAAAAAAAACATTCAACATGATTATGGTGATAATAGTCACAGGAAAACCAACCCAAACAATAAAGCTTCATTCAGGCTGGATCCTGCCCTGACAGATATGAACCACAAAAATGCACTGTGACGGCAGAAACAGTCATTCCAACCTCATCAAAAGTGATGAGGAATCCTTTTATTATGGTTCTTACTTTTAGCCTCTGGGGGGCCTGTTCACCTCCAGGTAGTAGAGTGGTAAGTCTATCAGTTAATAACCTTCAATTAAGAATGGATGCGCTTTCAGAGTCTCATATCCTGGAGCTCATCGTGTAGGTGCAGCAAATGATTGCAAATGCTATAGGACATGCTAGGGATTAGACTATTTGACACACTAGCTCTGTCCTTAGTGAATAAAGAGGAAGCTAGCTGATTATCATTTGCAGGTTATTATTTACAGTTCCTAACTTAGCAATCAGGGAAATCCTCTATAGTAAACTGTATATGTTAAAGAAAAACAATTTTACGCATAAAAGGTCAGTTTACTTATCATGGGGAGTACAACTCAGCCTGTGAAAACACTTGTAGGCTATAATAATAGCATATAATGTGGCTGTGAAGGAAGCTTTGGTAAGTCTGAGAAATTAACCTTTGATGATATCTGATTGTCTGAGTCAGTGTCTTCGTTTTAAGTCTCAAAAGTTATCAAAACACATTTTTATCGGAAAGCATATCCTGATTTTACCTGAAATGGCTGTTTATTTTATTGCTTTTGTGTATTTTATGTATTTTGTTTCTTTATATTTCATCATTCACTGTGGTATTTTATTTCTCTTGTTGTGAAGCACTTTTTACTTTGTTTTGATAAGTGCTCTATAAATAAAGTTTTAAGTTTATTATTTTATTATCATTATATCATCAGCGTTATCTTGGTGTGGGCTTGGGGACAAGAATTCTTTAACAGACAGCCTGAATTACATACTGGGGGCAAAGCGTTTGAAAGACATGTTGACCAGACAGGGAGGGTCTAACAAAAAAGATACTTTTGGGTGAATTATGGGAAATGTAGGATCTAGACTTTAACCTCCGGATAGGATATCTCTGCTTGTGCTGCTTCAATTTCGACCATTACTTTTTAATCAGCTTTACGGAAGTGAAATACTAAATCAGTTGAGTATCCCTTTAATAACTATTACTGGGGTGCTTTTAAGCCACACTTGTGGTGTGGCTCTAGGGATGGGAGTGTCGGTCTATCAGTTGGTCGTGTCCTGCCCACCACTTTGGTCCAGACTAAAAGATCTCTTCATGGTTTGCCATGAAAAGTTTGTACAGAAATTCATGTCACCCTCAGGACGAATTGTAATAACTTTGGTGACCCTCTGACTTTTCATCTCGTGCTGACATCAGGTCACAATTTTAATTTGTCCAAATTTATGACAAATTCCTACAAAACTAATGACATTCCCATCAGCCTCAACTGTACTTTTTGTTTAGTGCTAATTAGCAAGTGTTAGCATGCTAACACGTTAAACTAAGGTAGAGAACAAGGTAAACATTATACCTACTGGCATCAGGTCACAATTTTAATTTGTCCAAATTTATGACAAATTCCTACAAAACTAATGACATTCCCATCAGCCTCAACTGTACTTTTTGTTTAGTGCTAATTAGCAAGTGTTAGCATGCTAACACGTTAAACTAAGGTAGAGAACAAGGTAAACATTATACCTACTAAACATTAGCATGTTAGCATGCTGATGTTAGCATTTAGCTCAAAGCACTGCTGTGCCTAAGTACAGCCTCACAGAGCTGCTAGCATGGCTGTAGACTGGCTGGAGTCTTGTTTTTACATCAGTGCTCATTCCTCTCCCTCATCTTGGAGTCTGCTCAGGTTCAGACTGCAGTCAACTACCATCACTGTGTGCCTCAGGCTCACTCAAATCACTAACTGGACCTGCACAGAAACTGTTATAATAGGCCTACTGCAACTCTGCATTTGCCTGTTAAATACCAAAACTAATCACTTCTAAGAGCTCTGCATCTGGCTTACTTGTGCTGACCAGGTCCATTCTGGAGCAGTCAGTGGTGTCTGTTGTAATGGGGCAGTAGTAGACAGCACCTGTTTCATTGACATTTTGTAGGGAATCTGCTTTCTCTTTGGGTGCTCCTGCAAGAAGCCTGGAGACACACAGACAGACAGAGGCAGAGACAGATGAAGATGATTAGATTATATCAGAGCTTTGTCATGGTGTTAGACAATACAACATAGACACAGTGGCAACAACATAAAAAAGCTAGATGATTTCAGATAATCCTTCTAGTCTAAACACAGAAAATCCTATCCTACAGGTTAAAGTTGTAGTACATTTGAACATGAGCCTACTGCTTCCATCTTCAGCAGCATTTAGCAATAGAATAATTTCCCCTAATAAAGTATATGAATCATTAAGGGTGGCACCTTGGACACTGAGTATGTATTCGGTTCCACACACACACATACACACACACACACACATACACAGTGAGCCAGTTCATCTGTGAATTAAAAGTGGAAAGAGTGGAGCAGTCAGAGCATGACCTGTGACAAGTCTGGGCACCACACACACACACACAAAGACACATAAACTAGTGTCTTTGTGATGGACCTGATCTTTTTGTCCACTCACCCAGACACTCCCTGCATCAGCACCTTTTAACACACCACAGAACTTTGAAGTAGAGGGATTACTCCCTTGACAAGCCTCTGTGCTGGGACACACTATTTACTGTCAACACAAGATTTATTAGCTCCACTTTGAGGGCGGAAGGTGCCGACAATCTTGTTTACAGTGTGTGTGACACATGGCCTGCTGTACTATGTGGGAAACAAAAGCATATAGTCAAAGTGCAGAATTTAATTTTCTTTTCATTCAAACTTTCTGAAAGTGTTCACACATTACTGGTCGGACACTGACATGTTACTGGCAGTGGTGAACAATGGAAAGTGGAAAATGGTGAGTCAAGCTGTTAGTCAAGCTTGTGGGCATATTAACTGTAGGGCAGCTGCCTTCCTTACACGCACTGATAAGTAAGAATAAATACAGATAATGGGTGTAGACTTAAAAATGCACCTTTACAGTAAGGTCATTGTGCCTTCAAATCAAAATGTCTCTCATGAGTCAAACCTTCATTGTTCTCAGAGGTAATACATGATACATGGCATACTGAACTACTTGATGTCTGAGGATTAACATGAAAAAACATTTAATAGATTTTGTAAAATATCATTGCCTGCTCACACATTACTCACAGGATATGTGGTGGGTCTTCATGCTACACAAACTGAAACTGTATACCAGGCTCTACCACACCACAGCCTTCTGTATTTATACAAACCCTTACATGACAAAATGCCCCCATACATACTTGCACATCTCAAGAGCCCAGCCAAAAATATTGTCTCTTTGATGTGTCACCTGAACATGAACAGACTCAGAAAGTTTGTCTTTGCCTGAAAATCAGTCATGTGAGTTTGCTTCCGCTGCTGATTTGAGATCGACGTTACCGATTTAAAACATGACCATCTTGGAGATGACAAAACATCTTAGTTCAGGAGGTGTGTCATGAACTTTACCCTTATGTAGTCTTATTACAACCAGGTTGAAAAGAGATTTGGACCAGAACTATATGAAAGTGACTACATTGCCTCTTTAAGGGGTACAATATAACAGCCAGCTTTACACTGAATATTTTCCACTGATGCATGAAAAACAGACATCCTCCAACCATGTATGCATCATTTGAAACAGAAAGGCACTATTATCCCTTCTTTCTGCTAACAGATGGGCATTATCAGCAATGAATCCATTTTCTTGCCACAGTGATGACAACCAGGAATAGCTAAGATGGCCTCTGAGGGCCAGCAGTTTCCAGTGGACTGGGAGGAAGAGGCCTTGGTTCAGGTAATCATTCAGTAATGTAGACAGCATCTGAGATTCCACAGAGGTCTGTAGTAGTTAGTGGGGCTGACAGATATGTGGAGAATCAGGGCCACAGAATCCCACTGTCTCTACAGTATGAGTGTACGTGTGTGTGTGCTCCCATACTACAGAAAATAGTAGCACATGAGCAAGTAGGTGTGTGTTTTCTGTGTACATGACTTGCCTTTCTACTTCCATAGCCGTTTAATCAGAAGTTGTGGCCACCTAAAATGTGTTTCAGCTGTAAAACAGCACAGAGTGTCTCCAAACACTCACTTACAAGGTTAGCCATTGATGTGGGAAAACCAAGCTGCATTTAGAAAGAGCAAGAAAAAAAGGGGTCAACCTGGAGAATAAGCAAGACTGTTATAAAACACTTAGAGGCCAGAACTTTGCTTGCACAGAAAAAAAATTACGAGGAATTGGGGCACAGACTCCAGTGCTAATCACACGTGCTTTAGGGAGGCTTGGGTAACCTTGGCTGGCAGAGTGCTTGTTGCTGCAAACCGGACGAAAAGACCTAGTCCAACTCGACCATAAATATAGGCCTACTCACTGTCGTCTCACTGTCTCATCAGAGCCATGAGGGTCACCTGTGTTTGTTGTGTTAATCCAACACTGCTGATTGATGCCATCAGGTTTGACATATAGTGAAGACACAGCTATAAAACTGGGAAGTGGCGTTTTCAATCTGATTAAAGCAGGTGTTATAATGTTAGAAGTCATGAACACAATAAATATGAGGCTACAGCTGGCCGCTGGGTAGCTTAGCTTAGCACAAACACTGGAAACAGGGAGAAACAGCTATCTTGGATCTATTCAAAGGTAACAAAAATACCAGCACCTTTAAAGCTCACTAATCAACATGTTATATATTGTTTTTTTAATCAGCACAAAACCTAAGCATAAAAAAACAAGATGTTGTCTCCTTTGGATGCCTGCGAGCCCCTGTAAAACCACAGTGCAGGTTTTACATTTCAGTTTTTGTACAGATATATAACGTGTTAATTTGTGAGCTTTAAAGATGCGAACAGAGCCAGGCTAGCTATTTCCCCCTTTTTCCAGTCTTTGTGCTTCATATTTAGTGTACAGACATGAAAGTGGTATCTCATCTGTCTCTTGGCAAGAATGCGAATCAGTGTATTTCCCAAAATGTTGAAGTATTACTGTAAATAGGACCCCTAACATAGCCTAAACTCTCCTTGCTATAATAATGACTGAAAGATCGTTTCTCAAATATGCAATAGCAAGGCAGCTAGACCAAACATTATTACTAGCCTGTAGTTCATATCACTGTTATCAGGTGAAAACTTCTCTCCAAATGTCAGCAAAAAAGCTGTCACTTTATGTGAGGAGATTTGAAAGGATTCGATAAGTCTATATGTAAAAATCACCAAAACTGGAGTTATGGAAAGGTGACTCGGCATCCTGTCCTGTTCCAACTGCACCAATGTGTCCTCCTATCTCCCTCCCTGCTCATCACCTCCTCATAAACAGGCTGTCAAAGGCCCAGGGAAGGGAAGGGGGGCAAGCTGCATTCCTACTCTGAGGACATGTTGAAATTCGCCCCCTCTGACTAACAAGTGATCCGAACGGCTGGCTAAACCAAACATTTACAGCAAAAAACGCAGCCAGCCAAGGTGAGCGAGGCTGCATTCTTGACATCTGGGAGTAAAAAACTCTCAGAAGAAGGGAGCTGAACGAACTACTGTATATTCATATCAGTGGTGTTTAGTTAAACAAACAGAGGTCAGCTTATCTAGTCATCTTAATCACCACAGCCCACCAAAGCTCCTGACAGCACCAAAAACAGAGGAGGGGGAAGAGGTGTTGAAAAAGCGAGGGAGTGAAGGGAGGAGGAGTGGCTAGGAAAAAGAGTGATCGTTCCTTGTCTCACAGGAGAGAAAAAAAGAGAAAACTCTACAAGGTCTCAGTTTGGTAAACAAACATCTGTCTATAAGACACTCAACACAACACTTGTAGTTCTCTGGTAGTTAATTAAAATTAAGCCATAGTCTCTCAGGCTCTCACCCCACCTGACTGCTCCTGACTCAGAATAACATCAGCACCGAAAAAAAAAAATTAAAGATGACTAAACCCCTTTTGGATGACATGTTCTCTCCATCTCATAGGCTTTTGCAAGATTAACAAGAAGAGACAATGTGCAGGACCAGTCAGTCGTGTTTACAGAAGAGCAAAATGTCATCATTTAGAGTACATTCATCTTCATCTTCTGTGACCAGTCTGAACAGGAATGTGATGAGACACATGATATATGTCTATAACTGGCACACAACTCTTCACCCTGTCTGGCCTTAAATGTCAAGAGGTATAAATATTTAAAAATGGGAAAGTGAGAGAAAGTGGGTGACAAAGAGACCAAGATGTAGAAGGAAATGAGAGTAAGACAAAGAGTGAAGAGGGAACTTTCTGCTTCTAGCTCTCTGTGGACAGTGTGTATTTATGTGTATTTTTGCATTCTCAAGTATTATAGCTGCTGCGAGTGCGTTTGAGTATGTCAGCCTTACACAAGTGATGAATCACCATCCAGATAAGGCTTAGGGCAACCTGTTTGTCACAGGGTGCAGTTGTGGCCCTCAGGGCAAAGAACAAGAAAAAACCTTCAGCTTCACGTTAGAGAGCCTCAGGGCGTGTTTTTGCCTTTTGAAGATGATAAAGACTGATAAAGATACACAATAGATACATGACGCAAGAAGTCGTGATTACTGTGATCTTTCTACCAATTTCACACCTTCTACAATACTGTATGACACAGTATACAAATTCTATGGATGATAATTTAGTGAACATCCACAGGGTACGGATTCTTAAAACAGCATCCTACACCAGCCATGATTCTGTTACATCATGTAGAGCAGCCACAGGTCTACCTCTTCTGAAATTAAAATTGTGATGTGTCAGGCTGCTTTTGTCCGACCCAAACTGGAAACAAGTAAAAACACGCAGATGTTGCCCCTGATAACAAGGTGTTGTTGGATGAGGATACAGAGGGAGGATTGGTGGAAATTAACTGTGCTGAGGAGGTTTAGTGATGTGAAGAGGAGATAGAAGTTTAAGAGACGGTTGTCAAATGTGTGCCAATGATGTCTCTATCTCCAACTCTCCAACAACCAGTCTGGGCACAAGCTGACTGTGAACAAAAGTTGGTTAGTTATTTTACAACAGGCTGGTGCTGCTTGTGCTGAATTTAGTTTGGGTAACCTGTGGAAATGGAGTGCATGTTCACACTGTGACTATACGTGCACCGCTAAAGATGAAACACGTACCTGGCTGCCTTCAAATGGCTGTACAGGGAGTTAATCAGCTAAAAAGTCATATGTGCAAGTGGTTGTGGATGACGAATACTGGTGAGAAACTGGCGTTAGCCTTTACTTCAGCTTACTGTCATCACTGCCATAATAGGAAAAATGTATGTTGTTTCCTTCTAATTAGATATGTCTGCTTGCTGAAGGATAATATGAAACAAACCAGTGAAATATGAGTAAAAAAGGTTTGTGTGATTTTGGAGAGGTCTATGTAGGTGTGCCTCTGCCAGTTTAAGTGACAAAACTATCACACGCGGTGGACCTGGTCTGAGAGAGCACAAAACACAGGCACCACCAACGTTGCAGCGCACTACAAAATTGCATTGACACTCCCCGTTCTACACTGTGGCACATGGCAGGTCACCAAATTGCCAAACAAGTACAGGCAAGGAACAGGCACACAAAATGCTATTAATCCTGCAAATAAATGGAGATAATATTGAATGGAGCGACTCAATTTGCAGATTGAATTAAGCATAAGAACAAGAGCAAACCAGGGCTGAGATCTTTTTATGCTCTTGTAATGATGTAATGACTTCAATTGAAAGACAAGAGGATGGTTAATATGATAGACACAGTGTGTATAAGGGGGACATGAAGTTATGTGATGAGTGTGTGTGTGTGTTTGTGTGTTTTCTTTCTATAACTGCTCTGCACCCAGTGTGGTTTCCTTTGCATTACAATAGCACTCTGATAAATCTAGGTCTTTGTACTTTCAGGAAACACTCTCACACTGCAGTAGGTGGGGTTGGGCACGCACATTGCTTTCAGACCATTCACTAGGCGTGCTCACAGTGAATAGTCCGTGCCTGCATGTACAGAACGTGGCTAACAGATGAGTCCTCTCTGGACAAACAGTGATACATCAACCTGCTGCAAGTAGAAAAGTGTTGGTCACACAGGCCTGCCATCACAGCACCTGTGCGTCTCAGGACTTTCACATTATTATTATTATTATTATTTTTTAATTCTAAGGGCTGGGTAATTTGGTGTATGAAAGATATTAATAAGGATATTTTCCAATATTGATATATATCACAGCATGGAAAATGTACAGTATGTGAAAAAAGGACTTCTATAACTCATTTTGTAGGTTTTTAATTGCAGCATGCTCAGAATGATGAATTTGGAAAACTGACATGTGTAGAATGATTACATGATACGTAAAAGTAAAATAAAAAGTAGATAAACAATAACATGGAACTATCACCCAGCCCGAACAACAACATTCAACCACAAAAACCTTACCCTTACAACCATCAGCACACAAAATGATCTATATTCTAGAGTCCTATAAGGAATAGACTACAATATACCTCTTATATTAAGACAAATCCTTCAGTATAACTGTCAGATGGTGTCAATTATTAACAAAGCAAACATGCACATAGTGAAAGGAAGTTAGTGGCGCACACCTAGCAAACTGTGTGCACACTGCTGACAAAAACCGCAGTCCACCTGGTAGGATGCAGTCAGAATACTGCTCCATTGGTTCTAAAATCCCTAAAACATTTGTTTTTCAGTCACATTTCTCTGAGTTCACTGACTGTCACTGAGTTCAGAGCTGAGGTGAAGTGCGAGTGAGTTTTTTTTTTTTTTTGCTCTGCACTCTCATCTCTAACAAGTCTTCAGAAGTCTTCAGCCTTGTAAGACTCTCACAGTGTAGTAGTTGATGGTGACGTTAGAGATTTTAAACAAAGAAGCAGACTGAGTATGCATAAAAATGGCAAATAGAGGAAATGAAATGCTGGCATCATTGTGATAAATGGTAATTTAGTCACAAGGGGGAAACATTTGATGGAAATGAAATGCAATGCATAAATTACTGCTGATCAAAAGAGGGAATGGCACAACTGAATAGTGTTAAATAAAATATAATATTAGTTTGCACCTGTTTAGTTTCCACACACACACACACACACACACACACACACACACATGCACACAGCAGTCTAACAGGGTATCTCAGCTGGACAAACATCCTGTTTGAAGACCACCATCTGCCTTTGGTGAAACAGTAACAAGAGAGCAAACTCATTTGGACCCAGTGTGACAAATTAAACATGGCAGGTCATCCCCTGACAGTAAACTAACTCACTTTTCATTAGCAACAAGTGAAACCTTGTCTGACAAGGACAATGTTATTTTGGCTTATGTCTGTAGGTCGGTCTGCTAACTATGCCCACCCAGTGTCTGGTGTCACTGGATGATTGATGTAAGACTGGCCCTCCCCCTAGTGCTGCAGATGCAGATTGCACAGCACTGCTACACACGATTAACACACACACACATAAAACATGCTATCTACTAAACTGACAGGGACATATATACACAAATGTATGCATACAAACAGGAATACACACACACACACACACACACACACACACACACACACACACACACACACACACACAGCTGGAGTGATCCTGGACACATGTTTCTCAGTGACCCCACATCACAGCAGCACACATCCATCCTGAAGACTCACATCATGCAGCCGTAGCAGAATTCACAAGAGACTCACAGTATCAGTAACAGCATTTCCATTAACATTTTGACCCCAGCTGTATGTAAAGGAGGGGGGGGGGGGGGGATTACAGGTGGACTACCTCACAGTTATAATGGAGCAGACAATAACACTGTTAGCGTGCCTCTGTAGTGCCAAGTTTTCACTCAGATATTACTCAGCTCATATAAAAGCGGTGCAGGTGTGTGCATGAAACATCTGTTTTTACCTGTTGAGGCTTGTAAAAAATCCTATATTTAATTGTATTATTTTAATTGATCTATAAACTATATACTAAGAGGCATTTTATAACATCAGCACATTTTATATTGTTAAGGATAAACAACAAGTTACTGAATACATTGACTTCCACATAACACATACCAAGTGTAAACCAATACTTTAGGATCATTTCCCCTTCAAAGATGAAAAATGGCATGAAGAGGGAAAGGCATTGAAGCATATAGTTTTTCTAGCTACAGGTAGCCCTCATTAGCCCGGAGGCCAGCCGCCAGCTTCTTTTCCACGCCAGCTTCTTTTCCATGCTGTTTGAGGGCATTTGTACAACCAGGGGAGAAAAGTGGGATCTCTTACACTTTTGTTAAGATAGACACAGTCTTCACTGCAGGTATTTCCAATGAAAGCCCCCAGCATTGACCAGGTGAGAGGACAGCTGATGAGGCTCCACTCGAACAAGGCTGCAGGCCCCGATGGCGTTAGCCCCGGGTGCTAAAAGCCTGTGCCCCCAGCTTTGTGGAGTCCTTCAACACGTCTTTAACCTGAGCCTGAGTCTTCAAAGGGTCCCCATTCTGTGGAAGACATCTTGCCTCGTTCCTGTGCCGAAGACGCCACGTCCCAGTGGCTCCAAGGACTACAGACCGGTGGCACTGACCTCCCACATAATGAAGACCCTGGAGAGACTAGTGCTGGAACAGCTGCGGCCCATGGTCAGACCCCCTCCTGGATCCCCTTCAGTTCGCCTACCAGCCCGACTGGGAGTTGAGGACGCCATCATCTACCTGCTTAACCGCATCCACACCCACCTGGACAGGCCGGCAAGCACGGTGAGGATCATGTTTTTTGACTTCTCCAGTGCTTTTAACACCATCCGGCCTGCCCTGCTGGGAGAGAAGCTGGCAGCGATGCAGGTGGACGCCCCCCTTGTGTCCTGGATTGTGGACTACCTGACTGGCAGACCACAGCATGTGCGGCTGCAGCACTGTGTGTCAGACAGCGTGGTCAGCAACACTGGGGCCCCTCAGGGGACTGTCCTCTCTCCCTTCCTCTTCACCATCTACACCACAGACTTCAGCTACCACACAGAGTCCTGCCACCTTCAGAAGTTTTCTGATGACTCTGCTGTGGTGGGATGTGTCAGCGGTGGTGATGAGACGGAGTACAGGGCTGTGGTGGGTAACTTTGTTTCATGGTGTGAGCAGAACCATCTGCAGCTCAATGCAACAAAGTCAAAGGAGCTGATTGTGGATCTACGGAGGACCAAGGCACCGCGACCCGGTTTCCATCCAGGGGTCAGTGTGGACATTGTGGAGGACTACAAGTACCTGGGAGTATACTTGGATAATAAACTGGACTGGACCAGGAACACTCAGGCTGTTTACAGGAAGGGCCAGAGCCGCCTCTATTTTCTGAGGAGGCTGAGGTCCTTCAACATCTGCCGGACAATGCTGAAGATGTTCTATGAGTCTGTGGTGGCCAGTGCTATCCTGTATGCTGTTGCATGCTGGGGCAGCAGGTTAAAGGTAGCGGACGCAAACAGACTGAACAAACTGATCCGTAAGGCCAGTAACATTGTGGGGTGGAGCTGGACTCTCTGGCGGTGGTGTCAGAGAGGAGGATGCTGGCCAAACTACACGCCATCTTGGACAGTGTCTCCCACCCGCTCCATGACGTGCTGGCTAAACAAAGGAGCACCTTCAGTGGAAGACTCATCCCACCAAAGAGCACCACAGAGCGCCACAGGAAGTCATTCCTGCCTGTGGCCATCAAACTATTTAACTCCTCCTCTAAGGATTAGTCTGTTTGACCCTAGGTCACTAAACTGGACATTGAGCATTACATCTTAATAATAATTGTGCAATATTCTGTTTACTACTCAAGTGCAATATTAGTTTTCCTTTGTTAGTTTTTCTTATTACTGTTACGGATATACCTCAATTACTCTCGACAGTACATGCACCTCCGCTTTTACTATTATTTATTACATAATTAGTGACATTGTATTTATACTGTACTTCACCATCTACCAGTAAACCCACTTGGTACTTTCACTTAGTTTATCTTATACTTATACCAACATGTTACTTAATTTATTTCGGACCTGTTTATAGTTTAAATTATCGTTTTTCTCCTGTGTGCACTGACGTAAAGAAGAGCTACTGGAACAAAGAGTTTCCCTACGGGGATCAATAAAGTATTTCTGATTCTGATTCTGATCTGATAGAGAACCTCCTCTGTGGAGATTAGCAGGAGGCACGAGGTCCCGCTGGGATCCATTTCAACATGTTATTGGAAGCCGTCATTCATTCTGCTGATACACAAAATGCAACTCATGCCATTACCAACTGATTGGATACAGGGAATAAATGTTATAAAGATTAGGGCTAGTCACTATTTAAAAACTTGCACTTAACTTCATTGAGGTCAGTTGCAGTGGCTGGGCTTAGACTTAAACTAGAAAGGCCATAAAACCTTATAACTTCACCCTGATTCCAACCTACAAACTCACTGGTTCATAACACAATCTGTTGTTTCTGTCTGTTTGCAGTTTGGCAAAAAATTAATTATTGACACACACACACACAGACTCACACAGCTGGAGTGATCCTGGACACATGTTTCTCAGTGACCCCACATCACAGCAGCACACATCCATCCTGAAGACTCACATCATGCAGCCGTAGCAGAATTCACAAGAGACTCACAGTATCAGTAACAGCATTTCCATTAACATTTTGACCCCAGCTGTATGTAAAGGAGGGGGATTACAGGTGGACTACCTCACAGTTATAATGGAGCAGACAATAACACTGTTAGCGTGCCTCTGTAGTGCCAAGTTTTCACTCAGATATTACTCAGCTCATATAAAAGCGGTGCAGGTGTGTGCATGAAACATCTGTTTTTACCTGTTGAGGCTTGTAAAAATCCTATATTTAATTGTATTATTTTAATTGATCTATAAACTATATACTAAGAGGCATTTTATAACATCAGCACATTTTATATTGTTAAGGATAAACAACAAGTTACTGAATACATTGACTTCCACATAACACATACCAAGTGTAAACCAATACTTTAGGATCATTTCCCCTTCAAAGATGAAAAATGGCATGAAGAGGGAAAGGCATTGAAGCATATAGTTTTTCTAGCTACAGGTAGCCCTCATTAGCCCGGAGGCCAGCTACGCCAGCTTCTTTTCCATGCTGTTTGAGGGCATTTGTACAACCAGGGGAGAAAAGTGGGATCTCTTACACTTTTGTTAAGATAGACACAGTGTTCACTGCAGGTATTTCCAATGAAAGCCCCACCATGGACCGTCTTGGTTGGGACATTGCAGTTCACACAGAAGTTAATGTAGCCAGTGAGTGCATCACTGGCTACATTAACTTCTGTGTGGACTGCAATGTCCCAACTAAGACGGGTCCATTGTTACCCAAATAACAAACCGTGGGTAACAAAAGACATCAAGGACATTCTAAATGCCAAGAGGAGGGCCTTTACTGATGGTAATAGGGAGGAGGTGAGGGCAATCCAGGCCGACCTGAAGGTGAAAATCAGGAGGCCAAAGAGAAGTACAGGAGGAAGCTGGAGCGAAACTCCAGCAGAACAACATGAGGGAGGTCTGGAGCGGCATGAAGACCATCACTGGCTTCAGACCGACTGGCAGCAGAGGAGTTGAAGGCAGCTTGGACAGGGCCAACGAACTGAATCTGTTCTTTAACAGATTCGACACACCGGCTCCTGCTCATCCCCCTCTAACTCAGCTGCTGTCGGCCCTCAAGCTCCTCTGAGTACTCTGCCCCCCTCCCCATCAGGCTAACGGCCCTCTCCAGACCGACGACTCCCCCCTCCCCACCTGTAACTTCTGCTGTGTGCCTGACTGCTGACCAGGTGAGAGGACAGCTGATGAGGCTCCACTCGAACAAGGCTGCAGGCCCCGATGGCGTTAGCCCCGGGTGCTAAAAGCCTGTGCCCCCAGCTTTGTGGAGTCCTTCAACACGTCTTTAACCTGAGCCTGAGTCTTCAAAGGGTCCCCATTCTGTGGAAGACATCTTGCCTCGTTCCTGTGCCGAAGACGCCACGTCCCAGTGGCTCCAAGGACTACAGACCGGTGGCACTGACCTCCCACATAATGAAGACCCTGGAGAGACTAGTGCTGGAACAGCTGCGGCCCATGGTCAGACCCTCCTGGATCCCCTTCAGTTCGCCTACCAGCCCCGACTGGGAGTTGAGGACGCCATCATCTACCTGCTTAACCGCATCCACACCCACCTGGACAGGCCGGCAAGCACGGTGAGGATCATGTTTTTGACTTCTCCAGTGCTTTTAACACCATCCGGCCTGCCCTGCTGGGAGAGAAGCTGGCAGCGATGCAGGTGGACGCCCCCTGTGTCCTGGATTGTGGACTACCTGACTGGCAGACCACAGCATGTGCGGCTGCAGCACTGTGTGTCAGACAGCGTGGTCAGCAACACTGGGGCCCCCTCAGGGGACTGTCCTCTCTCCTTCCTCTTCACCATCTACACCACAGACTTCAGCTACCACACAGAGTCCTGCCACCTTCAGAAGTTTTCTGATGACTCTGCTGTGGTGGGATGTGTCAGCGGTGGTGATGAGACGGAGTACAGGGCTGTGGTGGGTAACTTTGTTTCATGGTGTGAGCAGAACCATCTGCAGCTCAATGCAACAAAGTCAAAGGAGCTGATTGTGGATCTACGGAGGACCAAGGCACCGCGACCCGGTTTCCATCCAGGGGTCAGTGTGGACATTGTGGAGGACTACAAGTACCTGGGAGTATACTTGGATAATAAACTGGACTGGACCAGGAACACTCAGGCTGTTTACAGGAAGGGCCAGAGCCGCCTCTATTTTCTGAGGAGGCTGAGGTCCTTCAACATCTGCCGGACAATGCAGAGAACCTCCTCTGTGGAGATTTAGCAGGAGGCACGAGGTCCTGGAACAAAGCTGGGATCCATTTCAACATGTTATTGGAAGCCGTCATTCATTCTGCTGATACACAAAATGCAACTCATGCCATTACCAACTGATTGGATACAGGGAATAAATGTTATAAAGATTAGGGCTAGTCACTATTTAAAAACTTGCACTTAACTTCATTGAGGTCAGTTGCAGTGGCTGGGCTTAGACTTAAACTAGAAAGGCCATAAAACCTTATAACTTCACCCTGATTCCAACCTACAAACTCACTGGTTCATAACACAATCTGTTGTTTCTGTCTGTTTGCAGTTTGGCAAAAAAAATTTAGTTTATTTTTGATTTCATGGTTTTTATTGTTGATTTACTAATGGTAAATAAATTCTGTAATAATGCTTCTGATGTAATTGGAACAAATTTTGGGTTCCCAAGTTATTTCTTTGGCAGGTGTGTGTATGCCCATGGGTTTCACTCTCTCTAATAAGCCATTATCTCTGCAGTTAAAAATGTTAATCAGTCTTTAATAAAGGGTTTTTAATGATCAAGTATGCAGTCATAAGTGTTAATAAATGTATTTTAAACCAGATTGTGCTCAGCCCTTTTTTTCTTTTTAGAAATAAATTATCTAACAAATCAATGTGAGTTTTTACAACCTGATAACCCAAAAGTTGTTCTTATAACTGATCTATAAAGAATTAGTAAAATATTTATTAACCATCAGTTAAGCCATTACTTACAACTAATAAACCCTGTGTAAAAGGCATCTCATTAGAAAAAGTTACCCAACAATACCATGAAATCAAAAACAAACTGCCTGAAAGTGGTAACTATTGTTGTATTGCTAAAAATACTCTTTTGCTTTCCATTTAATCCTGTTAAATTTCATATTCCTTATTTAGATGTTGGTTTTTACTGGATCTTCAATATATATGTAATACAATGCTATCAAAATAAAATGTATTAATATCATCATTAGCAATAAGTATTACATATACAGCATTTCATGTAGCTCACTATGCATTACTGAAAAGAGTATTATGTTTTTAACAAACTCCAATTAGCTACAGTACATCTTTAAATGACAAAATTAAATGCTGTGCATCTGCATGTAATCGCATATTAGGACAATTCTTTCAGATGCTAAGACTGCAAATATGTAGATCAAATATCTCTCAAATGAAATTTGCTATGCTTCCTTTTCAAAGGAAAACATCAGGAACAACTTCCGGCTGGCTCTCATGTAATGCATGTCTGAGGGTCTAATGGACAACACAGGATTGTTATCTGCAAGTGTTTCACTGTGGCATGACACCAGTGCTCTGATAGACCTACTTCAGAGACAACGGCCACTAGCATTTCTACAGTATGTGAGTGAATGTTGGATCACAGCCAAGTTAGACATAGCCACCTGCATCATTTACATTAGCCTGTACAGCACGTCATATAACACGTCATTCAGTTTAAGTGATATGACACCAAAAATCTAACAAAGCCACAGTACTTCTGGACACTTAGAGCCTACAACCCAATACATAATACTGTGCTACATATGAAAATGACAGACAAAAAGACCAGTATATGGATATTTTCATACTTTTTTCTGCTGTGAAAACCTGTTTCCATTGGAATCCACTGTAAGTGGCATGGATTCAAACTCAAGCAGAGTATTCAATATATAAAAAACAGGTTGGTTGGAGTATCACTTAAATGTATATCTGATGCACTATTTTCAGTCATTAACAGAATAAAGTGTGTCTGTACCACACACATCCCCATCTACTGTGTTACATTAACTTTGATTTCAAAGATTTGATTTAGGAATTAGACGTTTAATTCCATCAAACTCTATGAGGTTTTAAGAAAAGCTGAGCATGATCCCATGCATGTTCAAACTCAACATGAGACTGTTTGTGTTTATGAACCTTACAGCAGGTCGAACCGTTTAATTAGTACCTGCAGAAAGGGGAAGGCCCCGTCAAATTAAATGGCTGACTTTCATGGCCTCAGGCCACTGCAGTCAGACAGAGATGAGCTGGAAAAGCAAAGGCACTTCAACTCCGATTAAATATTCATCCGTCAGATAAATTAAATTCTTCTCCTCAGGTCACACAGGGTCCCATCTGTAAAATTAAGAAAGCCTTTGGAGGCCTTGTGTGTGTTCCCCAATAGTCCCCAGAAACATCATTCTCACTCCTGTCTTGTCTCAACCTGAAACCTGGCAGGTTGTGACTGTGCAGAGAAGGGTAATACATTCCAAGCATACCATGGGGTCAGGGGACTGGAAGAGCCAATAGGTGGCCAGCTGACTGCCCAGTCCCTCCTCCCTGCTACAACAGAGAACAAAAAAAGCCTTCTCAGGAAAAACTCTCTGAGAACTGAAATGGGTGATTTAAAGAGAAGGGGGGAGTGGAGAGGTGAATGTACAAATTGGCCTCAGGTAGCATTTAGATTATTCAGGTGTAGCCCAAGAAGAAGCAATGTTGGTCTACTAATTGGTCATGTACCCCCCTCAATTCAAAATACGTTTTTGAATTGCTTCAGCTGAGCCAAGATACACTGCTAGATTCAGACTAATTAGATAATAGCCTACATCTTAAGAGGTTAAGGGAAAACTTTATTGCGCTGACTTTATTGCAGAGCAGGGAGTGGAAACCCTCTGTCTTGACTTTTATCCTGGACTCTGTTTGACTCATGCATGCACAAAGAATGCTCACTTCTAACATTGTACATGTCACGACTGGTTAATATGCCTCGTTCTTGCATTTTTCAAATATTCACACTCTAGTTCGCTCCAGTGATGTGGAAACATGTTACAAACAACTCTGTGGTGCGGTGAGACAGAATTGGGGCCACAAAAGAAGCTAGACAACACAGAGGAAACAGACTGGACAGTAAAACCAGCCCTAGTAAAACATGGGAAACACCATCAGCACATTGTGATGTGTCTTTACAGAATCACAGATTATGTACCCTACTAGCTCTGAGTACTGGAGGACTGTCTTTACTCAACAGTGGTGACACAGATTACAAAGAGGCTGTTAGAGAGGACACTGTTGAAATGGGAGATACCTTTGTAAGAAATTAACATACTACACCACATACACATTTCTTAAGAAGGCAGGAAGTGAAAGTGAGATTTGGGTTGCAGATGTGCAGGTTGAATCACAGGTCAAACAAGATTAGACATTAAATAGAATAGTTTGACTTTTGGGAAACGCTCACTTTCTTGCCGAGAGTTAGATCAGAAGATTGATACCAATCTCAAGCTTGAAAGCTAAATATGAAGCTACCGCCAGCAACTGTTTAGCTTAGCTTAGCATAAAAAAAGCTCCCACCTCACCATAACCCTGTTCAGGTTATTGACCTTGGCATGTTTTAGGTACAAGTGCATCTTTTGGACATCGTAGTCAGCTCAAATTAGTGTTAAAGATAGATCCTAACCAAATCAGATATACACTGCAATGTAGAACTGACATGAATTTGCTTAAACTTAGCTAGCAGCAGACTGATGAGACTTTTTAAAGCCTCCTTGCCCCTAAAGGCCTCCAGTGTCATTACCACGGCCACCGGGTCCCCTCTTTGGGTTGCTGTCTGTGGACGGTGACTCCGTCCCTCTGGGGACAGGGCCAAGATGGCACACTGATCAAGTGTCAGCTGGACACTGCTACCCATTCAATAAACTGGAGAAATCTCTGTAATGCACAACAATCTCCCATCCCACTTCGCTTGGAGATTAGGTTGATAAACCTTACATTCAGACTTCACTGGTGACAACACAGAGGAAGTGGGCCCTGGTTTGCAATTTTCTCCCTGCATTACCCTTCAAAGCAGAACGAAGAAAGAGATAACAGCAAGTTATGAACACGCTGTGTGATCATGGATGCGGAAGGATGGGGGGGGGTCGCTGTAATTGGCCGAGGGAAATCCTACACTAAACAATGATACAGTTTGAGAATCTTTCATTAAAGAAGCTACATAAGAAGACAGGAAAGATGTGTCTCACACATTCTTGTCTTTGAACATCAGCTACTCCTAAAACAAAAAGCATTTACTTTTAAGTAAATCCTCCCAAACACTGTTAACTCCACATGAGCATTCGTGTCTCGGTAATAACAACCTACAAGTGTTTCAGGCCAGTGAACACCTTTATTGCGAAACACAAACCCACTTAGCTGAATGTAATAGCCCCGAGGATAGGTGGAAAGAAAGTATGTCACAGCTTTCTGTGCATTCCAATATGGCTGAAAAACTGATCTGAAATATATATTTTTTAAACAATAGGCTATTAGACTAATACTTTATTTTCCACATGCTGTGATAACCTTAAAAGACAATTCTGCTTGTGTATTGAAGTCCACAGCACAGAGGGCCCAGCTTTTTCACCCACAGCTACAGGTTCCTCTCACAGATGCATGTAACAGGAATTATGGCATTTCTTATTTAGTCAATTATGCATTTTCAACCACAGGATTGAGTCAAAGTTGGAGAGTGACTGCTGCTGTGACACCGGGCACCTGCCATAATTGGATGATTGAAGGTTTTGGACTCACATGTCAACCAGAAAAAGCAAAAACTGAAATGGAGAATTTGTGTGTAAACAAAAAAGAAGTTTGCTATTCATGTAAAAATGCAACAGCCAGTTTTGCATCCACATATGTTTTAATAGCTCAGATTCCTGTTTGATGTGACTGGTGTCGACAGAAATGCAAGACACGCTTTTTTTATAATGACCCATGGTAACAACTCCCGCAAGACCGTCGTCTAGTCCCCTTTTACTTACGACAAAGCCACAAACATGACACAGAACATCTGTTCGAGACATTTTTCATATAGGCTACTATAAATTGGCTCTGAGGGTAGGCCTGAATAAATCTGTAGAGACTTAAACCGCTCCTGTGTCTTTTAACTAGTGGTTGCCTTGAGAGAAACTAGGCTACTTTACGTGTAGAAAAGGGAAGTGAGTGATGAAACCACGGGAAGCGTTTAACTAAGTAAGCGCAGTTAATAAACGGGCGACAGGTGTTAAACGCAATGAACTGCACTCGCTGGTTTTGCGCAACTAAGTGGGGCGCCATAAGCTTCTCTGAGGCGGATCAAATGGTTGTTTTTTGTTACGCCTCCTGGTCTAAAGCAGGTGCGTGGCCTGTTTTAACGCGGACATCATTTTAAACTCTAAATGAAAAAGTGGCGCATTTTCTCAGACATGCACAGATGACAACTCACAGGTACTTTGTGGAGCCCTCCGTCTGTAGATGCAGAGCTACAGAGAATCCAAAGAAGCTCCCTTTGGTTTTCCCCTCTTTGATCACAGGAAACCGATCATCTATATTAAATCCACTGCAGATTCGCGTCCCGTGGTACACAGCCAAAACAGCGCAGAGCAGTAGTCTTGGAGACATGTTTGGGCTGTTCATCCCTTGCAAGTGCGGTGGGCTTCCCGCAGATCCACGATCAGCGTGGGTCCGGCACGGCAGTCTCCCGCAAAAAGCTCCAACAGGTAGGTTGCGCTTCACAGAGACCTTCCCATTGAAATCCGCCTGTCTCCGCGCGCACTCAGTGTTACTGCCTAGGTGTCGGTGTCTGCCTCCCTCTGCCTCTCTCTGCTGCCCTCCCCTGCTCCCCCTTCCTTCCCCTCTGCCCTCCACACCCATTTGAAACAAGTGTAATGCATTCACGCACTGAAGTCTGGTTAGCTGTGTGAAACCGCCGTCTCTCGCCTTTTCAACCTCCCTGTCTCTGTTTGACTCTGTCACACGCTCACAACATTTTTGCTTTCCACCAGTTCTGCCTGCCAACAATAAAAGTTGCAATCATTATCATTAAATCCTAGTTTTAAACAACAAATAAGTGTAACATCATGATGTTGTGGCTCTTGGTTTCTATGCAATATAGTCTACATGTAGGCCATGTGACCTGGATTTTCATAATATTTTCATTCATGCCTTTGTAAAATGTTCATACAGTATTACATTATGTTTTGAGCAATACCTCTATCAACACGTCATTCAAAAAATTAGTTATAGTTATAGAAAACCTTGTTTTTCCTCAGTCAACAATTATATGAGCTTATTAATAACTGCAGGCAGCCATTAGTTCCAAATACACATTAGATATTACATGTAAGTCAGTGGAAGTGCTCTCTCTACAAAGAGTGCCATGGTATTAATGTTTCTGAAATGATTGTGTCTGTTACTGAAAAACATTGAACTTTTTTGCACTTATCACATGCAAGAAAGGGCATACAAAAAGCTTCATCAGCTGATACAGCTGGTTAAATGTATACATTATATGTGTATAATTGCGTTAGCTCAGCGCAGGGTATTTTGTGTAGGAGGGACTATATTATGAGAGTCGGGCCTTCTGTCAGAACTCCTCCAAGCCAACTAATAGATGCACGGCCCGCCCTCACATGAGCATTCTTGTGACAGCCACCCTCTGCCTTGCTTTGCTGCCTATCGCTCAAACTTCTGGCATCCAACAGGCAGTTTATTAAACCCTTAATCCCCTTAGAGAGTTCATGGAACAGGCCAGGGTTTTTTAAAGTATCCTTTCCGTTCCATGAATCCCCCCTCCACCCCCTCTCCTCCTTTTTTTTGGTGTCTTTCTTAGGAACCCCCTGGTGTCGAGAGACCAACTGCAGCTCCATCTCCTCCTGGTTTGCTTGTATCTCCACAGCAATGTGCGATCTTTCATCGTGTCTGCTTTATTGGCTGTCTCCTGGCTAAAATCTGGCATCACTGACCTCCTCTAATTGATGAGCTGAGCTCCCACTCTGCATCTCTTCATGCTCCAGGAGTTTCTCTCACCCAGAAGTAATCTCTCCTCCATTCCCCAGTGAAATTATGCCCTATGGAGAATGTAGTTCACTGTGCACATTCCACAGGCCAACTGCTTTCTGTGTGCTTCAAGAAACACAGAGGTATTAATGTTTTTACTACGTTCTGTTCAGGTGTTTCTATTTTATTTTTGCTGTGCTGTTCACAGGTTCTTATTTGTGTGCATGCCCTGTTTCAAATAGTGAAACCATATATAATATCACTTCTGAACCACATATAACTTCCCTTTTGATTCCAGGAAACAAGACATACTGTATGTATATGACAAAACAGAGAAAACATGCTGCAATCAACAAGGTACATTCCTCAGATTGTAATGCAATGCAAATCTGCCTTATAATCTTTGTTGGAGTTTATATCTTGAATATATTGCTAAATTTAACAACCCTGGCCTGTACATTTGGAATCTGACATGTTTCCAGAGTTAATCCAGGCTTAAACTTTGTGTTTGCATTTCATATTATCTTTCAAGTGAATGCTTTTCAGCCCAAAGGTGAGCGCACAACATGCCAGTGTATACAGTGTCAACATCCTGTTGTTGCCTTATCAAGACGTGCATCTGGTACAACACTGACGTTGAACAGATCCATGCAATCGTGCAAGTAAAGACCCAGCTTGACCGCTCTGCCTTGACACAAAACAAGGGCCTTGAGAGAGATATTACCAGAGAGGAATTTAAAGCAACCAAACCACGAAAGACAAGCAATCTGACCTCGCCCTCTATTTTGCTCTATGTGATCAATTCCCATGCTTTTTGCGAAAGGGCTGTTGAGCACCTGATGCTTAACCCCTCTGGGGCTTAGACCCACCCTTTTGACGTCTGAAGAGTGTCACTCTGGAAAAGTGACAGCTGATACTGTCAAACTGCGTTCTTCTTTATTGGCAGAAAAAGAGACACTTTCGTATATGGTGTGTAACTGGACTGACAGCCGACTGTTTATCACTGTTATGGCTGTCTCTATATTCATACTAGAGTTGCCTGGCAATGGAGATTTAAAAAGTGCAAAAAGCTGTATCTGATTACTTTTCTCACAAGAGCAGTTAGTTCACTTTCAGTCCCTGCCCAGCATTACAGTAGAGAAAAAAATGAGTTCCGGCCTTTAAATGTGTATTCCCCAGACCCAACTGTAAGCTAACACCAGGCTCTGTGAACCATGGGGACAAAGACCCGAATGCAGTTGCTGCCTTCGCCAGAGTCCTCTGCTGTAGAACCCTCCAGTCTTAACCCACACAACACACATGGAATGTAATTTGCAATTTATCTCCCAGTTTCCTGTTTTTTTCCTCTCCAAACCCACTGCCGTCCTCCCCCGTCACCATACCATCCCTGAAAAATAAAAAAGACTTCCCCCCTTCATCTTCTTCTCATTATTCCTATGTTTTTCTTTCTGCCTCATAACATCCATATAATTGCAGAGGTTAAGCCTACATACTTATAACATCGTCCTGCTAAACTTTTCCTGCTGCTTTGTGGTTTGTCGTTCATCGGTTTATCAGTTCTGAGGGCTGATGGGATGGGGTGGGTGAGGGGGATGTTATGTGGAGTTCCTGATGTGAATGTGTGATAATAGAAATGGACTGGCTCTTGTAGAGTGCAAATGTAAAGACTGAGTGCACCAGTATGCGCCCTAATAGTTCCATAATAACACTTATTTTTCTGGAATAGACTGAAGAAACCAATGTGAGAACTGCAGAATACAGCCTTGTGAGCATGAAAATAAACCAGATACAAAAAACGTCATTGGCCTCAAAATAACTAGATATCAGCCTCGTGTTGAATTTCCATGAATATTATTCCACATTAACTGGCGAACATAACATACAGAGCAGGACATTGGTTGAATATGAAACACAGCACGCTCTCACACTGAGTCCTCGCTGCACAGCGACGACAGAGCCGGCCGTTGCCATGGAGCTGGGAGTTGCTATGAAGCCAGTATGTTCTGAGCGGTGGTAACGTCTGTGGAGGAAGACAGTGTGGTCTTTTTAAACTACAGCAAGGACACTTGCTGGGCTTGGATGACCTTTCACAGGAATAAAACATGATCTCCTTGGTCCTGTCCACTAAACCAGGAATTTACCACAGAAACATACACATATTTATGAAGATGCATGTGCACAGTAACACAAATAATATGCAGCTTTATGACTATGCCACATTCTTGTCCCACTGTGAAGACAACAACTTTCATACTTTGGTTTTTCACTTGACTAAATTGCTTAATATCAAGTGAACTTTTGTACACAAAAGACAATTAACTCCTTATTTTCCTGCTATAGCTTTAGCTGTATGGCACAAATGAAATCTAATTTTAGAACAAAATATACATAATACATAAGCAAAATCTAATAATGTGTCATTTTGTTTCATATACCAAACTTTTACCTGAATAATTCAGTCAACTCTCAGCCTCTGTTTCCACAGAAAGAGAGTCAGTCAGTATTGTTTAAATACAGGACAGTCCACAGTGAAGGGACAGTCATATTAGCCATATCTTTCCCAACAAATGTCCACAGCAGAAGGGAAACAGCTGACACCGGCTTATCTACTAATCAGTTTTGGTATGAAGGGAGGGATTATTTATTATTATTATTTATCCTCCACCACATTTCATCAAGTTCTTGAATCAGTTTTTCATGAGTTACAAACTCATTTTTTAAACAAATCTCGGGCTTCAACTTGATGTAATAGAGGATGGAATTGCCATTATCACAGCCTCATTGGACCACATATGTTTGTACTATATATCTAATATGGAACAACTGGCCTGATGTTATATGATACCTCTCCATACAATGTCTCTGCATGTGAAAATTGTGTTTTATGACTTCTCTAGGTTGCTGAGCATTCGTCCTCATGTATGGGGCAGCAGTGTGGTGGTTCTGAGTGTTTGCATACATGTGTAAAGTACACACATATTGTATGTCTATGTGTGTGTGTGTGTTTGTGTGTGTATGGAAATATCTGTGAGTATATGTTCACATTTGTTCATATTAGTGCGGGGGCTTGTATGCCAGCATCCACATGTGCGTGTTTTTTGAGTGTTTGATGTATGCATGTGTGTGTAGCAGGAAGGAAATGCAGCAGGGGTTTGGGACCCACACAAGGTCTCCAGTTCATGCTAAGTGTAAGAATGTATAGCCTGAGGAGGAAGGCGTGGCTCCGAACACTCTCCCACTGTCCAGTGGCACCTGTTTTTCAGCTTAGCTTTCAGGCAGACAGATAGAGCGATGGGAGACAGCGGGACATAGTCACTGTGTTGTGGAAACAAAACAGCTGTTACACGAATTCATGTTATAAATACAAAACTCCGGGCATAACAATGAACCCTCCACAGTTTGTCTTTCTTTCTCTGAAAGGAATAGTTTGACATTTGGGAAAAAACCTTATTTGCTTTCTCGGTGAGAGAAATATCATATCTGTCTGCTTAATATAAAGCTACAACCAGCAGCCAGTTAGCTTAGCTTAGCAAAAAGACTGGAAACAGGGGGAAACGGTTAGTCTGGCTCTGTCTGAGGTAAAAAAAATCTACATACAAGCACCTCTAAAGCTCACAAATTAAGATGTTATATTTTGTTTGTCTAATCCGTACAAACACAAAACTGCAAAAATGACAATTTGTGGTTTTATGAGGGTTCAAGTGCCAGACTACTTCTTGGCTGCGAGCAGTGACTTTCTGTCAACCCCACGGACGAAAAATAATGTGCTAATTAGGGAACTTGAGAGGTGCTGGTATAGGCTGATTTTGTTGCCTTCGGACATAGCCAGGATAGCCATTTTCCCCTGTTTCCAGTCTTTATGCTAAGCTAGGCTAACTGGCTGCTGGCTGAAGTTTGACATACAGATGTGAAAGTAGTATCGATCTTCTATCTAACTCTCAGCAAGAAAGCAAATAAGTGTATGTCGCAAAAATTTCGAACTATACCTTAAAGAAGTTGTTTGGCTGGACCCAGCTGGTGTTATGCCAGAAAGTAATGTACAACAACTCACAGTATCAGAACATTTAAAAAATGTTGTGGGTGAGATGCATTTCTTAATGGAATTTATAACTTGCTAAAAATGCACTTAGAGCTGAGTAGTTCATTGTTCCTGCAGGCCCTTTCCAGTTTTAAAAGTGCTATAAAGCAATAAGACAAATCACTGGCGGCAAAGAAAATTACCAGCAATAATAACAAATGCCCTTTCCAAACCTTTCTGCCACTATCTGGAAATGTTGCATTAACAGTGATAGGAATGCAAGATGGAGTTAATGATTTATTAAGGGTGAAAATTAAATTAAAACACTTGCTGTACAAAGGTGCACTCTCAGTAATGTTTAATCATTAAGAAGGGAGTCACTCCATGCAGCATTCCTTTCTCTGCCAGTAGAGACACTTTTGTTCGAAATAGGAGTCATAGGTAAAGAAAGAAATGTTTGAGGGGAGGCTGGGTTTGATCTGGCTTTGTGCCCAGATGACTGATAACCTTGGGTATGAGTTCTTAGTCTGAAAGATAGAGAAGCAATAATAAATAAAAAATGCCTAAAACTATACATTTATTGTTCATCCAGTGCAGCTTAGGTATATGTCAACTAGAAAATACAGATCTTTAAGGGAGTGGGTGGGTGAAAGAGCTATCTCTCTGGGGAATGACACCAGCTTGACCTTTAGCCAGAGCTCAATCGTAACAGGAGGCTCACTGTGTTTTTTACTTAGACCACACTAGTTATTGGGATTGGCTGTTGCATGTGCTCAAAAAGGTCAGGAGTGCATTTCACCTTAGTCAAGTTTTTTCCCTCCTCCCATGGGACACATTAACTCAGAACTTGATACTTCACAACCTAGTGAAGCCTGCACCATCACATGTCTGCAATGTTTACCAAAGGAGCAGTTTTCTGTCTCTGGGACCTAAACAGTCTGCTCTTTCAGAAAGTGCTGCATTATTTCTATGGGTACACAGCAGAAAAAACACACACATGTGGCCACACTTTATTCTAGTTAAGACAACAGTCTTATCTCTGAAGATGAAATATCATGAAAGGATTGGGAATATTGGCTTACAATTGTCTCTGAAAGTCACATTGCCACATTGACAAACTGGATAATTATATTCCTGTCTACGTTCACTTAATCCAATTATTAAGAGCCCCACTATTCTTCACCCTGGATAATAGGTGAATATATAGGGCACTAAATCTGATGCATGGTGCTGTGACCAAGCCTAATGTAATCTGGTGGACAGACCATTGAATAATGACACAATCTGGAGGGTAACTGCAGTAAATCTGACCAGCAAACACAATGCTAGCTTGCTCCTATATCGCTCGTCCTCCCTCCTGTGGTAAAGTGAGTTGATATGATTTACAATGCTCCTTATAAAGCCTCCTTCCTGTCTGCACAGCGTATAGTCTGGTTGCCCCGCCCCTGCAAACTTCACTGGTCACCCTTTAGACCTCCTATAAACACTCTGAGGATCTTTTGATCAGCTGCTTGTAGTGGATCCTCTTTAACCACATGGTGCCATTTTGTTTATGACTAGGCTTGTATGACCTGCAAATGAATGTTGGAACATAAAAGGATGGGTTCATATTGAACACATGTGTTGGTTTTCCACAGCCAAACCTGTGGTCCATGTCCTTTGTTTGTTGTGAGTGTGCTGAGGTAGGCAGATGGTTCCGATTTGATCGGTGGTGAAACTGTTGTAATGTTAATAAACTCATGAGATTGTAAATATTAACGTCTGTATCTGTGTATTCAGGTGACTGAGTTTTCTGATGAAGAAGCAGGAGATAGTAATTGGTGATACCGTTTAACTGTACAATAATTCACAGTAAAAAGACTTTTTAGTTGGTAGAACTGTTGATATGTCTTTGGAAAGTATTGCATATCACCCTTCATCCAAAAGTCTGTGTTAAAAACAACACAAGTCTGGTGCTGTATAACATGTGGCACTAAAATATGTGAAAACTACCTAGGCCATGCATGCCATGTGTGTGTTTAGCATCCTCTCAAGCCAGTGTGTGAATCTGCTCCATCCCTCATTACTGTGTGTGTGAATACAGAGCCGAGCCCTTTGTTTCCTACGACAAGTGGAGCTGTACTCTACAGACCTGCACATTTTCCACTCAATTGAATGGCTCTCTCAGATCATTAAATGTCCATTCATTAGCAAGGGACACAGGCAGGGACTTAGCAGTAAGGCAAACACAGAGAGGCCTGTCTGGGGGCACTGTCCCTCACACTGTGGCCTGCAACACTGTGGGTGGTAGTAGCTTTCAAGTATAGCACCTGAGATAACCATTGTCGTGATGAAAAAGTGCTCAAAGGTAGCTGTGATTTTCATGTGAGCATGGGCAATCCAAGATTTAATTTGTTTAACAATTTATTTTAAATTAGAAAATAATATCTATTGAAAGATGCTCTAGGCCAGTGGTTCATAACCTTTTTTTGTCAGACATACATCAGACAGCCCTGTCAGATGAACTCAAGCACCCCGTCATCCACGCTGCTATTAACTGTTTATTCATTTTAATAATTTAACATTTACTTTAAGCTAACAATTTCAACTGTTTATCCATTAATTTAAGCTAACTATTTCAACTATTTACCTATTAACTAATTAACCCATTAACCCTGCTAAGCGATTTCAGCCATTTAGCAAACTGTTTCAAGTTCTCTGCTTGCTTGCTAACTTTTTTCAAGCATTCTCAACACCTGGTGAACTGGTGTTACAGCTGACTCAATATGTGGATGTATTTTGTAATTCAAATCATAATTTATATATTTTTTCAAATTAGTCAAGCTACACCACAATCTGTCCAGGTACCCCCAAGTTACTGCAGCAGTTCCGCTGAAGTACAAGGTAGAGCAGTCACTGATGTATATCCTTTGTTTCCTAGACTAGACTTGATGTTGTCATCACTTCCCCGAGGACACCAGATCCAGTACAAAGGCCTGTACAGGAGACAAAGGAGTGGAGGTAGGGGAAGGACACTCACCTCCTGGAGCCAAATATTTATTCAGAAACTTAATCATGGTCAGATGGATTAGAGTGGATGTAGACTAACACACTTTGTTTCAACATGACTTAACAACCTGATTGACTCACTTTGCCACATTTGATTTAAGGAGTATGACTGCAAGTTTACAAGATGAAGATGAGAGAGCCATGGTGGAGTTTTTGTGTAAGCTGAGGAAGAAAAGGGGGCAGAACGGGAACTCCCAAAATCTGCCGTGCTCAGGCATGCCTAGAAAATTGACAGCTCTCTACTCTGTGTTAACAAGCCCACCAAATAACTAGGTGGATGTCTTATTGGATGTCTGATTTTAGCCCTACAAAAGATTTCCAGTCATAGGCATTTGAGTACATTTGTTCTGGGCATTTGAATTCGGTTTATTGACAAACACCTACACAAAGGTGCCAGATGACAGGACCTTTACATGTTGCGGCAGTTATTATTAATAGTTCATCTTTTACATGATGTTTAAAAAATGGCTTACGTATTTGAATTTTAAGACTGAGCTTAATGGAAATACAGATGTTTATGCATTTAAGATGCATGCAATGAAGACCACAATAAACATCTTCATTTAACAAACTCAACCTGGGAAGGCGCTCTTTTTACACGTGGCTTTCTATAGATACTGTACACTTGTCGAACGTGTAAGATCACACAGTTGGTGTTAAAGCCACTTGTAAGGCGTTCTTTTTACATGTGGCTTTCTATACTGTACACTTGATTGATCGTACACTTTATCAAAGTGTAAGATCACACAGTTATCACAGGTGTTAAAGCCACTTCTCTTGACACCTACTGTGACCATTTTGACAAGACTTTGATGAGGCTGAATTGCTGTAGCCTTCATATAAAGCAAAGTGGAGGGCAAACTTTGCTAGAAACACCGGGAAATGCATTTGATTGTGTTGAGATGAAAATTGCCGTCATCCTGCCTGCAGATTTAGTAGAGATAATCAGCAGATAGAAAGGAGCGGTTTCATCTAGTCCTCCATGCGATTCAGTCTGAGCCAAAACAAACATGCTTGGATCAGGGTGGAGCTTCCTGCAAGAATCCTGGGAGAGGGCATCTCAACCCAGCAGACTCAAGGAGAGTGTAGCTGTAACCAAGGCTACATATTCACTCTTCAGTGATAAGCACCAAAAGAGATCGTAACAAAGGGGTGAAGGGTCAAGATGAACTGTGGGATAGTGGGGACTCAGTTCGAGTCATGGGAGACTGAGACATGGTTTTGCTATAAAATACAAAAAGATACAAGTATACTCTCACTCCAATTAGCATACTATTGCCTTGTGCATTCCCTTGGCTTGCAGCCCACTCAGAGAGTGGCCTTAGTGAATAAGAACAAAGAGGTAGTAATCAAAGCAGTCTCTCTCTTTCTTTTGATTGCTCCCTGAACAGCTGTTTCTACAGGTCGCTCTTACTCATCCACTCTTGGCAAAGTGGAGCCGGATAATAGATGCATTCTTGACAATGAGGCTGCGGTTGCCAGGACAGGGACACTTGTATGTATGCCTCTGTGCAGCGTCTGGTGTTTGGCCAGCTGAGTGGAAAAGATGGAGAGGACTACTAAGAGGTGATGGACGGAGTGAGGAGCATGGGATGGTAGAGGTGAGAGAGACATCAGAGGGAGGAAAGGAAGTCATACAACTCAATAAACCCATAATGGAAAAGAGATAGGAAAGACACAGGAAGTGAACTTTTAACAGAGGATGCATCAGATCTTGATAAGGACATTTTGTCTTTCTATGTATATAAAAGAACAGACACACACACTGGTGGTTTGTTAGCCTGCCATTGTCCAGCTCACTGTGTGTGGCTCTGCTCACGGCTGGGTTGGACCGGACCACTCAATTAGCGCAGTGCACCGTTGCAAAAGCTGATTGACATGGAATGTTGTCCCGGTCAGAGGCCTGTTGTCTCCATCCAGGAGGTTGTTTGTTTACATCCCTGCATTTAAACATACTACAGACTGAATACTTGTTGAAGTATGTGCTCACATTGGGGGGCCTGATTAAAATAACTTGACTAAGGACTCGGTGATATGGCTGAAATGAATATCACAGAATTCTTAAGAATAAGATATATATCATGATATGGCAAATGGAGGCAAACTCCCATACATCCCATTTGTCAAATTTATATTTACTGCAATGAAATGTGTTTCACTGTTATGCATTGTGACCATGACACTATTTCAACTGTTTATGCATTACTTTTAGCTTTTTCACCATTACCCATTACTTTAGGCTAACTGTTTCAACGGTTTATCCATTCCTTTTACCTTTTTTTTACCATTTAGCTACTTTAAACTAATTATTTTAACTGTTTATCCATTTTAGCTACATTAACTGTTTATCCATTACTTTTAGCTTTTTCACCATTATCTATTAATTTAAGCTAACTCTTTCAATGGGTTTTACATTTTAAAGTGGTTTACATTACTCTACGCTAACTATTTCCACCATTTATCCATCACTTTTACATGATACAATTACACTGAGAAGTCACAGACCATAATATTGAATCATCGCTCAGCTCTAACTTCACTAAACAAATTTCTTTGTCCCATTTTATGTAATAGGATGAATGAAGGGACATATATTCTTGTGATTGAAGTGTGAGATGCAACTTGTTCAGCTAATAGGACATCAACAGGAGATGATGCTATAAGATTACGGAAAGAACATAGATGATCTCAAACTCAGAAAAGGTACAGACGTAAACAAAAACAAGCATACAAATTCACATTAAAGATTACCTATACTGTACATGTAACAGGGTGCAAATGAAGTGTGTTAACTGCTGAGCGTGACTACAGAGAGACAAGTGTCATTAGTGCTCATTAAAAGCAGCAGATGGCCAATAGCAGCTCTCTGTTTTTCAGCTCACACGAGGAGGCTGTCCTGCAGGGGAGCATTTAGCTTCAGAAGGTGTTTTGGATATGTTTATGTGCATGTGTGCTTATGTGTGTGTGTGTGTGTGTTTGGGGAAAAGGGCATGCCCTTTAACATCTGGCCACATGTGTCTTCCATTAGCTTTTTGACTCCTTTGGCAGCTGTAGACCCCTGGGAACACATTACCCAGGCCTTACCTGGGCTCTTTTCTCTGGTCCCCTTTAGTGAACAACACACACACACACAGACACACACACAAACACTGTTGCTGCACATTGCTCTTTCCCAGTGTGAAGCAGCCTGAGAACAGTGAGGCCTCGATTCCATGTAGCTGAGCCAACTTACGACACCACTGGGAGGCTGGAACGATCATTTGTTCCAGAGGAATCCCAGATCAAGTGGAGTATTTTTAGTTAGGAGGGATGGGAGCACTGAGCTGTTGGCCAGTTTCAGAGGAAACCAATTACTGTAGTTTTCTGATGGCTTTGAGTTTCTCTCTGCACTATTATATTGTACATGTTAAGTCAGTGTTTGGATAATGCATTTTACAGATCATGTACTTAATTGATATCTGGAAACATTTGGAGGAAAGACTGACAAGGGTTTTAGTAGAAGTAGAAAACATCAGGTGATTTTCCCTGTCTGGACACACAGATCTACATTACACAGATGGCTCAAAGTCCTTGACTCATTGCCGTTTTCTCTTTTTATCTCTAATCAGGACTGAGGAAGGAGGGAGCGTGAGATGGGGGGGGTTAGCAGTTAATAGACTTCCAGTTCTCCCACTCATGAGAGTGCCCTGACTCCCCGACCATTCAATCAGATCAGCACAAACTAGCCAATGGCGCTTCATTATCTCAGGGAGCTCCACACTGTTGCCTTGAAGTTTTCAAAGGGAGATGAAATTGCGTTGATGGTTGCGGGGGCGTAGGAAGCAATGAGGGGAGTTTATTTTTGTGATGTCACCGTCTCCCACATAATTAAAGTCTAAACATCCTCTGCAGTGTAGGTGTATGTATGTGGGATTATGTGCACATTACTGTACTGCTGGGGATAACTTTGAGTTGTTTATGTGTTTAGGGGGTTAAATATAGCACTCTGTGTTGCTATAGAAGTCCTTATAGTGCAAATTAAGAGCAGTAGGTAGAAGGTGTATACATAAATGTGTGTTTCCCCTTTGTTAGTCTTGCAGGTGCATGGCATTTCTGCATGTTTGTTAAAGCTTTCTACATCATCTGTATTTCTATATATATCAATATAACTCATATCTCATATCGTATATCTCTCATTCTTTCAAAAAGTGTTCGCTTGAGCACAAGAAAACGGGCCGTACAATATTTGCCTCGAGGGCTTCATAATTCTGTGTACAGTCTGAGGGAGAATCAATTCAACCTGGAATGCTGAAGCTGGCATCTCGAAATTGAAAAAACTGAGAAGAGCTGCAAGGAGATAAATACAGAGAGAGGTACATCTTGTACTTGAAGTGAAACTTTTTGATAACTACAGCCATTGTCATCCTATCAAGGTCTGAGAAAATTGCTAGACTGGTACAGTATGTCTCTGATTCTCCCTCATACGTCATGTCTGAGGGTCACTACCACTAGTGTTACTCTTTTTGGCCTAAAGGGCCTCCCATAATCACACTGATGACTCTCAGGAAGATTTGAGAAGTTGAAAATGGGAAGAATCTTACTTTCTCTGAGGGAAAATGGCTTCATTTGTAATGTACAGTACAAAAGGTAAGTTTTTCTTTAACTCGACAGAGATCAGACCAAACCCTAGTTAGCCAGTAATTGCCGGGGTTTCTCTGGGCAAGGTCTAAGCTTTTGTCCTGTGTTGGAACCAAGCCAGCTGCTCCACTTTTACACACTGCATTAGAAAAGTACAAAACATGCCCCTGAAAGCTGTCTCATGTTACTGTGTTGTGAGGGTTTGATTGGTTGAGTTTAGTGAGTTCATTTGACCGTGTGCAGGATAGATTTTCACCGGAAGATACATTCAGAAAAAATTATTTGAGGACTTTAGACTGATGCCCATTTGTACACACCTTACAGAGGAGCAACGACATCCGACTGTATTATATTAGATTAGATTCAACTTTGTTGTCATTGCACAGAGTACTAAGACAACGAAATGCAGTTTAGAATCTAACCATAAGTGCAAAAAGCAGTAAAGTGCAAAGTCATATACATGTAACAGTGAGAGGTAGATATGAATACGCTAGTAAACCACTATGTCTACGAGTTTATGCACACAGTTTGCAATTGGGGAGTCTCTTCACTGTCTGGTGTCTGGAATGACATTTGTGGATCAAAGACAAACACCAAGTTTGCAGAGGAGGTTTAGCAGGTCTGGTCCCTGCAATAACAGGAGGCTTTTCATGGGTGTAACCTGACAGCAAACAACTTTACAGTTAAGGAAAACAGAAATTGGAAAGACACAATGAAGCAGTAGCTGTAATTCATAGTAATTTCCTAAACTTAGCCGACTTGAGTTTGTCTGTAGACACAAGAATGGAATCCTTTTTGTATTAATAGGCACACTATGTCTACGCCTCCACAGTAAACTGACAGAGGAAACTGCTCAAATTGGTTTCTTTTACTTTCCCCATCTCATACATTTCCACTATATTTTTATGGTGTGTGTGCCATGACAGTCTTTCTCAAAATGAAACCACCACATTGAAATTTAAGACGTTTTCACCATCTACTGGATGATTTGTGATACTACAATGTCATGACCATTTCACAATAAAACAGCAACTTATTTGCTCTTTACATTCATATAGAACTGGCAGGACTGAAGATACTTTGATGTTTTTTGTGGCTTTCTAGAAGCAGCTTAAAATATGTAAAGTACATTGTTATCTGATATGTTTTATGTTCTAACATGTTTTTAATCTGCTCATATATTTGAAATATTTCCATACTATTATCAATACAAACCTGATCTGGATGTTCACTTGCAAAAGAGGGACTGAATGTGCTGAATTTCCTCATTTATCTGGTGTCACATAATCTACATTATGATCTTCCACTCCTGTTTTGCAGTAGGTTTAAGTGTGAAACTGTCTGCAAGAAATTAACAACTTGAGACATGCACGATCTCACTCAGATATGCCTAAACATGATGTAAGGTCTGGGGGCATTTGGCAAAATAATTAGGCCTACTTTTAGAAAAACACTTTAATTGAACTAGATGTTGAAAAGCAGCCTTAAATAACATCTATTAAATGGTGTTCTTGCCACAGAAAAGATGAAGATCATGGGATCAGATGTCCTCCTCTCTTCTTTATTTGAGTGGAACTGAAGACAAAACCATTTGGATATATGACCTCTACTGTAAATGGAAACAGATATTTTGAAAACCAGAGGAAGATTTACGATTCCTGTCTGTATCACAACATAAAACTATTGTTCATTAACCTAAAAGTTCTTCTACATAGTACCTTAAACACAATTTTGGTGGTCCAGTGAAACAGTGAGGCGATAATGTAACAAAAATGGTGACTATTTTAGAAGCTCGGGAAGGATTAAATGAGTGTAGTTCAGAGCAAGATCAGAAACCACTGATGCAGTGCAGTTAATTGTAAGACAACACTCATTCCTGCAGGAACCCACAAGTGCACCGCCCACAACAAATGGCTCAAAAAGCCTTTCACCGTGCTACAAGGTCTCTTGAAATATATTGATTGAAAATGAAATATGTATATGATTACTTTAAGGATAAATGTCAAATAACAGAAAACTGGTCAAAAACTAAAAAGTATTCACTCTCTTTGTGTCCTTTGGGTTCAAACTGCACAATTCAACTTTGTGATTTGGCGCCCCCAAAAGGCAAGAGAGGAAACTTCATCAACTTCAGAGATCACGTGACTCATCAGTCACGATTGATAAAATCGTATTCAAATTTGGGTGATTTGGGTGAAGTGACCCTTTAAAACTTTACGACAGTGCTACAGAAACTTACCAAAAGGGGGCGGTAGTTTATCAGGCATGAGGGGCTACAGAGGAGATGCATGTTATATCAGAGGTGACATTTAAAAACTTGAGATTGGGGTCTGTGAGAAATGTTAGTGTAACAATGGAAAGTATTGGCAGTAGCTGGCAAAACACAGTTTGGACATCTTCAGCTGTGTGAAGCTGTATTTATCTATTTTGCAGGCAGAAAACGAAATGTGTGAATGAATACAGCAGGGGACGCTGTGCACCGTGCTTTCAGCTGACTGCACATGCGATGCAGAAAAAAAAACAGACTGAGTGAAACTTCTCCTTTTAAATTACAAGCCGAACAATATTTTTCTATTTTTCTTCGGCAAAATATTCCTCAAAATGAAACTGCGGTCTGTTTTACCTTACATATTGTCTACTGTGAGTACAGTGCTTTACCTTCATTTTCTAACAGTGTTTATGTAATTTGCATTTGCGCGCGCACACACACACACACACACACACACACACACACACACACACACACACACACACACACACACAACTCAACACAACACAACACAGTGTGGAAGAATTTACCCGCAGGCAATATCAGTTGAACGAGTCTTTTACCTATCTCTTCCATCTCTTTCACGTAAAGTTCACTGTCCGCCAACACCTTTGAATGACAATAGGAGTCTGTGCGAGACCGGCCAACAGCCTTTCAATAGGCTGCATAAAGTGTGATCTCTAGGCACTGTTAAGAAAACATTGCATAAAAACATGAAGGGGACGGTCTGGCTGCAGGATTAAGGCTTTACAAAGGCTCTGCGCTGCTATTGTGTTGTGACATCTTGGTGCCAGCCTGTAGATGATGCAGTTAGTGAAGAAAACAGAACTTATAGCTAGTTGAGTTTTTGGTCTCTGAAGGCCTTCGGAGCCGCATGTTCGCCCAGTGAACAGGTAAATGCAAATCTAAAGAAAAAACTCAGAGCTTTGAGGTATGCGTGCGCTCTTTGGCTGAAGGCTGGGTTACGACTTCGCCTGGAGCGCAAGAGGGGGGAAAACGGTGGAGCCAATGGGAAGGCAGCTTCCAGCCCAGCTCTCTATAACTCTGTGTCACAGGGGCTGAGCGATGCCACAACTAAGTTTCTGCAGCTGGGAGAGTTTCAGTGGACTATAGGCTCTTCAAAGCTGTGCGTTCAAAGAGCGCGCATACACCAATTCTTTATTGCGATTTGGCTTTGCGCACTCCACAACGAAATAATCCACCAGTGGACTTCCTTTACTCTGGAGGGCTGCTTTCACCATGAGCGCCGGACAGACGTATGAGAAGAAGATTGCGTGTATTTTGACCGATCTGCCAGGATCTATGAGTTGCCACCCGAACTCCAAGGACTCTCCTACTCTGCCCGAGTCTTCAGTGACGGACATGGGCTACTACAGCGGACAGACGGCCCACGGCCAGCACGAATATTATCAGAGTCAACCGTACGGACAGCCCATGAACTCTTACCATCATCAGTTTAATCTGAACGGAATGGGAGCTGCTGGAGCGTACGGCACCAAGTCTGAGTACCCCTACACAAATAGCTACAGACAGTACGGACATTACAACAGAGAACACCTGCAGGCCTCACCTCCGGGCTCAGGTAAATGTTGAGATATTCACCGGTTATTTTACTGCGATCGTGTTTACATCCAGTACGCATAATGTTATCTGAGCGTTAAGGTCAAGTAACTTGTTCGTGTTTGTCTTGTCAAAGAGCCCTGACTGCATATGAAAACACGAATCAGACCGTGTTACAAGCTATTTATATCTATCTTATTTATTATCCTTATTTTATGTATTATCTATTAACTTTTGTGAATATTCCTTTAGTTTTTGGAAAACATTTGTGGTAGAAATGGGAGACAATACCGATACTGTGACATGCTGACTGAAGTCAAATCACATGCTTTCTTTACGTTTCATGTCTTTATAAATTTGACCTCGCAAGGCCAGTGTAATATTCACATGCCCGTATGATTGATTTATTATGTACTTGCAGGTAAAAAAAACTAACATTTGCTTAGTGGCAGCCTTCCGGCTGCTGTTAATGTCCTGTTTTAACAGCCCGCCTGGGAATGAGCAGTCATTAACAGCTGGCCGTAAAACAATGATGGTTTGATTAAAGCTAATAATATTCACTCCATCAATTTTAACACGTTACCTCTGGCCTGCCAAATTGGAAATTTGGCAAAATAAAATCATTCTGCTTGAGTGATTTAGTTTAGATTTCTGTTTTGTGACATTTGTGTTTTTGCAAGTCTTTGAAGTTGCCATATTTTAGTTTTTAACTTTGAAGCACTCTTTCCACATTAATATGACAAAATATTGATAAATATATGATTTTTACATGTTTTTACGCAGGCAGAATTCCCTTATCATCTCTATCTATATTTTGTCGTAATGGCGTCACTTTTATTGTATTACACTAAATGTGTTACACTTTATGGCTGCTCGAAGTTTTCCTTAATGGTGTATTTGATCAAAATATTTTTTGTTGGAATTTTTAGTGAAAGAAGAGCCAGAGCCTGAGGTCCGCATGGTGAATGGAAAACCGAAAAAGATCCGCAAGCCGAGGACGATCTACTCCAGCTACCAGCTCGCTGCTCTGCAGAGGCGCTTCCAGAAGGCGCAGTACCTCGCTCTGCCCGAGAGAGCAGAGCTGGCGGCTCAGCTCGGCCTCACTCAGACACAGGTAAGCTGCCTGACCCGGTGTAACACCTGATATTTTCTAATCGATTAATACTTTTAGAGTCACGTGAGTCAGGGCTTCCCAATATGGCCAAATATTTGCTCTGTAATTATCCTCCAATGCGTAATTACGCACAGCAGACACTGGATTTCCGTGTCTCGGTTTGATGGACTTTATTTAGATACTTGTTAAACATTTAAAATGCTCTATTTTCTCTCAGTAAAATATTGCAAACTGTGTTTAATGTTAACATTGCATGCGTATACATATTTTATAGCAGTTTATCTTTTCTGTTGCATTAGGCTAATTAATGTTCATACTCTGGTTCTCTCAGGTCAAGATCTGGTTCCAGAACCGGAGGTCTAAGTTCAAGAAACTGTACAAAAACGGCGAGGTTCCCCTAGACCACAGTCCTAACGCCAGCGACTCCATGGCCTGCAATTCCCCGCCCTCCCCCGCAGTGTGGGAGAACAGCACCCCTCAGAACACCCCGATCAGCAGACCTCAGGTCCCGCAGCCGACGCACAGCTCGTCGCCGCCATACCTGGAGGATTATAACAACCACTGGTACCAGCAGGGATCACACCTACAGCACCCGGGCACCGTGCACCACCCAGTCCCGCAGCAAAGTGTGGGAGCTGTTTATTGACAATGACTCAAGAGCAGATTCATCTCCTCAGTTTTTACAAACGAGGTCTCTCCACAATGACTCTGCAGAGCAAAGGTTGACTGGACCGGGAGGAGGCCTGAAGTGAATTGCTTTTGGGTTTTTTGGATGATCAAGACTCTTTGAGAACTGGGTTTTCCATTCACAAAGCACATAAGGGATTTCTGATCACTTGTGGCAGCATATTTAACGGACATCTGGCGTGATTTTTTAAATTATTTATCGCTTCTGTTGTATTTCCTTAACTTCTTTTGTAAATGAATATGCAAAGTTTTTTAAACAAGTAGCTTAACTACAAACCGAATATTGACAAAACGGTGCAGTTGATCCATGCTACATTCAAATCATGCATGTGGGTTTGTAGAGAGCGCGTCAAATAAAAAAAAAAACTCAGGTCATATTTATATGGATTTGTACAAAACGTCGAAGGTTGTAAATATGTGTTTATATGCAGAACCACTATGATCATTTTTGTTTGAAACAGAACGACTGCACTGTGGTGCTTCCAAAACCATTTTCATATCCATGTAATTAGCCCACTTGTTGCCTTCTTGTCAATTGAATAAAGGTGTTACTTGCATGTTGTGTGTCCAGCCCCTTTATAAACAGGCTACTGTCCAGCGCCTTTTTTGAAATGCAGGACAAACCGTGCAGATAATTAAATGTAGGATCTACAAGGTCCACGCCATCTTAACTACAGTATCATAAACAGCGCAGGAAATGTTTCTGAAAGCACAGAGAAAATCTAACCATTGTGGGGAAGTCATTTTCCCTGGTTACGCATCACTTTCACCTGTTTAAACATATATTTTTTGGATTATTCACTTTAACTAATAATTAAATAATTGAGTAGGTACGTTTACTTGGTAAGAATTTGCTTGCACTGGATGCAGGTTCATTCATAATTCAGACTGCGTATGCACAAACACTTATAGACTCAGTAAACGTTTATAATGAATATTTAATTATAATCCACGCATCTTTAGGTCTAAATATGTACTCATCCTCTTGAATGAATAACAGCCTTGTGCAGAGGATTACAGTGGCAGTGTTTAAATACATTTTATCCATGCCTATTACAATTAAGGTACAATTATACACTTTTTTAATTCTGGAAAACTGGAAACGAAAAGGTTCAATTACATAACCATCATCTGTTTGTCTATCAAATATCTTTTTTGTTATTTATGCTTATTATCTACTGATCAAAAGGCTATTTATCTCATTGACCCTAAAAGGTAAATGCGCCACATTGTGCACAGAAGTACAGACTATAATGGGCACAGCACAGTGAACTGACTCCCTCTGTTTTGGCGCCGTGGGCTGCGTGCAAAGCGCTGCAGTAGGAGGCGACATACAAGCAGACATGTTGGAGTCACTCGGTTTTATTACTATTCTGCTGCCAGATAACAAGAGAGAATTCAGCGCGTTGCACACACACACACACACACACACACACACACACACACACACACACACACACTCCAACAGCCACCACACTCACACACACAGAGGGTGGTGTGCGGGGGTGAAGCAAGAATGTTGCCGAAGGGGATCTCACGCGCGCGCACATGCACACACACGCGCGCAGCAGGATAGATGGAAACGCTGCCAAATATTGAAGGTATAAGAAAACACAACCCCTTTTTATTTTCACTTTTGACATGAAAAATGATCGAAGACTGCTGATAAGCAGGTTTTCACACTTGAGTTCAGTGCTCATTCATGTGATGACGCACTTTTTATCCAATATTTAATTAAGTAAATGTTCCACAATACATTTTAAAACATACGCGCATGTTTTAAAATGTAGGCAAAAATCTACCCAGGTGATGAACCAGCCTAATGGCAGCGACTGTGGCACAAGTGAAACCTGGGGAATACAGTGATATTAATTAGCTGAGAGATGCCAGATAAACATGGCAACTAGCCTACTCCGATACCACTGTTATGACAGCGACAACGAGCCAGTCAGAAAAAACAACCTCCCTTTCTGTGTCTTCACAACTAATAACTAATGACAGTGGACAATAACCTCAGTTTGGCCACATAAACCATGCGTTATTAAATATGTTGCACACAAAAATTACATGATGGAGAAACCGCTAATGGCGATCTTATCCACATGGACCACCAAGGCGCCATTACGCACTGAGAGAAAATGTACCCACGGCGTTAGTGGTTTTATAACCTTTTCTACCGCTTTTAGTAACTAGAATGGTATGCGCCCAGGACTGAAGGTGTTACTATAGGAAACTTTATTGCAACACTGTGTCATTACAATAATTTCAGAACATTACAGCTTCAAATGTGGATTTAAAAAGGTTAATCTTAAGACATCAAGTCTCACAGTGTGCCCTAAAGTTTTTTTTCTTAAATTGTATATTTTCATTTTTGGACATAGTTGCATCAAGAAAAATATGTTGGACTTGGGGAATATTAGATATATTATATATACTCTATTATTATATTAGTAATGATCAGATAATGTTACTTTATTTAATACAATTCTGGATAGAGATTCGTTCGTTAGAATCAAGTATAATTATTACATCCTTTACCTACATGAAGAAAAAGTTTGATTATATATCATAAAAAATATATTTATATTATTAAAGATCCCCTCTAGACATGTATTAAAACATATACACAAATAGTCTGCTTGGTGTGTCTGATATGTTTTTTCCTCAAAAAAAAAGTATAATATCCACATTAAAATCCTTAAAAAGCCATCTACTCCTTCTCGTTCATTCAAAATTCCAGAATCTATGAATATGCAAATTGTGTTCATTTCTAAAGTTTTCCTGCTGGACACAAGATGTCTCCTACATCGCTGTAAAGTCCATTCTCAGTGTATGTGCACTGGCGCCTTCAAGTTTCTGCATCACACTTGTATAAGTTGCAAATTGGACCAGGATTGGCTTCCAAAGTATTTGTGATGTCACAAATCAATGCTCGTAGGCCCACCCCTCACAATCAGATATTCAATGAGCACAGAGAAACTTTCCACTTTCAGCAGAGGAATGTGAAAACATCCTTCTAGTGTCAAACTCTGCACATACATCATTCTGTAGGAACAAGAAGAAAAACATATTTTTGAGTGGAGGGGGACTTTAAAGAATGTTTTCTTTGGTCAAATATTTTTTCACCTTGATTGGCTAGAGCCTGCCTTGTGCTGTTTTATTTTATTATTATTTAATATATGAGCACATACGGCTGACAAATACACCAGAAAAGCTTACACACCTTCTAGGGATGTTCAGGCGTGTAATGGGAACTATAACATTATGCAATCCATATCAATAGATATTAACTAATATTTTCATTATTCTGAATCTACTGGACTTTTGTCATCATTTCAGTCATGCAGTCTGTTATTATATTTATAATGTTATAATATTTCCACAGAATTTCTTTCCATTGATCATTTGAAAGTGTTATTGAACTGTAATTTACTATTCCAATAATTTGAGATTTATATTGTTTTTTTTCTTGTTTGTTGTTTTGCTTTTTTGTTGTTTTGTTGACATTTACCATAAATATTTTTAGTGCACTTTGTGGTTTCTTTGACATTTCATTTATTCCAAAAAGCACTGTACATAATTCTACCAAACTTGGCACACATTCTTTCAACATTTTGCCACAAACAATGAAATGTGTCACAGCTCTAAATCCTATTTCCCTAATGTCTTCCCTTTAAAGTTTATCTCCCTGAACTCAACACCAGTTGTCTATAGCATCACTCATCATTTCAGTGCACTGTGCTGATTTGACAAAAGCAACATGATTACTATTGCCTTTTAAAATCAATGAAATCTCATCAAGAGTACATGTGACGTCCCCTCGGTGGCTCCCTCAGCATGTGTGGCCCTTGGCTGTGGTTGTCAGGGGAAACACACTTGTGTGTGTGGGCTGTCAGACATGTCCATATATGTCATCTCTAAACATTAACAATTGTAAGTAGCCATGGAGGTGAACTGTTGAACTTGAATGTGATCCTGCAGGGCACAACATCACAGCACCCTAAATAGAGCCGCTGCCTGGGCCCCCATAAGCCCTCCTCCTCCCCCCTGCAACAGTCAACAGTGTTGTGTTGGCATTTGTCTCTGGGGTGCAGCGATATGGGTTGAGATGGAGGTTAGGAACAGAAATGCATCCATGGAAAGACTTCCAGCAGCTGTCCAACACTTAGTCCGGGCCTGGGCCGAGCCTCGGCTGCATTAGGATCACTCACTCGCTCCATTTTGCTGTAAACTGGGATGAAATGAAGGGAGAGAGGCATTCTTGACAGCTGTGCACTCGTGAACCCTGGCTGACCTCAGGCCAGAGCCGGACTGGGCTGTGTGGTGATGCTTCACATCCAGTCAACACATCCTGATAAAACCTTCCCGATGGTGAGGGTGCTGCTCAAGCATGAGCTCATCTTGACCTACGAACTGAAAATGTTGCCTCCAGACAAAAAAAAACTGACATTAACAACTGTAAATGCTGTAAAAGAATCAAAAACATATGAAAAAAACAAATTCCTGCTGAAATCCAGTGTGTGTGAGTGTGTGCCTTTCTGCCTGCCAAACTGTATTCCATCTTTTAACCTCACCCCCCGAGTGTGTGTGCAAAACTAAGCCCCAAACTAAGTCAAGCCTTCCTTCAGATGAAACCAAATCATGCATTCATTCTCTCTATCAGGGAAGCTGCTCACAATTACCCGAGATGTCAGATCACTCAAGTTAATAACAATAATCACCTCAAAGACCTGCTTTGCCATTCGCCCATTCAAAGCAACTGGGATTTAATAACAAGCTATTTTCCCTCGTATTGCTATCCTGCAATTAATACCCATCAGGCACCTCGTATCTGATAACTCCGACCATCCACAGCATTGATACAGTCAGATTTGCCTTTATCATTACCCTTCAACCCATCTCCCAGCCTTCCGTCCCCTCCTCTTAGCTTGTCTATTACACGAGGAGCCTTTTCACTTTCCCTTCAATCTGCCTGCATGATAATTGGCCCCCGTTTGAAAGGTCCTACTCTGTCTGCCCAACTCCACAAGCCATTATTCTAATCTGGAGATGTGAAATTGCCTATAATTTTCCCTGATGCCCCGTCACTTGGTTCAGCAATTCTCGCCTCTTCTTCCCAGGGCCCGCATGTTTAACAAGGCACATAATCATCAGGAATGAGGAAAAAGGGCACGAGGGATGTATGTATATAAAGAAGGAGATGTTAATGTAATACAATGCTTGTTGTTATGTGAGACAATCAGCTTGGAGGAGTGAAAACACAGGGCTCTGATGTGGCTTTGTTCTTTAGAGAAACATCACCGCAGGCTTTAGACCTCCTGGCTGCGCTTCTCTGACTAAGGTAAGACAGGACTGTATGTGGCCTGTATGACATGGTGGTAGCAGCTTGAATGTAGGCTGTTATATGGCCTGTGTGTGAGAGTGGCTTTTGCTATAATTAAACAGTATGATTTTATCGTACAAATAACAGCTGTATCAAAACTCAGTGAGAAAAGTGTATAATTCATCTTCAATTAATGTATTGGCATTTAGTTGATATGGTTAAAACCAGCTTTTTTGCATGCATTGTGCTTGGAAGCCTCAGTTTAATCAGAAGGTGTGAAAAGCCCTTGAAGATTCGAAGTCATGACCCCTTGAAATGACATCACACATGAAGAGCAACACCTGTAAATATACTGTATTTTAATAGATGTAATGCCCAGTAGTAATATTAGGAGAAAATATCTCCACAGATACTGCATGAATGATTGGTTAGTTATTTTTCTAATCCCTGTGTGTGTGACATCAGACAAATTGTATCTAATGTTTGCCAGACAACCAAGACAGCAGGGTGATGAATGAAAAAGATAAAACGAAGTCATTGGACGTTTCTTTAACCCCCCATTTAATCAAGGGCATCAGCCCAGATTGCGGGATTTGTGTTTGCAAAGATATAAATAACAAATTCTCTGTGTTTAAACAGTGCAAGCGCCAGAATGTGCAAATCAGTGCAAACGACTATAAATCAGGCACAGTTTATTGGAGGAATAGCATGGCCATTTGTCATGTTATTATGACAACGCTGAGGTTTCAGTTTGATCTCACTCGAGACGAGAGTGAAGGAAAATATCGTTAAAATGCTGGCTTGCACATCCTTTCTCCTCTCCTCGCGGCATGTGTCCCTCACTGGTGAAAAAAGAGGGAAGTTGCCTCAGACGTCTCTTACACCTTCTTTTAAAGTAGACGAAAAACGTCCTGTTTTCATAGCCCACTTAGTCCGTGCGTAAAAGTTACACTGAACACAACCACCGTGCGTAAAGGTGGCACCCCGTATCCCTTTGGTTCACCATGCTGGGAACTATTTTTTTTTTCCTTTAAGGGAGGGGTGGTCTGCTGGCTTTACATTTGAAGTAATTATCCCAAAACATGAAAACTAAAATTAACAGAGGATACGATATAAGAAAGCAATATATGTTTTCTCTAAACAGGAATCAGTCCTTTAACAAAACATGACTGTCGAAATCGAAGCAGATCTGCAGGTGTTCGTCCATCGCAGCGAAGGAGTGTCGATGAACAAAAGACATCTGAGATCCCAGCGATGAATTATCACACGGGCTGAGTTGTGGTGGTGAACAAACTCTATACATTACAGCAAACCAGTCTCGAGATACTGTATTTCATCCACCGATCAGGAACGCCTTTACCTTTAGTCTCACATTTGAGTCCGGTTGCCATTAATCTGGACTCCTGTAAGCAGTCAGCGGCTCTTTCACAGTGTGATGAAGAAAATTACACGCGTATCTATTTGCGTTTTAAAATATTTGACAGTGAAAACGGTTCACTGATAAAGCAGCAACCCAAACAAACAGGCACACGATAAATGAATCATAATAACGCCAATCCAACAGCTATTTATTTGCAATGCTCAAAGCATTGGTTGGACCATGCAGCTGAAACTCTTGCTAATAAAGTAGACCCACGCACACAACGTATTCTTAAAAAAATGCCTTTATCCAGTTTCTAGTTAAACTGCACACCATTTCTAAGTCCACATTTCAGCGAGTTTATAAACTGAGTGAATTTCCGTGACATAATAACAAATCTAAAAAATATATTTAATGCCTGGTCGAATCTTGTGAAAATTGAATTCAAAACGCACACGAAATACAATGAATATGCACACGTTCTATTTAACACACATTTAAACACAATTCAGTTCAGAGAAGAGCCCTTGAGAGAAACCAGCAAGTTCAGTGTAGTCTGAAGTGCGCTTCATATAGGCCCGAGCACCTGGCCTGCACCAAAAAACAATCACATCATCTGAGGCCTGGGCATCGCGTCCTGGTGAGGATGGTGGTTTGGATACCAGTGACCAAAACTGTTCATATAATTGTTTGGGTGCATTTGGGCTCCTTTGTTCGCCATGGAGACCTCCCAAAGCTGTGGCAACCCGGGCGAGCAGGGAGAGATGGAGCTGGTGCTGTGGAGATGTTCTCCCTCTGATCCGCTGCCATGCTTCATGATCTTTTTATACTTGGAACGCTTATTCTGAAACCATATTTTCACCTAAAAAGAGAAAATGCACATAATTGTCACTGTGGTCAACAATCAGCAGCAATATAAAGGAAATAATACTGTGAAGGGGTTTTTTATGAGCATATTTCCCCTCAATTAAACTCAATACACTTTTCAGAATTGGCCTCAAGTGAACATTTGGGAACAATAAAAGGGGAAAGTCTTCACAGCTCTCATCTTTTCTGTGTTGTTTTTGCAAATCCCAGGCCTACTACTGGCGCATTGTTAGCGATTCAGCCTAATGGTTGAATGGCACTTGTAATCCATTAAAACCGAGCTCTCTTATTCGCTGTTTTATGAGTCCAGTGGTGCATGAGTGTGACAGCAACAAGCCGAGACTAAAAATATTGTGAAAAACAATCCAAAGAGCGCTGTGGTAGGTCACTGAAATTTCGGCTGATCCCAAATAAGATGGCAATTTATACACGTGAACAATGGTGTGAATATTCTTAAATTGCATTAAAAAGCCCAAATGAAACACTAAACATCTAAGCAACACCAGCACGAAAGGCCGCATATAACTGGGAGATAATTGTTGCGATAAATGTGGAGGGATTAGGAGGCAGCTCAGATGACAGAGTCGATTCATTTGTGTAGGCCTATCTGTTATTTTGAAACTGAAACTAAAGTCAGACAACTTTGTCATTTTCTGAATGAAAGGGGAGAGAGAAAAGGAGCAAGGCGACATCTGACGACCTCATTTTGTGTCCCATTTGAGAATAAGTTGACAGCGACACGTGCACCTGCTTGTCTCCAAAATATGTTTGCACATGCACGTGCAATTATTACCCATACTGCCCATTTCAGTATTTCAACATTTAATTTACAAAATGCATGTGAAGACGCACTACAAGTGCAGAAGTGATGTACCATGTATTTGCATTCATGAGCTGTTGCATGTAAAAAAAAAAAAATAATAAAAAAATTAATCAAGATATAGAAACAAACAAATAATAAATAAATTTGAATAAAGCTTATAAGGAAGTCGTTTAATTTCATAAGATATATTTTGTAATAAACTCTTACAAAACACTTGAAAATAGCTGACAACCCCAACATTTTTCTTATTTTTTCTTATAATTTTGTAACTGCGGTCATGCTTCATTCACTGAGAGCACTTCAAGGGCCAGGGTTGACAAAGGGAGTACAGCCACGAAATTAAGTATAGTAAATAAGGCAGCATTAAAGGATTGAGATACAAATCACAACAATTTTGTTTTTCATTTGATCTCCAGAAGCGCCGTGATCCTTAACAATATAGCAGATAACAGGTTTCCTTTTCAGCCGTTTCAACATCTCCTTTCTTTCGTAATATTTTTCTTCAGTCTGATTAAATTTCAATTCAATAATCCACTAAATACTGAATATTGCAGGCCTGATATTTTAGACTGGAAGGTTTTGCTGAATAATTGTGAAATTAATAACAGACTAATATAGTGCAAATATGCACCCTACATTATCCCTGATTCCTTAAGGACTGCTGGGTGAGTTGAAGGCCCACCTGAGTCTGGGTGAGTCCCAGTTTGGCCGCCAGGTCTGCGCGCTCCGGTAAGGCCAGGTACTGGGTCTGCTGGAAGCGCTGGTGCAGAGCCTGCAGCTGCAGACTGGAGTAGATGGTCCGAGGCTTCCGGATTTTCTTCCCCTTGCCATTTAGACGAATGTCCCTGTTCTCAATTACCGTGGACTTCTCGCGATCTTGTAGATTGAACAGAAAACAAACACGAGATGAAATAAGCAGAGTTTTGATTTATAGCTTTTCTCTAAAGGCTGTAGGTCAGATGTCACGTTTGAACTTGACTTTTCCTGATCTCCCAAAACAAACAAATCTACCATCTCAAACAACACGAAGCTCTGATGAATGGTTCAATTTTACTGACACAAGTACAAACAGCAAACTGTAATGCCCCGCACTGCATGTTACAAACACAAAAGACTCAGGGCCTGAAAGCCAAAAAATGTAAGTTCACTTTTTTTCACCGTATTACAGCGTCATCAAATCCCATGGCCATAACAGGCTGATTATAGTTTTGTTAAATTAAGCCTACATTAGTTTAAGCTTAATGTTTACATGAGGGATTCACATGACAATGACGGCACTGGCTGTCTTATGTTACCATCACACTTTAACAACAAAAGAATGCAAGAAGAATCATCAATCAAGTGGGAAATAGGAGCACTCCCACAAGTCCACAGACATGAAAGGACTAGGCTATTTTCTGGAATCGTTTTGTTTATGTGCAAATTATGGTAAAAACGAGTTCCTGAGGTAGGCCAGGCTACACGGGCCATAATTGGACTTACCCACAGAAAATTATGGTCAATAAAATTAATGGCACCATCTGCCTTCATTATATAAGATGAGTGGTAAAGAGAGAGCATCCCTGAGAGGCGGTGGTTGAACGCTAGGCCTTGCTTGGACATTAGTAATTGAGTTAGAATGGGCCTCCTGACGTCCATGCCTCAACTAAACTTTCAATATAAGACTTTATTTTTGAAGAAAAAATTAGTTATTTTTGTTTAATTTCTAAACCGTCAAGTGAATTATTTTTCTCACCAGGAAAATGTCTGGGGAATTGCGCGCCCTGTGCGTAATTGCGCTTAAGCATGATGGCAGATCAGAATTTTATAACCATGAATGATGCAACAATTGAGTCCGGCTCGATTTGGCTTTCTCACATACCTGTCTGTTCTAATCTGCTGTGGGCCAGACTGCTGCTGTTGTGATTGCTGTGCTGGTAGGACATGTAAGCAGACGGGGGATGAGTGTTCACCGCGCCCGGGTAGGCGTAGCCAAACGAGCGGCCATAGGACGCGCTGCCAGGAAAAGGACTTTCGTGCTGGGAATGCCCAGCAGCATGTAAGCCGTGAACGGGGTAAATGTGAGAGAGTCCGGAGGAGTGCTGCTGGTGTGCCGGATGTCCGTGGCCAAACTCTAGAAAGGCCGATTTGGAGGGATCTGAGGCATTCAGACTGTCAGGCATGAAACCCATAGACATCATTAGCTAATACGCGAGTCCATAAACCCGTCGCTCTGAAGAGGGTTTCATGAGTTCTGCCGGGCAGCGAGGAAAACCTGGAACAAATCCACACTTAAGTCCAACGCATTGCTCGTGAAAAAACGTTTTCCGCTATACTAAGTTACAGTTTGCATGTTCACAGCTGTTTAGGAGGCAAAAATCAAATAAAAGCGAAAGGGATCCTTCTTTACATCATTGGAGGAGCTGACATGGTTCTTCAAACACCTCCTGCCTGCAGAGCCTCAAACATACTGCCTTCCATCTGCGAGCTCTCTGATTGGTCTTCAGCAGCCAGCTGTCACTGGAACTCCACCATTAACTTCATTAACATATGATACAGGATGCAGTTTTGCAGCCAGCAGAGACCTCCTTCCATAGATTATGAAATAATCTATCATTTGGTCATATGTATACATTTTATTCTAGTCTATCTTAGAGTGACATGAAGCCATTTATTCCATAAAATAAAAATGCGTTAAAGCGCAGACTTAATATTGTCTGTATTTTCTTGAAAACATACCTGCTTTAGGAGATTTAATAACTTATGGCAAATTTGGCTAAATGGATCTCTTTTATTGTGACGATTTAGTTGAGTTTCAAGAGGCAAGGTTTAATAATTAGGCTAGCCAAAATGTGCATCTGATATGAAGGGAATTGACAAGTGCAATGGCTAATGCAGGAGCTTATACAATCTAAATAAAAGTGAGACCTATTAGACTAATTTTATCTGGTGTTAATAACTCAAATAAAATGAGATTTGACATTGTTTTCGTTTATAAAGTTCCAACGCTTCATTCTCGCCAAAAATAAAGTTTAGATTTCCGTTATTTTAACAATAGTTTTAATAATGTAACCAAGTTTATTAGAAACCCTGTATTAATTGAATCGAATAGATGACAAACAGGTTCATTTCTCTTTTTTTTCACCGGCAAATGAAATATTAATGCACTAGAAAGAGTTTTCTGTGACTCCAAAATCTTCGTGATCACTGAGAAAACATTTTCTGATATTTGGGATTTTGCCTCTTTTAATTTTGCAGCAAGCGTTCACAATATTATAGTCAGAACAGAATTTATGGACATTCCTTGCAAAACAACCCCCCACCCCGCAAAGACATAAATACATAAATAAAATGTATTTTATTTTCTACAGACAGAGGGTTGTTTACACTGTGTCCACACACCATTACATAAGCAAGACGTGCTGACTCATTCTTGGTTTGGGTCGGACAGCTACACATTTTACTGCTCATTCAACACTCCTCATTCTTAGTTTCAACACAGAAAGTAGCCAAATCATTAAAAGTTAGCACCACTGCACCAGGATATATAGATATTCAATAACACCATTTTAAAAAGTAGTTGGATAAAAGCTTTGATAATAATAGTGCAGTGAATTTACATAATTAGTGTGATTACTCAAAAAACGAATAAGGATGAATTTCAGTGGCTAACCTGAAGGAGACAGAAAAATGACAAACTCTCCGCACAAAAGGATGTTTGATTTCAGCTGTATGTAAAACACACATAGTCAGCCCACATGTCACTCATATTATTTCTAACTAAATGTCAGAGTTTATAAAATAAGGCAAACACAAACCTGCCAAAAGAGGGAGGGACTGTGGTGCAGACTACACAGTCAGCAAAACTCACAAGGTGCATGTGGATATAGTGTGGGAGTGGGGAGAAAATGGTGACCACAGGCTCAAAGAGAGAACCCTGTCTTCATATTTAAGCCTCTATTGACTCGCTCTCAAGCAGAGTAAATCCACAGGTGGAGAAAAACACAGTGGGAGGAGAAAAGAGTGGCTATCCTGCCACTAAGGCTATATTTTAAATGTAATAGAGTCACCATGTGTTACAGCACGGTTTGATACAGATCTCACCTCTCATCTCCGCTGAATCACATGTGAGCTGCAGTCAAATTATAAACAGAGTGTTTGGTGGGTTGAGCGTGGTGCTGAGCTGCTGTCCAAACCCATCATTTTGGTCATGTCCTGTACCCTGCCTGCAACTACTGGGATCCCAGCAGCACTGAAGGGCCTGCTGGGGGCTGGACGGCTTCCCGATTCCCCACAGGCCTCAGCCAAGCAGCCAGCCAGAACAAAGCCACAAATTATTATCATAGTAAAATTTCAGTCACAGTAAAAAAATTAAAAAAATTAAAAAAGGCTGCTGAGAGGCCAGTTTCATATTGTGGGTGCAAGTTTCTCACTTCACACATAAGACCGCGCAGCTGTAAATCCTCACTGGGAAATTATATTATGAGAGAATGCAGTTTTGTGGCTGTGTCTATTAGGAATTCACTGCCTTATTATTGGTGTTGGGATTAGAGTAGCAATATGGTGTTTGCAGTTGGCAGTGACTGAGAGATTTTTGTTGCTATAGGAGCAGGTGTTGCATTTAGAGCCCAAGTAATCAGTTCAGAGGAAAGTGACACTTTTTGACAGATGAATGGGATCAGGGAGGCCAAATGAAGATAAACACAAAATGCAAGGCTTTGAAGACACAGAGGCCTATGGGCATATTTATGCAGCTCTCTTGTGAGGCACTTCAGCAGCTGAATGCAGGGGATTGAGTCCTGGATGTGACTATCTGTCATAACTGTGCAAATCCAAGGTGTGGGCACAAGAGGTGTATGAGACAGAGAGAGGGAGAGAGAAAGAAAGGCAAGGAGGCTCTTTAAGGCTTGTAATTATGTCTGTATTAGGGGTGTAGAACAAAGGCGAGCCCTGCAGTCATAGGGCAGGGATGAGTCCTCGCCTTGGCTGTCTTAATACACGCAAAGGGATGATGTTAAAAACAGTCACACTCCTGAATGCAGCCCAGACTTACTGGCGTCTACTCTGCTGCACAGTGCGCATAGGCATATGTCTGCAGAGGTGTGTCTGACATAGGTGTGTGTTCTCAGTGTGCTCTCTCTCTCTCTCTCTCTCTCTCTCTCTCTCTCACACACACACACACACACACACACACACACACACACACACACACACACACCAGTCGAGTTTGTCCATCACGCAGCTCTGATGCAGAGTGACAGCATTCTTTGTGTACAAACCAAGAGCACATTCCCAGGCAACTGCCGCGGCTGTGATCTTCCACACTGGCACATCATGTTTTACAAGTAACCCTCTGTTGCTGTGGGCCCGGAGCTGAGGCCTCAGACTGACGGTCCACGACCCCGACAGGATGCCAGGATTTATTATCACAGGCTCGGCTCACCACATAATAGACACGAATTAATACCCACATGTCCCGTTTCGGCAGCACACTATGATGGGTCTGAAGCTGAGGTGTGGTTTGACACAATTATCCCACCAGAAATGCAGCACAGAATCAAAGTGTAGACATGCCGTGAGAAACATGAAAAATATGTCCCATTTTTGCTAATTTCTGACCAGATGAAAACCAGATATATTCATCACAGTTCCAAATTGTATATTGACTATTTATGTATGTTTTTATACGTTTGGATATGAATATTCTGCCCATATGGACCCAGTGGTTCCCTTCTTTGCTTTTATATGAAAATATGTCATTCTGATTCACTTTAAGCAGGTATCTGTCATTACCACTCTCCAAGGAGACTGTTTTCTCGTCCCATCAACAAAGCCAATGAAAACCGTAGGATTTATGTTTTTCTGTGACTGTTTTCTGCCTCAGGAAAGAGAACGGGGCAGAGGAGGAGCCGGAGCAGTGCAGAGGATGAACTGGCCTAATCTGTCCTCCAGGCGCCATCACACAGGAACACTAATATCTGCACGTCCGGCGTCTCATTCCTCAAGTGCAGCCACGTTGCGGCTGATATGTGTGTGTTGTGCCTGTGCTGGCAGCCTCTGAGGGCCCAGTGAGTTCACCGGTGTTACACGATCAACATCAGTCATGTGTGAAGTTCTTGGCACAAACAGATCAAGTGTTTATTAAAAAAGAAACACACCTGTTTATTCTTTCTTATCATGTAAGTAATTTGGATAATTTATGAAAAAAAATCTCTATTATACTTCTAATTTCTGTTTCTACTATATGACATAGGTGCCTGCAATTAATTGTGTTATTATTGTGTGAAAATTTGCCTTTAAAATAAACATTAACTATAATTGCATGCTATTGATGTGGACTGACAGCTTTAAGGTGAGTAGTTCGTATCATGTCGTCACAATTTTGATTGATTTGTGTTGAGAACTTTAAGGCAGGCTTTTTAAGGCAGCAATTATGTGAATACATGTACTTTTTTTTCTATTTTTAATGCTAATTAAAAGATTCAAATTTAATTAAGATTTTCCAATTGTCAACTTTTAATTGTTTTTTCTTATTAAAATTAATGTATTTGAGATATACATTTGTATACATTTTTTTCCATTTTTGTTTATAAATATTAGACTGTAATTAAAATGTTAATACTTGAGTGCTGTTTGCTTGTGAATTTATAAAGCTTTTGTAGAAAACTTTCATGTTTGCAGTTAGCTCGGCCTGTTTTAACTCCTTTAAATTATTTTTCTATATTTATATATTTTTTTGAACCTACAATATGATAAATAAAAAATAAATACAGTTCAATTAATATAATGTATTTGTTGTATATGTTTCCATCATTCATTTCCAGTTTTGCAACTAAAAGGAAGGTCAGTATTCCATTAAAACAATTTTGCACAATTCATTTAAATTATGAAAAGAAAATCTGCATTTGTCTCTGTAACTATATGTATCCAAATAAACTGTCAAGCAGAAAAAACTTTTTTTTACACTATACTTCATCAAAAAGTTATTGTATTTTTTTGGCCATTTATCCTTGTTTATTAATTCTGTTTGAAATATTTATTTCGATGATGAAAAAATATCGCCTCATGCATGACCTTTCACACCCCACATGTTCACCTTTACCTGGATTGTTTTTTATTGGCCAATTAGAACTGAGAGTCAAATTGCAGATTTAACAGCAAAATGAATTGCCGGTTATTTGTCACTATTTTGGCACAATTAAAAAGAAAAGAAGAGAAAATTGGATCGCTTGGGTAACCACAGACAAAAAGAAAATAGATAAATAATAAAACCAGTAAATAAAAAGAATACACTAACAATTACCTCCAAACACTAAAGTGACTTGAATACTATTGCGTGGGAAATGCCGGAGTGTGTCTGGTCTTTTGGCTCGAGCTTTGAATTCATCATTGGCATAATTGTTACCAGACAGCGGATGACAGCAACATCGACCACTGCCGCTGACTGTTAGACTTAAACTTTTAATTGATTGGTTGAATATAGAGGCCTTGGCAACTCGGGGGAAAAACCCCCGTCTGGAATCCTTTAACCGTAATACGCATATGAGCCACTCCGGTGCAACCTGAGCTCGGTGTCACACGGGCCATCTGATTTAAACGGCTTCATTTGTAGAGAACGGCGGTCATATGTCTAAATTATACATTGTTGATTTTTTTTTTCTATCCTCAGTCGTCTGGTTGCGGCTCAAATGTGCATTTGGTACCAATTCTGACTGTGGGCGCTGGCACACACACACACACACATTTTACTCTCATTCAAAATACTGAAGCTTCACACAGTAACCTGTCTACACAAATGCAGCGAGAGCCCAGCTGATGGACAGGTAGTGGGACAGTAGTGGCAGTGTATTGGGTTACAGCATCGTGCTTGGCTGGAGCTGCAATATGTGCCTGCTCCACATCTGGAACAAAGAAGCCAGTCTGGGTCTACCCTTGGTGTTTACAGCTCTGTTGTTTTTTCACACTCCTCGCAAAATCTTGCCCAAACACACATTCCAGACTCACCAGCTCAACATGGGGGGAAAATATACTATATTTTTCCACTGTAAATCTTGCCCCCAGTACCAGGGGAGTAGAAAAACAAAAGCTTGGAAGCTGGCATGGATCAGTGGGGCAACAAGAGGGTGGCAGCGGCTGGAGGAGTGGCCCAGAGAAAGAGAGACAGTTGTCTCTGTGTGAGAATCCTGTCAGGCCTGGTGGCTGAGATGGCATGTGAGTTCAGCTGAGGTCAAAACAGCTGGGGGAGTGGCATCATGAGCTGCCAGGGGCTGGCTTTGTTAACTGTCTGTTTACAAGCATCTGAGGAGACATCTGAGGAGGCATCAGGCGCAGTATTTCTAAGGACATCTACTGAAGTCTTGTGAAGTAAATAAAGTATGAAAACTGCACAGACAATGATTTCAGGCCATAAATCTCCTCTACAAACAATAAAAAGATTCACCATGCCCATAAACCCAGTAGAAAGGCCAATAGGTTTAACAAGCTGCAGATGTTTGGACAAAAAAATTATTTAATATGTGAAGAACTTCTGTAATTTTTTGTTTTTCCTCTCTCTTAGGAGCAGATGAGCTGACAGACGGAGGTGGAAATACTGAACATACCGGACAGTTTACCCAGCACATGCACATCCAGTCAACACACAATGACACAAGGCTCAGGGTTGCCAGGTTAAGACGGTAGGTCCTGTTAAAGACTGGTTTACCAGGTTCAAGGATTATCCATCTGAAGTTACCTGCCCCTCTGGGTAACGTGAACCCCCTTTTGTGGTCTGCAGGGCAGCAGTGTGCGAGGCAAGCGTCAGTTTGTGATGCCCGAGGTGATGGGGATGTCAAGCCTCAGAGGATGGGACATCTGTCTCGGCGGCAGGACAGGTCATCAAGGCAAGGCTGCCAGGTTAAGTGACAGTGGGCACACAATCTTCCACCATTATATCTTTTTATCTGACATCAAAAAGGGATTTTATGAGAATTTTAGAAAAGAAACATGTGACCTATGTGTCAAAACAGGTTTCCAGCAAAGCACAGACACCTATAGCAGCTCTCTTATTATACATGAATAGAGAATTAATATTTGGCCTGATACAGAGCTTGCACAGCCGTGAGGTCAAAGCCCTTTCTTTATAGCTCTTCAATGGGAACAACTTGACAGGATCAAGTTCAGCTCCTGACAACAAGCCCCGTCTCTGTAAAGTGTTAAGTTCCATTGTGACCTACAATAAGGCACAATGGCCCCGCAGCACCCAGCCTGTACCAGGCTGCCTATCAAATGACAGCGTCTCTCAGAGAAAAGTTGGCAAACTGATATTAAGATATATGTCTATTGTATGTATCGTATGTTTTTTTTTACATCATGCAGCATGGTTTTATGTTATGTGTGAGAATTCCTTAGTCAGTGCACTGTAAATGTTTTTTAAAGGATCAGGGATTGGTTGAAGTTTTCTGGAAATAGATAGTAAAAAATTATCAAAATTTAAAAGTAATCGAAGTGATCCATTTTTTTCCTGGGATTTCTCATTCTTTTTTGTACATACAAATATTTCTAATATGACCTACTTATAACTGCAAATAAAGATAAATAATATTGTTTTACTCTGATCTAGAAAACAAATATACATAAATAATAATACATAACAAGGTATTCTGAAAATAATGTGTAATAAGTGTAAGGCAACAAACATTTCCCAGCCTCTTGTCATTATTCTTCAAAAAACTGTGACAAAGCAAATGTAATAGAAGCAGCTTCTTTTTTAACTTAACGTTTCTCTATAATAATTTCAAAACAAATTAAAGGTTATCTTGAAGTTGTGAAAGAATTTAAGAACAAATTTAAGACATTTGCTCTCAGGAATTTTAATGTATTTATAAGAATTTTTAGGAATTAAAATAAGGAGACAGATAAGAAAATACTTTAAAATGCAATGACTTATTTTTTGGCCACTTGGGGGCAGCAGAAACAAGATGTGAACACAACACATAACATATTATCACCTTTAAGTTGTTAGCAAACACAATTGGCTATTTAGATATCCTACAGTTACAGAGTTTGTGTCCAAATGGTGACTGTCAGTCCAATATTAACTCTCTTTTAGCTCTGTTTTTGGTCTCTACCAACTCCGGAGAGAAATATCTTTCTCTTTAGCAGCTGAATGCTCCACTATGTTCTCCAGCTAGTTGCTAACTTTGTCTCTTTGCTGTTTGGTCCTGGGCAGGTTGTTTTTTTAGAGCTTGTTTCACTACAGCTGCCTTTTATGTCTAAAAACAACGCTATGAGAGCAGTGAGTCTGAACCAAAACAGTAAAGAAAACCAATGACTTAAAAGAGGCACTAAAGCTCCGAAGAGCTGAAGGGAACTGCAGAGTCAGGTGATAATTCTCTATAGGAACACCTTTCGCATACAAGTAGTCATGTGATACACTGTTTATATAAAAATATTGATTAAAGCAGCTTTAATTACTATTAAAACCAACTTTTTAACATTTTCTTCCTTGAGATTAAATTTACAAACAAAGAGGAGGCCTGCTGTATAAAACAAGCATGAATAAGTGAACAGTCATAGTAAACCACTAAGCCGCCTAGCGTTTAAAGTTTGCTCCCTTGACCCCAGCTTCGTCGTGACCATTTTGCTGCAGTGCTTCAGGTGTTTAACCATGTCATATTAAAGCGTTTGTCACTGGAGGGCTAGTCGACTGGGGCCAGGATGGGCCAGGGATTTAAAAAGGCCTGTGCTCCCAGATCATCAGATTGTCAGTTGCTGTCTGAAGCCTGCCAAGAAACATCAAAGCCTCAGAGACTTGCTCATATTATCTTTGAACCTCACCAAAACACACCCCTCTCTGCCTGCTTGCCCGCCCCCATTCTTGCCCTTTATTACCAGTTTCTTTTGATAATTAAAAAAAAGTGAAACAGAATTGATAAATGCAAGAATGAAATCAGACCAAGTGGAAAATTAAAAGAAACACCTTTGAGGATTTGTTGTGGTCTTTGCAGCTTTGTGTGGACATGCCATGCCAGCGCTTTGTCGAGGCGAAGAGACAGTCTCAGTCTGAGCAAGCCCGTTCTCAGAGGGAGCTGCCTCCCATCAGCTCCTGGCCAAGATTGATGGCTATGAAAGAGCTACCTGAGGCAGAGATCAAAGTCAGACATGATACATACGCCACAGCGTTTAACTCTTTCATCTCCCGCCTTTTCTACATGAGTCATGACCCTTCACCTGTCTATCTGTTTGACCTCTAGCAGACGAATAGTAGGGGTATAGGCACTCCATGAGGCTGCCATTTTTCTTTATTGGACATAAACAAAACAGGTAATGTAAAATTTTAAGAAATGAAAATGACCTGTCTGATGGCAAAAGGATAGGGAACAGTGTTGAGGTGATTCCATGTGTTTTATTACATGCATATATTTTTTTTTACCCCTCATCACAATAAATAGGACCTTGGTTTCTCAACGTGGGGCTCTCCTCACAGAAGAGGCCAGTGGTGGAGGGCTATTTGCATTCCAGCAGTGAGAGTGAGGACAATTAAGCCATTTCCCCTCCAATCTATCTCCCTCCAGCCAGCCATCCAGGCAGCCCAGTAGATCAATGGGAAGTGCAGCTGCAAAGCCCATGTGTGCCAGGCTGTGAGACGAGAGAAGAGAAGATTGGGGTTAAAACCCTCCTGGCCCTCAGATTGGCTCCATACCTGAGTCAAAGCACAGATGAACCAACAGCTGTTGCCAGGCAGAACAGGGAAAAAGAGGTTCTCACCCCATCTGTGAAAGCATTACACGGTTTCTGGCTTCAGGTCACTGTTTATTTTCTTAATAATTTGATCTAAGATGCCTGTATTTTGTATTTAGCATCATTTTGTACCTGAAAGGAGACAGCTCTGGTAGCAGCAGGTTCATTTCACCACCTGTATTGCTGTATATAAAGGAAGCACCCTCAGCTTCCATCACAGTCCATCCCTGTGCTATTTCCCCCCAGGCACTCTAGACTGGCCACTCCAAAATCAATTAGCCAAATCACATTTCACAAAAGTAGCTGAGTTCTGATTTCAGCGGCCTGGCCCCTCAGGTGTCACAGAGTCAGCTTAAAAGTGCGGGCAGTGAGCCTTGGTTTAAGTTGTGTGGGATTAGACCAAACAAAGAGCCATAGATATCTAGCTGCACCTGTGCAACTTGCTCCTCAAGGGCCGCTAATAGGGAGAGTATTTGGTCCAAATGGCGGGTGCTCAGAACTTAATCTCCCAGCTCTCGGGCCATTGCAGGTATCTGTTTCCACTGTTCCCGGCAACAGAAACTGTCCTGAACTTGGACATGATCGCAGAGCCATCATGTAACAAGGACCTCCATCTCTGCTGCCCCTGCCAAGTCCAGGTGATCAATCATTTACATGTGTAATTAGGAACGGGTGTCAAAACAGAAACTGTACACTCGCTCAGGGACTCCACTGTGTGCAGTGGGCTGACATCAGACTTGGCAAGTGGTGGGTAAACAGGGTCAGAGAGAAAGAGTCAGAGAGAGAGAGAGGAAGAAAAATGAGATGCTGAGATGTGCAGGTTTCTTTGACACTTTCAGCTTCTTACCACCCAAGGGGTGAACAGCTCTTCAGCATATCAAGTTGTGTAAGAGCATATGGCTGTTGATATGATAACTTCAATAATGGTGTGTAGTACTTTACTGCAAATGTATCCCTGTATTTTGAATACAACTAAAATACTTAGAAAATGAAAACATGTTAATTCAAGCAAAGCCATGTTTATTTGTGAAGGCCTTACGGTCTCAAAGGGCTTCATAATTACATCCACACTCTAAATCCCTGTAACAAAAACAGAAACAGAAATCATGGGCAAAATGAATTTTGTTACGGATCAGCAACAAACACAAACACTTTGTAACAGATCAAGTTTCCTAAACATGTCAAACTACTTCTGCTTTAGTCAAGTGGCTCATTGGTCTCCTGAGTGTCCAACCAGCCATTCAGCCCATTTGAGGTCATAACAAGGGATTACACTGCAACAACAAACACAACCCAGTGTAAAGTGATGTTTTGAACACACATGATAAAAGCACAAGACAAGCTATGAATTTACTTTGATTTTCATCTTCTAGTTGTCTCATAAAAGTTCTCATCCTTTTCATAATGCGACCTCAGCTCAAACTGGGACACAGTCTGAATTTGACATTAACACCTTACAGAAACACAAAAATCACTTCACAGTAACAATCTCATCAAAAGTTGCACAAAATCTCTGCAGATCTTAAGTGACGTTTTCCCACGGTCAATGGGCGTGCATATAACTGGGCAGGAGAATGCAGAAATACCAATGCCCAGTAATCCACCTGTCACCTGAGGGGGATAGGTGTGGCGCTGCGGGGCTAAGGAGGGGATATGTGCAGGCTACCGTGACTTATGTGGACTCATCTAGCCAACACCTCAGTGCCCAGGGGGTGAGTGGGTGTTTAAAAGAGTCTGTCTGAGGACTACGTTTAGAGTTTCCCAGTGCAGAGTGGATGAGCTTTGAAGAGGCAGGTCCAGTAATGAATTAGAGTATTGTCTGCTCAGAGGGAGAAGCCTCTGGGTGGGACATCAGATCAAAGGAGGTCCTACTTTATTACTTACAGCGTCAGTTCAGGTATGCAACTGGACGGAGCAGAGGGCAGACACACTGACCCTTAAAAAAAGGACTTGGAATGACATATACATTTAATATACGTTACATACAATACATATACGTTTTTTATTTGTATTTATCCACATTAAGACTATGTGCTAATAACCTTTATCAACGCCAATGATTTGGCATATACGCCTCAATTTGACTAATATTTCTTGACACATCCTAAAAGTGAATTAATAAAAAATGTTCATGTTTGATATCACCAAAGTCCACACCTAGTTGGTTAAAGCTCTTGCTGTTCTAAACACCAAGCGTTGGATCTGTTTATTTACTGATAAAACCCACAGGAAGTGGTGTGGTGATGTGATGTTTCTGGAAGCAGCAACAGGACTGTTATAGTGGTTTGGATAGACAAAAGAGGAATCAGATAGTAATAGCTACTGTAGCCGACTCACTTCAAATTCAATAAACAGCTCGAACATTCTCACTAAGGATGTTACAAAATCTTTGAAAGAATAGTTTGACATTTTGGGAAATACGCTTAATCGCTTTCTTGACAAAAGTTAGATGAGAAGATTGATACCACTCTCATGTCTGGATGCTAAATATGAAGCAGTAAAACAGTCCGCAGCCAGCAAACTTAGCTTAGCATAAAGACTGGAAACACAGGGAAAAAGCTAGCCTTGCTCTGTCCAAAGGTAACAAAATCTGATTTACCAGCAACTGTAAATGTTATGTCTCGTTTGTTTATTTACATACAAGAAGTTTTATATGGGGTTATGTGCCAGGCTATTTATTTGGTCGGGACCAGTAACCTCCTGGAGTCTCTGCTGGTCACTGGGCAAAGAGTTTTTGTAGGGTAGCTTCATATTTAGCGTACAGTCGTGAGAGTGGTAACAATCTTTTCATCTTAACTCTATGCAAGAAAGTGAATACACATATTTCCCAAATGGTCTAACTTTTCCTTTAAAGATTTTTCACTAGTCAACTAATATATTGTGTCTTTGGAGTAAGAACATTTTGGTCTGTAGCTCGGACATGACTGTGAAACAAGTTCTCTCTCAGACGTTTTTGTCCAATCATTACGCCACTCAGCCTGTACAGTGCAGAGACACAGAGGAATGCACTGACCGCTCCTCTCAGGTGGCTCCACATCGTCCTGGGGCTGGACCAGCCTCTCGGAGGGTCATTCTCCCATGACATTCTCCTCAGCGTGGAGAGGGAATCACACACTTCTGCTTTGATGTCAAAGTGGTCAGGTTTAGAGGATGAGGCAATGACGCGTGAGACACAAACACCTGGATGGAGTGGAACTAAACAGGAATGCTGAATCTGAACAGTAAAAATCACATTAATCCTTGCAAGACAGTCTAAAACAGTTTTTGAAAAGCTGTGTTTGAAATGTGATAAGTGTATATCTAAAATAACACAGATTTATGCTCTTTTTTTAGCCATGCTAGTGCTAATGACATGGCTCTAGGGATGGTAATGTTGGTCTGTTGGTTGGTCTTTTGGTCCAGACTGAAATATCTCAACAAATATCAGATGGATTGACACACAGTTTTATACAGACATTCATGTTCCCCAGAGGATGAATCCCACCTGCTTTGGTGAGCCTCTGACTTTTCCTCTAGCGTCACCATGAGTTTGACTTTTACTTGCTTGTCAGCGAGTACAAGTTTGATTAAGTTAGAAGATAAATTCCATCAAAAACGTATGTTACTGGGAAAAATACAAGCACCATGAGAGCAGAATATTGCTCTCAGATCACAGAGTCAGTGAGTTGGATATAGTCTACAATGGTAATTTTATAAAGTAAGATCCCAGTGTTATGTAATTAAAATGCACCTGATATTTAGCTCTACATTTTATTAATAATTCCATTTTTGGACCTGAATGTTTTGAAAAGCATTATTCAAACTGAATCAAATCATGAGCAGAATGTGAGATTGTACAATAAATCTTTGCTGAGAGAACTGGAATCAAATTTTACCGCTGTTAGATCAAATCATTACACCCCAACTCCCAACGGAGTCACAGACCCCTCCCTCCCCAATGAAGGCAGAACATCGTCTCTCTATGTGGTGGATTGCTTTCCTGTGGGACTGTCGTTCTCTGGGTGCCCATTCCTCCCTTCTGTTTCTTACCAGCTGGGACTGCTGCTCAGCCACCCAGCCATAATGTCATAATTGTCCTGTTCCTCTGCTCCTCTTCAGCCACCAGGACACAATGGATGGCAGCTTAGAGTGAAGTGTCAATAGGTGCTCCGGGCTAACTGGGTGGGTCCCAGATTATTCCCACACCTGCTGCTCTCACTTTGGCACTGCGAATGACTGTCCTGTGCCACAAGGAGGGAACCAGGTAAATGTTCTTTAGTTGGGAGTTTTGTATTAATCGTGTACAAACAAAGTAAAAAAAGTGTCTTATTGTAACAGTGTTATAATAAGACTTTACTTTAGGTGTTTAGTGACTAAATTGATGTTATCTTCTTCGTTAATAAAACATTCAACAAGGATTGTGCTGCACCACAACACATTTGAAAACCAACATTGTCCTGCAGTGGAGCTCCCCAGGTCTCAATTAGCCCTGATGACTTGCCTAGGGGGAGCTTGTGTTTAAATCAACCAAGGAAATTATTGTTTGGGAGGCATAATAATTGATTCCGGGGCCCCAGAACCACAAAACAATTACTGATTACTTATTTCTGTTTGTCAGCTATGACAACAGAAGTTTTAATAAAGCAGTGGGAGGGGAAAAACAAAACTCCTCACACTGGAAAAACTGGAATGGCAATCAGCGTCTATACATTACATAGAAATAGAAATACATGGAGAATTTTTAATTCAAAACTCAATGTAGATTTTTTTGGCATTCTTTTTATACATCTATCGTGTATCATAAAAGTGAATATGTTTTTGTATATGAAACATCATCACTTATTAATCAGCCTTTGTAAAAACATGAGCACAAATTCAAAACAGGGGACACAGGGGACACAGGGGACACAGGGGACCAGGGAACAGGTGTTCTCCATATACTCTATGTAATGTCATCAGTTAAGGTAAATGAAACCACCAACTACCATCTGCCATAATCACATGTATCACCTCTTATAGTTGTAGGCACACTGAGAGAAATAACAATGATTTACAGTGTACGCACAAGCACAATAAAATGATTTAAGTACTGAAAATATCTTTTTAAATAAGCCATTCTGTGTCTCCAAGATTTCCTTATAAGTCACTGTAGCTTATTTGTGGCGGACGTGACCGGCGTTGGCAGTGATGTACTTCCTGTGGGTTTGTCCCGCAGTCTGGCCCACGGAGAGATCTCATGATAAAGGTTTAAACCAGGGCCTGTTTCTCGCCAGCTGCCTCCTCTGGTCACGTTAACTTGGACCTCATTAGTCATAATCTGCTCCCTTGGGCCAGCCTTGAAAAACCTCTGCCTGGCAACTGCACAGAAATGCATCGAAAAAGAAAATCCTCTTAGGTGCCTTACCCAAAAAAACTAAAACGGTTATCTGATGGATGAAGCTTTGGCAGTTCCTCTGTTCGAATGAGGCAGAAAGGAAAATCTCTTTCTCTCAATGTGGAACTTCAGATAACAGACAAAGTTACTTCTTAAAATCTGCATGTGTAGACAAATATGCCTTGTGGTGGGTGGGCAGCTGAGTAACTGCACTGTTTCTCTCTCGCTTATGAGAGTGTACCTAATTCATAACCACAAAACCAGCCAAAACTATGCATCTAAAAACCATACATCCACCGTTAGAATATTCGTTTGTGGCCTCTCTTATACTGAGAGAATTTTACAAAAGCACTGAGAGGAAGTGAGGAGCAATTACCTAAGGATAGTCATCTTGGGCAGAGGAATTTAGTAGAGCTTTAGTAAACATGACGAACTGGTAGTGATAACGCCAGGAGAATGACTGATCCTGCTCATACCCAAACATGTAACCTCCTCGTTGGCCGTGTAGGGGCTAGCGCTTCAAACACATCCATATTTCAGTGACAGCAAGCTTCGGGGGGGAAACAACCCATTTACCTGTAATCTGTTCTAAAAACAGCCTAGGAGGAGTGAGGCAGGCCTGTGACGATGGGAAAGCTGTCTGAGAAGATATGCCTTAGGAGACTGTGTCAAGAGCTGAAAAATAGAAAGACGAGGAGGTGGGTGAAGCTTCAATTGACCAGAGCTTGACCCCATTAGCTCTGGCTAATTCACTTCAGGCAATCTCATAAATTTTGTTTTGATGTAGGTAATTTGAAGGGAGGATTTTGACAATACAAGCCTTTAAGATGAGCAGGTAAACAGTTTGAAATATGGGAATTGTGCATTTAAGATGAGCAGATAAATGAATTAAGAAAAATGTGAAGTGTGGTCTATCATAGTAGGGACTTCTGGCACAACTTCTTAGGTGCATGGAGAAGGGAAAAAAAGTCTTAAGAGGTCAAAACTCCGGCAACACTTGTAGTATATAGAGCAACTTTATTGGCCTTCACAAGCCGAAACACGTTGGTCTGACAATAAAGTTGTTGTGTATACAGTCCTCCAAGTGTGGCTGGAGTTTTGACCTCCACTGAATACAGGTAAACACTGTGTAATTTATCTGGAATCTCACATTTTGCTTTAAAAACAATCTATAGTTGATTTCAGAGGTAAATACTGGATTTAGTTCATCTTTCCACAGGTGACTTTCCTCAGGTCGCTCACGTTTTCTCTGCCTATTTATTGTCATTGTCATGCAGTTAACTGCTCAAGGCCCTGAAGGCCATGGGGCCCCAAAATGTCTCAGGGGGGTCACCTTCTATTGTTTCACATAAGATTTAAAATCCTAAAATCTGTCTGTTTTGTCGTTTTTCCCCCTTACTGCTACCTTTCTCCAGTACACACTCACTGCAGAGCCAGGAGGAATGCTGTATTAAGTCTGGCCAACAATGACAACAAAAAACATCAACAAAAGCCAAAGGGCCAAACCCGACTAAGTTACCTCCCCTGGACATACAATGCCCCTGCTTACCTCACCCTGCCCCTCCATTTTAACCCAACCCTTGCCCCCCTGCCAAGTCAGGAATGCAGTGGGACAGTGACCTTTTCACCCAAGAGTCCCATCTTGGTTTCTCAGGGAGATTAGGAGGTGGTAGAGGAATTGGGAGTGTCTAATGGAGCTAGCTGTTGATTCCAGTTGGAGAGGATTCCAATTTTTTGGAGAGACACCAGACACTGGGTTTGGAACACTCAGGTCCTGAATTTCATGCTGTATTGCAACAACCTTGTACACTTTTCATGCCTCACTGGTTTGGCTATTATTCAAAAATGTGAAACCAATGCAACTGCAACACAGCAGTTTTCTATTACTGAGCCATCTATTATGAATAACTGAGCGCAGCCTCATTAAAGGGGCTTCTCCTCAGCGGCAGCAGACTGTTAGCAAACATAAAAGTGTGACTGGTGATTTTATGAGCTTTGCTTTCAAACTTGGTTTCCGTTGACTTCCGTGTTGTTGTTGGAGCGTTGCCCAAAACCGACGTTCCAGCCGTCTGCAAGGCTCCCGAGAGAACAGAACCACAGGGAGCGCCATCAGGTGCGTTCGTCATGCTGAGGTGCTCTATAACAGCTGTCTGGGTGGTAAGAGTGGCCCAGCAACTGCTGACATCACATTGCCCCCACTGGTTACACAGGGAGCATGACAGCATAACCAAAACCTCTACAGTCTGTATGTTGTATATGAAAATAAACACACACAAAAATAACATATAGATCTGCACTTGTATTATGCTATTATATGTGAACCTTATATGTTTTCAGCCACACTAGCGAGAGATGGCAGTGTTGGTCAATTGGTCCACCACTTTGGACCAGACTGAAATATCACCACCATTTCACCATCCTCTGACCTTTCCTCGCATTTCCTTCATTTAGTTTTTTTTTTTGTAAAATGTCTCCACAAGTATTGGATGGATTGCCATGAAGTTTGGTACACATATTAATGCTTCCCTCAGAATGAATTGTAATAACTTTGCTGATCCCCTGACCTTTCATCTAGCACCATCATCAGGTCAAAATTTCAGTTTGTCCAATACTTTATGAACAAATACTTACAAAACTAATGACATTCCCATCAGCTGTACTTTGTGTTTAGTGTTAATTACCAAATGTCATCATGGTAACATGCTAAACTAAGATGGTGGACATGGTAAGCATTATACATGTCCAGAGGAGTGACGCATGCCAAAACAAACATACATCTGCACGGCACATTTTATGGACCTCAGCCAAATAAAGTCACACTATGTTACACAGGGGTGAAAAGACAAACAACAGCAATAGTGGCAAGAAAAGCTCCTGACGCACTCCAGATATTAACATCTCTGCAACAGCTGGGTGTTACCTCAGCAGACCAAACCAACAAGAAAAAACTCTGAGTTTTCCACAATTATGGCTTTCAGTTTGAGATTCCAGCGCTAAGATAAAAGACTATTCCACATCGCGCAGCCCTGATAACCTGGGTTAGCAGCCATTATTACAAAGTGTTGCCAGATGCAGCCACAAAATGATCATCAGTCTCCAGTTTATCAAATATTTGCTCTTTAGTTTCTTTATATCACATTTTCCTCATGTCCTATCCAATTGGTATCAGCTTGATCTGAATGTACACTTTTCTCAAGTCAGTGTGACAAACATATACAGATCCTACATATCTCAAATAATATTTACATGGACAACTATAAAAAGGAAAGATGTATTACTTTAAGGGAAACATAGAAACAGTCTCATCTAAGGAAAGGCTCTTGTTTCTGTTGAGCTGACTGGCAGTTGGGTGGTGGCAGTACCTGGGGATTAACAGAGGTGTAAAAGGGTAATAACTAGCCTCAAGCTTCCTATCAAGCTCCAAATACAGCCAACTTACACTGTCTTAAACTGTCAGTAAAGAGGTAATCATGAGCACATAATCAAAGCTTGTAAAGAAAATACTTGTACAAGCAACTGTAAATATTCAGAAACACCTTTTTGACATGTTGAAGGCTATCGGCAATTTCACAAGTTTTAAACTATTTCAGTAACTGAGGTAGATCTAATGACATGTACCAACTGTGCATATTTGCATTGTTTATTGGGTGAAACCCACACACTCTGTGGTTTTCAAGTGTTATTTTGGTCTGTATGTGCCGGAGGTGTACATGGGAAAAATTATTATTTTGGTACATAATTAATACATCCTTTTCTTTAACCTTTTTTGTTACAACTAACACATAATACTCATATTCACTGTGCAGAAGACAAAAGTGTTACTCAGATTAGAGTTTATTTGTTTATTTACAGTTTGTCTAATGAATGAAATCATATATCAAATAACAGTGTTAATCCAAGTATTCACATCCTATGTGCTACTACACCGCAGCCGAGGATTTATATTTCAAGACCAACAAAACAGATTGGTATCAGGAACAACAACTTTTACCCAGTATAGTTTTTGCACATTTTAAACAACAAATAATTATACTATATTTGCCAGCCAAATATATTAGCATTTCTACAGTGTAAGCCTCATTATGCAAATGATTTGCCAGTCATAATCAATATTTCTTGAATTTTCCAGATCCAAGTCATCCTCATGTTATGGCTTTTCTTTTGGATATTGACCATGAACAGGTCTGCTTTTGGGTTCACTTTGACATTTCCAAAGTCATATTTTTGCTCAGAAAACATAACATCACATCATAGCTACCAAACAGGTCTAAGTAGTATAATGCATTGCTCTCCTGTGACTATCTATTTTCCTCCACTCAATGATTCATTTCTGCAGGAAGTTGCAGGTTTGTGTGCATCTAGGTGCGGCGGAAACCCAATCCATCAGGGCAGAGCGAGGCGGGTGGGCCTGTGCTGTCTGACATTATCCAGACACCTTCATGACAGCCCCTGCTTCACCGCTGACAAACGTGTTGCCAGCAACATAAGCTGGCATTGAGGGACAAGAGAGCAGCAAGAAACAAGTGGCTACAAATCAGAAAATGTTGAAATGACAGAGTTTGAAAGAGGCTGGTTTGTTGTAGAGCAGGAAGTTAAAGGACCTACTGTATATCAACACATAAACATCCTATGTCTCTACAGTGTTGAAAGTAATACACATACAAAAACCCATAAAACCCACATCAATATAAATTTTAATTCATTAAAAAATATAAATAATCCCAGTTTCTCATTTAGATATATACGTTTTATTAAATATAATATCTAACCGTTTTCTACTCATTTCAATCTGGGGCAAACTCACTAACAGATCTCTAATCGTCATATCAAATGTCTGCCCCGCCAAACAGAAGCATGTACTCTCTTTGTCCAGGCCCATCTGCTAATCCACACAACCAGCTTCCTACTGCAATCAAACCTCTGTAAACTTCACAACACCAGCAAGATGGCCGCCTCTGCTGCTTTATTTCAACCTCCCTCTGACCACAAATAGGTCTAAATCGACCCAATTACTTATTGCTTCCTTAAACGCTCGAACCAGATTTACTGATACTTGCCAGCAATGGCTCTGTAATTACTATCTGCTTCTTCTGTTGTCTTCTTGTGTATCCTGTGAAATGACAAGTCTTCTTGTGAGCATCTCCGCTGTGACTTTGGGGAATTTCAGAACAGTGTGACACATTACATGAAGTGAAGGGCAGTGATAGAAATCATAGCCCTGATATTCACTTCCATTACAGACAAATCCATCCTGCAAATAGTGGCTTTCATGCCTATATTAAACCAAATTATCTTGTTTAGAAGATTTATCAACATTTTTCCACAAAATTCAACTTTTACACTTTTAAGCCATAACAGCAGACATTTCTATTAACACACACTTGCAGCAAAATGACATCCTGCAGCGCTATATAAACAGCAAAACCACTGAGAGACAGTGAAGATGACAGATGAGACTCCTGTCTCTGAGTGGGTTAGCATATGGTAGCAATCAGGGAAAGTGAGGGTCTGCTGGCCCAGCAGTAATTAGCAGACAGCCTCATGTTCATGTTTCTTTTAATAGCTCAACACGGCCCAGTGTGGACTAAAAATAAACAGGGCAATTATGGGTGGCAAGGAAGGCCATCATTTGAGGGGTCTGACCTTTGAACCCAGGTCAGAACCCATATAGATGTGTCCATGTGGACCACCTGTACCCCCCTGGGCCACTGGGGAAAGGAGCCATGTTGTGTTTATGTTAGGGGTCAGGCGCAGAGGTAGGCCATTGTAGGGTAAACTAAATGTGTGAGTAAATACTGTCTATTTATATCATAAGAGGAGTCTCAATGCTTGTTGTGTTTTGGACCCAAGATGCAACAGTTGCACCAGCTGTTTGTAAGTTCAAACTTAGCCTAGCTATAAGCATAAGTGTTTACTAAGTGGAGATTTATGCATCACTAAATTAAAATGTGTTTTTTTGTGCTCCACATGAACTTCTTACACAGAGATGAGTTCTTAGTGAATATTTACACCTGGTAGCTGCCAGGTGTAACTGTTGTGTAGCTAAATGAACCAACCAACAAAAGTAATGCTGCTAATATGTGTGACTATGTGATCCCTTTAGATTGAAAAGTTAAAGAAGTAATGGCCTGACAAATCTGACCTGTAAATTAGAAAGATTTTAAGTTACATTGTTTTTAAAATAACCAACTATACCTCAAATTACAAAACATTATGCTAGTAACATTAGCATTAGACCAACCAGCCAAATAACGTCTGTCATTCTAAACTGCATGAATACTACTAACTGAAACACATATTTCTCCATGTAGCCTATATATTAATAACAAAACATTAACAGTTAAGTTTAATAGTTAGTGTTACTTTTGGAAGCTATGTTACAACTTGTGATGCTACAGTGACTTCCTGTTTACATACTAGTTGATTGCTTTCCATTGGGAAGTACCACAGATGTTTCCTAGCAACAGATTTACACATTACTAGAGACTTAACTAGCTAAACAATTTAGTATGGAGTTCCTCCACCGATTTAGCATTGTTTGTCCATAACACTGTCTGACTCACGATGGAGTAGTAAGTAGTATTGCAATTGATGCAGCACAACCAGAGATACATTCTTCTTCCTACATTCTTGGCACCTACATTACCCACAATACATTTCGACCATCAGAGTCAGAGATTTGAGTGTGTTGTGCTGGCAAGGTAACTTTTTTTTTACTGCTAGTTTGAAATGATCTAGCTGTTACTAAGAACTTAGGAAGGGCTTTATACACAAACATAATGGATTTATGTTAAATTGGTGCAAGCCAGTCAAGGAGTCAAACTCTTATGTGGCTCAACAAATTGCTTCTAAAAAGTTTTCTTTAAACATTTTAGTTGCTCTCTATGAAGGACGATTGGATCATGTCAGAAATGTTTCAGATAGTATGTTGCAAAACCCCTGACGCATAGCACAGAGATGTTTAATTCCCATTTCCCCACCCCACCCATAAGTGTGTTTTCTCTAAATTACCGTATGTTTGAGAGGAATTCAAAGTCTCAGGCTTCAGCATGAATCTGTTTCTCTGCACTGGCTAGTATTCCGGCACAGATGTTCACATCAGCCCAAGAACAACAAGAAAAGCTTTTCACACCTGGCAACTCTCAAACAGAACTTGGCACCAAAGAACCTGCAAGGTTGTCCCATATAGACCTTTCACCTCTTGTGATGTCAATGATCCTCTCGACCAATTAGATGCTGGAAGCTGCCCTTGGACTTGCCTGGCCTCGGACACAAAGACAAATGATTCTATCAGATTAAATGTTTTTTAATGGCAGGCAGAGAGGCCAAATGTGGGTCTTTCACTAGAAGCCATATGTGTGTTTCTCTGGTTATCATTCCAAATGAGGCTCATTTGTAACCAATATGTGAATGAAAGGCTAAGCTCTGGCAGAGATGTGGAGGAAAATGTCTTGTTTGTCACGTCAGGGACAGCACACAAAAAGCAACAGTGTAACAATTTATTTCCTTATGTCAATATCGCTCCATCATCAACGTGTTCTCAGATTTGATTGACTATGAGAGCAACTGGCAGGCTGTAATGACATGGACTCATATTATGTAGCTTTGCATATGAAGCGGATTATGGGCAATATGTTCTGACCTCAATCTGCCAAGAGAAACAGCAAGAGCAAGCCACACATCCAGAGGCCTCGCTATTTTTAAGCCCACATTTGGACTCGGCACTCGGTGCCTACCACACCAAAGGCTGCTGGAGCCACCATCGAACCCAACACAAAGACATTGTCCCTGAGACGAGAGCTTCAAAGGAACAACAAGGTCAAATGCTGTATTTTTACTCTCTGGTTCTGGGCCACACTGTGGACCCAGCTGGACCTCATGTAGTGGTATGTCTTGATAATTTTCCACATATACATGCACAGACCTTTCATTACTCAGCCATTGTCCTGTATTTCAGAGAACAGGTTGTGGGGTCCTTCACCTGGCTATGGGGTGACCTGGTCATTCCTATGGCAGTGGATTAATCCCCCACCCCCAGGAGAAGAAAGACCCCTGCACCACTTATGAAGCGTTTGTTCTTCCTGTCAGCCTTCAATTGAGGATAATTGTGTCTTTTAGATGTCGAGGGCCTGTGATCTGCCATCCATTGAGCCCAAAGGGAGGTTAAGTTTCACCTCAGGTTGGATGGAAGGCAAAGATAGTCCCAGATTCAACAAGGAATGCCTTGATATTGATGTAAACACAGATTTAACATCAAAGGGTTAAAACTGGATTCATAAGGGGAGCAGTCATGTTATGTTGTGTGTATTGTGCAATGCCTGACACTGAGTGACAGCATCCAAGGTATCAAAGACATTTTAATATGAAGTTAAGAATAGGATGATTCATGCAGGTAAGCATGTTGAAGGTCACTGTTACGCAATGTTTTACAAAAGATAATATGCAAATTTTGTATGAGGTGTCTGGTATTTAATAGGGATGATGTTTTTCTTTCTTTCTTTTTTGGTGCAAACACAAACATACATGTGCACACACACCTACATCATCCCCTCTTGCCCTTCCTCAACCTACATGTGCAGCAAAAATGCTCCACATAGAAACAGCTTTGGTTCAAATTTGCATTACATATCCAGTTGTGCTGACATCAGAGAGGGTTTCCTTTTCTTCCTGCCTTTACTCTCCTCTGGTACACCTGCAGCTGGTCGGGTCACATAATCAACTCCCAATGGCAGTCCTTTAGTGCAACAGCTGTGCACCAGTGAGAGCATCATGTGGGAAATTACTATAAGCTGAGCCTCTCAACTGATCGGTGCGTCTGAACAACATAATAATCTTCAAACTCTAAATAAATGCAGCTTGGATGTTGCCTCAGCTCCCGAGTCATACACGGACCCTGACAACACATAAACACCCCCCATATCTCTATATCTCTGTCTGTCACACACACACACACACAGAGTCTGAATTGTGGGTCAGTGCCTCATGTGGTGACAATGTGTGCGCTGTGCTGTGGCAGTGGAGGCAGCAGTCAGTCTGTAAAAAGAGGAAGTGGTGCTGTATACCCCGGAGGAGTAGGGTCCCGGGGAAGAATGTTTATCCTGTCCACTGCCTTTGATCTTTTACTGTTAATCACTTCCTGCACACTGTATATGAACTAAGCAGCTCTGCGTTGCAGTGCTGGACCCACCAGTGACACTGGGAGAGGAAGAGGAGGGGCAGCCATTTTGGATTTTCTAAACAGAGAAAGAAAGAATAGTGAAATCATGCTTTCTCTGGCAGTATCATGCAATGAATGTTCTGACCAATGTGGACAAATATATTGAAGTTCAGAACTGCCTAATTGTTTTTTGACATGTAATAGTGTTGGACACATGTGTGGGACTTCCAGGAACAGCAGGCACAGAGAGTTACAGTAAAGCTGCCATGCTCAAGACTTATGAGGCCCTAATGTGCATCTACCACACCATGTGGTTTGAATGGCGGTGACAGTTTGTGGCCATTGTAATTCAAAATCCCTGCCAGAGTTACAAAAGTCTCCAACCCTCAATGCCACTGATCACATGAGGAGAGACTCAGAAGTTCTCTCACGTACAGACTGGTTGTCTGGGTTTTGCTTTCCATCTCTCTGTCTCTCACAGATGCACACCACCTTGGCTGCAAGACCCCATGCAACACACCTCACCCCTGCACATTTTAACCCCCAAGCATCTGAGAACATTTATACCGCTCTGGAATTCAGAGGGTCTAAACCCCACACCTGGCAACTGAAATTAAGATCTGCAACCAAGGACATTTGGACTTAAATAAGACAATGCCTGACCTCTACCCAAACCCCTGCTCCATGTCTGGCTAGCATTGTGCATGCAGAAAACACACACATGTTACGCACACACACACAGACAACAGTCCGTGACAGGTTAAAAAGCACCCGTCGCCCGCTGTGGCAGTTGCCACTTAGTTAGTTGTTGTGTGCTAGTGGGTGGATGCATCGATGAAAGACAAAGCATGAAAGCTTTTGTCTCTGAGTGAACGGCTTGAATAATAGTTGCTACAGTAGATTGCGTGTGTCATGAACTGCTTTGAAAAAGAAATTGTCATCACAAGATGAGGAGACAGGCAAAAAAGGATTTGTGGAGATTTTGCTTCCATTCATTTTGGATTGTGTGTGCAGTCTCTGTGCTTTTTGGTGTGAGTAGGTGGGTGTGTGTGTGTGTCCATGTACATGTGTGTGTATGTCAGGAGCTTTGTTTTAAAGGTCTCTCCTATCAGTCATTCAGCGATGCCCTGCAGCCTGTTCTAAAGCACGTATGCTGCTTGAATAGGCCCTCCTCTCTCGCGCTTTCTGTCTTTCACACACTTACTAAAACTATGCAGCACGCTCACACACACTCAAATACACACAAATAACCAAAGTAAAATCACAGTAGTGAAGGGTCATTGTTGCTTTGCTGTTGTTTTGCTGTTGTGTATTTCCAGTAGCCATGTCAACTGACCACCATGCCAATACAACATTGTTTAATTCTGTAATGCAAATACAAACTTCCCTATTAATGCCACAAAGTTCTCACTGGTTCTCTGAGCTTAAAACAACTGAGACGCTTGTAAATACAAAAAAATCAGGGCCTCAAAGGATGCGAGACCTCCATAGAATTTTAAATAACCACATAAACCACAAACACAGCCTTACACAACATGTGAATGTACCATCCTGAGTTGCTCCTCTGACTCATTTTATTTTAAGTGTGAGGTTAGTTTTCGTCTGTGTATTTTCCTGTGACTGTGTGTGTGCGTGTATGCACCTATCTCTCACAGGGCTTGCGTGACTAGTGTGGAGTGTGAGCAGAGAGTGGAAAGGTTCCTCTCTTGCCTAAGGGAAATAGCAGTGTGTTGTGTGCATCTAACCTCTTTTAATCCCACAGAAACTTTTAAAAGGCCATGTAAAACAGCAAGCCCCTCAGGTAGCTGCACAGTACACCCAGGCATTATCATAATGTTAACATGCAGGAACACCATAGTTCCCACAAAGCTTTTGAGCCACCACGTCAAATACGTGTAAAGACAGTATCCTTCATAGATTTATGGGATAGAAATGGGAAGAAAGTCGGTTCAAATTCTGCATACTGTATTTGCAAGTTAAGTTTTAAATCTCAAAAATGAGGACTTTGCGTGCAGCTAACAGTCTCTGTCTCTTTACTCATCACAACAGGTTTCAGCAGCCGTCTGGCACAGTTGAGGTGAGTCAGCCCATGATATGAAGGGTGCGTCACTGCTTGTCATCTCTCTTCCAAAACATTATTTATTATTTTACCAGTATTTATTTAGTTAAACTTAACCAAGCATGCTTGCCTTTTCCGAGCTGCAGCACATTAACACGGTCGCACAAATTCACACCTAGAGGCTGCCCTGTATAACCACAGTCGTCAACTGTTGGCTGCAGAGCAGCTTCACTGAAGCAGCTGGGGGTTAAGTGTCCTGCTGGAAGGTACCATGAAGACTTTTTGTTAAGGGGAGAGACGGAATCACCTCTTCAATTTCCTTGAATTTAACAAAGCTGGGCGGGAAATTTAAACCAGCCTGACCAACCATGTCACTATGGTTAAAAGCAATATAGTTAATAACCATGATAATGATGATAGTTAAAAGGGAATTGATATGAAGCAGGTATCAGTTCTAGTTTTCAGATCAAACCCAGCTCAGCTCAGGTCTTTTTTTTTCAAGGAATGAATACATTTACAGATTTTAAAGTGAGAAGGATTTCTCTCTGCAGAGATGCAGCTAATTATGATGGAGTTGGAATCACAGGTAAAGAGTCTACAGCCATGCTAGCAGCTCTGTTAGGGTTTAATTAGGCACATCAGTGCTTTGAGCTAAATGTTCTAACATGCTGATGTCAAGCAGGTATGGCGTTGACCACATGGTCAATATCGTAGTTTAGCATGTTAGCATGCTAACATTTGCTAATTAGCACAACCATGTGTACAATTTAGGTTGACGGGAATGTCAATAGTTTTGCAGGTCATAAACCAAAGTGCTGGACAAATTGAAATGTTGACCTGATGATGGCACTAGATAAAAAGTGATCACCAAAGTTATTACAATTCATCCTGAGGGGGGCATTAATATCTGTTCAAAATGTGTATATGGCCAATCCACCCAATAGATGTTAGATATTCAGTCTAGACCAAAGTGGTGGACTGACTGACTGCCATCCCTAGAGACAAGCCACTAGCGTGCAGAGCTTTGTTGTGATTACATGTTGTCAGATGTTATCGGCCGTGGGCGCAGGCCCCACTGACATCACTCCCTCCTCCTGGTTGTCCGGCAGAGTACCAAGGGCAAAAAAAAATTTGACAAGCCTTTTCATTGACTATTATGGCAAAAAGTCTTCAATAATTAATTAATGCCACATTTTTGTCCCATCTTTGGTGCTAAGTAGTCGTGGTGTTTCTGTGCTGCCGTTTTTTGATTAACAAGAGATCACTTGTTAATCAAAGAGTGTGGGCAAAGCTGTGGTGTGGGTTTTCTTTCTTTTTTTTGATTTTCTGTTAATGTTGTTTGTGTTTCTTTTATTTGTCTGTTCAAAAATGATGATGTTGCTGCTCACGCTAACTACGCAGTACTTCTTCAGACTTAAACACTGATTTGTTCCTGCTGCCACTGGCCTTCTAAATAACTCATTGTGATTTTTATTTTGTATTTATTGTTTAATGTTTGTCTGATGGTTATGTGGTTACTACTGGCTGTACAACAAATTGCCCCTCAGGGATAATAAAGATATCCTTGATCCTTGATCCTTCTATTTGCTCTGAACAAACCACTGTAGTTGTTGCTGCAAAAATAGAATGCAATACTTACGACTTACTGAATATAAACTGGTGTGTATTAATTGGTGATAAAAAGTGGCAAAGCCAACAGTTATTGTTGTCTAGATTTTTAATATGCCACAATCATGAGCAGTAACAATATCAATGTTTACACTACTACAATGAAAACAATTTAAAAAGAGGTGATAGGTTAATGCAGAGAAGTTAAAAGAGGTACAGTACAGATAGCCTTAAGCAAATGGGAAGGGATGGAAAGAGGGGGTGTAAAAGAGATGGAGGGGGCGAAAGAGGGTGGGATGGATGGAGGGAGGCACCCTGCTGGTTCCCAGTCCAGTCCCAGAGTGACAGGTGGAGGGGGCTGGCCCATATGTGTGTTTGTGTATCTGTGTGTGCGCGAGTGCAAGCAAATGAGAGCAGGGCTTTGGGGACGGGGGTTCACCTGTTCTACTCATGTCCTGACAGGTAGGATCCCCCCTCTGCCAACGACCCCAACCCCCCAGCCCAACCTCCGCCACTCAGTCCCCACGCAGCACCCAACAGTTTCTTTTATTCCATCTCAGGGTTCAATCTGGTCAGTGCAGCCCCCTTATGCTCCCGTCCGTGGGCGGATGTGTGGCAGCTTAAAGATTCCCATCTGCTGTCCTTGACTCGGTGCCAGAGGAGCTGGGAATGGCTGTCTGTGATGCAGGAAGTACAGGGAATTGTTGAGGCTTTGCTTCCTGGTTGATTTCCATGCTCAGGGTTAGAGAGTATTACATGATATTTGTGTTGGAAGCAGTGGGAAGTATTGATACTTACCTATCTTTGCCTCGTTTTAACAGTCACAGATATTAATGAGATTGGTTGGGATCATTTCTCGGATGTGTTTGTGCTCAGTGTAACATATTTCCTTTGGAAATTGTGGCAACACTAATACAAGTTTTTATCTTTCAAATTAGTTTTGAAAATGCCACCCCACCTCTTCAGTTTTGATTTAGATCTCTGGGGTTGAAGTTAGATTAAATTTGGTTTGGTTTGGTTTAGGTGGTTGAGGTTATGGTGAGGTTTTGGACCTGGTTTCACTTTCTTTACTGCAACATACCACCCTGGTTGAGCCCACACAGTCCGCTTCTTTTTGTATATATTAGATGAAAAAGTGGACATTTATTTTCATACAAAAATAACACATTTCCTGTGAGCTCAGGCTGCAATTTGCTAATATGGAAACATCTTTTTGTACTTGGTGTTCTTCATCCCTTAAACTAACTTTTCTTCCACTTTTTTAGTATCCCAGAGAACTGATCTACTATAATAACTTCAAATACTTGTTTAAAAAACACAGGAATAAAGGATTTTTTTCCCATCGTGATCTTAACAAACACAAAAATGCATAGGCATATGGACACAAAGACAGTTAAAATAACCTGTTCTTTCATATTATCTTGCTGTAGCCACTTTATCATGTTGTCCTGTGTGTTTCCGTGTGTTCCCCCCTGCAGGCGACAGGGAAGTGGTGGCCTGGTGCCAGTAAACACAGAGCTTTTGTTTGTGGGAATCGGCCTCAGGTGCAGTTGACCCCTGACCTGTAAGCCTGCAGGTTGAACAAAGGGCCATTAAAGAGAGCTGGGCATGTCTCCACTCCAGAACGACTGAGACAGAGATGTTTACAGAAAGTGTGCAAAGGGTCAGGACTTCAGATGAAGACGTGGACATATGGAATATGCTTTTTGAGCATTTATAAAAACAACACACTACACATTCACACACAAAATATAGTAATTGATGGTCCATCCCTAATAAATGGAACGCTTTCTAAAACCAAAAATAATATGGACACACCATACATAAAGGGTTTGCTCTGTCTCTGATTTCTAACATTAATCAATTCAGTGGCATTTTTGAGGGACAGCCACCCATCAAACAAGCGCTGACAGCTGCCATCCACACTTATAAATCCAGACCAGGTCACTTCATCATCATCTGATCACTCAAACAAGGTTCCCTTGGAAGTATCCCCTTGTCCCCCTGTCACTGCTATAACAAAGTGGAGACAGGGGCTTGTCCTTTGGGCTACAGCTGGTGACAGGTAAGTCCCTCGGATTCAGCAGCAAAGCACAATGCCCTCAGTCACTCAGGGCCCCGAGGGAACAGTTGGGTCACTCAATCTGAAGAAGTTGGGGTGTGTGGGCCGCCCTGTATACTGACTACCTTTACACCTGGTGATGGTCATGGAATAATCAGAACTACGGAAATCTGCACTACACACACTTTAGAGCTTTGCGTTCATATCCTGCTTGTTGGGTTTGTTTATGTTTTACTTGTTAATCCAGCCTGTTGTGGACATACTGTAGTAACTGTATTTGCATAAAGCCTCTCATCTCTTCCCTCCTCTGTCTTTCTGGCTCAACACTGCCACCCAGTGACCTCACCCAGTGAAATTAAATCACTCAGTCAGTCATCAGGCTTCAGTCCCGAGGCCTGCGGTTAGGCAGACAACATGACTTCACTGCCAGGGAAATACATAGGACAGGATGGGATGGGATTTTCCATCCCCCCCCCCACCATGAGCTAACAAAGACAAGTGCTTGACATAGTCAGAAAAGTCTGCAGTGGACACCTATGATTTATGGTTCAGAGTGTGCTTGAAGCTGCACTGATTTTTTTCCCTGGTCATCAGAACTTTTTTTTTTTTCATCATAAATGCCAAAAACAAGGTAGACTGTGGAGGAAGAGCTGTCTCTTCTCCCTGCATAGCTTTTAAATTGATTATTAAATACAGAGGGAGGGTTGTCTCTGTGCAAATTGTGATCTGTAACAAAATAGACCATCACAGGCGCTGGCATCAGAAAGTGACTGAGTGAGTTTGTATTTGTGTCTTTAAGTATGCCAGCCAAGTATGTCAAACCTCAGAGATGATTACGAAAAGGACTGTGTTTTCTTCGATGTAGTCACTCATTAAATCACAATGGCCGGATTACAGGGAATCATTCAAACTAAATGTATAACCTTAAGGTATTACTCCAAACAGACATCTAATAATACAAATACAACTGTCAATCTTCACCATCGAACAAACAAGTAAACTAGGTCAGAGCTGAGAGTCATTTGCAAGGCATTAAAAAAGTGTTTCTGTCTCCAAAGTCTTTAGATTCATCGTCTTCTGCTATTGTCCTAATAGAGAACACTTCATTAGTGGTTCTCCTGAGAAGACGAGCGGGCTGTCAAAATGTAGATGTAATTAGTGATGGGGAGGAAACAGGAGATGAGGGGGCCCACCACACCTCCTGGAGATCTGAGATACTATAGGTAAAGGGTGGTTGAATAATTCAAAGTGGATGGCAGTAAAGATGCTGCTTTTCCCCCTTCAGCTGAGAATGGGGTCTGACATTCACATGTCGATATCCTACGTTTGTATAAACATGCCAAAAAAAACACACAGTAGCACTTTTTTGATTATTAAATAAAGCACAGTATATCATACATATTACTTAAACATGCATTCCAAACTATCCAGGCTACCTGTCATGACCAAACTTAGCCCTGACAACTATTTCTTAAAGCTGCTACATGTATAATCAATATTTTTATAATGGCAATGGATCAAATGACAGTGTTTAATGTGAATCACTTGTAGTGATGAACCCACGGAGAATTATCACCTGACTCTGCAGTTTATAGTGGGTTTTTTTTGTTTGTAACTCATTGTTTTAGTTTTCTGGCTTATAACTTTACTGTTATGGTTCATTCTTACCGTTTTCGGCCGCAGCAGCATGTTGTCAGCAAAAAAACGCCAAAAAACCATTGAATTAAAATCCCCAAACATTTCTTGTTCACCATTTCAACTTTGAAGGTCACAATATGTCAGTATTGTGATTACAACTCAAGTGGCTAAAAAAAAAACAAGTTATAGCAGGTTTAAGTATTTATTTAAGCTCAGCTTAAATAAACCAGCCAAGAACAGCAGCATTTTACTGGTGACCACTCCACTGAAAGTCAGGCCCACATACACACATATCTTTGAACGTGTGAGCACACACATCACAAAACACACTCAGGTCTCAGCAGTCTGATCCTCCACTCTTCTTCACCTTGTTGGGATTACAGGTGTTGGTTTTCTTTCCACTCTGCAAGAGGAACCAGGGTCCTGCTCCATTGTGCCTGAGCATTTGTACGTATAAGAACACGGGAAACCTGATCATATTTAATAATTCATGACAACTCTGAAACCCCTTCACCTCTGTCCATTAGTTCCTCTAAGACCTCTGCCCTAACACTACTTTGTAACTTCTTGAACACAAGAGAGCGTGTCTCCCCACTGCCTCCACTAATGCCCGTCACTGCTCTCTCATAGTGACAGTGACAAATATCAGCTTTTACATGCACTCCAACTCTGTCTGACTGACTGCTGATCAACTGTAGCTTATTAGCGTTATTATAGCCTATTGCTCATTTACTATGATGATTTTAAATTGATAGGCTGAGGAGAGCAGGGCAGCGGTATTAAGTAGGTGTCACTGTGGTCTGGCCACACTTTGTCTCCATTCCCTTATACTGTGTGCTTCGTTCTCCTGCCAGACACACCAGAGGCATAAATCCTAGTCCCCCGCCACCCCCCACCACAACTCAAGTTATAAGCCCCCCCACCACTAGGTGGTGGGGGGGCTGGAAGTGACAAGGAAGCTTGCTGATAAATAATGCACACGGTACACCTCAGAGTGTAACTAATCCAACTAATCCGAACCTCTTGACACGAGATGGCCGAGGCTTAGCCACGACATAGCCTTGACACTTCCCGTGCTCTGTCACCACCTTGGCATTGGAGGTGTATACAGTGAGTGTGTGTGTTTGTTTGTGTACATGTGTGTGTGTGTGAGAGAGTAACCTATGCAAAGAAGGCATCTACATTCCTACGATCATAGCACAAATCACATATATGATTTGCTTTGCCTCTGAAAGGTAAAAAAACTGTTGAATCTATCTAGAATAACAAGCTGGCAGCCAAACAAAGAAAAAAACTCACACAAACTAATTGGAACCTCACCTTGAGCACTCCGTGAACTTAATAAGTTGGGTTTATCTGAGGTGAATATTTGATTACATTGTGTCAATTTGTTGGTCTCCATCCAGTGTGCCACCCTGTTCTCTCGGGTGATGACACTGTCGTTGGAAGGAGAACAAACAAATCACCACACCCAAAACAATATCACCTTAATGGACATTCAATGAGTCTTAATCACTGTTTGTCCAAGGTTGTAATCTATCTTCTCTATTAAAATAGCTCACGTTTTATTTTAAAAATAAACAGATAAAAATGTCATTCCATTCTCTTTTTATTCATGTAGTGTTGTAATTCAATCAGCAGCTAATGGCACTTTGTAATGTCATAACACAAGATTTCCCTGCTCACTACCACCTGCTGGAATGCAGGTTTCCCTTGATAATTGGGGCAATTAGAGATTCCCCTGCTCCGCTATCCCTATCCCAGGAACCCTGCTATTACTATTACACAACTCGACCAGGAAGACTCACCTCAGGGTCTACAAACTCCTTATCTTAATTATCATATCAGCTTGCTCAGTTAGGCTTTTGCCTGAGCCAATATGCAAGGACTACAAATGCCGCGCTAATGTAAATTAATGACAAGAGAAAGTGGGCCTGTTACAGCATATGCTATCTTGAGGCAAATGGGCAAGTGAATATGTGAGGCTGCTACTATATGCTAAATGTCTGGATATAACACACACGTAAAGCCATGTACATTAAGTGTGTATACCTAAACACACAAATGTGTACACCTGCCCTCACATGCACAGAGACCCGTGATATACAAAGAAAACAGTGACAACTGGGATCAAACAGAAAGCAGAGAGAGCAGAGAGTCTTTAGGTGTGGCGGCTCTAGAAATGCAACAGTAGGAGTGACTCTCTCTCATCTGTCTTGAGTAAGCATTTCATCTTGTGCCTCATGACAGCTGATAGCAACCATTTGTTTTTGTTTGTCCCGCAGTGCCAGCCGTCACTTAAAGACCACCTGTATTCTCACACGCGAGGCTTGTCATTTATCAGGAGGCCCTTCCTTTGTCTCCAAACTGACAGAGAGAGATTAATACCCCTCACACACCTTTACCTCACATTTAGGGCCACCTTGTTGCTGCTCGGTGTTGGGAACCACTTCAGAGAAAAAAGCCTGGAAGATGACATGGGAGAGAAAAAATACAAGAGGAATATTGTGAGTGATACAGTATCGTTTCAACATGACCTAAACCGAAAACAAACATGAGATATGTAACAAAAAGCTCAAGGCCTGGGTAGCAGCCCAGGGGTACCCCTTGGATCCAGTGTCTCCACCAAAGCTCTTGTTTTCCAGTACACAGTGACGGAGACAGCAGACACAGTAGGTAAGTGTTTGTGTCGGGCCAGGCCTAAGCCCCTTAGACTCCGTTAGTCCCCTAACGTCTACTCAGGTTCCTCAGGTTCTCAGGGTTGGACCTGTGTTCTGTTCCCTGAGCGCCATCATGACACTGGCCCTCAGTGGCCACAAACACAAACAGTAATTGTGATTGAGACTCACACAAACAGGCATATAAGCACACATGCACACACACTTAGTGTAACACCACTCCCTTGCATAAAGAGCATCCCAATGGAATGTAGTGGTGTGTGTGTCTGACGCCACGCTAAGCCACCTCAGTCCTGCTGAGGAGTCTACTTTTGCAAGCCCTGTCGTCTGCGTCTGGCCATCACAATCATGAGAAAATCACTAGGTGCCTGTGGGGCACATCTCCCAGGTTACAGGTATGCCTGTTGACACATGCCAAATCCCCCTCTTTCTCCCAGGTTGGTGGTGAACACACTGGAACGCCCTGTCTAAACCGCAGACATCACATAGGCCGCTGAGCAGAGCAGGACATGTCGGGTCATGTGATGGAACCACTGGCTGCGTCGATGCCTCGTAAACATGCGTGAGTGCAAACCTGCGTGTTGATCTGTACTCACACACAGAAAACACATGCGCACACGAACATATGCACCCTAGCCAATTCACCAGGTAAGGCGCTGCTTGCCCTGGGGGCTCTTTGGGGCCTACAGCGAGCCACAGCTATGCCTGTTCTAGTTGAGCTGCTGATGGATAGGAGTGTTGGCACATTCCTCTGACAGGTGACGGGTGCAGCTCCTATTTGATCTGCCACTGAGTGCAGAGAGAAGAGGAACCAGGAACCAGGGAAAATAAAAATGCCCTAAATACGTCTCTGGTGACAAACCTGTGAGGTGGTAACATGTAGAACCACAGTATGCTAATATGAGTTGTGAAATATTTCTACTAAATGTTAGCGATCAGCGGGATAAAGTTACTAAGACCGTTTACTCAAGTACTGTACTTACTACTAAAATCAGAAACGTACAGTTTTGAGGTACTTGTACTTTTATGACATATGTCCATTTTATAATGCTTTTTATACTTCTACTCCAATATATTTCAGAGGAAAAAAAGTTGTACATTTTAATACTATACATTTATTTGCTATAGGTAAGAGTTACTTTGCAGATTATGATTTTGATCCTATAAAACATGATTCATTGCTATGGATTAAAACACCCCACAACACATAAAATTATTAAAATTACCACTACCTTAATCCCCTACAACATTAAAATGCTGCTTACATGTTAATGCATGAGTAGTAATAGTCCATTTATATGACATTATAACAATGTAACACACATTTTGTTGCTAATTTACTTAAGTAAAATTTTGTATGCAGGACTTTTACTTGTAATGGAGTATTTTATATAGTGGTATTGTGATAATAATAACAATGCTATATTTAAAATGCAAGTATATCAATAATGTTAATCTCTATTGTAGTTTTAATAATTTACTGTAACGGCTGGCAGGTGAATGAAATTGAAACAAAGTTACACTCTTCTAAGGGCGAAAACTCATCCAACAATCATATTTCCTTGAAAACATTTAGCCAGACGTGTGGGTATGGTTACAGTCAGCTCATATTACAGTAAGTCATTCATAGGCTCAGCCAGTGGCGTCTTAACATTTCACCGTACCTGTGACATCACATAATTCTTCCATTTATTCTCAGGTACGCTTGAAACCACACTGTGTACATCACAACAATACAACAATACACCCTAAGACTATCAACCACAAATGCAAACAAACCCAGAATGCATTCTACACACCTTAATGCACTGTTGTCTCCGCTCAGAAACCACAATATCCTTTAATGTGGGTAGAAAATGCAGGTTTTGTGATAGAAATGCTACATTTGATGCAAGTATTTGTTTTGCCGCCATGGTGACTAAATCCAGGCGTAGGAGGAAACAAGAACGAGCCTGGAATCAAGAACAGGGAGATTCAGATAATCAGGTCGGTATTAAAACCAACAGGATGAAACTGCTAGCACCACATAGCACATCGCTGACACATAGTGCCCACTGTGCCAAACTACGAAATGTATGTCAGTACACTGAGAATACTGTAGGTATATCTATCAGCACCAGCTCTGTGTATGTGTGTGTGTGTGTGTGTGTGTGTGTGTGTGTGTGTGTGTTTTTTCCATTTGCAGGTATCTGTCATTCTAGCGGAGAGACACAACAAGATCTCTGCCTGTTGCTGAGAACGTACACACCCCTGGAGATGTATTACATTTCAAAGCCAGGCTTGACATATAGACAGGCATGAGCAAGTCTAAAGCAAAATAAAGTTCAGAGGTGAGGGGGAAAATAAAATAAAAGTATATATCCTCATCTAAAGAACTGCCTATTTACTTGACTGTTAAAGAGGTATTTAATTAATTCTACTCTCTTGTGGCTCCAGTCTTTCTGGTGTGTGGAGCTGCTGCATTATGTGCGCTCCTTGTAAACAAGGCCGTCTTGTATTTCCTGTTGCCTGCTTGGCACGCATCTTCCTCAATCCACTGTACTGGGAAAAGAAAAGATGAAGCCTTATGTACTTATATGTGTTTCTGCGTGTTTACATGTACGTGTGTGTTTGGGGAGTGGGGTGGATGTTGGCTTGTGGAGGGAAGGTGGTTCAGCCACCGCCCTGACTTACTTCCATGCTCCCCGGCAGAACCGCAAACCCCCGCTTCCCTCCCTCTGCTCACCCCTGCAGAGGCCAATGCCAGATTCAACACAGCATCCACGAAACAAACACAAACTCCCACTGTTCTCCTCTACGTGGCTTGCAGCGGTTGTGCAAGACGTTTGGTAGAAAATCCTTGTTTATATCGCAACCATAATACAGTGGATCTACAAAGAGAGGCTCCAGCCCACGCTAGAACCACTCAAAACATTACTGACCACCTTCTAAACACTGAAATTGAGCCTCATTGCAATGTAAAGGTTTGGGGCTACGGAGGTTTGGCCCAACCTAGAAAAATTCTGTTCATACTTTTAAATGCAAGAAAATACATTTTCACATTAACATTTTTCCAGGGGTTCATGTGACGACTGTGCTGTGTTTGTTTGTTTATCTGCAAGTCTTATGTGCTTGACTGTATTTAGGTATAAGTTATGTTTCTGTATGAATGTGTGGTATTTGAGTCCATACGTCAGATTGTAAGAGGTTCAGGAGGGCTGGTCCCCTCATGTCCCCCTCCATAAACCTCCAGCACGCCTCCCAGTCTAAGCACTGCCACTCTGTAATTGTGGAGAAACCACAGCACACAGCCCCATATATAAATACCCTATTCTCCCAGCCTTGTCAAAATAAAGGTTGTGTGGGGAGAAAGAAATAAGGCTTTTTTGGTGGCCCTCTCCCCCACTTTGTAGCTATTTTTGCACAAACTAACTCTTTACCTTGGGGTGAAGCGGCATAGATTTGAGTATGATACATAAAGATAAATTTGAGGAGGTTTCGTCCTTGTTCGTTTTATTTTAAGCAAAGCTTAACATCTAGAGAGCTAAAAATAACACTGCAGCCCTCTTGTTTTAAAGTTGTGAAACTTCCACAGCTGAATGAGAAAGGTTATGACACTATAGCATATTTTACACGGCACCTTTATTACAACACACAGGTGAGCTGACATGGCTGGGTTAAAAAAAAAGGCTTAAATGTAAAGAATTGCCTGAGCTGTGTACACACGGCACCCTGTTGACGTGCAGCCGGCTTTGATCTGTGTTTTCAGTGTGCGGAGACTTCCTTGTCGTCTTTGCGGCCCACTCACCTGTCTATGTCTACAGCAGGTCTTGTCTCCTCTGAACACACACACAAAAATGCTTTAAAAATGCTTTAAACACCTGCTGAGAGTAGCCTCAGACCAGGCATGATACTAAACCTCATCACTTTACTTCCACTCAGAATGATGTAAGACCTCATCTCAATAACTAATAAATAAAATGGTTGTTTTGTCACATAAGGACTCGCAAGAGGTGGGCCATTCACTCACTCACTCACTAGTTACAGACATCAATGTATTAGGCCTTATTTATCTCTGAAAACACAAACAGTTCATTTCACATTGAGATCAGACAACAGGGAACTGAGGTAATGCTTTATTTTACTGGCAATTTCCTAATAATTTAGATGTTTCCTGGAAAGAACTGTTTGGTGTATATATGGTAATTATAAGGAAAATAAAGACAAATACAATGGCAATACATTCATTTGATTTTTTTCAGTATAATAATTGGTGCACAACAGGCCAGCTGAACATGCAAAAATGTAAAAAATGTCTACAGGTAAGCATACAATTCAACATATATGGAGACTAAAGTTTTCAAAATTAATGAATATGTAATTGAGCCCACAATGATTTTCCTTCCTATTTTCCTTATAAGTAGTACCAACTTACATAGTTCTTTTCAGGAAACTTTCAATGAAATCATAAGGAACTTGTTAGAAATTACAAAACCATAAAATTCAGTGTTACCGATTTTGCAATTCTAACAAAAAAAACAACAACAATCTTTTAGTGTCACAACATTAAGCAGCTAGGTCACAAATAGCATGTCTCATGTTAAGTCAATCTGAAATATTGTTGCAAAGGATTGTTTAAAAGCATAATGTATCTTAAGTGTAAAAGACTCAAAGAGGAATTTGACTGAATTTTATCTTGTTCTAACACCTGCATAAATGAATTTTTCTGCTGTCTCTTGTACCCTGCATGTGTTGTCCTGCTGCCAATCTGTCATGCCATATTAAAGTAAACTTCCATAGAGAAGAAACTTGAAAACATGGTGATTTGAAGTAAAGTTCTCATTTCACAGAATCATTATTGCCCCTAAAAAGTCAATTTCTTTTTTTTCTTCTATGCTGTATATTATATCACATACTTTTACACAACTTTTCTGGCTTCTGCCTTCAGGACAGAGTTGTTCCTCAACTGGGAAAACATGTGAAACTGAGCCCTGTTCTGCTTTAAACAAGTGTACACAATATTAGACGGGTTATGGATGTCAAAATCATTCAAGAGTTACTTATATAAGTGTGCCAAAGAAATCTGTCTATTCAGTGACAGCAGTTTCATCAAGGACTTAGCTGTCCTTCTCACTTTCAGCTCAGATATCATGATACCTCCGGTTGGGATGGGTTCTGCATTGTTGCTGCCTTGTTTTTGAGCGTGGATGCACTATCCATACAGCCAGGATGTAAAACATGCACATGCATGTTGTGTACATGTCCTTATGAACATGCACACACATTGCATCCTTCACACATTTCCTTTCCTTGCTCTCTGTCTCATGCACATCCACACATACACACACGGGCAGGCAGCCATTGGAGGAGGGAATGCGAGGAATGCTCCAAACCCCGGGCTGGTGTTCTGACTCGTCCCAGACTTCATGCCGTCACCGCCGGGGTCTGTGGCCAGACCTCCCTGTGCCAGACCCACTGGCTCCAACACCCGCCCAGGCCAGCCGAGCTGCAGCTCGCGACCCATAATTAACCAGCAAGCCGCACTGCAGCTCACATCCCTTCCCCCTCCCCACACTACTGCAGGGGCCCCTTGGAAACTCAGAGGAAGAATATACAGCCTCATACCGCAGCTTGCAGATGAGGATGCTCTGGAAGACTCTGGAGGAGGAGGTATCGATGATGTGTATTAACAGCATTATGCATCAACACTCAATCATTTACTTTCAAGTGTCATGAATTGACTGGTTGCAATTTAGCATGAGATGCTTAACACATAATTATAGCCAGTAAGGAACTCTTGGCAAAGATCAAAGACTCAAAGCTAAATGGTTTTCTGAAGAGTTTACAAACTTGAAGCATGAGAAAACAAGACTATAGTACCTTTTGATAAAGAAGAGGTAAGTGTGTGTATCTTAGTGTGTATTAGACGTAATGCCAGGGTACATGTAATTCTCCAAGACTGGCATAATTATGGTTGAGACGTCTGGAGGTACACTTTAGGAGTAAGCAGTGATCATCTTCATTCTTCTAAAGGCTGCTCTCTTGTTCAGGCAGGAAAGACCTTTATTCAGGGTGAGGTTTCTTCAGATCAGCCAGAGGGTCTTATTCAGGAAGCCTATGCCAGCCAAGTTTGGTATGCATGAGCGTTAGTGCTAAACGGAGACAGAAGTGCACAAGGTGAATGATTTATCACGTTACCTTCTTTTGAATGCCGAGCCAAACTCAAACCACTTCTGATTACCTGCTCTAAATCTAACAGACAGACACATACGATTTTTGAAAAGCGGCGACATAGCTCCATCAAGTGCTAGACATAGTCATAAAGCTCCATCCATGCTTCTTCTTCCCTGTCAGAGGAGCCTCCTTCACGCTGATGTGGGGTCATGGCTTGTAAATTTAACAGGGCCAGGGCTTCCTTGAGGAATACCTCATCCTTTGAAAGAGAAACAGGAAAATTACATGGTGAACAGCCCACTTGGTTTTTCACCCCCTTTCTTGCACTGTAATTTGCTTCTGGAGTGGGTCGGCCTAAAATAACCTTAACCTAATATTCACAACATAGGGAGACTTTGAGAAATGCTGGAGGTCTCCCCTTGGGTGGCGGTGGGCCGTCCTCGGCCTGTAGGCGTTTAAGCGATTGTTTACTTGCTTACCTCTATTAGATACATCAAGAGCACGTGGGCGCAGTACTCATTTGAGCGCCTGTACATGAAACGTACAAGCGCAGCTTGTGATATGGCTATAAACATGTTCATCTGGTCAACTGATTTCCCCAATTCTCAATACATTGAGTCATGTTTGTATTCAGTAGGCGTGATGTGGTTTATCACTAAAATACTGTGAATATACAACAGATCCTTGGTATCTTGGCGAATGGATCCACAGTCCTGTTTCTGCATTTTTCCCCACGTCTACAGAGCTCAACCAGAAAACCACTAAACCCAATTGATGGGCATCAAAAGAGAAATGCCCATGATCTCACTTGAACCAGAGTTTCCTACAGGCAGGTTTCTCATTAATCTGAGGCTCCGCTCTTCTCCATATCCTCATCGTATTTCCATGATCAGCAACCATGACGCCCCAGATATTTATACAGGCAAGGTTAGAAAAGGATCGGCTCGACCTTGGCTCTGCATGGTATGCATTCTTTATATCTAAATATCCATAAATCTGACAGTGATTTATGATTTGTGATTCATGGAATATGTGTTTGCGGGTTTTATGTTCTCATTGTCCAGCAGTATATGAATGAGAAATGTTTCATCTATGGCATTTGACAATTGGGTCGATGCATGTAAATGTGTATTGTTTACTCTTGTTGCTAATTATTTTATTGCTGCAGGTTATAATCAAAGTGTAAAGTGAATAGTTTCTGATAATATGATATAATGGGTTTTAATAAAGCACTAAATGCACATGCATTTGTATGCCAGGACACACCACACATGCCTGCAGACAAATATAAGGTCTGCATTTCCTCATAAAAGCACTTGCATTCACATACACACGCACACAGGCACACACAAACTTACCCCCCACCCCCCACACTCACTCACACACACCACACCACATGCACCACACACACACTGGTTCTCATATGGAATATCGTGGGTGGCGCTGGACCGGTAGAGGGCTCTGTAAATAGCTCAGGAGCAACCCCTCCATTTGTGCGACCCAAATTTCCTTTTCTGAGGTCGGCTGCCTGGGCTGGAAGTGCTGTGCAGCAAGCCTTCAGTCGCCACGGGATACCACAACGGCCACGCTGACAGCACTTCACAGGGACCACGGCATGGCAGGGGTGACCAGATGGCCGTCCACACACATCACATTGGCACACCGAGCCCTTGCACACACACCTCATGCGTGCATATACCGCATGCACCGGTGCATTTAGCCATGCATTCATGCACCTCCGTGTCTACATATGTACCCATGAGTGTGTAGATATGTGCACGTGCATGGAAACACACTCCTAAAGCTTACAATCATGCTTACAAGGAGATAAATGCACTACACACATCCACGCACACAAACTGTGCAACTATATTCTGTCACAGACACTGTTAAAGAGAGAGACAGTGGGTGGGAGGATGTGTGTGGTGCATGTTTGTGTCTTTGGTTTGGTATCTGTGTGTGTAGGAGGCGATTAGTTTGCTTTACTGCTTGACTTATTTGTGACATTGGTTTGTATTATATATGTGTGTTTGTTGGGAGGGTAAAACTCCACAGACGAGAGATGGAAAAACAGTGAAATGGAGTATGACATTTTGGGAAATACGCTCATTCCCTTTTTTGTTGAGAGTTAGATGAGAAGATCGATACCACTCTCATGTACAAGAAATATGAAGCTACAGCCAGCAGCCAGTTAGCTTAGCTTAGCACAAAGTCTGGAAGCAGGGGGAAACAGCTAGCCTGGCTCTATCCAAAGGAAGCAATATCCACCTACCAGCATATCTCGTGTGTTTAATCCATATAAAAAACAAAGTAACTTCATAGTAACTTCCTGAAGTCTAGCAGTAGGAAGTTACTACGTGCGGCCAAGAAATAGTCTGGCATCTAACACCCCTTAACACTGCAACATGTTGTTTTTACACTTCGTTTTTGTACAGATTAAACTAAGAAGAAGAGGGGGCTATTTGTTATTTTATGTCCCTCTCTGCATGATAATTCCCAGTTTGTATCTGAGATAATGGTGTTCATCTCTAATTCCCATTTTCCCTTGATGTCCAAACTGTTATCCCCATTTGGTCAGTTTCAAATTAAACTGTGGTAGGCTAGTTAAAATAGAAGGTAACTCCTTGGCTAAGTCCTTGGCTGAGAAAATTATACAAACAAATTTACAGACAGCAGTTTATCATGTACATTTCCAAGACATTAAAACCTGTATATATATATGAATATGAATATGCAGAATTTTAGAAATATGCTCTCTATGCAGTGATAATACAAACAACATTTATATTAGATGGTGTTTCCAGGTAATTTGAAGCCATAACTATGCTGCGCCAGTAAACAGTTAAAGTGCCATTCTCAGGTTTTTACACCATATCATGCACAATATCTCTGCCAGAAAACACAAAGCACTTACTAGAAACTCAAATGAACTATGAGAAACAGTAAAACACGAGGGTTTGGGCAGCAAAAACAACAGGGACTACCTCATGTTTCTCCTTCAAAGGCCTTTTGTTTATAGTGGATGGACCGAATGCTGCCATTCACATCTGCCATTTCTACCCGGGACAATATTTTATGAGCCCTTCAGAGAGGACCTTTCGCTTCCTTTTCCTGTGGTTTGGCCTGGGCTGAGCCGTCGGGAGAGGGGAACAGCCAAACCCAAATGTAGATGCTCAACTTGGCAGGCTCTCCACGGAGTGTCCTGACCAGACAAAAGCAGGGAGAGAAATACAGCCATTTATTTATATTCACTGTGGTTTTGCGTGTTGCGTCCTAGACTTCCAGACCCCGGGTGGATATTCTGTCTGAGGACGAAGACAGATGGATGGCTTTCCACTGACATACTTAAAGGAACCTTCAGGATTAATGTCAGATCCATATGTGTTAATCGAGTGTGAGGTTTTGATATGTGGTCTACCCCACCCCCAACCCTCCCTTTTTTTTCTTTTACTTTTTTTAAAACAAAATGCTGTAGGTCTATCTTTCACAACAGGTTATGGTTGAAGACAAACTATCCTCCTGTAAAGACTTGACATTTTGTATGATGGTCTATAATGACAGCAGCAGGGAAAGTATGAAATGTGATCATTGTCAGAATCACCAGCTTAGACTCTTTTTCTATGGGGGATGACCTCACCACTGTCAGCCAAGGTATGGAACCAATTTAGAGGATCTCCCCTGGATTGCTTGTGTGTTCAGATTTGTCAAACTCCAGTATTCATGGGCCCTCCTCCACTTCTGTTTCATGTATACTTTACTATTGGAGAGACTGTGTGTGTATGAGAATGGTAAGGATTGGGGGTTATAACAAAAACTGAAACTTCTTCCAAAAGAAACTGTGCTCAAGCCTCTCTGACTCATACCTAGGTACTGTTTCTATGTGGGAGAGCCCATAAATGAGTCAACCAAAGCTATTTCTATATAGGCTTAGAAGTTGGGAGGGGGGGAGGGCTATATATGTACATGTATACACAGACACACACACATACACACACACACACACAGTGGCTGTGGCTAGCTAGACCTCTCTGGTCAGGAGCCGGTGCCAAGAGCAAGCCGAACAGTGGAACACTGGGAGTCTTGTGCCTGATTTTGGAGCCTCTGGCTCTCTCCCGACCTTGCTTCAAAATACACTGCGGCTTCGAGGAACAGCACTCTCAGCAGTAGGGAGGCCAGGCATGGAAAATTTAGACGCAACAAGAAAGACGGAGGGAAAAAAGAGGCAGGCGAAATTTATGTGCTCATTCACATTTGCGGCCGTGTGCATTTTCTTAATGCTTTTAACACACTTACTGTAAAGTGAAGAGTTCTCAGAGAAAATTTCAAATCTGAAAGTGAAAGAAAAAACTGCACTGTAACAGTAGTTTGTGACTCTATCCAAACAATACTGGGATTACATGTTGCAATGTGATGACTAGTTACACAACCAGATGTTTGAAAATGTCATGTTGTATCAAATTGAATGTATTTTGGTACAGAATATTTTACTTTAGAATAAGAACATCTTGGATTATCAAAATGCAAAGCAGAGAATCCTTGACTCTCCATTTTTATAAGATTTATATAGTTGCCTCTTTGTTAATGTGTTTGTATTACTCACTTGTTACTGTGTAAGTCTGCTGATCCAGCAATTGTAAGCATGACACAGACTAGTTGCTCTGACATCTCACCTGACACCAGAGGCATAATAACACCTTGTCTTGCTAATAGTGTGTGTTATTGCCGCTGTACCCTGTAATCTCTTCCCTTTCTGACGCTGGTAATGACTTGAAATATCAAACTGGCCTGCAGTGATACAATCCATACAAACACATGCAGACACAAATAGTATGTCATACAGTGACACAAACACAAATGCACACACGTTTGTGCACAAACACACATAGACACAGCTGTCAGTGATCTCACCTGAGCCAGAAAAGGCAACTTACTCTTGTTTTTATCTTCAGGCTATTTGCTTGCGACTGATCTTGTGTTGTCTTTGTTGATCTGAAAGTAGAAGAATTAGACTCAACCAACCCACACACTAATTTAGGATAACATAAAAAGTGGCTTGGTCTCTCTTTGGATACTGAATGGTATATCTTGTGTCTTTACTTTGAAAAATACCCACCTAAAAAGTCCCAGTCTCTGTTTTAGAGGACACTTTACAATGTGTAACTTTGTGATTGCTTTGAAAGTACACAGGTGAGGAGACCGCCACATAAGAACAAGCAGGTATGGTTGAAGTACCATCAGAGGCCCATATCAAAGTCAGTGGAAACTTTTTTTATACCCCCAGTTGAGGCTTCTATTTTCCTTTCATTAGCCAAACAAAGCCAAAGACTATAACCCATACATTCAACAGAGCATATCTGAGAGGACGTTTGATCATTTCTGTGTGGGCCCATCCTGTCTGCCTCAGTGCTAATCCCACTGCTCTGATACACAAATTAGTACACAAACCCTGCATTCCTCCAGTGGAAATATAAACAGTTAAATACCTGACAGACCAGCCCACATTTCCAGGTATTTTATGAGGCTGTATGTCTATTTCCAGTTCTTTGTTGAGTGTTAGACATTTACAAGTTATTTTAGTGGCACGGGCCTGCATAGGATACTGTATGTAAAATATATGAACTATAAGTATATATATGGAACCTACATCTTTGGAAAAGTACTGCTGCGTTCCTTTCACAGGTAAGAGGTTATGCCTGAGGATCTGAAATCAAACATGCTTTGTCTGCTACTCACTCACAGTTTACACCTCAACACACCTCAACACACTTCAACACCAAGTGAGTTATGGTGCATGGGCACGCCTGTGGGTGAGGGAGACAGACAAACTGAGAGAGGAAAAAACAAAAACGCTGTTAGGGAAATTCACACAGAAACTGGGCCCAGAAAAGGGAGAGAAGAAGCATGAGCGGAGTGGTAGAAGGTGGGATGGGGAAGAGGAAAAGGGGGCTGGTGGAGCGGGGGAGACATGAAGACTGAGTGACTGAGTGAGTGAAGTGCTGAAGGAGGGTAGGAGAGGATGAAGGGGGGGGCTTTCCTGTCGCCATTCCTGCCTGCCCACATAGACAGCCCGAGAAAGAAAGAGAGAAAGAGAATATCTGGGCGGACTGCAGGCCACATGACATTCTCTCTGGGTCCCTTGCTTTTCCTCCACACTGAGTGATGTGCTCCCTCCCTCCCTTCCCGTTCCCTCCCCCTCTCCCTCCCTTCCCCTGCCCTTCAAAGCTTCGACATGTCATCTCCCACCACAAAAACAGAGGTGGGAAGACTCGCTGGCGCTACCGCTGCCTCAGGGTGTCTGGCACTAAAGCTGCCTGCAAATACAGCAGGGAGAGGAGGAGGAGGAGGAGGAGGAGGCAGAGGGAAGAGACAGAGAGAGAAAGACAGAAGGAGGGAGGGAAGGAGGAAGAAGGAGATAGAGACAGAAAGCTCAAAAGAGAGACACAGAGAGAAGCAGAGGCGCAGGACGGTGTGCATTAAACAGGACTCGTAAAGCCCTGGGCATCAAAGTGTGTGTGTGGACAGGAGCTGTTATTAAGGTGGAGATGAGCCCTGTCTATTTTTTAAAGTGACAATGCTGAAACCGCACTGTCTGCCTCTTATGTCTCTCTGTCTCGCACACAGCAGCAGCTGACTGAAGTTTATGAAGAGGGATTGAGGGAAACATTTCTCAAACTATGGGAGGAAACCTCTCGGATGCAGAGCCGGGACACAGCTCTAGCTGTGTGGCCAGTCCCACCATCAGAACCACAAAAACACAATGATACCCATAAAGGCTGAACAAATGGGATGAATTGTACTAAGCTTAATGTAAAATGTATGTAAACCACAGGCCCATAATTGAACGTATCTTCTCTGATTCGAATGTAATTTTCTCCAGGACACTGTAGTATTTTCTATGACTCTAAATACATACCATGGACAGCCGTTCCTTGTGAATAAACGATTCCAGGCCAACTGTTTGCAGCTCGGATACCACGAAATTTGCAGATTGATTTAAGGAGCAATTATGCACTTGGCTTTTGAACCTCTGAGGCTTTGGGAATGAATTGGTGATTGGCTCCTCGACAAAATAAGCACATCTGACCGAACAAGGCCTTGCCATAGGCTGAGAGTGTCGAAGAAGCCACAAGAGCCCAGCAAACAAGAACATCAGTATCAACAGGGCCAAGTGTGGGCCTCTGGGGACCCGTGGGTTCTGACCTGAGAACCAACAGATGAGCACTGTAATGAGGCTTGGGAAAAGGCAACAAACAATCATACTGGGACAAAGGGAGTCAACATGTTGATGACCCACTTAACAGATAAGGACTAAAACTTAAAGGAAAAGTTTGACATTTTGGGAAATACTTTATTGGCTTTGTTGCCGAGATTTAGATGAGAAGATTGATACCACTCTGGTGTCTGTACGCTAAATATGAAGCTACGGCCAACAGCCGGCTAACTTAGCTTAGCACAAAGCAAAGCACATAATGCAAACTAATTTGAAAACAAGTTAAATGTTTCACCTGACCTAAATATCTAAAGGTAAGCTAATGCAACACTAGTGTTTTGCCAGCAAAGGAATACCACTGAGTGGTGACAAAATGATAGCGCAAGCAGCTAACATAACTTGTAATGTAACTTTCTGACAGTACTAATATGCAAATATCGAACAGTACAAGGTCATGACACAGTTTCCAGCCATTTGCCAATGAAAGAATTCTTTTTTAAGAATGATGCCAGAACAGTAACAACACTGAGGAAATGTTTATTTTACTGAACATTTCCTCACAGTCATGAGGTAACACTGAAACACAAACCCCTCACAATCATTTTGAATAACTTCAAAGCCAAGAATCAGCTGCTTCTAACACAGGCCTCTCAAGGCATATCTGTCTGCTGCCCTTTGTGTTTGAGGAAGCTCCAGTGAACCTCCGCCACCTGACATCAGCTCCAAAAAAGCGTGACCACTGTTGATAAGACATCCACACAACCTGCCGATGCCTGAGTGTGCAGGCGGGAAAATGCCTTTGTTATCTAATAGTGATGACAACCGCTCGAGTCGATATGGCATTGCTTTGGCGTTTGGTGGTGAGATACAAACACACAAAATACACCAAATACACATCACATGCTCCTTTTGGTGCACGACTGGTGCAGCCAATCCAGTGACCCCAGCCTGTCTCACACTGTTAAGACACATAGAGACAGAATCATCACAGTACCAGCCTAAAGCCCCCAGTATGAGCATGCAAAGGCAGACAGTGGTATTTCATTCTCAGAGAGCCTTGAAGAGCCAAATGTACGCCTCTCTAGTGAAACCACACTAAAGAGCCACAGGGCACCAAACGGGAAAAACAACTTGAGGAACAAGAGAGTTAGGAGGCATCCAGGCTAACTGCAACAGTGAATACTCCTATGATAATTTATAGTTAGGCCTACATGTAAACTAGGTTGTACCGCCTACCATTGTATGGATGGAGTCTTAACCATACAATGTCTGATCTATTCTGGTGTGTGATACTTAAACATGAAAACGATTTGCATGATCTCACTGAAGGTGATATGGAAATAAATAAATAGTCATCTGTTTTAAGGCGGTGCAGTTCATTTGTGGTTGTTATCTCATAAAGACATATTTATTAGTTTTGCTTATAGATGTACCTTCGTATCACGGCTTAGTCTGTTCAGAAATCGGGCTGTGGATCAAAAATAATTCACAGAACAGCATCATTTCCTAGTGATGGTACTGTGAAGCCAACATTTTTTTAAACTTAAAGAGTTCAAAAGTGTTTTATGGTTATGCACATTGTGGTCTGAGCAGATGTCATTACACAGAGTCCCAAGTTTTTGCGAAACTAGCATTTTGCAGCAACAAGGTTTTCATCTTTTAATAATTTAATATAGTTGTAACTTCACCAGTTCGCTGTGAACAACAACAAATATCCAGATTTCTTTGTGGTGGTAAAAATATTGTATGCTGGTACTTGAATGTTTCAATTTAAAAACTCACAAACAGAACACAAATGAACCATAAAAATCAAAGGCAAATCATAATAAGTGTCACATTGCCCCTGACCAAGGCAGTACTTGCACATTCTTTCATTTTTGGATACGTCAGCCAAGCATACAGACAACAAGCTAACAACACATAAATTTATCACGAGGACTTGAGGAAAATATCTCCAGTGAGGTAGAGGCAACATTTTGTCACTGAAGCAATAACACTGCAGGTTTTGGTGCTTTGATTTCATCTGTTAGACAACACTGTCACCTGCTGGATGAGATGTATCTGGTCGCAAACATTTAAGAAGTGCTACAGCAGATAAATCTATCATTCACAAAAAGAAAGAATAAATGCAGTGGTGAAAAGTAATTCACAAATACTTTACAGAGGACATTTGCTGATTGAACTTAGCATTTAAATGTCAATTATAGTTTTAGTACATTTCAGCAAATGTTGAATTGAAACCCAACTCTTTGTTACTATTTTAGTCAACCTGCAATATCAAAGTAGCAAGGACACTAATATTTAAAGTTATGTGCTCACCTTAACTCTGAGTTTAAGATGTCTACATAGGAGCATGGTTTTTGACATCACAAAGGGTTAGAAGATATTAATGGTCCACTATGCAATTTATACAAGCGCGATGTGGAAACACATACACTGTGAATAGACTTTTCAGTGAAGTAGAAGACATCTTTCAAGATTTGCATATTCATAGATTCTGTATTTTTCAATGAGGAAGAAGGAATAGATGTAATTTCATAACATTTTAACTAGGTAATTTAACTTTTGTGGAAAAACCATATCAGACAAATTATTATTCAAAAATATTTTGTATTGAAACAGGTCTGGGGGAGATCTTTGAGTAAAACACTTACATTAAATAGTGCACTGGCTACCCTTTGTCGCTTTTCTTTACTTGACTGAACAGCTCCAGTAAAGCCCACTTAGTTCCATGAATGGACTCATTTGTCAGTGTTAAGATGGATCCAGATTGTGTGCAGATAGCAGGTCTAACAGCCGGCCTTAAAGCCGCTCTGTCAGGCTAAGAGGTGATGATAGAGGATCTGTGGGGCTTGACTTATCTGTAAACACAGTATCTGTCAACAGGAGATTATGGCCCGCAGCTCTAATAATGAGGTGTCCTCGACTGGTTTTTGCCAGGCAGCGCCACCTTGTGTCATTTATCTGTACGTAGCTGCAGCTTTTCTTAGGTGAGGAATGAAATAAAATTATATTGATTAGATGATTAGTTTATTCTAAGACTATTTCTATAAGACCCGTTCTATAAGGAAAGTGGCGAGTCTAGTAAACTGACAACATGGTGGCATTTACTAAACGCCATATGAAAGCAGTTATTCACAGGACTCACAGGAGTGGAAAAGATGATGATTTTTATTACTTCAGACCACAAAGAAATTATGCACAGATACTGTATACTGTATCTGGCATGTACAATTTCCCTGTCTGATGATGACCAATGTAATACAGCAGGCTGCGTCTTACTGGCAATATTCGCAGATGAATTAGTGTCCCAAGTCAAGCCAATAAGTGTCAGCAAATTCAAAGTCTGTAAATCCATGAAAGATGTTTGGACACTACTTATAACTCTCTAAGATGAAGCAAACAAAGGGGAGTCCCTTGGAAATACTGAATTCACCATTTAAAACCTGCCTTAAAGGGGCACTCCAGCTATTTAGCATATCACTTTATTAAATATAAAGTTAGAGGACTCACAAGACAGATTAAAAAAAGAGAGATCAAAATCTAAGCAGCAGAGGCCGAGATATCCTGACTTTATGTCTCTAGTATGGGCCAAGTTCCAGTTCCAAAAAATTTCACAGCCTGAGTAATCCTCATGATGAGTAAACTGAACTTCATGTGTAAAATCTATGAAGTGCACCTTTAAAACCTCAACTTAATGAGCTGGACCATTGAGGCCTATGTGGTTAATGTTGCTATTTAAGTCAACATCTCAAAATCATAGCCTACTCAGACAGAGGACAACCTGTTATTGGCTAAATTAAGAATTGTATGGCAGCATGGAATATGAGATTGACTGTTTATTTCAAAATCTACCAAAGCCTCAATAAAAACCAGTATACATTAAGTATGCTTTATAGTAACACATGATGTTGTCTATATGGACGGGTTGCTCCCAATACAAATGAAGCACAGTTGATCTCTTCAACCATGCATGCTCCAAAGAAGATTTTTCTTAAACTTTGTCAGATTAACATCAGACTCAACACCTGCAGTGAATCACCAGTGCGTCACATGGAGATACAGTGTTCTGTCATTACGGGAGCTCTTTGTGACTGAACCATTTCATATGCAGATGCTGTGCCTCTGATTTCTTTTGATTCAGCACTCCACGTTTGCTGCGGGTTAGACTATGTGCACATGAGGGCTGTTCAGGTGTAATTGCCTTTCAGGCCTAATTGTCCCAGGCTTTTCTTGCTTTTAGAAGCACCTGTGCGCAGATCAAAGCATTTGATGTGTGTGTCAGCTTTGTTTCAAGAGGGTGTCCTTACAGCACACAGATTGTCAAGTAATTGCCTCTCGAGAGATGTCTATAGCCAGAGTATTGGAAAAAGAGCTCACTTTTCATTAAAACAGAGCATTTAAATGGCTAAGTAAGTAAAGATCATGAAAAGGTTTAATAACAGTGCAATCATATCAGGACATGGAAAATAAATGACCCTAGTGTATATCGCATAATCAAAAAGTAACAAATATTGACATGCCGAACATTTTGAGTATTTTATGTTCAACACATTTCATAAATCTCATTGCACTTGAAATGTCAACTGGCTATTTGCAGGCGTTTATAAATAATGAGCACTTTTTTCATCATCTGCTTGACTTCTGACCATCTGTGTTACATACATATACATATATACACATCTAATCCAGCTCATTTGACCTTAGAGGTCACATCAGTGTTGCCCAATTTAATAAATCCAGAACTAGCAGTAATTCACCAAGTCAATTGGCTAACCAATAAAACACTACCTTCAAAGCAGATGGTTATATTTGCAAAGCATCGCTCAAAGATCCAGACGCGCCTGCGTGTCCTGCCCTCTTCGCCGGTGATATCAAAGAAGCATGTGCACATCACAAGGTCACAAATGAGCAACAGGGGGATATTTTTAGACCAATAGCAATCCAGATGTCAAATAAAAATGGACATGAAAGGTGACCACCTCATATGTAAATATTTAAGCTTTAATATTACTGAACATGAGGGTTTTTCTTAGAATTTAACCCAGCTTGTAAATGTTTGAGTGACATCTCAGTTCCAATTATATAAAAACTGAAGAAATACAGTATGTCCAATTGAAAACAATGTAATGTAATCAGATATTTAATGTGTAATGGCTGCAAAATACTTAATAGCTGGGGTGAAAAGAGACCACATATTGTAATAGTGCAAATCTGGAAGTTTTCAAATGCAATGGAGGCAAGTGCGTAATCATGCTTGGAAGGGAGGGGTCTAGCAGCATGGGGTATAGAGGTATAAATGCACCCTGGGTACAGTTGGGGCAGACAGACTAACACTGAGTATTTCACTGTGACTAAGAAATGGATTACTGGAAGATTCAGCTTGCTGTTGTGACTTTCTGTGCTTTGGTGCAAACCTATCAGGCACTGTCTTCTACTGTGGAAGAGGACAGAGGGCTATATAAAGACTGGCAGGTGAGCATCAGTAATTTAATGTCAGAAATTAGAGAGAATATGGGCAAATATAACTTGTTTTTATTGTAGAAATTTTCTAAATTTTCTTCTTGAGTGATAATAAATATCAAGAGATTATGAAATAAATACTGTGATTTGGTGACAATGTAGAGAATATTTAAAAAACAAAAAAATATATGCAATTCCTTTTTTTTAAATTATACTTCAAAAAAACTTTTAAAAATCAAATGTGTTATGGATTTTTCTGTCAGGATGAGTCACTGGAGGCAAGTCTGACCCACCCGCTGGCCAGTCTGATGAAAAGATCTAAAGCCCTTCACTTCTATGGACTCATGGGGAAACGCTCAGGTTGCCTCTAACCTCATTTCTGCAAAAAACATAACATGCTACAATTGTTTTTTTGTGCTTTTAAATGTACTCTTTTTGAGGGCTCATTATACTGTATATGGCAGTGATAATTAATATGAAAGCTGGTACATTTTATATAATACATTATAAATACATTTGGTAACTTTTTCCCCCTCACAGGTATAAAGAAACATTTTCAAGTGAATAGACGTAAGTAGCTTGATGTTACTTTCAGACTGTACGATGTTAATGCCGCTTAAAACTAGCAATCCTCTCTAAACTGCTAATATGTATTTGAAAACATGATTTGACTGATGATACCTTAAAAAAAACACTTTTCAATCTAAATAATTTGTTTCTTTCATGGAAGCATCATTATTACATTATAACCATGAAACTGCTACTTTGGAAATCTGAGCATCTTTCTCATATTTGTAGGAAATAAAGGAGAGACGTTTGTGGGCCTGATGGGAAGAAGCCTTTCCAGTGGAGGTAAGCACAAATACCAAGAAACAAAATATAACTAATTTTAAAATATCAAGGCAGCTTTATTGATATTAAAAATATCTAGTTGCTAATACACACTTATCAACTATGATTAAAAGTACAAAGCAAAGACAGTCCCATTAAAATGTTTTCTGTTTATTACAGAATCTTTAACCAGAATAATTCCATCTGCAACAACCACTGAGATCGATGTTTCGGAGAAACCACACAAGCAAGGTATGATTGTATCAGTATAAAAACCTGAGGTTGTTTTATTTCTATGTGCATTCTTACAGTGGTATTGTCGTCACTTTTTATATTCTCTGCAAATTAAAAATATCTGAATTTATTATCCCACTATTTGGCAGGTTTATCAGAGGAATGGATCCAAATCCTGTATTGATGGAGCTTGAAAAAAGAAGTACATAATACTATGATCTATACAATTTTACACCAACCAAAGACATTACCATACATCATACTCCTCAAAATACACTCTGCTTACTGTTTCAATTCATGCTAACAATTATTGTATTAATCCTAAACAAAAGCTACCATCTGGAAAAAGCACATTTCTTGAATGAAATAAAAATAACAGCCTGTAAGTGCTGCCAAATGTAGAGATGTTTTTGTTTTAGTTTTTGCAAAGCAAAACATTCATGTTATCCACCACACTGGAACATTTATCATTTAACATTCAAAGCTTAGTAGAAGTAGGCAGTTTTAAAACAAATAGGACAAACAGATTCTCTACTGTTAATTGTTTGACAATGTTTAAGTCAAGAATCATTGGACTTGGAACGTATGGTGCTTAAAACATAAATCAAAGTAAAATATAAAAGTAAAAAAGTTCTGACACAAATAAGCAGGGTAAAAACATGAAAGAAAGAAAGGTCTTTATTGACAGTTTGTAGGTCTAGGCTACTTGTGGCTGGTGAGGCTAGAGGTGAGTTCATTCAGTAGCCTGAGGATCTTAGTGCTTATGTCCCTTTGGGAGGGGTCCACTTTAGGGAGCTCGGGTCAATGGTTTTGTTGCTATTTCCCCGCTTGATCTCTTTCGCTTTCCACTCATCAATCAGGTCCTGGGAGGAAGAAAAAAGTTGTTAAAAGTTGTAAAAAACTGGGCCGTCAAATACCATGAGTAAATGTGAGTCACATAACAGGAAAAACATGCATTAGGAAATTTAAGGTCCAATATTCACTGAAATATACAAAACAACATGAGCAAAAGTTAAACTCATGTCCATTCTAGTTAAATGATTTGTTTGACAGGAAGAAAATATTTAAATAAGTATTTAACCTTTAACTTTTCATTTAGATATGGGAATTCAGCAACATGATCTCTTAATATGAAAATAAAGTCAACGGTAAAAAACAAAACAGAAACAACACAGGCCAGTGGACCGGCATCTTACCTGTCGCTTCAACACTAAGTGTTTTCCCTTCCAATACTTCAGCATCTGAAGAGACTGCAGGGTGCTCACAATGTCCACCGGATTGACAGCAGTTTCCTGACTGATCTCTGTGCATCAAGCAAATATTACAACAGTAAATATGTTTTGTATATGCATGTGTGTACTTTGCTAAAGACAATCTTTTCATGTGTTAATAAATCTTTCCCACCAACAAGTGGGCAGCCTGCTTGAATTCTGTGTTCTCACTCACCTTTGATGGAGATCTCCTTGCCTTGGAAATTACACATGTATCTGAGTAATACTTCCTTCCAGTAGCTACGGTAACTGATGAGGCCCAGGTCAGACAGAGGCCTCTCCGGTGAGCCCACCTTCTCCTCCACTTTGGACAGGAGGTAGCCTAAACAAAGCGCAGGACACTCTTTACATTAAAAATCCACATTTCATCATTTCAGACCATAATAGTATTTAAATAATATTGATTTCATTCCTTAATGCCAAAAATACATCAGTGTTTCAAATTCAAAAATTTAATCAAGAATAAATCTGAGAAGACATCTCGCAGTGGCTCATAAATTTACACACAAACTCCATAATGTGCTTTACTTAATGCTAGCTATTACAAGTGGATATACAGAGGGTAATCATAAAGTCGCAAACAACTGTACAGTCTCATACAATCTAATGCAAAAGCACTGGATAAACATTGCTGAATTGAAGCTGATATTAGAAATATTCTGCAGTTTATTAACTAAGCAAGAACTGATCAAATCTTACATGACTCTACAGATTATACGATTCAGCAGCTGCATTTAAAAGATCATTAAGCTCAAGAAAACTGGGTGGAATAAAAGTTTACCTAAAGAGTGTAAAAAAAGATGAGACTTAAGATTAAAGCAGTTGACTTTGTTCAAATTAGAGAAAAATCTGTGTTAACATATACATACTGAAGTCAATGAGCATCTTGCCAAAGCCCTGCCTCATGTACTGCGGCATTGTCAGGATACAGGATACATTGTAGTTGAGAAAGGAATTCTTCTCCTTGAAGTAATAAAAAAAGAAAGAAAGACATTGCAGTTGCTTCTGTATACAAAAATATAATTTATACAATATATAATTCTTATATACACACACCATACAGTAAATCTAAACTTGTTTTTCCACTTACCTTGGAAAAGTATCCCACTAAATGGCAGCCAGTGTTGTCGGCCTCAGTCATGACGTAGAAGAGAAAAGGCTCCACATCGTAGTACAGCGTTTTGTGGTCCAAGAAGAGCTTGGCAAGTAAACATAGGTTCTGGCAGTAGATCTGGGGATAAAATGGCACTTACTCCCTTTATTATAGTTGCTTATTTGATTGTCTTAAAAGTAAGATGTCACTGTCTGTGATGCTTACTTTACAGATATATTTGTAACCAATCTCCCAATATCGACAAAACCAGACAGAGTAAAGAAAGCAGAAATTTTAAAGTCTGAGTCTCCCTACCTTATTCTTTTTGCCGTCAACTTCAAACACAGATATAGCCCCTTTTCTGTACACCTCATCTCCTGGAGGATGCTTCCACACACACTTGGCCTGAAAAGACACATAATAAAACAGTGTTATTTCCAAAGAACTCAGAGAGTATGAACACATACGTTGAATACATATATTTGAGGGCCATAATGCAGTGTTCATACGCATGACATGTAATATGAATAACAAACAGTTATTTGCCAAAATTCTTTATCCAATTTTTTTTAATCAACTAAAATTCATAATTTCTTAACTATGGATGGCACAATCTATAAATGTAGTTACACAACATTTTAGCACTATTTTTAGCTTTAATTATTATGAACTATCAGTGTATCTGGTAGTTTATTCAGATATCAGACTTTTCTATACATTAGATATCTCACAAACAGACAAACAAAAACAAATATACAATTAAAAACTGCGGCTCAACAGTATTTGGCATGACATTAATGGTGTATCACAGACTTGGAGATTTCAGTCTCCGACACTCACCATGTGTCGCCTGAGAATGGTCTGGCTCTTCATGTACTTGAGGCAGAATTCGCAGACGTAGAGGCGACCCAGACGTGCGTACTCCTCAGGATAGGGTGAGTGGTACCAGGTGTCCAGCTCGTAGCGGCCAAACAGGATGGTCTTGATCATGTTACTGCCCTCAGTGATCTGACCCTGGATACGCAGCTTCTCCTGCAGGAGGGAAGACAGAAGGGGATACATAGTGTTACTGCTAGTCTTAACATCAACCTATGTGATAACGTTATCCAGTAAAACCTGTTATAATAACATACTGAAAATGGGTCACTATTGGCTATTCAGATAAGCAAGTACATGAATGTGGAAACAGGAAGATACACAGCAGGATCAGTGTGTTTGTACCCAACACTAAAGCAGGTAACACTTCACAGAGGACCACTGGAGATTATTGCCTCAGTCATATCTTCTACTTTAGTTCAGTTTTAGAAATACAAAGGGTTTTTCTTATACATTAACTGGTATTTATAACCAATTTTTTAGTATATAAAACCTTAATGCAAGACTGACACTGATGGAGATATGAAACAGTCCATTACCAGATCTTCAGATGCACGGGCCTGGGCTTTTCTGAAGAGCTCCAGGTCGTAATCACTGGTGATGTTCTCCAGCAGAGGCTCTCTGGTGTTGGCGTGTGTCTGCCGATGCTCCTGTGGACCAGACAGAAAGAGGAATAGAGATAAGACGCTATACCATCCAATATGCAAATATACCATTGGCATGCCAGTTGTAATAGTGACACACAATGTGCAAGTGAACAACTTCATGTTGGAGTGCCAGTGAGGTACCATGTGCTTTTCTTTCTGCTCCTTCTGAAGGCCAGAGTTTCGCCCCTTCCTCATCTCAGCCACCTGCTCTTTGTATCTGCTCTGTTTCGATGTTGGTGTCTGAAAATAAAGATGGAAATACATTGACTTTCATGATAACATCCGACCTGTAAAATAGCAACTATAATTTGATATATATTGTCAGCACATTAGACAAAACAGTAAGCAATTCAGTGGCGGACCACCTGCACACTATCAATTGTGCGGTCCTACATAACATTTGTATGCTTCCTGTTAGAAAGTAAACCTAATTAATGTGATGCAAATCATTGCAAAGAGAGACCTGGTGACGAGTTGCATGGCGTGAGTTGCTTTCCTCCTGCCCCTTCACCTCCTCCTCTTGTTTCTCGCGGCTGATGGCTTTCACCTAAAATGAAGAGTAATGGAAGGATTGTAGTCTGTTTAAAAAACAACAACAAAACAGCTCACTTCTCCCAGTCTTGTTATTTCTTTCTGAAATAAGTCTGAGAAGGATGAGATGCAGCTCAAACTGTCAAATATTTTTTGTGTGTTGCTAGGCTTATTATCTTATTGTATGATACAGCTTTTATAATTGTTTTTTTTTTGTATTGTTTGTCTATAAATCAGTGTTATGGTCAGGACAATCTAACTGAACTTCCCCTTGCTACCATAGAAGGTTAAATAAAAACCACAGTTCTACACTGTTGCATCTGACCATGATATTAAATACCCATTATTTAAATTGACTGATGAAACTAAAAGTAGACAGGCATTATGTAAAATATATGTACACATATCATAAATATTAGAAGGATTACATCATGAAAGGAAAAATAAGTAATGGAAGCAAAAATACAACTAATACTATTATATAATATCAAGTCAATGAGAAACTGCTGTCAACGGTGTTGGACAAGCAATTGAAATATATCTTTAGACTTAAACAAACAACTTAAAGATAAAAGGATCTACAATGTTTTTTTTGAGACACTCACCTTGCATTCGTCAGCAGAAAGATTGTGGTAAAGAGGGCAACCTGATACAGCAAAATGGCGTTCATGTTTTCCTGTGAGGTGACCTGGGCAAATTGAGAAAAGGAGGTAATTTATTTTAATACAATGGCATTATGATAGCACAGGATGTCACTGAATACTAATCAAATTATAAATAATCAGAGATAACCTTGATGAACCTATGTATAACATTTTTAAAAGGGAAGGGATTTTACCGAGCGAATTGCATCCCGGCGTAGGACATTTCATGTTGAAGTTGTAGGTCTCGTGACAGCGGCGCCGTTTGGGTCGATGGGAGAGGTCCTTATCTGAGTCTCTGTTGGCTTGATCTTTGGCCTGGCTCTCATCATGGGAGGCATTGGGGCTGGAGATGTCCAGCTCAGATTCAGAGGAGGGAGCATTTCCTGTGGGTGTCAATGGTGGAGATTCATCATGGTCCGCAGCTCGCTTCAACTCCGGAGTATCTAAAGCAAAAGGAGTCAAACCACCACTTTAATTAAACAGCTGTGATGAAGAACACTGTAAAAGCTTTATATTTCATTTACAGGATATGTTGGCCAACCCTGAGAGCTTTGGCTAAGGCGAGTAGAGGCTCTGGTGAGGCGCTGTCTCTTGTGCATGTTCCCATCGCTTTCTGAACTATTGGTCTGTTCTCTTTCAGCAGAAGAGTCCGAGTCTTCAGTACCATCTGAACCACTCCCGGCCATATTTCTCTATCAGGGGAAAAAAACTTACATGAGGCATCCTACACAAATTCTGTAATCATGGTACAATTCATGGTTTGCTGTGCCAATGCAAGTGTCAGTGATGTAAATTACAGTCTGTCTTGCAAAGCACTATCAATGAGGCTTGCTTGTTAATGTTGATTTCGTATTCATAAAACCAGCACCTAAATCCGGGACAACAGGATGCTTGTGTCCACTGTTTCTATCCAGCTAACTCTAATCTTGCTTTAAAAGAAAGGCCACAGACAGCTGATAGCTCACTGTTAGCAGGATCTGTAGTATGCAAACACCGGTGAATAACGTTTGCGGCTAACTGTTATATTTTACCAGTTAGCATTTGATACTTTTCAAAGAGCAACTAGTCAAATAATGTTACAGTTGCTAGCCGTAGTTGTGGCTACATAACAAAGTAGCTAACCGGGTTTGTACTTCAGCAACCTTTTATTATTGTTAGCTTAGCATGCCGCGTTAGCTAAACTGCACCCGTTTTCTCATACGGCTAAGACTGTGGCACCTAACTGCATTAACATATCTCGCAGTTTAAGATGTAGTGCTTCTTGGTGAGCTTCCATACCGTATCTATTAACCTATTAACATATTATTGACATAATACCAGCTATTGTGGTCTTATGGTAAATTCGGCATACATATGACCCACAAAACACCGTTTTATTTCAATAATACACAAGGTAAAGTTTTAGATTTGGCTTAGTTGCTCGTTACCGCCCACCAAGTTATAGTTAACTTACTTTAACGTTAATTTAAAATGTTGACAAAGCAAAATATGACAACTAATACAGTTGAAAATCAATGAAATATTAAACGCTGCTAGTTGGACTACGCGTATGCACAACTAATGCCATGTTTTGGCATGCTAAATTGTCGGATTATTGAATGGAATATGGTGGAACATTCTCCCCATCCGGAGTGGAACGCATCGGTGCTAACTTTGCTAACGTTACCCTCTTGTGCGACCTACATTTGTTCTTACCTGTCGTCTACGAGGCATTTTCACCTTGATGAGCAGTACGTCCTGTGCGTTTGTAGTCACAAATAGCAAAGCCCCCTCAAACTTTAGATAAAAAGACGAAAGAAAACTATTTATTGATTTTTTTTAGGCAGAAGTTTATATGTACACAACCTTGCCTTGGTCTCTCGCGCCACATTCAACGCACAGACAGAGCATAGAATTGCATTTCCGGTGAGAAATCTATGACGTGTGCCGCCAGACCAGCAGAGGGCGACTCTGTGCCGCAATCAAACAACTACACTGCAGCACCTTTACTTAAACTACATTTAAAACTGAATTGTGCATTTCAAATGAATAGCATTAAAACTAAATCTGACAAAAATATCAAGAACCACTACTAGCTTTTCTGGAGCTTTCAACATTATGTAATGAGCTTCCTCGGCCAATAAGAGCTTAAATGCTTACGTTTATGAGTGGTGTGCCAGTATAAAACTGCATATGCTGCTGGATCAGTGTGAAATGGCATAATCAGAGCCACTGATGAGAGTAAGATTTAAAATCAGAAACACATTTTCCAACAGTTTCATATCAACATAATTCAGACTGAAAAATGTTGACAGCTCTGTGGCTGTTAAATGCTGTGAATGACTTAGCAATGTATCCTCCTGGTACACAGAAACCTGCCTCTAGATGCACACCAATGTTATAATGTTACCAGGCTATATGGTGTAATCAATAGTACACATATTGTCATTTCAGACTATCTGAAGATAGATCACAGTGACAAAATACCCCGAGGTCTATGCCAATCATATCTATGCCTGTAGAAATCTGCTTATGTATGATGAAGTATTTATGGTGAATAATAAATTATATACTGGTAAATGATCCGCGACGTCGAGCATTGTATAATGTAATGTGTGATTGCCTTCCACTAATAAATTAAACATAGCAAAAACAAGTGGTATTTCAGTCTAAGTATTATTTGGTTGGTTGGCTCTACATTTCTGTTATCGATTAGTCAGACTAGCTATGGTGGCTAGGCTATCAATAGCGATGTTCTAGCTCCAATATGAGCTTTTAGGTACATCAGTAAAGATGATATTACTTTACTGTCATTTCAAAAGCATCGCACATATCACAACAACAGAACGGCGGCAGAAACTTATACATTCCTTTATTTTATTTTACAGCGATATGTTGTGCTAACATTGTCAATAAAGAAAGGAACACATTTAAATTTCCGGCAGTGCTTGTGAAAAACTAAATCATTGGCATCACATCTGCATATACATCAGGGGGCGGTACAGGTGTGAGTGGCTTACAGCTGAAACAGTATGTGCCGGTGGAACAGCGGGATCGGCATATTTGTAATTTCTAATGTCGGATGAATATAGTATAGATGTTAACAGATGAAGCACTTTGTCTGTGAGCCTGGGTTTCAGACTTAAAAGCTAACTTAGCTACATCAAAGCAACATAGGTGCACGTTTTTTTAGCTGAATGCTACAGCATTGGGTGGTGGATTACTATTGAGCAAACTTCCTGCAATATTACTCTAAACCAGCACCAAAATTAATATACCTGTGTTTGTGCATGCTCGGTCATCAATTCATATTCATATCATAGAGAACATTGTGTCTGCTTTTATTTTTGCTAATGATATGATGATATATTATTATTGTGAGGTAATACAGCTTTAAAGGTTCTGTATATACGATTCTGAACATTAATATAGCAGAAAATGGAGTCTGGTGAGCAAAGTGTCTGTTTGTTTTGGTCTGAGATGCCGGTGCTCTAGTGGACATTTAGTGGCAGTGAATGTTGCATACAGTACCTTTAATTTGGCATGTCTACACTGCATTACAACATAATAACATATCAATAAACACAACAATAAAAGCAGATATCATTGTGATGTGCTGACTTTATAAGTTCTTTACTTTTAAGATAAAAAACATTCAAAACTAGTTTTAAATGTCCATCAAAATAAATGGAAAACGGTGCCATCTGATATTATTGTTTTGTTCTGTAAATGATTAGGCTGATGCAAGTGTCCCACTTTCTGCGTTTTAAATTATTTTATGATTAGAGGCAAAAAAACCCCAACAACATAGCATTTTAAATTTAGATGAGGACAATACAGTGTTTATACTATTTCTAGAACTGATTCTTTCTATGTAGTAGGAGTGTATCCTGCACAATCCAATCATCCTACAATATACTTTATGTATGATATCCCGTGCAGATGTTGTGACTGGAAGTATGAGCACATTTAGCCGCTAACCAAACATAAAACCATTTGTGCACTGCAGATAAATGATCATATAAACCTGATTCTGACCTGAACGTGAATCAGACTTGAAAGGCAATGAATACAGTACTTGTCATAGTGAAAAAGTAAGGCTGCACAATTAATCGAAATAGTATCGAAATCACAATATGGCCAAGTGCAATATTCAGATCGCAGAAGCTGCAATTTTTTGATGAAGGTAAAATGTGTGACAAAGTAGCATTATAATGAAGCACTGTAGTGCTGCAGATGCCCTGGCTTACAAATCTTGTTCTCCAGATCCACTATTTTACTCTGTCTCTTTTTTCCTCTCCTTGAAATATGTGTCCCTTTCTTTAAAATGAAATATCTGTATTGGCCTGAAATGAACATTTCTGCCGAGATGAGCAATGTGCATTGTGCAAAAAATGTGCATATATCGGTATCAGCATCAGCCAAAATGAGTTGGAAAATATCGGATATCTGCAAAAATCCAATATCGTGTCCCTATATACAGCATATGCTGTATATAGGGACACTGTGCTTCATCAAGCTCTATCAATCAGATCAATCAATCTATCAGATGTTCTCCATTCTAAGCCTGGGGGAGAAAAAACGAATGAAAAAAGAACGACATCCGAAGGTTCTGTCATCGTTGACCATAAGGCCATCCCTCGCAAGGCGCAGATGTTCCAGGTAGCTTTCGATGAACTCTTCAAGGCACACTTCATCTTCACTGTGAACTACCATGAATCCCTCAACAGTGCCACATTGCCATATTGTGTGACCTATGCTATTGAGGACTGGTTGTCCACTGTTAGGACAACATGCTATTGTAAAGCCAATGCTGTTTTATATGTGGTGTGCTTGTTGTTCAAAATACAATTTCACTTGAACTAAAAACTTCTTTGTATTGGTGTCTTTTTTTCTTCTTTTTTATAGTTGTGACTCCCTACAGTGTTTTTAAAATACAAATCAAATACACAAGAGTTCAATATTGAGTTAAATTGTATGTCCTCTCTAGTGTTAATATGGCAGCAACTCTATTTAGTGTTAAAAAAAGATACACTGGTGGTGTTAAGTTTTGACACCACTCACTAGTATTGTGTAAACTCAACACTGGCCTCTGTTGACTAGTGTCAACTGATCTATGCATACTTCCTTTGATGAAAATATATAGAATAAAAATGCAGTGCAGCCTCTTCCGCAGTGGTGAGTTAGTCTCCTCATCACTTAATGTAGTCTACAAAGACAGAAAAACTAAAAAGAACGGTTTAAATAGTCTGAGTGGAATTTACATCATGTGTTTACTGACTTCCATGGTTCCCAATGCTGTTTATACATTTTCAGATGTCCAACTTGTTGACATACACTTCTCTGTTTTGTGTCTCCCTGCCCCCACCTCCACCCTCTCAGCACCCAGTCGGGGGAGGCTGAAATATTGGAGAACCCAGAAGGTGCATCTGTTTTCTCGAGTGTTCCACTGACAGACTGTAAAGGGCAGGGGAAGGGGCTGTGGCAGGCAAGTCTCCCAGCAGCTGATACCAACTGCTCTATATATAGCCTCCAGGGCCTGGCCGCTGCATTAGAGCACACAGCCCGAACAACCAAGCCACATGCGTTTTACTTTCTGGTAGTCAAAGGAATAAGAAAGTAACTTCTCTTTTAGTTTAGCGCCAGAGTTAGAATGAACAAGCCCAAAATTGTCAGACCAGAGGAGAGGTAAGTGCAGCCAGTCTCTCTTAGAGTGATATTACTAATAGTGACCGACGCATGTGTTTTTTTTTTTACTAATCCTTTTGATTTTGAAGAGGTTTCACTCTTGAAAAAAAAAAGCTAAAACAAATTATCATATGTTTGATTCATAAGTATAATAGTTTCTCTGTGTCTTAACAGTCAGCCAGCACAGGCGCTGTGGTTTGACAGAAAGAAATATGTCACCATCAACTTCATGGTTCATAAACCTAAAGATGTCCAGGTTGATATCCAGCCAGACAAAATGATTTTATGGTGAGTTTAAACATTAGGTGGCATTTTGTTTCTCTGTTACTGAAATCTCTTTCTTGCTCTGTCTTGTGTAACATTTAGTGCAGCAACAGGGTTTGTTAAAAACCTTAGCCATTATCTTCAGGGATTGAAATGATAATGTGGCGAGTTGTCTATACTATAAAATGTTGCAAATTGTGTATATTTTTGTGTATAACCCTGTCCTGTCTTTACAACAGCTGCAAAAACAGCACAGATGATGTGTTCTACAATGTGCTGCACTTCTACGACAAAGTTCAAATCCATGTAAGCATCTGATTTTTAGGCACGATGAGACCAATGGAATATAACTCATTTTATATGTTGTATGATGAAATATGTGGTCAGTGTGATGTTGATTATAAGTGTGTTTTTATCCTTTCAACACTTTAAAAGGACTCCAGAGAAAGAGTCTATGACCGCACCATCAATGTCTTGCTAAGGAAGATGAAGCCTGATTATGCATGGCCTCGTCTCCAGAAGGATGAAGCCAAGGTAAGTCTGTGTGTGTGTGTTGAAATTGATCAGTCACAAGGTTTTCAACATCATAAATTCTCAACATTGGTCACATAGTGCGCATGCGCCAACGTGCATGCTGCCTGTTGCCGTAGCTCCGTCTCGTCGTCTTAAAGAGTTTCCCCTCGGGGATCAATAAAGTATTTCTGATTCTGATTCTGATTGCCCCACATTTATGTCTAAAAATTGTCATGACCTCAGAAATGTTTGAAGTTTTCATGTGAATTTGATGACATGTTTGTTTTCTATTGTAAAGATCACCAAGGAAGATCTAAATGGATTTTTATAGAAATGGTGATATATTTCAGAAAAACTCTTGACACACTGTGGCTGTCTCAGAAAAAACAACATGGTCTCAACACCTGGTATTTGCAAGTTTAAATGAAAATGTATCTAAAACTTTACTTTAAAATTGTGTTGTTTCTCCTTCTTTTTGCAGCCCAGCTGGATTTCTGTAGACTTTGATAACTGGAGGGACTGGGAGCATGAAGAAGATGAGGGAAAGGAAGAGTATGATAGATACCTGGATGTAAGTACATGCAATGTGTCCAGTAATAAGATCACCTAAATTCTGATAATGTTCAAGAGTTTAGGAAACAGTGCATGCACTTTGCGATATTCCCATTATTTATCTGAGGGTTTGGATTTAGGTGAGTGTGTGTAAACATTTGGCTTTCCTTTATCAGATGATCCAAGAAATGGCTAACAGTAATAAAGGAGCAACACCAGATATGGATGATCTTAGTGATGTAAGTACAGAGTTCACCCATGGGTTGCCTTGCTTCACCAATAAAAAATGGTTTATTGCCTGTAGAATAATGGGTAATACAGTAATCCCGTAAACCAACTGCTTTTATTATTGCCATGGCTTCAAACTCCACGTCATAGACAGTGAACATTCATTCTAATTTACAGACATTTAGCTCACCTTCTGTTAATATGGCATGCCATGCTGTGATGTGTGACTGTATACACTGGAAAAATCAAAAACTCATTATTTTAACGATCATTTAAATGTTGACTTTGACTTCCTTCTTCCCCTACAGTCTGACTGAGACTCACAGTACCCTCTCTGCTGTGTTGGAGGCCACTATAACTTTATTGCTCAGGATACTAAGGACAATGCAGTGTTTGCTGAAGCTTTTAATGTTTGCAGATTATTTGATGTGTTATTGTATACTGTTTTTATATATGTGATATTTTCTATGGGATTATTTATTGACATATTATTGCCCACTGTACACTGACATATTGTCAGTTTTAATAAAAACAAGTTTTGTCAGCCATGGTTTGAAAGTCATTACGATATGGTTATACGATATTGGGGTAACATCTGGGTAACAAAGTGACATCACCATGTTCCATCATCCAGAGCGCACGAAGAACCTCATTTCATCCCTTTACTTTGAACTGAGAACATTAAACCACAAGAGAACAACTTATCACTTCAACTGAAGTTAAATAACTACAGAATGCAGAATAAATTACACGGTACTGTACACAAGATGGAGTGATTCTGCATCACTTAATAAACAATAAAAAATGAATGAATGAAATCAGAAAAAAATGTGATAATGGGCTGCTTCTGCCCCTAGGCTGTGTGTTTTTGTATGTATGTATATACTACATACACACTGCAAGTGTTAAATATTTGGTGGAACTATATCTGTTCTTTCAATAAAAGTTATTAGAAAAAGGTGCGTCCACATGGCCTAGATGTGTTTTGTGTAACTGCACATGTCTCTAGTTTGATTCTAGCTGGGGACCTGTGTTGCATGTCATTCCCTTTGCTCTGTCCTCATGTTCTTTGTCTTACAATATCTATCTATCTATCTATCTATCTATCTATCTATCTATCTATCTATCTATCTATCTATCTATCTATCTATCTATCTATCTATCTATCTATCTATCTATCTATCTATCTATAACAATATATTGTAGTTGTAGTGGTATACAGATAGATAGTGAATGGCAATATAAAACAGTTGTAATTATATAAAATATGTCTTCATAGGAGAAGATATACTGTTATGGTTGAAAATACTGTACATTAATAAACTACATTGTAATTGTTATAAACAGCTTATTATATGATTATTCATTGCTTATAGATGATACATACAGTGTCAGTCACTCAGGATTCCTGGACAAGACAAGGGAAGAAAGAGTTAGTCGCGTAGCTTGGCTTTTCCCAGAAGTAAAGCTAGACACGAGTATTCTGGAAAAGAAAAGAGGATGGCGAACATACAGCAGAAATAGTGGCAGCCATTATGGGGCTACAGTGGGTTGAAGAGGTCAGACGTGATGGGGTGGTAGTATGCACAGACTCAATAGCCGTCTTGGAAAGCATACAGTCAACAACAACTGTCAGAGAAGATTTACTCATTGAACTTTACCATAGCTTGCTAAGACTTCATAGAGGGGGTATAGATGTTCAGTTCTGTTGGGTGCCAACACATGAGGGGTTGAAAGGGAATGAGTTTGCTGATAAACTAGCAAAAAGGGCATTGCAAAAGGTAATAACAACACCAGTTGCACTTCGGAAAGGAGAAGAAAAAGCAGTGATTAAGAAAAAAAAAAAAAATGAGTGGAGATATGGCAGAAAAGGTGGGAGGAAGACCAGATAGGAAGGGGGTATCACAAAATACAAAAGTCGGTCATAACAAAGAGATTTTAAGAAAGGAATAGAAGGGAGGAAATCATCATAACAATGACTCATATTGGATCACACAGGATTACATGGCACCATGGTTGTACTGGGGGAAAGGAACAGTGACAAGTGTGGGAATTGTGGAGTTAAAGAAAATGTGGAACATATATTGCATTGCACCATGTACGAAGCGGAAAGAGAGAAGTTACATGATAAAGTCAGAGAGGCAGGAGGGGAGTGGAACCTGATGGGGCTACTGTGAACAGAAGGAGAGGGAGAGAGGGTAAGAGTCAGCAGGAAGGTTGGTGGGAAGAATTTAAGAAATAGGGTCAAATGACATGACGTTACACACTCTTGTACAGTAGGTGGCGGTATGCACCTTAAAGTTGTTTGTGATCCGCTAAACCGAGAGAAGAAGAAGAAGCAGCCGCACTGACGCTGTCAGAGTCACTTTAATTATATTAACTCGTATTTCAGGTAGAGCTTTTCCACAAAAACACTCCAGAATGGCTTTTCAGTGTCAACGAGACTGTTATATGAAAGAGGTATGAAACTGTTTCAAGACAGTAAATTTAAGAATCATTCTCTGCTAAAATGATTAGCATGGTTGCTAACTAACGTTACAGTGCAAGTGCACTAGTCTGTGATTAACTAACGCTACTCTTTACTTTATTTTAGGGCAATGTATATTTGATGTATGTTGAGTTATATAATGTTGTGACAGCGCAATAGCAGCGTTTGAGTAAGAGCAGGAACACTTTATTTGCTTGCAGTTGCTTTTACGCTTCTGTTTTTATGCAAACCCATAAAAGGTATATACCACCATATAAAGGTTTATATAAGACTGAACCCCCACCCCACCACCATCCATTTGCTCCTGCGTGCCAGTCTCACTCTTCAATTTTCATTTCATTTTGCTTTTAGTTTGTTACCTCTGTGGTATCCTGCTGCCCAGCTGATCTCAAACAAGAGGTCAATGGAAAGAAAGAAACTCTGAAGGGCTTCAATGTCAAGCTCCAAGACACCATCCTGTTTCCTGAGGGAGGCGGCCAAGTAAGCTGGTTTTTCAAAATCATACTCCTCTATTTCAATTTCTGTCAATCAAGCAAGTCCTATCAGTGATCACTGCAAATGTGTACATAAATGATTGTGTTGCTTATTTGGGATTTGTCTGTATCAGAAGTAACACTAAGTCACCAAAAGCTATGCTATATGATATTATTGTCATATTTTGTGTTGTCCTCCATCAGCCGGATGACCATGGGCTGATTGGAGATGTCCCAGTTTTGAGGGTGACAAGGCAGGGGCCAGAAGCCGTCCACTTTGTGGGCTCACCTCTGGAGGTGGGTCAGGAGGTGCATGTGAAGGTGGACTGGGAGAGGAGGTTTGACCACATGCAGCAACACTCAGGTGAGTAACACTAAATGAATAAGGTCAGAGACTGTTGTACATGTTCATTTAGGAGTAACTCCTTTACCAGATTGAACTATGAATGCATGACTATGATCACATATTGCTATTACACGCTTGTTCTAATCATGATTGTTCTCTTCCGCACTCCTAGGTCAACATTTGATCACAGCTTTGGCAGATACATTTTTTGGATACAAGACCACATCCTGGTACATCACCACTGCACAGATTCCTTTCTCTGTAACCATAGAAAGCCTGTGAATTTAACTGTCTTCTGTACTTTTTTTTTCCTTCAGGGAACTGGGGCGTCAGAGAAGCACCATTGAACTGGACACTCCCTCTGTGAAGCCCGCCCAGCTCCAGGCCCTGGAGGAAGCCATAAACGAAAAGATCAGAGCCCATGTCCCTGTAACCGTTCAGCTTCTCTCTATAGATGATCCTGCTGTGGAAAAGGTGCATATACTGACATTGTACTTACTGGTGCTAAAATACAGTCCTCTTAGTGTGCAGTGTGCAATCAATGACTCAAAAGTCAAGGTTTTAGATATTGTTTCAACACACATCTTCTGTTGAATGTACTGCATTGTGACTAAGAAAAAAAGAGATTTTACACGTACAGTATGTTTCATGAGTTTTGTGTGTGTGTGAACCAGGTGAGGAGTCGAGGGCTGCCAGAGGACCATGCAGGGCCCATTCGGATCATTGATATCGAGGGCATCGATGCCAACATGTGCTGTGGAACCCACGTGTCTAACCTTAGTCACTTACAGGTTCACCTTGACCCTCTCATGCAAACACACAAGCACTTAGATGTGCTTCATCCTCATCATTTTAAGACTTCTGAAGTCGTGAAAGTGCACACACATTACTTTACACATATTTATGTCATATTTGTAAGATTAGGTGTACCTCAAGTGATTCTAATAAATGACACAATGTGTGCTTCATTTCTCTTTATGTGAATTTTAGGTAATAAAGCTGCTGGGAACTGAGAAAGGAAAGAAAAACAAAACCAACCTGATCTTCCTGGCAGGAAACAGGGTATTGAAGTATGCTGAGAAAAGCTACAGCACAGAGCGATCACTGGTGTCTCTCCTGAAGTAAGTTCAAAGTCCAACTTATCAAAATATCACCATTGTGAGTTAAACTCATTCAGAAAGTTTGAAGTGAAAATATCCTTGTCATTGTTCAACAGAACTGGGCCTGATGAGCACATTGAGGCAGTTGACAAGTTGCAGAAGTCTGTTAAGCTGCTACAGAAAGTAAGAACATTTCATTTCTCTTCCAGATGCTCACTCACTACCCATACTGTTGTTTGGGAACTGTAGATAAACAGTTCCTGCTGCCTGCCAAAAGACGTGATTAACTACAGAGAGCTCCATTTAGATGAAAATCTTTCCATTTTGACAAGCACTGTATATATATATATATATATATATATATATATATATATATATCTGCAATGTGTTACATTATAGCAAACATTGACTCCCTAACCATCATAAAATGTCTTGGGCAGACTAACCTGAGCCTGCTACGAGATATGGCTGTCCTCATCGCTCAGAACTTTAAGAACGACCCCCAGAGAGGCAACTTCTTCAGCTTGCACAAGTAAGAGAATCTTCTTCAGGTATTATACCATACATTGCCCTGATGTTAAACATTGTAAAATGAGCATTTCAGAAAGAAAATGGTGTCTTTTTGTTTCTGCAGAAAAGAGGGTGACAATGAGTTCATGAATATCATTGCCAATGAAATTAACACTGAGGTAAGATTATAAACCTGACTACTGTAGTTCTTGGTATTAGCAGTTAAGTATTTTGTTAAGCCTCATGTTGTCTGCTCCTAGGAAACTTTGGTTTTCCTGACTGTTGGAGAGGAGAAGGGACCTGGTTTGTTTGTACTGGCTGGACCCAGTGGACCAGTGGCTGAGATAGGACCGCGGTAAGATACACCACCGCTTATTTATTTAGCCTCTGCTTTAAAAATGTTCATGTAGGTCGGTACTGTATGATTCTCTGTGCTCTCCAGGGTGTTAGAGATTCTCCAAGGGAAGGGGGCAGGAAAAAACGGACGTTTCCAAGGGAAAGCCAACAGCCTGGCACGAAGAGGGGAGGTGGAGGCTTTTCTACAGCAGCACTGCAAACATCGCACCTCAGAGGAAGAATAAACCCAGCAATGGTTCAATAATAATAAATATTTTTATGTTATGGTAAACAATACACTTACAAACCAATAAGGATAGCTTACCTGTCTGTCTATTCATATTTCATTGCAATCACTAAAATGATGTGTTAAAGCACACATACCAAATAGATCATTTAAGTGAAAATGTATATAATTGAGACTTCTGTGCAACATGCATTGTACATATCTGAATGTTAAAGGTCATATTGTTTTTATTCATTTAAAACCTCATCTGTTAAACCTTATTTTCTATGATCAGATTTCCATTTAAGTCTTATTTACATGTAGGGGCATTAAGGGCGCCTTAATCTGCAATTTAGACAGAATGAAATATTCTTCATGAAGAAAGGTGCTGCTGCTGCTCATACTGTTCACTGCTGTCTTATACAAACATTTTTCCCCATTGGTAAAATGGACACAAACACCTGTTGAAATATGTTTTAATATATTTAATTTAAAAGATGTGTGAAAATGTAATATACAAAAGACAGACACACTTGACATGACTTGAAGTTGTTATTGGCAGGATTACTTTTGAGTGACCAGAAACATAGAAATCCTTCTACATTGCGTTTCAATCAAATGTAACATCCCTGTAATAAATACTACCTTGGAGAAACATTTCATTATGCCAAAACTATTAGAAACACCTAATATGCAATCTAATACAACCACTCAATACACCCTCAAAAATCCTCAAAGAACTGAATCAGCATATCTTGCACACACTATCACCAACAAATAAAAATGGTAAGAGTTCATTACAGGACTGTTGTATTGGCTTGTGTTAAAATGTACAGGGGGTTCTATTTTCTCATCACTCTTTGATAATAGCAATGGTTTGGAAACAAGTCTATTGCTCACAAGTCTGTCATAGTTTAGCGGTGTAGACAAAGTGTTCATGGTAAAATATGATATAGCGCAAATGTGCGAGCACCCCTTCCCATTTAGGTTGACCTTTAAAAAAAAATACTATAAGCAGTAAAAAAAAAAAAAAAAATGCTTTGGCAGTAATTATGCCCAGTTAGTGTGATCCTGTAGACATTTTGAATTATCTTTTACAGTTCCACTGCTCCTCCTCGTTGTAGAGTTAGCTTAGTGGTTTCACTATCTTCATTGAGATGTAGTTCTGGAAAAGGCAAAAGAGAATCAAATCACTGCAATCCTCATCTGGACAAAGCACATAAAGCACACAATCATCATCACCTGCTGTCTATAAGAGCAAATAATGTGTGTCTACTTGGAACGACTGCATGCACTTTAGGTTATACTAGCTGGACCAAATGATTTCAGAATATATGACATTGTAGAAGCAGAGTATGGCTTTCTGGCCCAACTTCACCTACTTCCAAAGTGCATGGAGAAGGGAAAAAAAGTCTCTTATATGACCAATATTCTCAGACGGTCCCTCTTGTCTGTCCTTACCGGTAATGAGTACAGCAGGATGGCGAGGAAGAGAAGCACTATGATGAGGATGATGAGTCCGATGAAGAGGCACCTGAACCTTCGCCACACAATGAACTTCATAGTCTTACATGGGTTGGTGAACCAAAAGAAGGACGTTTCTGGGCGTCTGATGGTTACGGAAAGTGAAAGACAGTATTTGTTTGCGTTACCTGCAAAACTACACTTTTACTTATTCTAACTAGCAGTGAAGATGAATGGATGGGATACATTTTTAGAGATTCCATCTGCACAATGTAAAATAGGGTATGTTTCAGTCATTCCACTGTGGGTTCTTACTTGGGGGGGTCCAGCTTTGGGTTCATGTTGGGTTCGTCCCTGCCTTTTCCTGCAGGTCTCTCATCTACGTCTGCTTCACTTACAATCTCCAGTGTCATCTCCACTTTGCCCTGTGAACACAAGACAAGCAGACATAATGAGCAAGACACAACATCATAATAATCATAATAATAATCATAATAATCTCTGAGTTTCGGAATATTCAAATGCAGGAGAATCTATTCACCAGGCTTCTGCAGGTAACTTATGAATTGTTTATTTAGGAGTAATGAATATGAATTGTTGTATTTGGTGCCCAAAAACAAACAGGATAACGTCCAAATAATTAAAAAAAAAAAAGACAGATGCAGTTTTCTTCTGCAGTTTCTCATTTTAAGTAAAATGAGTAAATATGGAAACCCATCTGACCAACAAGAACAAATCTGAGGGGAAAGTACTGACTTTGTTCTGTCAGTCACTCTTTAGCTTAGGCTGGAGACAAGAGTGACAGCTGCCATTCCTTTTTTTTGTTTTTGTTCACCTAAAAACAGTTTTATGTCAGTGTCCTTGATGTCAATCCAAAATTTCTGTTGAGTCTACAGCAAAAAGTACTCCTGTTGAATTGTATTCACATCCAACCCCACTGTTCATTCATTTGCTCAGTAGTACAGGTCTTAACAAGGCGATTTACCTAAAAAAAAATGCAGAACTTTCTGTTCATACTTACCCCCAGGACCTTCTTTCCATCCTGTTCAATGGAACAGGGCCACCAGCCTCTGACTGACTGCTGAGCAAACAGAGACTTGGCAAGTTCGGTCTTGTGTGGATCTCCCATTTCCAGAACATCCATCATCTTCAGAGAACACTTCTCTGGGGTCTTCGCAGGAGCAACCATGTTACGCAGATCCAGCTCCAGTGTGCCTGGAATCACAAATTATTATACTCCAATGTTCAGGTTTTATAATGGTGGTCTCTAGGTAAATCAAACACTTGAAGTTTTCTTGGTTTAACTTTAAATGGAGTGTCTTACCAAGGTAATCGTCCAATGAGAATTTGTCATTATCCCATATCTGAACAATCAGCTTGGGGGGAATCCTAAACTCTGTTTTGTCAAGACTCCAAAAGTGCTCCTGTTGAATAAAAAACATGTTGTAGATTACCTATTTCAACAATGCAGGCAATGTTTTCTCATCTGTACAGTATTAAAATTATTTTATTTTAAGCCAGTTGGTCGATAGTCCAGACAAGACTCACCTTCTTGGACACGAGGCAGAGTTGTTCAGCAGGCAGGTAGTCAAAATCAAAGACAAACCTCCAGTTAAAGTTGCCATCTCCGTCCAGAGACCTGTAGTGGACATCAGTCTTCTGCTTGCCCTCCTCCATGCCTGGCATCCAGCTGGCAAAGGGAAAAACAGGTGTGAGCATCCATTGTCCTGTCCCAGTGGGTTCCAGAGTAACCTTCAACTATACAGTTTGGCTTTTGAAGAATTAAATAAAATCCATGTAAATCAGCTGAAAGAGGATTTTAGAAATGGCTGCTGATGAGAAACAGCATCATAAGGCAAGACTACAAAAAGTACTCAAAATTTGAGCAAAATAAAAAGTCAAACATTATATATTTAATTCAGAGGCTAAAGTAAATTTGAATGATTCATCAGCCATACCCTTTGACATAGATGTCACTCATGTGTTCTCCTGTGATGCTGGTCTCATCTAAAGTCACATCAGTGGTGTTCCAGATGACAGCGCGCAGGAAATACCTGAACGTTCAAGTGACAGTGAAAGTTAACTCAGTGGCATCTGATGTGACGAGTGATGAAGTACTGAAGAGCTGCACAGCACTTACTTCTTAGGCTTACGTGGTGTGATATCAAAGGGAGGTCCGGGGGGGCCAATGCTTTTGGGGAAAACATCCACCCACATCTGAAGCCTTCCCTACATTAACACAATATATAGGTTTCACAAAATAGCTGCGTCAAGGTGGATGTGGACATATGTAGATACAGTAACTGAGACATCTGACCTGAGAGAGATTAGGCTGGAAGGAGCTGTAAAGGGTCCTGGTCTCTACATGTTCGGGGATGAGTCCTTGTTTCCTGAGCACATGCAGACAGAGTCGTTCTTGGGCCGGACCCAAGTGTGGATGAATTTCCTTGTTGTTCTCTGGATGTGAAAACACGTTACAGTTTAATTAGGCTTATGCTATATTATAATTAGTCAAATTAGATGTGGCAAAAAGATTCAGTCAATAAATGTCAAGCAGTCAAACAACAGCATTCTATTATTACATTCAAAAGTCCAAAAGCGTGTTTTCAATGCCCTATAGCACATGATGACCGTACTGTTAAGTTTTGATACTATTTTTAGCAACGCCAGCCGCATGGCTCTAGGGATGACAATGTTGGCCTGCCCGTCCACCACTTTGGTCCAGACTAAAATGTCTCCACAGACATTCTTGGTCCCCAAAGGATGAATCTTAATGACCTTGGTGATCCCCTGATTTTTCCTTTACCACTATTATGAGGTTAACATTTTTATGTTTTTAGTGAAATATCTCCACAACTATTGGATGTATTGCCATGAAATTTGGTATAGATATTCGTGTTTCATGACAATTTTGGAGATCCTAATTTTTCCCCTAACCCAGGTAAAAAAAATTGTCAGATACTAATACTGCTGATTTATGACCAAATACCTACAAAACGAATGACATTCCCATCTGCTTCAGCTGCTACTTTGTGCTTATTAGCAAATGTTAGTATGCTAGCATGCTAAACTAAGATGGTGAACATGGTAAATATTATACCTGCTAACATCATCATGTTAGCATAGTCATTGTGAGTATGTTTGCGTGCTGACGATAGCATTTAGCTCACAGCACCGCTGTCCAAAAGTACAGCCTCAGAGTCAGAGCATGCTTATGTTATATTAGATTGCATGAACAAAATTTAAGTGAACTGCAGGCCACTATAACTTGTGCCAAAGTCATATAGAGTTGCGATTCCTTTACCACCAATTGAGGTCAAACATTACTTATTACTTAATGTTTTCAATAAAACCATTGTACCTGACTTGGATGTGGGGTGTAACTCACTCACTAACCAACAGTCCAATCAAATTTAGATTCTATCAAACAAATATATACTATTACATTTTAAATAAGTGACATTACCAAATTGAGCCAGTGTGTACTCCTTGCCATTGAACATGAGAGAAGTGCCGTTGTCTTCAGTCCTGGGTTTGGACAGGCCTTTTAGACGAGCCAGGTTCTCCAGAATCTGAGACGGCTTCAGCTGGTCCCGCCATTGGTTGATACCAGAACTAAGATGGCAAGAGAGAGAGAGAGATATCGAAGAGAGATTAATCCTGCCTGGATGTTTTCTTTTCTGAATATCTATTAGTTTCATCATTTAAATGCATTTCCCCTTCAGTCTTGAGATTGCCCACATCCAGATTTCCCTACATGCAGTAGGTTTGTGGCAGGCCACAGTAGGAGTTGTATCGGGACAGAAAGCGGTTCTCCAGGTCAATCACTGTCTCGCCAACCTTCTCGTCACGGCTCAGGAGATCATAGTCATAGACAGAGATTTTCAGGTCCTTGTCCTGGGGCAGGAAACACGTCATCTCAAACATCCTGAACAAAACAAAGGCAGTGTTTGAGAAGCAAGAAAGTGCACTGGATTTTACATTTTTCCTTTAAGGATAATATGGTCTATATTATATTCTCCATTGCTTAAATGTGTCCATTCATAGCGTTTACCTTCCAAACACAGGGTTGATGGTGTTGGGTAAGTAATGGTCTCTGTCATCAATTGTATTCCTTCCCAGTGATATCTTTATGTATGGATCACACTGAGCAGGAAAGAGAACACAAGTTGAAGGAGAAGGTGCTGACTGTGTGTCTAAATCTGCAGCTTTTATTGATGGTAATACAGACTCATTCTCACTCTGCCATTATTGTCTTTGGGCTGCAGGTCTATGGCCCGGACCACATAGATCCTGACCAGGCACTCCTGAGGTCCACTATCTGGCAGCTCTCTGAACTGACGGGGAGGAGGAGCAATACCTGGGTCATCTGGCAGAGGGTACACCTTGAATAAACCCTGCAGGTACAAGAACACTCACGAATCAGATTTGACTTTTTCTCTTGAGCCGAGGAGATTCAGCTCATTTTACAGCTTTACTTTCTATTCTGTAGTCCCTCCAGTAGTAAATTAATCAACACATCTTAGCTACTAAAACAATCTTTGCACAATTTTTGGTGTCAAACTACCTTAAACTCTCCAACTACAGAGGGGTCGTCGTCCCCATTTTCATTCTTGCCTCGCTGCAGTTTGAAGGTGTTGCAGAAATCAGTCAACCCTTTGAAGTCTGGGACATCCTCCAGTTGGCAGTCATACACCTGAGAATACACAGTCACATTCAAGTCATCTGCAGCTCAGGAGAGAAGCTTCTGTACAATTTGCAACATGACAACACACAAGTGAATTAACACTGTTAAGCGTGTCGTGTGGGAAGAAATAAAGCCAACTTACTTTGAGGGTGTCATATCCTTTTTTGAGGTAAGGACCGCATTTCTCCTGGTCTCCAGTTGAAGCGTAGAATTTACTCCACCAATCGACTGTCTCTTTTTCCTGGAGATTGAATGACACAATTTTAATCTTCATATATATGTTCTCTGTGTTTGATACAAGAATCTGAAATCTCAGTCATGTTCTCTTGTTTACTCACCTTCTCTACATGCTTTGGAGAAAGAAGATTCGATGCGACACAAAACAGAAAAGAAGTCACAAGTACACATACAAACATACAGCAGTAACAAATGCAAAGACACACACATACAGTACATACAATAGGCTACCAATATTGACAAGAAAGTGAAACAATGAATGATGGTAAAGGAAAGGTTGAAAAGGAGATCCTAGTTGCAATTGTAAGAGTCAAAGCAAATCTAAAAACAAGGGCGTAGCAAAGGGAATGTGCAGAATGTGCAGCTGCATTAAGGCCCGAGGCCTCTAGGGGGCCCACTAACACCCCCTGTCCATTCACTTGCAACATGGTACTGGTGGTTTAGTGATATTCATGCCTGCCATGCTTGAGACCTGCTTTGAATTATGACCAGTTTATTGTTTCACTTTAGTAATAGTACATCAGAAGAATAACTCCTTTCTCTCACAACATAGCATTGGTTATTAAGTGATATATTTCTTGCCTGCCACATGTGAGACTTCAGTTTAATTCCTGACCAAAACAATGTTTTCAATCTTTGTTATATTAAAAGGAATAATTTGACATTTTGGGAAATACACTTTTTCACTTAATTTCCAAGAGTTACGGTAAATATGAAGATACTGCCAGCAGACGGTTAGCTTAGCTTAGCATAAAGGCTAGAAACAGGAGGAAACCTGTCCTGTCCAAAAGGTATCAAAATCTGCCTACCACCACCTCTAAAGCTCACTATTTAACACATTCCATCTTGTTTGTTTAATCCGTATAAAAACCCAAGCCTCGTCATCAGCATGAGGTTGCAAGGCAACCAACAATGACTCCAGGAAGAGTTTGCACCTGGCCAAGAAATAGTCCGGCACATAACCCCCTATAAACACCACAATGTGTTGTTTTTGCACGGATTCAACAAATGATGAACGGTGAGTCAACAATTAAATTAGTGAGCTTTAAAGATGCTGGCAGGCGGATTTGTTACCTTTGGACAGAGGCTGGCTAGCTGTTTCCCCCCAATTCCAGTCTTTATGCTAAGCTAAGCGGCTGCAGGCAGTATAGCTAAGTATTTAGCATATAGACAGAGTTATCCATCTTCTCATCTAACTGTGGGCAGGAAATTAAATAAGCACATTTCCCAAATGTCTAACTTTTGCTTTAAGTAGAATATTTAAAACTGTACTTCCAGCCATGGCAGTGATGGTTCGATAGCAAAATCAGCTTTCATGTAAATTGGCTTAATTTGCTTCAGGGCCCAGTTACGCCCCTGCTGTGAAAAATGTGCTCATTAAATTAGTGGCAATTAAATGAGGTACAATCAAAGTTATTATGACAATTTCCACATAGTTTAATGGCACTGTGACATCATTATGAGGCTTTTGTCAAGCTTGCTGTAGCGTTTTGGATTAAGTGATCTCAGCCATCCAGTTTCATTGGTGCCCAGCCTTGTAAATCAGAAAGCTATAATAAGTAATCATACATACAAAGTAGGAGGTAGGGGAGGCCATTTTGTTGACAGCAGCTGACATGCTGTACATGAACTGCAAGCCAGAGTAATAGTTTGTCAAATTTGACAAGAGTCAAATTCTGCACTTCTTGGTGACAAGAGGCAACTTAATGTGTGTTGTAGAAAGAAGAATACTAGTTATGAACAACATGAGCAATACGTCATGTTGTGGCACGGTGGTCAAGTTTACCTGAGCTTCTAGCAGGGGTCTTGTTTCTTCCATGTTAATAGACACATGTTTGGAAGAGGAGGCCATCAGAGCCACTGTAAATAGTGTCAGGACAACATTAGAACAAGGCTTTTTGTCTCCCTGTGTTAATTGTATCAGAATATTCTTACTTTTACATCCTTACTTTTGGAAGACATGGCTCCCTCTGTGGTGATGACATATGGGTCACATCTGAAGTCCTCCAGAGTAGTGATGGTGCACTGACCCACTACAGGCGTCCTGCCAAATGGACGGTGGTCGATCACCTTCAGCACAATGGGAGGTGTGTACATCTCATCCTTTGGAAGGAGCTGGATGGAAGGTGTAGAGAAGATGTCAGGAAAAAGAAAATAGCATTGGGAATTTACAGTATTGTGTAAAAGTTATAAGACTATGATTTTGGCTAATATTATTTCCCCTCTTCAATAGCTTTAAACTTCTTAAAACCTTTTATCCATCCCAGACACTTGTTTGCTTTAGTTCCACACATAGACCCCCTAAGCTTGTGTAACCCCGCCATTACCACTTTGATGAAGAGGACAGAGCTGGGGAAGTTTGGGCTCTTTTTCATGTTTTTGATGACGGCTGTCTCCACTCTCTGATCCCCACACTCCACCACCAGGCTGGGTGAAGACACTGAGGCCAACTGGTACGGCTTCATGTTCCTCAGGCCCCATGCTAGAATCTGGATACAGAGATACACACACACACACACACAGGGGAGGGATTTAAAGACATTATGTACATCAGTTCAGAAGGACAGCGTCTAAGGTTGTGCGTTACCTCCACAGCAGTGAGCTGCACCACAGGCCGGATGCCCTGAGGAACCATGTAGAGGTTCTCTGATCTCTTTGGCGGTATCAGGGGAAGATCTGACTCGGCCGACTACAAAGACAGAAGCAGGAGAGTATGGATTATGCTTAACCTTTGTGTCTTTACCAGTAACGTTACATTTCAAATCACACTGGAGGACCAACTGAATGAGTATGTGAAGATGACATTACACCTCTCAACCGCTCAAATAAAAGTCTCCAATTATCTAGGTAATGATTTGAGGGGATCATGAGATATATTAATAGACATGAAAATAATTTATACTACAAACAAACTGAAAAGGTAAAAACATTTAAGTGAACCATTTACTACTCACTTTGTCAGTGAGCCTATGACAGAGGTTGCAGTAGGAAATGCTTTGTACATGTAAAACAGAGAAATACAGGCAGACCTTGTCTTTAAGTATGAGTTCAGCAGCCACCAGTGCCTCCCCCGCCTTGTGTCCTTTCTGGATGATAGGGTGCCACAGCAGTTTGGGTGTCTTATCCATGCCTGGATTCAACTTCACCAGTGGCACGCAAACACTGCGGCCCAGCAGTTCATCCTTCCCCTGGGCAGAAGATAACATGTCACAGATGTATTTTTATGCCTCATTTCAGGCAAATTAATTGGAGTGCAATAGGATAAAACGTCTTAATTCCTAGATTATGTATACTAAAAATTAAGAATAAAAAAATACTATTTAAACAATATATTTAGACATTGAGTTTTTTATTTAAACGTTACGGCTTCAACTTTAGGAGTTTAGAGGAAAGGTGGACATTACTCTAAGAAAACAACGTAAATAAAGGCATCAAGTGCTTATAATTTTAGAGGCAGTTCATACTATGAAAGTTAAACTTAAGACCAGTAGAGGTCCAATGGACACTTTCTGCTGGAGAGATTTTCCCTCAAATAATTTCAGTTTTTGTGCTAAATTACTGTTTCTAAGTGAAATACATATGTCACTTTGCATTTCCCTGCACGCATGCTAGTTGTACAAATGCTTTCTCTATGTAAATCTGCCACAACCTACCACTTGGTCATAGTCGTAGAACTCCAGTACAACATTAGGGGGCTGTTGAGCAACGCTCTGGGGGTCTCCATAAATCTCCACATCATTGAAAATCAAAGTTTGATCCCAGGTTGGGTTTAGCGTTGCTGACAGCTTTTCTGTTGTCTTACTAACATGCAGGAAGGAAATGTGTGCATACGGATCTGTGAGAGAAAAGAAATAGGTGCTTTAATGGTCATGTTTTCACATCAAACGCTAACAGCTATTTTTGCAATGAGACTCATTTTATTTTAAATGCAAGACTTGAAATCCATCGGCAGTCTTAATATTGATATTATAATCTTTAATTCGATTTTTGAGCAGCAAGTAGAATCTTACCAGAAAAACTATCTTTGTCCATAGATGCCAAGTTCCGTGCCTGATAGACGTAGACACGAAGATGGTACACATGGGACCCTGTGGAGAGAAAAAAAAAAAACATTATTCAGTAGTATGTATTTAGGTATATTTGTTTGTATGTGTCACTATATGCATCACTCACTGTCAAAGGAGCAGGACACAGTGGGCGTGTTGGCCCCAAACAGCTTGGTGGCATCTGCCTTGGAGCCTTTCTCCTTCTCCTCAGTATCAACACCCTGCATAGTAAACCAAAGCGACATCTCAGAGGTTTTACCTGTTCATGCGTCACACACACTGCCAAATAAAAACACGCCATGGCACTCTAGATGTGTTAAATACATAAGTAAATATTTGGTGACTCCGTGAGCTCAGATCCGGTTCACGCTTTTATGCCAGCCCTTTTTTTTTTCTTTTTTTTTTTTTAACCTCACCAACGCCCCTTCCAGTTGGAAGATGGCAGATGCTCCGAGTCGGCCCTCTGGTGCCATCTTCCGCCTCCAGCGCCTTCGACGAAACGTATCTGATGAACGCTCATTCCGGTGGAACTTCCAGCCAATCAGAGAAGAGAATTCCCAGCCCTCAGGGTCACCTTGGTCCCGCTTCTGTGGGCATAAACAAACATGTAGCTGAAATATTTTGTAAATGAGTGATGCAATCAGTAATAGTGCAAGATTATATACTGTGAAATAAAACTGGAATCCAGAGACACCTGGATATCAGTCTCTATCAGTCTTTGTAACATAATCAGAACTGTGCTTTGCAACATTAGTTTCCTATAGAAAAGAAAATGGATATAGCGTCAATATCCAAATGATGCGACAGCACATACACTAGTACTGCCCTATTGTCCTATGCTGACCTCCACAGCTGCTCCTGCAGGGAGTGCAGCTCTCTTGCGAGGTCGAACCAGCCTTCTCCTGCGGTGGATGTGGTACACCTTCTCTGCAGAGACCCAGGACCGAGGCTTGTCATCTGGGGGAATGGTGACTCCATACGCCCAGCCTGTAGAGTGCACACACACACGAGCGCAAACAATTTGCCTTTGTTTCATTATAGTTTGGATACAACAACATATGGTTTAAATTTCACCATGCGTATTTAATAATTTATTATTATTATTATTATTATTATTATTATTATTATTATTATTATTATTATGACGACCTAGTAAGGAGGCCAGAGTCAGTCAATGTACTGGAAAAATACATAAATCAAGAACTGTAAATAAGAAACATCCAACACAATTTAGTCATTTTGGTCCCACACTGCCTTAGGTTAGGTAATTGTCTGCACCTTGATCGTCCACGGCTCCGTTGTCATCTACAGTCCACTCATCCTCCCACTTCCAACCCGGTGGACAATCAAACTCTCCAGGTTTACGGCTCTTCTCTCCATTCTGTGCAACAAAAAAAACAAAAAACTCTGTTAGCTGCACAAGTTCATGTTTTAATTTGTGTATTTTCTACATGTGTTTTGGCCTACTCATATATTAGAACAGGTTATATATTACTCTTCCATCATAGGCATCTGGAGGAAAGCTGAGTGGAAATAATGGAGAACAAATGAGTCACTAAGAGAAAGTATGCGGGTCTGGGTGGTATTCATGCATGTTTTTGTGTTGTGTGGCACAGAAACAAGGATTTATTTTTTTATATATTTACAGCCACCCTGCACATTATCGTCACATGTCAGCGATGCTCTTCTCACCACGTCGGTGAAGGGCTCGGAGGCAGCCTTCCACTCTCCACCAGGGAAGCGAGTCTCGTTTTGGAACACTTCGTCCATGAATTCAGTGTGTCCAGCGTCTGCCTCTGTTAACAGACTGGAACACAAAGTCAAACATATGTACTATGTGTGTGAAAAGTGAAAATACATTTTACAAAAGCTACTTTAATGTGTGAAATTTGGCACCCTCCAGTGGTAGTATAAAAAAAAAAACAACATCTGACACACCAATGCATGCACTGCATCTTGTAAAACGACGTTAGTGCTGCGTGAGAGAGAAGGAAAGGTTTGCTTGTTTTGGCAGTGACTGTTGGAAGTAACCTTTATAGCTTTTATGCCTTTTTGCCCTGTGGTCACCTGCCTCATCACAAATTCCCCTATCATTACAGAGCCTGCCACTCCCTCCTGTCCTACAGTTACCTTTCTCCAGTCTGCTCCCTCACCATGGCTCATCTCACTCATTCATATATGGATCCACCTACCCTCTGCCATATTGTCTAGTGTTTCTTGCCTTGCTCTCCAGCTATTCTCCACCTGCCTGATATCTTGCTTGATTACCTATTTCTTGCCTACTTTCCCTTGGTTTTGCCTGATCTGCCTGCCTGCCTGGTTTTTGACCCCTGCATGTTTCTGGACTTGAGTGAAGGATTTTGGACTTTCACCTTAGCTACTGTCTCTGAATTCGTGCTTTTAGATTCTGTGATTTGAGTCGTTACAGTACCCAGCTGTTGGCCATACTCAAGCAAACATTCTGTACAAATTAAGCTGTCAAAGTTTGTGTTCCTCTTGATGCTCTACATAGGCAATTTTACTTTTCGTATATTGTAATGGTTCACTTATGATAATGCAGATGGGTGATAAACCAAAAACCAACATAATGATGTTGTCCTCTCATGCCTTATATAAAGGAATCTGCATCTCAATTTGGTTCTCCACTTTATTCAGCTTCTTTCTTTATTTTGTCACCTGTCAGTTAGCAGATATACAGAAATGTAGTGATGATGTTGGCATGGAAAACCAAACAACTATGCATGTAAATCTGGAGTCAGGACTTAAGCGCAGAGAGTGGTTGTACTTGTGTTGACAGAGGTAGATGGAAAAAAATGAGTGTAAATAACTTCCAGCTTACTGGCACAGTCTGGTACTTTGTCATTAAATCATGGCTTATGGCATGAGAGGAATGTAAACAGTAGAGAGCAGACATAGCCCACTTCCTCTACAGTCCACAGAATGTGTGTGTGTTCAGTGGGGGGAAAAAAACCCACATTTAACCAATATAATCAGCAGCACAATCTTAAGACAAACTTTCTCATAAATGTAAGTAGTCTGAATCTGAAAATAACAAATCACAAGGTCTTCCTCTTGGTCAGATGTTTTGCATTTCAGAGGAGGAAAGATGCCAAATGCTCATCTACAATTATACTCACGCTTTCTCTGGGTCAATGAACCAGTCACCTTCCCACTCCCACCCTCTTGGGGGCAAGAAGTACTCTTGTTTCAGCTTCAGCTTGCCTGTTACATCTGAGTATTTGTAGCGCCCCACCAGTCCTGTGGTCCCCCACTTCCCAAACACCTGGGCCTGGTTCTCGTACTGCAATTCAAAGGAGGACATGTTTAGATGATGACTTGACTGCTGGCTCTGAATAATCTTCAAAATCTCTATCAATACTATGTGAATACAGACAAGCACATGATTGTTTTTATTGTGAGAGATATGCTATGGACCCTTATATTTGGGAGTGATATACCATCTCAGCAAACACGCTGAAGGTTCCCTCAGAGTAGGAGTTGAACTTCTTCTCATGTGCAGACAGACCCAACCACATGTTGACTCTAACCTCAACCGGCACCTTCAAGCCCTTGTTCTTGTCCATGGGGTACTGAGTTGGACGGAGAAAAAAAAAAACTGAGTTTAAAATGATTTATTTTGATATTTATTTAGACAGACAAAGTTGTTCAGCCAAAATCTAATGCAATTGATTACTACATCAAATTTTCAGACCTTTCCTTTATTATTTGTTTTTAAATTGACTGCAGATGTGCACCTGTAAAAAGACAGTTTGTGTCTTGCCACAATGTTGACCACAGGCCTGTTCACTATATGTGGAGTAGAGGATCTGGTGAGCGGGGATACGACTGTAGGCCACCCTCTTCTCACCCCGTAACATCCAGATGATCACATCAGGCATGCTGTTCTGGGGCTGGACACAGTGACGGTAAGAACAAATGCAGAATTATGCTTGGCAAACCAAACAATGTGATACATTGCAGTATCAAAGCAAAGAGAGTCCATCACTAATGATGTTCCTGCCTGTGTTAATGAATAAAACTGACAGTAGGTTACCTCATTTGAAAGTGTTATTTTAGTTATTTCAAATGCTCAAATTCTTGCTGTGTACGTACCTCCTCAGCCAGCAGTTTAAGTTTGTCTGCCCAGGACTCTATGTCAGACAGAGTGTCACGGATCTCTCTGGCCTCCTCTCTCATGCGCCTGGCTTCGTCCTTGATGGTGGTCAAAGCGCTGTCTCGCAGCTTCTTGATTTGGATGTCCAGGGATGTCAGGTTGGAGCAGCCCTCCAGCTCAGGTGGTGGGAAACTAGAGGTGAGCAGAGACAAAATGGAACTATACAATACGCAAACTGAGGTTATACTAAATAATTACCCAGTAAACTCACAATTTCTTTCCTTTTTGTCTGAATCTCTTGGGTTCATCTGACTTATTACATTAAAAAATGCGCAGACAACAGATCTTGCTGATCTTGCTGTATTTTTTTTTTGCAACATCTTATCCTCTATTTACCTTTCTAGGTCTTCAATCAGATGAGTGAGCAACTTCAGCCACACCTCTACGAGTTCGTTGTCAGAGACTTTTGCCAAGATGGCAGTTTTAAATGCCTCCAGGTTGGATTGCTGCAACAACAACAACAAAACAGGGGTGCAGATTAGATCTAAAACCTCGGACTCTCACACTGGCACATGTACAAACACGTACCAAACATTAGTACAGTAATACAGTACAGTATGCTTTAATGGCTGCAAACCTACAGGCAATAAATCATTAACTTTGAGTGTAATTAAAGCAATCAATCTAAGTTTTTAAGGGTAACAGGATAATGCATTACCAGGCGGTGAGTAATGTAGAGGATGATGTTGACAGAGTCCAGGCGGTGGCTGATGTCCTCCCAGAATGAGATAACTACAACCACTGGCTTAGTGTTCGCCCAGGGCAGGTAATAGTAGTGGTTACCTAGAAAAATTACACACAAATCCTCTTAACAAGAAAGCAGGTTTTAAAGTGTCTTTAGTGTGCAAACAGATTAAGTATCACATCAGATAGTAGCTTCCTCACTTACCATCAAATACAGCACAGCTATACTGAGTGGTGGAGGCCAGTGGTTTACAGGTGGTGTCCAATTTGTTGCCATAGTTACCGATGCTGACCTCAAACTGGATTGGCTCTCCTGGTTCCTGTATCATGGAGGCACTGTGGAAGACTGCACACAGACAGTACTTCCTCCTCCTCTGGTACTTCTAATGTACGGAAGAGGGAAAGAAGTATTTTAAAATATTTTAACCAACTAAAATTTAGTATAACTCCATGTACAAACTTTAAGGAACATAAACAACGTCTTTGCGGTAAAAAGAGCTGGCTACATCCATTACCTGCTACACACTTCCTTAACTGAGGTCTTATCTCACCATGTCCCGAATCTTGGACAAGTGAAACCACACTGCTGTTAAACTGAACCACACACGTCGGGTATTACTCAGTGTATAAATAGTCACAATACCTGCACCACCAAGATGTCATCACTGTGGATACTGTCTACTGTTTTGTCCGCTTTGCCCTCTAGCTTAGTGGATAGCTCAACCAGGATCCTGCCCCTGTACGCCACTCCTTCTCCCTGCAAACACAACACATTGATAAAAAATGTTGAAAAACCAATAAAGGGGATGTAAGACAGGGACAGATATGAAGAGAAAGATTCAAATTGTTTAAAAAAAAAAAAAAAAAAAAAAATCTAGTCTTCACTACTACCTTGCCATAATTGAGATCCTCATATGGGTCTGGCAGGCCGGTGAACTCTCTGGGGCTGCCGTACAGGTTGACATAGCAGGGCCCAAAGACAGGCAGGAAACCCACCTCAGACGACCCTGTGTTAGCTGTGGATAGATGGAAATAGACTTAACTTTTTCATGATTAGGCTCAAGTAAAGCTAAGCCAAGCTTTAATGTTAGTATGTCAGTGTTGCTGTATTTAAGGCGGTGGTGATTGACAGATTGCGGTGTAAACAGTGAATGCTGGATAAGCGAGTGGCAGGCACTACGGCAACAAAACGGTTAAACATTTAAATCCTAATACTAATGTCAAAACAGAGCATAGCACAGCTTTATTAGCAATGTGTACACACAGAATTGGACTTAGCATGCACAACATGCTTAATGCGTTACAACTCATGCAACACAGAGCAACAAAGAGCACAGTGGAACCTTCATATGATGGTATATCCCCCTTTCTCGCATGTTCCTCTAGAAAAAGGACAATTCAATTGTAAAATGTATGCTTTTCACACAGTAATACAACAACAACTATCTTAGATCTAGGTGAAATGTAAAGGCTATGAACTTCTGTACTGGGATTTTCACAAAAGATCCAGGCACTATATTTCCAGCCAAAATTGAATTATTTTTTATTTAAACTAAACAAAAATCAAAAAGTAATACCTTCTATCTCTCCACCAGAGGAGGCTATCTTGGCCAAGTTCAGATATGTGGTGCCAATAGCATCATTTCTTGTCAAACGATCCCTGCAATCACAAACACGACACCTTTAGACTCTCACTGCATGCACACATAGGACTGACTCCATTAACTGTTAAATAACATGCAAATTTCACAATGTAGGTGCATTGTTATGCTCTGCTTTTTCACTGCCTCTATGAAGGAAGTACATGGAATAGAAAAACAATGTCTCTCAACAATGCATCCATTGGCTCTCAGATCTCGAGAGAGCGATTTCAACACCTTCTGAGGCACACAGTTTTTCTAACCTTTCCTCTTGCACTTATTTCCCTTCAGCCTTCCTGGACCTGAGTTATCGGACTGTTTGTTTGCTCAATAATAAAAAAAATTAGCTGAGAGATGGTGCCAGAGCATGTTGCTGAGGGGAAGGGAGGGGCCTGCACAGCCTGAGTCACAGGCTGCTAAGTTATTTTCATGTGGTTGGTGATAGGACATGGAAACACCGCACAGCACAGCTGACCACACTGCAGAAATATTGTGGTACACAATATTTCTCAACCCCGGATCTCTTAAATATACAGTACAATCTTGTTTGACTTACCAATCAAAGACTGTCAGTTTGACACACTCACACATAGAAGGGAACTACAGAAAACAAAAGAAACAGGTTAAAAAAAGGGAGATTGAAAAACTTATACTTTTATGTCAGGTCAGAATACAGCTTTGCATCCTTAGGACCTCTTACCTTTACTTGGAGGTTCAGTACTTGGTTCCACTCCGGGTTTGCATTCTTCTCAACGATCTTAGTACACAGCTGAAGAGACAGAAAAAACAACACTTTTGCTCAGCTTTCCTTCTATTACACAACAGTGTCATACCAGCATGCTTAACACTCAACACTGGGGCCAAAAAGAGAAATGATCAGGAACCTTTCTGCCAGCGAAGGAAGCCTCTAAGAAGGGATCCACCAGGTTCTTTTTGTTTTCATCTCCTCCAAAAAGTTCTTTCATGGTCTGGACGAATGCATCATCCACTGAAATGAGAAAACATTGAAATAATTAATTAAATCATAATTTATTTAACAGTATGGTAACATACTCTTGTTTTTATCAGTTTTGACCGCCATAAAATTCAACTTACTTTCAACTTTTTTTATGTGTTGTGTGAGTTACATGACCATTCAATTTATTACAAATATAAAATAATTACTAAAGCTTGTCTTACTCTGAGGAATGTCCTCAGCCCTGAACACCTTCAGTGATAGGGTGGCCCATCGCAGTGTCACACCAGCTGGCAGCAGCAGATTACTCTCTATGTCATCCTGATCATCATTTGACTCCCTTTTCTCCAACTACAGTAGACAGACAGAACAGAAAAGAGATCATGAGAGATAGAGTGAGGGGCATAGCCACCATATTTACATGAGGAAAGAGGAAGTAACCAGCGCTAATGAAATTTATCTGAAAGCTGTAGTCTGTCAGTCGTACCGGAGGCTCATCTCCAGTCCCCACTACGAAGAGGCTGACTTTGAGGTAGCCTTTAGCCCCAGAGCTGGAGTCATCTGGGTCATTCATCAGGAGCCACTTCCTCATGACACAGTGGGCTGCAATAGGACACACACACACACACACACACACACACACACACACACACATAAAAGACAGAGTTCATTAATACAGACAGCACCATCAGGTAGAATGTACAGGTAAAGTGAAAAGCACTTCATAATTGTGCTTGTGTGCACACAGTGCCTGAATTCTTTTTGCTTATTATTCCTTCTCAAAGTCATTCTAAGAAAGTAAAATTCAAACCAAGTTTTAAAAATTAATGTTAGAAACGAGAAATAAGAATATAGTAAAACCCAGAAATGGTGAAAAGAAAATTACCTTTTAATTCTCTAGTAATTTTGCTAAGCTAACTATTGTTTATGTAGTGGAAGAACAAAAGTGATTTTTGGGCAGTGTTTTTGTCTAATCTTACTTAACCATGCAATAATTGATTTTTTTTGTCCACTTCCGTGCAGCATAAAACAATCAACACTGATATATTATCTTTAAGTTGATATGGTGAAGATGTTAGCTAACAGTTGCTTATTTACACATCCAGCAGATAGGGAACAACATTTGGAGTCGTGTTTCTGGCCACCTGGCAAATGTAAATTCATTATTTACTCTCTTGTAGCTCTGCTTTTGTCTCCACAGACTTAAGAAAATATCTGACTTTATAGCTGCTAGCTTAAATGCTCCATTACACTAGCACAAGCTGGTCGCTAACTGTGTCTGTCGGCCGTTTGGTACTGGGCAGGTAGTGTACAGTGTTTTTTTAGAGCTTTTAGTTAACAGTTAAGTTGCAGGTTGGAAAACCAAAACAACGAGCTGAAAGAAGCTAAAAAGCTCAGTAGAGCCTGTAATTGTCTGTGGGTTCATCACTACGAGCGACACCATTCACATACAAGTAGTCATGTGACCTATTGTTAATAAAAAAAAAATAATTATCATCATCATTATTATCGTCACTCAATAAATGGAAAAAAAGAAGTGTCATGTTAACCATATTTATCACATTACAGAAACACCTATTCTTAATAGAATCAATTATACAACTAAAAAGTCAACTCAAAATAACACTATGATAACACAGCATATCCACAGCATCCTCTGAACAAATGTAAATGACAAACAAATCTGTGGTTTGTGACAAGCTTACCTGGTTCATCATAAACATAACCAACATCCAGCTGTGTAAGAGAACAAAAACAGATCAGCCAGACTCATTAAACACACTTTTACAAATTAATTGTGTGAAGATGAAATGAAACCAGGTACCTTGAATTCTCCCATGAGACTGTCAGCCCTCAGTGAAAAGGAATCATAAATCTGCAGAAGAGAGTGCAACAATTCCCGGTTTATATATTTATACATATTGACAGAGGCCAGGACCTCAAAATCGACATATGTGCACTGACCCGGAAGCTGATGTGCTTATCAAACAGATCCGATGGTAGCATGTGGACATTGTAGAAGAACATCTGCGAAAATACAAAAAGATTATAAAGTTTTGATGACGATAAACAAAATGAAAACATTAAAATTGGACACAACCTTGAAGTTTTGGATGGCTTAGCCCTAAACCATGTCAAATTATTTTAAGTGCGATCAATAGAATCAAAAGGAACTCATTTTTATTCCATTTCAAATCTGTTTCAACTATTGTCTCTCTGTGAAAGACTTAAGTAAGAGTACCTCATCAAAGAAGGGGTTGTTTCCCCTCTTGATCCTTGTCCTGTGGGTCTCTTCACACACATTAACCTTCACCACTGGTTTGATGTTGTTGCCAGACAACTGACGGGCCTCAATGATCCGGACACGAATCTGAATAACACACAGTATCAGTGTGGATGAATGTATATAAATGATGACAGTATTATTATGAGAGCATCTGATTCTAACCAAGAGCACCTCCGTTTATTTAAAGATACATAACCTGAGCAAACTTAGCCTAGCTAGAAACTAACAAACAAACAACACCGAAAACATATGCTTCTTGGCGGAGGTAATAACTGTTGTGGCCACCTAAACCTAACCTAAATTTTTATTTAAGAGAAAAAATCTTAAAAAAGGTGGGTAATAGTTCTTTATCCTAAAAGTAATAACAAAACTTGTTTCACTTTTTGCTGATTGTTCTCTTATCGCTGGATTTTCAAACAGACCATTTCAAACATATCTAAGGATTACAAAGCATGGAAGTAGCCTATCAAAGGCAACCTGCAGTACATATTTTGTAATGACAGGAATGGAGATCATCATCCTCAACCACAAGCATCCATTGTCAGGTTATTCAGCTACTTGCTATTAAGACAAGTAGCTGAATCACTGTGCAGACAGTAATTGGAGAATGATGCAGTAGCTGTTGGTCTTTGTTGATAACCATGTAGCTCTTTAGCAAAAACACTATCAAACTGACCTGGAAGTCCTGGGGTTTATTGACTAGTCGGTGGCGATTTTGTGCCCTGGCCATCTGCTGGCGGAGTTGACCAGACTGACCAGGGGACGAGGGGACGCCTACAAAGCTATTTTGGCCCCCATCTGGTAGAGTCTCATTACCCTCCTCAGCACCACCACCACCACCACCTAATCAGCAGAAAAACAAGATGATCAGGGGTCAAACACCTGCCATGCCTCTAATCAATCTTTACTGCACTGCATTATTAAGAATTCCATAAACATACCAGCATCCACTGTGGCATCTCCTGCTTGAGGGTCATTGGGGTTTGGTACAGCATTGGCTGGAGGATTGTAGCCAATCACAAGGTTGATTGTAGCCTGGAAGGAAATGATTGGCTGGTCTATTACTTCATTTACTGTATGTCTATTTAAGGAAGATAGTCTTCCTGTTGTTTATATTTCTTAATTTATAAAAGAAAAAAAACTTACTCCAATATTCTGTCCACTTTCATTGACCAAAGGAACATTTCTGGATGGTAGTGATTTCACTTGACCTGAGGAAAGGTCTCGCAAAGAGATTTTTGTTGACCCAATGAATCTGTTAGGAAAAAACACAGCAGGAAAAGATTTAATACAGAAATAATTTTGTATTGATACTCTAATTGTATAGGTGTATAACATGGGGCTAGGGAGAATTTGCTTGGTGACAATTCTGCACCGATTTCCTGATTTCATAGGGCAAAACTCAGGCCGCTATTCTAGTCAGCCAACACAACAGTAATCAAGTTAGAGACCACACAGAAATAAAATGCTGTATGTGTGCTCAGTGCAGTCACATTTACTAAAGGGGAATATAGAAGGTCACCACCCAGAGCTAACAAACCCTGCCTGCTCAGACAAACAAACGCACCCGATGAGCCAGCATACAGTCAACACCGTACAGGAGCTAGCAGCAAGTGATTCCCAGTGTGTTTAGATCATCTGCGACTTTCTGCAAAGACAACTGAAATTAATTCTTTCATTTCTTTCCATTTGAAGGTTATTTAAAGCCATGAACAACAGAACCACCGGTAGGATTTTGGAGGTGTTCAAACTAGACCAGCTACTATTTTTCCAGTGGTAAAATAACAATACGGTAAACCTGAAAAGTTCAATTAAAATTTGCTATTCATATATTGGCTTCTCATCAACCTTGGCTGAAAATTAAAGGAACTTCCTGATAACATAAATATGACCCTGACTGTCTGTATCATACACTGAGTAAATTATAGCAGTTTTTCCAGGAAGTCATTTGTGAATGAGTCAAACGTTCTGTTTATGAACATTTCCTGAGAAATAAAATAATCATTAACATTGATACAAATAAAGTTGAAATAGTGTTGCTATGAGAGCTGTGTGTCACATTCCACTGTTAACGCCTTCTTAGATATTTCAAGGGTAAAATTAAATTAAACTAAATGTGTGTATATGTGAAATCTGACTAACATTAATACTGGACTATTTTGTTATACACATATGACTGTATCTTCAGCGGTCTTTTCATGCAGTGTTGTTGGAAAATTGTGCCAAAGCAGTTTGTTATTGCGTGTGTTTGACTGTTGTGTCTGTCTTGGTGTGCAGCCAAAAACTACACAGCTTAATGAGTGGCTTGTTTATGCTCATGCAGTTATAAGTAGATATGAAAGCAACACACAATTAGCTCTGAGAAGAATATAATAATTTTACAGATCTCAAATGTTGCCACTGAACCATTACAAGCCCAGATATTTGAAACATATACATTCAAGTGTCCAGTTTATCAGGTACACCTCAGTAAAAAAGATGTCTAATACAACAGTCCTGCAATAATAACTCCTACCTTCGCGAGGGTCAGTTTCTGTATAATGTTCAGTTTCTGACAGTTTTAGAGGTGTTGATTCAACTGCATGGTCATTTTATTTTGTCCACCCCATTTATATCAATGTAGCCAGGCTAAATAACAGAAACACCTCACTGTGTAATGCAATGCAGTTCAACAGCACCACAAACTGTAGCCCCCCAAATCATCATACAGTTGAATCAACACCTCAACAAAACTGTAACCTTCATGGAGGTTGGATTTATTGCAGGACTGTTGCATTGGACTGCATTAGTTTTTTGATAGGTGTACCTAATAAAGTGGCAACTCAGTGTATGTTTGGCTGAATAAAATACTGTTCACTGTATTGTGTCTAAAGTAACACAATGTAGCTAATGGAATGCAGTACATCAGGTAAATTGTATCAGTCTTTGGCAAAGCTTAAACAATCCTCCCCAAGACTCTTGGGAGGACTGAGTATTATTATTAATAAGGAATTTTCCAGAGACAGAAACTCATTTACTCACTACGGACCCTATCCAATGGCACCACTGAAGGCTCAGAATCATATACATCCAAGACTGGCCAGCTATGAAAGCTTTAAACTGGACCCAAATATTCAAAATTGTGTTTGTTTTCTGTTATGCTAACTTTTACTTGGCCTGAATGGAAAATGTCAAAGAAAATTGCAAGGAATAAGACAACTGCTGTGCTGTGAGAAGCTGACTGAATTTACATCAAGTAATTTAACCTTGACTTCTATAAAAAGGAATCTTCAAGGACAAAGTAAATACTGAAAGCATACATCGAAGCATTAGATCATATTTGTATGATCTTGTCTTAATACTGAGCAGCAAAGCATCTGACATGTAAGATTTCAGTATAAATATTTAAAAAGTTCACTTTAAATATACTAAATACCATACAATTATGCTGCACTCCACTGAAGTAGAACAGAGTAAGATAAAAATAAATAATCCAATGTACAATTACTCAGACTTCATTATTAAACAGCTGCATATCAGGTTATCAACGCTTTATGGCCCCTACACAAATAATTGGGCAGAGTTTCATTGGGAGGAGAAAGGACGGAGTGTTGTTGTTTTGTCAGCGCTCAGTGCTCTACATCAGGAAGGAGGCTGACATGGGGATTGTCCAAGGAGTCAGTGACTCTATAAACTTGGTATGTAGCCTCAAAACTGACTGGGTGACCAACAATGCTTATGTGTAGTTTTCCAATGGCTTCTCAACAATAATGTTAACAGAATTTGGACTTATTTAAAGAGTGGCTTCACGTAGGATATGACATCCTTCTCTGTCCTATAAAATGACATGGGAGTTGTACAAAACTGCTTCTGCCAAACTATTCAAAAAGGTTGGTTAGACTCCTCTGTGTCCAGCTTGACTGCATTCTGATAAGGGCATTCAAATATGAAAGAGATTAAGTCATATAGTATGGTATCAAACCCTGACTAGTAGTGACACTAGCTTGAACATGTTCCAAAAGTTATAGGACAGTTACTACAGCCCAGTAGTGTATATATTTCAAACAGAATATGGAAGATGTGCTTTGACTCTCATTGTTTTCTATGTAAACACACAGTGGAATAATCAAAACACACTGTTAGACCATTGTCAAGCCCTGGTGAGTCACATCCCAACTCAGCTGATTAAGTCCCCACGTCCAAACAATCACACACAGACAGGGTGACATGATGTGTATGGAGTTATTACTGGATGTAGATACAGTTTTTCCCCCTTTTTCAGGATGTAAAAGCCTTCAATAGCCAGTGGAACAACAGACAGCAGTGCTTCTTGCGACCAGATGTGCAGTCAAACATAAACAAGTTTAACTTTCCGGCCTTTCCACATGTCCTGGTATGATGAATTTCTCACATCTAAGCCAAATAATTATGATCACTTACTGTATCCATGAGGGGGAAGAAGTGACTTTCAACACAAGCAGTTGAATGTCCTTGGCTGAGCTTCAGTTCAAAAAGTTAACACCCTCCGTCTGTTAGGGTAGGTGAGTGTGATCATACAGCTTATCTCAGATCTGTGACTAGGGTGTGAAAATCTGCTATCCCAGTTCCCTGATCATTGCTGTTGCCTCATATTGATCAACAGTTTTCAGCACTGCAAGGCTGAAATATTTTTCATAAACAAGGCAGGTGAACTATTTGGACAGACCGACTGATGTCTGACTGTGTTTCTTAAGACAGGAAATTAAACAATACATTGAGATTCTGATGAAAATTTTTTCCAGCCATATCCTGTGAAGAATTTTACCCTCGTTTTCACCATCCGCACATTTTACCATTACAAATGTGTTGCAAGCAATGACTTCTAAAAGACTCCAGCCCTTAAATTAGGATTGGCCTAGAGGCCCTTCTTATTTTTATTAGTAGGATAAAAAAAAAGCTCTGTAAAAGCAAGCAAAGCAAGTGCAAAGCAGGAGAAGACTTTTTGATTCATTTTTAACCATGAACTAGTTTTACTAATTTGCCTGTCTTGATACTTTTTAATTTTTAGCCATGCTAGCGGCGTGGCTTTAGGGATGGCAATGTCGGTCTGCCGGGCAGTCCACCACTTTGGTCTAGACTGAAATATCTCAACAACTATGCCACCATGAGGTTACTGACTAAATTCCTGTAAAACTAATGACATTCACATCACCTTCAGCTCTACTTGGCGTTAAGTGCTAATTAACAAATGTTAGCATGCTAGCTCACTAACTATTACCTGCTAAACCTCAGTATGTCAACATTGGCATTGTTAGCATGCTGACATTAGCATTTAGCTCAAAAGCACAGCCGTGCTTAAGTACATCCTCACAGAGCTGCTACCATGGCTGGAGACTTGTTTTGATCTGTCTGAAATACTTTGAGAACATGTACTGTATGCATAATGGCTTTCCTTCTTCAAATAATGTCTAAAAAAAAAAGATTGAAATTGAGGCAGATGGAAATCAAACCTCAATTATGTGTCATTTCACATCCAAATAATAAGTAAGGAAATTAGACATTTTGTCTCTGATTAAAACTCATGAAACGCACTATAGGCAGAGTTTGATTCTCAAATCTTATGATAAAGACTGCTTCTATTTACACAGGGGAACTTTATCCTACAATCTTCTTATTCTTTCCTAAAATATAATTAATTAGTTAAGAACAGGCCGACTGCTTCTTTGGTTCACTCTTGTTGCCAGGACGACAGGGATTACCCATAACAGCAGCTGGAAAACAGAGAAAAGAGAGAAGTCCTTTTCTGCTCCCACTGTGTAGATCTTTAGGGAGTGTGTCAGACGGGCAAGCCCAGTGGAAAACTTTACTCAATTTAACATGGAGTCACGTGTTTGAAACACACATTTGAAAAGCTCTTTTCTCAGTTTATGACCGTCCCGTGCACTGGGGAAACTTTTACTAGGTAAAGTATTTGAGCAGGGGGAAAAAAAATACATATATGGTGTGTTTGACATAAATTATTAAGACCGATACACTTTCATGTGCTTTGTTTTCTTACCATAGACAAAACTTTGATCGCAATAATTAGTGAGGTCGAGGGAACATTCTTTGTGGTTGTTCTAAATTGGTCCCATATGTGATTCTGGCTTTGTTCAGAAGTAGCAACCATGAGCTGTTTTGGAGCAACTTAGAAACATTTTGCATGACAGAACCTCTTCCTCACACAGTAATAAAGCAGTTCATACATGCTGTATGGTGTACTGCAATTACATCGCTACAATGTAGTTTGGCAAGTAACTGTCACATAAAGTGGTCTCCTTTAAGACACACAAATCCCAGAGAGAGCGAGAAGACAAACAGCGATTCATCCATCCATTGTTGCCCAATCAGGACCAGTCATCCCACACAGCACAGCATGTCTCAGCATGGCAGGCAGGGTGTGTGGGGGTAGACACAGACAGCTACATAATTCACACTGGGTTACTATGAAAATATTTTATTTCCTTTCCTTGTGTAGCCTACTACTGTGTCAGTGTTGATAATGATATGTATCCTAACCAGCGGGTGGTGGCCTTCGGCATATACAAATAACTATTTTGCAGCCATGGTACTTCAGAAGCTCTTCAGACTGAGACTGATTCATGATGGACTGCCTGTGTTGTATCAGAATAACTTTACTTTAAGAAAACTGACACCCATACAACTGAAAAAGACAGAGACGCACACACAAATCAGTTACTGTTGGCTAACCTGCTGTCTGAATAAAACAGATTTCTTTCCAAGAAGGTCTTTGTTCAGACAAGAAGAAGTTTGCACTGTGATTCAGTAAGGTGAGGCACTGTCACTGATCCATCTGTTGCACAAAGTATTAAGCCAATGCTAAAAGTGAGCTCAGCCGCTGTATTGCACTTACTTATCTTTGCCAATAGTTTCATAGTCTTTCACAATCACGTCTATGTAGGAGCTAGGGTCCAGTCCAGTGCCCTTCAGATCAAACTCAAGCACCTGGAAGACAAGATGAGGGACACACAGTCCATCAGATACGGTACTTCAGCTGCTGTTATGTCCTGAAGAAGCAAAATCTTATCTGAGAGCAGAGCCTTTAATTGAATGTAACCTGGCTAAATAATGATTTGGCAACCCAGCCGGTACGATACCAAACACCAAAACAATCATTTATATCAGTCTCTTAGTCCACTGTCAGTCAGTACATACTGTGACAGTCATATGATGATTTTCACAGTATTTACCAAGTGATGTCTAGTCATGTTTTGGAAGTGGGGATATCTTGTAATAAATCAAATACTCCTGTTTTCTTTAGCAGCTGATCTAAACTATCTTTGGTTAAGAATCTAAGTAAAAGAGTGAAGCGGGGATATCTGCATGTTTGACCGTGTGTGTGTGTGTGAGTGTAATGGAGATTTACCTCATTCCATACAGGATTCAACTCACTGTCAATCGATTTTGTTTTCTTCTTCTCATCTGAAAGTGAAATAATTTTTTGGGAATATTAATTGCATAATGTTTGCAGTTTCTCTCTCCATTTGACACTCATTTAAAAATGAAACATCAGTTTATTCTTTGCAAAGAAAATATTGTATGGTACATGATTTCACAAGATTAGGACACACATAGGTCAACCAACCCAAGAATACACCTAAACTAATTTAACCCATTTGTTTTGACAAAATTATTGCTGAATTAGGGTTTTTATCTAAAGTGGCATAGCTCTGCGTGCTTTATGACAACAGTGATGTTAGTGTCAGTGGGCTGCAGTTTCTGCCTTTAAAGGGAAGAAGGAAAAAAAAAAAAGAGAGAGAAGCGGCCACACCTGTGGGTGATGATGATGGCAGGGGTACAAAGAAAACAGCTGAGAGCAACTAGGGCTGACTGCAAGGATCATTTCCTCTTCAGGAGGAAATACCATTCTGTCTGATATCATTTTAATTCAGTGGCTAAAGTCTAATTTCCCTACAATTTCTAACTTGTCTTCTCCCTTTATCACAACCTACTTCTAAGCTCATGTGTACATATTGTATCCTACAGGTCCTAGCACAGTCCCTACCCAGCTGCCTTTGCATCTTGAAAATGCTGTGATATGTTGGGAAAGTCTTGGTGCAATACAAGTTATGCTGAAGTTTTTAAACATACTGCATTTAGAGGGAATACACTGATACTTAAACCTAAACTTTCTAAATTCTGAAAGAACTGTGTGCTTCAAGTTAATGCACAAGAAAACTAAAGAACAGCACATACTTAATGTTTTTGCATGGGCTACCATATAAATATATAGCAAAACTATTAAGCCCATAGTAACGTCATACTAGATAAAAGTAAAATCAATTGAGTGACTATAAACTTACCATTTTGTTCCAAAGACACTTTTTCCACTTCTTTAAGACCAAATATTAGGCTACAAGAGATTTTTCCCGCAGACTATTACACAACTCAAACTCTTAAAATGAGACTTACCTTTAAAAATCACAGAGGTAACTGGATCAGGATTTCCAACTTTCTTTTTAGGCAGGCCCTTAGCCGATTCTACTACAACCCGCAACATGGTTAAAATAAGAGAGGCTGAATCAGTGAAGTTGAGGAATGAAATGAAAAAAGTCTACACAGGACAGTCGTGCCCCATCACTGCCACACACATGGGAGAGCTGAGGAAGTCCCGTCGGTGGGAATGAGGGCGGGTCACGGGTATGTAATTAGTGGAAGATTGTGAGCTGCTGCTGCCATCGTGTGAGTGTAGCTGAGTGGAGATGGCTGAACGCACACTACAGTACTGACAGCAGAAGACAAGAGCTCACTAAATGCATGTTTTAAAGTGAAAAGATGGTATAAATTATTATCTAAATATCACAGTGGCTCCAAAGAATATCCTTTAACACATATAGCCTACTAGAAGGGTCACTGTATACAGAGTGAAGGGTAATAATAGTAACGGTGATTCTTCATTCAATCCAGAATAAAATAATATTTTAATATTTGTATATTATTAGACATATATCTCGGGTTACACTTTGTCTCTGCGTGTTTGAGCATGTTTTTCTGTGGCTCCACTTAGTGGCCGTACCGGGTAATAACATGTATTTTTGATAATCAGCACAGGGGCCACTCAAGGGGCCATTCCAGCCTAACAACTAAACGAACTAACCTTATCACTATTCCAAGGCTCTATGTAAATACATGTCTGAATAACATTGCATGTGCAGGGACAGATTTCAACCAAAGCAAAAATAGGCCTGCCTACAGAATATGCAGCATATGTAATGTGTCCATGAACATCTTATATCATCAGAGCTCAGTGGTGGAAAGTACATCTACTAGTTTTAGAAGTTTACAAGTTACATTTACCGGTACAATTTTGAGATAATTGTACTTTTTACTCCACTACATTTATTTGATAACTTTAGTTACAAGTTACTTTGCAGTTTCAGATTAATACAAAATATAATCAATAAATAAATTATGACAGATTATTGTAGGTTAAGATAAGACTTTATTGACCCCCAGCACTGCATAAAGAAAATAAAATTAGCTCCACCTTTACCAACTGCAACATTAATGCATTAATCCAATAATATAATATACATCTTTCTGAAATTGGCCATACTGCATAATGAGTACTTTTACTTCTGGTACTTTAGTATATTTTGATGTTAACAGAGTATTTCTACACTGTGGTATTGCTGCTTTTATTTAAGTAAAAGATCTGAGTACTTCTTCCACCACTGTTGGTGCTTCTTAAGTCAGCAGCTCTGCTGTTTTTCTCTAGCCAGGTAATAAAGAACCTGTTTACACCTGGTTGTCCAGGTGACTGAAATAAACTCTGTGGTAAAACAGAAATCTTGCTGTATTGGAACCTGGGATAAGTGATTTCTACTGTATAATACATTTTGGAACTCATATTATTCTGTTTTTATCATTTTGGAAACAATGATATTCCAGCTTTTTAACATCATGGGAACAGCAGCTAAATACCGGCATATTTACAGTAATGCTGACAAATGTGTGCCAGTGAATTTGTTCAAAATACATTTCATATCCACTTTTGTTCACCTACCCAGTAGTGGTGACTTTGTCTGTCTTTGTTACCAGTCTGAAATGTCTGTAGTCAACTTAAAAGACCCTTGATGACATTACTGCTGTGACAGACACTGCTGTAAAAGGGCTACATGGCACAACAGGAAGCCTTTTTGACTGAATTAACATAATAACATGAGAGAACTAATGAACGTATTAAATGTGGCAACACATTTAATTATTATTATTATTGCTGGAATGAAACAGAGCCATCGTTAATGTCTTTTTCTTGCGATGACAAGCCACAATGTCTCCTGTGAAAAAGGTGTGTTTACTGTGGACCAGTATTTTCAGTTGTCCATTACTGGTCATTGCATCACACTTTAGATGAATTATGTAGATTGAGCCAGTTACAATGTAAGCTACTGGTGTGTATAGGTCTAATATTAGACCAGGTGCAAGGAATTGCCCAGCAGACCAGACTCCAGTGGGACTTGGGTACATTAAACATAATGGGAGGCCACTCTGAATAGCTCATGCTCATTGAAGTGGTAAGCAAAACTGCTGTGGTTGCCTGGCAGTAATTAAACGGCATTAATTATAGAAGTCTGTGACGCTATAACAGTATCTCAAAGTATCATTCAAAGTATCAGGCAAAGTATCATTCTCAAAGTATTAAGCTTGTTGCTTTAACTCTTTTTCACATTGTAATATATTTGCACTGGACATACGCTAATTTAACATTTTATGTCAATGATTTCTACATAGTCCTCATTATGTTAGAGCAGCTGAACTGTCCTTGTGCAAAAGTTACCAATCTTAACTCTCCTGGGTACTGACTAACTTTGCCTCTTTAAATGATTAATCCACTGAGGGCTTGTCTGTGGGGTTTGTGGCTCTGTTACCCCCAGCGGAGTTGCAGTTATTTTGGAAACTCTCATCTCTCCACGGTCTCCTCATCAGTGATGACTCTCCCCCTCTCAGAGTGGTCAAACACTCGTGACGGATGGCTTATTGATCCGTGGACCTGGACATTCCTTCCCTGTCTGGAGACAAGACGCTTTGTTCGAGCAAATCAGTTTTGCCTGAAAGACAGGGGAGGGGATGGAAACAAAGGCCGCTGTGTGCTGAGACTCAGAGCATGGTGAGAATCTCAGATTTGCCTCAACGCTTTTGAGGGGAACTTGTGGTTGCTGCATCTTTGTTTGTCACCAGGATCTGGATCTAAAGAACTTGAAACACTGACCAATCTGGGGAAAAAATCAGCATTGAAAAATGGAGTAGATCTGGTGTTTGGAAGAATTTAAAGAGGGGTTTAAACAGTGAGGCTCAGGTTATCAATATGGATACCTTACGAAACAACAAAAATCCATGGGTGGTTTATGAGAAAGAAGTGCCACACAGCAGGTTTTGGTGAGTTTTCTTTAGCTTATTTATCTGATCTTGATAAATATAACTGATCACTGTTAATTAACTGTGTGTGTTACTGCATGCAAAAGCCTGTTCGTCAATTTTGCATGTGCATATGTAGGCTGTAACTCATAATATCCCTCCATAATATTATCATACAATTTTGTATGTGATATATAGAAGATAGCATAATTTGCATCTCTCTGGTTCAGATATTTTCTCCACTCAGACACTGACAAGGATTTCTTCCATCCCTCCCACACAGCTTCACCAACTCTTACAGATACAACAGCCTTTTACACTCCTTTTTCAATGCACTTTTATTACTTAATTGTTTTACGGTTCCATCAGCAGTGGTTGAATGTGAGACGTGTATGATGTAAAGGACCACTCATGCATGTCCTGATGGACCAGGAAAAGAGCTCACAATGCTGAGACATGTGACTTATTGCTCCAGCTTGTAGTCTCCCTGAGCAACAGGGCCACACAGGAGCTGCTGGTGGTGAGGAAAACTTTGATCGTTTGAACACATCCCCCAAACCTAACTTATTCCCCCATTACTTATTCCCCATTTGCAACATTTACCAAGCACACACATTAAGTTCAGTTTATATATATTTCTATTACTCATCATATGTTTCAGATGAATATGCATCATATAAGACTTCATAATGTGATTTTTAAACAGTTTTTTGAATCAGCATTGTGTTGTCCCAGTGCTGCCACTTGGGAGCGCTGCATTCATTCTGCAGTGAGCCAGATGTCAGTGACTGGGTGGAATTAATAAACTGTCAAAATGTACTAACATGATGCTAAGATACCAAATTGTCCCTGAATGATCTTTGGCTTCAGCTGGCTTCAATCCTTCCTATGACCATTGCTGTGCGGTCCCCTCTGCAGTGATCCAGCCTGCGGAGTCAGTCCTGCAGAGAAACTGAGCCCTGAGCACCTGCAGCTCCTAAAAAATGCATTTACCTGTCCAAAAGCTGGAGCACAGATTTCCAGGAGTGGAAGGAACAGAGGAGGAAATGAAGAGCGTGGAATGAAGTTTGAAGAGTTTCAGGAGGTTCTGAGGTCTGTGATCGGTCCAGATATTGAGGACACATGGGTTGAGAGATTCTTCAATGAGGTAAGGAGAAATAAAGAGATATCTTTGTGAAAGTACTGATAAAAAAGAAAAGCACATAGGCTATGTACATTACAGGCCATTATACAGTATAATACAGCACAAAAACTCCGTGTGCCATATAAATGTTTTAGGATGGCTTCCAGATGATGATGTAGGGCCACTGAGAGTCTTTTAACTGATCCATATCCAGGTAGATATCAGTTGTACCGCGCAGGTGAAGTGGCAGCAGCTTTGTTCCTACCTGTTTTTGGAGTACACTGAGAGAGAGCGCACCTCCATCCCCAGAGCAGCTCTCCTGGACTCCCAGCCACAGATCAGACACTGCTCTCACAATAAGGTAGGAATCCACGGGTCTAAATCTGGTCAAATGAGACGTAATGGTGCATCGAGCAAGGATGCTCCAAATACACCAAAAGCCCTAATGTGGGCACCAAAATGATTAAAGATCATGTAGTGACAAGTATAGATCCCACTGTAGTTTTGAGTAGAGACAGATTGCACCCACTTGTGTCTACCTGCCCAGGGACTGCAGATGGAAAGCTAATATATAATAGCTAAATCTCAAGGTGCCTCTTCTGTTTGTATGAATTAGCTAATGTTGTATTGTACTTGGTCCCTGACAAATAAATGTAATAAAACAAAACATTCTTACACTAAACATAACCGCACCAAGCCTTTACCTAACCCCAACCAACCTCAATGAATTACATGACTACATTTAATATGAAAAGGGTCAAATAGTTTGACAATAGTGAGTGTTATCACCGCAGCTCTACAGAGCTTTGTAGGATCTTTTATCTCATTTTTTATGTCCCACAAGTTTACTGCAGTAACAGCATACTGGTCTGCAGAAGTTTTTTAGCAGAAAAGCTTTGCTAACACACTAAGCTAACTGCCCACCACCAAAGACAGACAGATAGCAATTAGCTAGTGAAATCCAGCGTTAGCAAGCTAAAAAGCCAGATATTGTCCTCAGAGACCAAAACAAGGCTAAAAAAGAAAGAGAATATTGGATTTACAGTCATCAGGTGGGAAGAAACACGACTCAGATGTGAAAAAATGTTGCTTTGTGTCTGCTGTATGTGTACGCAGGCAATTGTTGGCTAACATGTTAGCCATGTTAGCCAACAATTGCATCTGTCAGCTTGTTAAAGAGCCAAAAATTAGAATTGTTTGTCTATTCATTGTCCCCAGGTTAGATATCTGACCTTGGAACAGTACTGGAGTGAATATTCAATAGGGGATGGTGGTGGTTGGGGTTTTGGAAGGGGAATTGCTGTCTGCTCATCTCTTTTTATAGTAGCTTTATTGCTCATCAAAGTCAGGCCACTCCTTCACATGGGTTTTAACTAATGAATTCTATTATTATATAAGTATAAAACTTCTACAAACGATACTGAATACAGGTGCTAAAGCTATAATGAAGGCTGAAGTATCTTGATACTTATTGCTCCAAAAGTTGCCTACAGCATCCGTGTGGGGTTACAAGTTTGCTAACTGCATCCCCCACCCATCTTTCCACATTCGGTTTGTTCATTGTCTTTTCTATACTCTGCTTCTGTATATTTTCTTTCTAAAAGTAACTCTTTTATTCCTCCAATAACCTTTTTTATTAATTGTACTTGTACTCATTCCTCTGCAGCGGGAGCCAACAGTGCGTGTGGTTGCTGTTTCCCATCCTCCTCCACTCCGCTATATTAGTGTCAGTAAAGGGGGTCAGATCACTGTCTGGAACAGCAGCCTACACATCCTCAAAAGTCTAGGGGTGAGTGACATCATGGTACTACTTTTACATCCACATGGAAGTACAACACACACACACACACTCACGATTTTTATATTTAATCCTGTTTAATCCAGCTTGCTGGAGACCCAACAGAGGAAGTGGCCAACACGAGGAGATTCAGAGGCTGGACCACCGATGCTGTTTATATGGGCAACATCAACAAGGTTGCCATAGTAACTGACTGCAGGGACTTGCACTTTGTCAATGTCTCCACGGCCAGCGTATTTGAGGATGTTCACCTGTTTGGTATACTTGATTGAACATGTACTAAACTGTACTAAACTGAGCTGGTCACTAATGAAAATCAGTTACTGTGGGAAAAAAAAAAAAAAGTTTCAAATGTTAACTCTTTGTCTCATCATTGCTCCAAGGGTTTCGTAGTGTCCTGACTGCTCTTTGTTACTGGCATGATGTTCAGGTAGGACCACTACTGCTTTGAGGTGTTCTGCTGACCAGCTGGACAAATTCACTCTGAAAGCAATAAATTAATCACTTTAATCTATGTGGTTTTTCCCTTCAAGTGTCCAGAGCGACCCTCTCTGCTGCTACTGGGGGATGAAAAAGGAGGACTCCACCTCATGTGGTTCCTGAACCTATCTAAAGGTCTTTTCAAGAATCCGTCCAAGAAAGAGAACGGTCCACAGAGGATCTTTTTCCCAGTAAGCTTGGTCTATTTAATTACTGAGCTTAATCTCTGGTTCTTGTAGAGAAATGTGGCATGCAAGCCCCAGTAGTAAACAGCATAGCAGCAATGTCAAGTACATGTTGATTACACTCCAATTTTACACACCCACTTAAACATTTATTGTTATCCATCATGACAACAGGACCTCGGTGAACACAGCAACATGGTCTCCTACCGTCACGTCCCCAACATCCACCAGGAACCAATCAACAGAGTGATGTTTGAGCCCAGCACCAACGTCATCATGACATCATCAGAAAGTGACACCACCTCTGTGGTCTTTATGAATGTGACACTGAAGCAGGAGCCTTATATTTGGAAATTTAAGCAGGTAACTGACTTCACAGTGTGGTTTTGCGTGATCTGATGTTGAATAGGAGGTTATTATGTGCTATGTATTCTCATTAGTAAATTAAACTGTGGCCTCAAATCACAACTCTGCATATTATTGTGGTTAGTGCTCGTTAATATAAAGTATGTTTTTATGCATCAGAAGTATATTTCTTGACACATATTCCTCTTTAAACAGTATTATGAGAAAGTAAAATGTAAAAGAGCATGAAGGGAGTGTAATGAGTTTTGTTTGAGGTCAGTTGGACACGTGTGGGTCACAGTACTCTGGTCTGGGTGACACTGACCTGACTGGGTGGGTCAAGGTTTAAAAATCAACTTTCACTCCATTCAAATCTGTAAAATTGTGAATGTCCTTACGTGGCAAATGCTATATTACATAACTCATTCAGGGAATTATCCCAAGCCAGTTTTATCTAGAAGAACAAATATGAGATGTGAGTCAAGTTACTATTTCTAAAGTTGACTCCCGCCCAGCGTGCAGAGGCAGACACTGCCACTGACTGTGGAGAAAAGAAGTAATACTGTCACACAAAACATTATTAAACTGGGTGGTGATGCTTCCTGTTATTCACAATGGCTTTTTTGAACGGGTTCGCTAATTTTATACTGCAATTAACTGTCTGGACAATTTTAACAATGAAGCCTCCCCAGTGCAAACTAATGGGACCAGCTAAGTTTAAGTTTACTTAATTAATAGAAGTGGGCATGCTTTATTTTTCAACATATTCTGTATACCGTCTTGGTCTTTTTGTCTCATTTCAGGGAGCTAAATGTTTTGACTACAACGCGTCTCTGCAGTTGATGGTCACAGGAGGTAGTGACCGAACCGTCAGACTGTGGACTCGATTTGTGACCACACATCCTGTAGCCAAACTGCTGGGTCACCACACCACTGTATTGGATGTTGCGATCTACCAACCTGTTGGGCAGATCTTCAGCTACTCCAGAGATGCTGTAAGTCATTAAAGATGAAGCTTAAAATATAGAACTAAGTAAATTTATATTGCTTATTGTTTATCATATGAAATCATTTTGGGGATTTTTTGTGAATCATGACATATCACAATGAAGCTTGTTTATTTTGTAGTTACTGAAATGATGTTTGTTCCTTTGTCAGGAGCTGAGGGTTTGGGACATTTCCAGCCATCACTGTCTGAAAACCGTCAGCCTGCAGTTCCCCTGCCAGCAGCCAGGTCGAATCCCAGAACACGGCAACTTCCCCTTCCTGTTGCTGAGCCCTCCTCTTCCTGAGCAGATACAGTCTCATTTAGTGGTGGGATGCAAAGATTACCTGGCACTGCTCAGTCTGGCTGAAACAAGAAGAGGAGGGGGCGGATGGTTGACGGATGAAGGAAGGGAACCTGGACCAAAAATTCAAAGTGCCCTCTCCTGCGCTCTATACAACTCCTCTCTGAGACAGGTCGTGACTGGACACGTCGACTCATCTGTGTCTCTGTGGGATGTAGAGACGGGGAAGAGGCGGCTTCAGATCTTAAACGCTCATGGAGAAGATGAACTGACTTGCATGGCACTAGACTCTTCCCGCAGAAGACTGATCACTGGGGCTCGCAATGGCACTATTAAGGTTTAATAACACAATAAATAATCTTATAATCTTCTCACTTTCAGTTTGCACAAAAATACTGTGAATTTGATACAATTGCTGTACATATGTATTTCACATGTATGAGATGGTTAAAAAGAGTTTATTAATGAGAAGACCCTCTTGTTCCCTGAGCAGGTGTGGAATTTACTAAACGGCCTTAACTTGCACAAACTGGAGCCTGTCACCAACTCTGAAATCACCGGGTTGAGCTGTCTCCATGACAACCGGCTGCTGGCTGTTGGGTGGAGCCAGCTGGTCGCTCAGTACGACATTGCAGCTGCCAAGGTAAAATTAAAGGTGCTTGAAATTGATAATCCACAGTAGTTTCACATAGAGCCAGGCTGAAAAGCAGTGTTTGGATGTGGTCCCAAGTGTGATCTGTTGCACCTGTAACCCCGCTTAACAGTGATGTCACAGAGTCCCGGAGTACAGCTGTATATCACTGCAACAAAGTGAGGAATGAAACCCCTAGAGGTCAGCAAAAACAAGATTTTCAGGGGGCAAAGTTACTCTTTAACTTTCTGCTTTTAACTGATACAACAAAATAATAATTTAACTTATTATATTGTATTCCAGGTCTTACTTTTACTTTTTTGTGTAATTATGTTTACATTCGTTTCACACCGAAATGCATTATGTCCATCCTTAACACAACAATAAATGTGTTGAATGCATTTCCTTCCTTTAAAGCCCATTTTTTGTAGAATTTGGAACTTGCATTGGTTTTATATATTGTCTTCTTTGCTTGTTTTGGCGCATTGCTGCATTTTTTGGCACATGACCTGTTTATCATCATAAAAACATTGCTCCATAGTGCTACTAGTGGTCAAAACCTCCACAGGGTACCTTACATATCAAACTTGAAGTAGTGTAGAGAACATTCAGTGTGATTTGGACATAGAAAACAACACAAGTGAAATAAAATAAAAATGTAAGACATTCTCACATTGTTATGTGCATGGCTGGTAGGTGTTTTTGAGGAAAATGCTCTGCTGGACAGGAAGTAATTTGTCATGTTTCTATCAGTAATATCCATTTATCTAGAAAAACTGAAGAAAAAGCTGTGTAGTTAGCGTGAGCATCGACAGAGATCATTACTTGATGGACAAGAAAGAAGCATCACCTACTGAAACACAAATTCACAGCATTAAATACATTACAAAAGCTTTTGATTGACAGGTGATTCTGGGAAGTGCAGCACACACATTCACTGATGACCAAAAAGCCAAGAAGTTTTAGCCTTCGCACTTTTGCTCATCCACAAGTTCTTCCCCAGATGTTGAATGCTGGATGATGAGTCCCACACAAACAGCTGTCACCATGGTGACTAATCTGGTACAGACTTAAAACACTGTGTTTTTCTTAAGAATGCTGACAACAATTTGAGCTTAAGAAGACTTTCAGCCTGCAATAGTAGCACAAAACTTATCCAATAAATACGTAGTTAAATCTGTGATATCTTTAAATCAGACCTCTTATGTCTTTTTATTGCTAGCAAAAAAGAATTTTTTTCAGAGCATAAAAAAGCTTCACCACATCCACCTGCACATTTATACATGCTGACACTCAGGTCTCAAGAAATGAAGTTCAAGTATTGCCAGTGCCAGTATAAACACCAGTATGAACTGCAACGTGAGACAAAATTTTGGGTGTGCCGACGTGCATATTTTCACACCTTAAATTACATTTTACCTCTCAGCCTTTAACTACCAGCTGCTCTGCGGTTAGATTCATCCCTTCAAGATTACAGTAGTAACATTCAGTATTCATGCTTGTCCAGCAAATTCTCAATCCTGTTTTTCCTCACTTATAATGTTTCTTATTGTAAAGCCCCCTGTGTCAGCAGAGCCAGGCTTTTGAGAAAACATTTTAAGGCAAAAGAAAATGCGAGGAATGTTTTTTTTTTAGGAGTAAACGATATCAACGAATGACGTAAATTACATTTACACATGCACCTGATGAGATCAAAGACATCTGTGCCATGCAAGACATCTGCACCAGTATTTATCTAATGTCCACCATGCTGAGCTTCCAGGTAATCCGTTTACACACACAACTGACCACAACATTGTAGCCGAGAGGTGTAAACAAAATCAGTAAACCAGAGAAGGAAATAGAGCTGCTTTCCAGAAGGCAACACAAACAATTACATGTGATTTCAGACCATTTGTAAACTGTCACACAGTGACGTGGGAAGTGATGTGCAAAGAGTTTCACAATTTCAAGCAACAAGCTCATGCACACAGGGGAGCCTGAAGTCAACATAGTACTTTGTGTTTTCTGGAAAACCTTTCCTATGTTGGCACAAAACTGTTAAAACTGGTGATTTTCAATACTGCATACAAATGTTTTATAATCAATACCACAATACAAAGCATTGATGTTGTTAAATATTTACATCTGTGTATATACTGTACACATAGGATTTGTATGTAAGAGCAGACATGTCGTGGAAGTCCAGCGGCGTCCACAAATCAGACATCCTGGCTGTATGTCCGTGCTCTGCTCTGGGGGTCGTTGCCACGGCGAGCCATGATGGAGACGTCATTATCTGGAGGCTGGAGACACAAGGACCAGTGCTCCACCTAAAGAGACCGACACAGAGAGGGTGAGAAATCGTGTGTGTATTGTCTTACAAAAATGTGTAAATCTCAGAAGGGTAAGCACTGCTGTTATGATAATACAAACTCATTTTGAGTACGACAAAGATTGTCTCCTCCCTTCCTCCTCAACACTTATGATGTCATAGTCACCACTGAACAGGTGTGAGGAAACTCGATGTATCTTACAAGTTTTGACATGATCAAACTGACGTTGATGGGTCACTATCATTCTTTGATTTGTTCATGTTTGTACATGACACATGACTACATATAAATACTTAATAATGTCTGAGGTACTTGTACTTTACTTGAGTATTTCCATTTTATGCTCAACCAGTTACAACAGTAAAATGCAGCATCAGTATTACCAATCTAATAATGTCATATATAATAATATATCAGTAATAGTGGAGTATTTTTACGTTGTTGTATTGGTACGTTTACACTGAATACCTCTTCAACTACTGAGTCCAGGGGACTGGGCGACATCATTCTACCAAAAAAAACAACACAATAAATACCTATATCATCATCAATAAAGTCACTTCTAGTCAAACATCCTAAATGAAATGGTTAACTTGGATGGTAAGCTAACTTAATGTTTTCCGTAAGCCATCATTTTATCTGTGCAAAGTTATTCATTGTTATTGCCTGCTTGTTTGCATTTAGAGTGGTGCCCCCTGTGGACAGCCTCTTGTTCCTGCAGCATCGGGCCGGCAACAGAAAGTTGAGGAACAGAGGTGTCCTGGTCTCATCACAGGCTGGCTGTCTCTGCTTTTGGAGCATCACTGGACAGACGCACACTTACGGTGAGTGGGACAGAAGAGAGAGGTCGGATAGATGCAGAAAGTATCATTCAGAAGAACTGGATGCAAAAGTAAAAAGACATGAATTTAAAATAGAACTCTCACACTATGAGGGAAGTGGAAGCACCAAACTGTAAAAGCAGTTGACAAGCAGCTGTCATTTTTAATGATCCTCCCTTAAGATGGATTTACAAACAGCCAGAGCAGTGACAGTTAGGCTGAACTGTCGACTTGGCCTCCTGCCGGTACCATTCCTGGCAGCCCACAACTATGTCTCTTTCCAGATCCCATCTGTGTTTAGTGGTGTGGGATTCATGCACTGTGACCGCTGCATATGTGTGCAAGCATGCATGGGTGTATGACAGTGTGCATTTGTGTATGTGTGTGTGTGTGTGTGTGTGTGTGTATAGGTCCTGTGTGTCCATGCATTTTTCTAGCAGAGAGGAATGTTAGTGTGACATAATAGGGAGATGCGTGACATAACATGAAAGCATTAAAGGGTAGCAATTTGTTTCAGAAGTACATTTGTCATTTAAGTCAAGACAGTATTCTTGAAATTGCCACAAAATTTGACTATACATAGATTTGCTTGCACGAAACTGAGCTAAACAGCCATTCTCTCTGTAGACCTTCAGGAACCCAAACCTGCAGAAGACTATTGTTAAAATGAAAATCTACATTTTACTTGCTTTCTTTATGTTTGGAAAACTGCATGAGTACAATTCCATTTTTTTCCTCCTCATTCCAGGACAGTTCTACGCTCCAGAGCAGCCAGGTGAGCGTGTGCTGAGCCTGAGCTCAGATCAGCCTAAAAACACCATCCTGGTCTCTGGAGACACAATGGGCTGGCTTCAGATCTGGGACATCTGTCACTTTGCACTGGACATCCAACACGAGGTGAGAAGGCGTGTGTATGTCTTTGTGTGTGTGAGCTGGTGTGAATAAAAAAAACAAGTGTGTATTGTATATCCCCATAGATACACAGGTGTTCTCTGTCTACACAGACAGTTTGTGTGCGGCCTCCTCTGCTGCAGTGTTGGAAGGCTCATAACAGAGCGTTACTGAGTGTGGAAGTCTTCGAGGTAGCTGACAGATTGCTCATCCTCACAGCCTCAGCTGACGGCTCTGCTGGATTGTGGACGAAGGACGGAGATCATGTGGGTTCTTTCGGACAGGAAGTGATGTGGAATATCACTGACCCAGCTACTTATCAGAGGTGGGGTTCACGAGCTCGTCTCTCTTGCACTTGTATAGCTCAAGAGCATACGTCAGATAATAGGAAACATGAAAAACAGTCATAGAGGGAGCTTAGAAAAGGCATTGCATCCATGACTAAATTATATCTAAATACATGAAACTAAATTTGCATTAGTAGGGAAACAAAAAATGCCAAAATTTTAACAAAACTGTATTTTCTTAGTTGACAAATTTGCTGAACCCACTAACAGTTAACAGATTGAATCTCTGTGTCACTCAGTGGTGTGCTAACTCTCCCATGATTGGTGCATTGGAGGCCATAAATACTAAAAGCAATACTAGAAGCATATTGGATTATACAGTCCAAATTTTGAAGATGACGTGTGTAAACATGGCAGCCTTTTTGGGATTATATCATTCAGTTCTGCCAACACATAGTAGAGTGTACGGGACATGTCCAAACAAGTAATGATGTCAACAGTGATCCCTGAATGCTTTTTGCCAAATCTAATATAGAGAATGTGCAGAGGAATACATCATGGTTCAGTGCTTCCTCCAAAAGAAACTTCCCTAGTTGTTTCCACAGACATTTGAGTCTTTAATAGAAACTTCAGTTTGGTTAAAGGTCATAAACTCTGGCTTGGCCCATCAGGACTTTGCTGTGTGCTGGACTGTATTTCTGTCACATGTTGGGTAACATGGACCATAAAGGAGAGAATACTCCTAATTTAAGCGGATGAAAAACTGCAGTGAAGTGAAAGACTGAGGTGCAAAATCATTATATAGTTTAACGTTATGGTTTAACTCTTGTTAAGACGTGCTGCTGATGGCTTCTTGCAGTTTATAACTAAAGACATACAAGATGGAGCATTGTATTGAAATTTAAATTATTGGTTGTGGTAATATGTTTGTTTAAGGAAGAGAGTAAGAGAGGAAAAGTCTGGTTAAATCAATGTATTTGAAAAATAGGTTTGCTGTTAAAATTGGAGACAAACAAACTGAATCCTGAATCCTTCACCCAGAGAAGAGGTGTTTGTCAGGGCTGCAATTTAAGCCCGACTTTATTTAATGTGTATTTAAATTAACTTGCTGTTCAGTTGGATCAATGTGCTGCTCCTGGCCTCTCCCTCCTAGATAGAGAGGAAAAGTCTCTGTTTTCCGCTGATGACCTTGTTCTACTGTCTCCTACTGAATAAGGACGACAGCAACAGCTGGACATAGTAGAAAAGTACTGTCAGAACTGGGCCCTATAGTAAATATGAAGAAAACTAATGTCATGATTTTTCAAAAACACCCTAGATGTCAGGAGAACAAATACCAGTTTACCATTAATAATCATATCATTGTATGAGTTATACCTACCTTGGTATAACCATAACAGCATCAGGGAGTTTCAACATGCAGTGAATTCACTAAAAGAAAAAGCTTGAGGAGCTCTAAATGCAACATTTAAAGAGAACATTTTACAATTTCCAAATTCCAATTAAAATTTGGCTTAAAATATTTGATAGTGTCATCCAGCCCATTGCGCTGTATGGTAGTAAAGTATGGAGTCCACTCATGTCAGAGTCCCCTCAGTTGGTGCTGAGACTAACTAACATTCTAACATTCAGTGAAATAAGGAACATTTACTTTAACAAGTTCAACTCTGTAATCTCAGATTTCAAAAAGCAAAATGAGCTCTCAAAATTAAAAAATACTCCTAGGAGAAGGAGACAGGGCAGATCTTGCTGCCCAATATGTATCAACATGCCACAACCTGAGGGACAGTGAATGACCTACACACACACACACACACACACACACACACACATTGAAAAATGTTGCAATGTTTATGTAGTTTTCACTTACTTATCTATTATTATTATTATTATTATTATTATTATTACTATATTATATTACTTATCTGTATATATTCTAGTAGCACATTTTTTCTGTTTATGTTTTTATTTCACACATGCAGTGGCAATGTTTTGGCAGTCTGTTTCCCAATAAAGCCCAGTTGAATTGAATGTATATTGTTTGCATCAACTTCTCTGCCCTACTCTTCTCACTCTCTGTCTGTCACTGCCTCTGTGGCTACTGATTGGTCAACCACCCACAGAGCACTACATTTACACTACTACACTACATTTCAACGTCTCTGCTGTAGCTATTATACAAGTGTTGTATAATTCAGATTTTTTTAGCCATGTTAGCAGTATGGCTCTACAGATGGCAATATCTGTCTGTCGGCCTATGGCTTTGGTAAAGAATGAAATATCTCTATTGGTTGAAGGCCCTGAAATTTGGTACAGACATTCATGCCTCCCTCAGAATGAATTACAATAGCCAGGGCTGTGTACAAACACCATATTTTTTTTCAGCGCACACACTGAATGGACAGCTAGTGGACCGTGAGGAGATATTAGCTGAATTTGATTAAAAATACTGTATGTGTAGGGGATTAGAATCGCATACTCCACCTTAAACAGCTAATCAGTGTAAAATTGCTCTGTGGGCAATTATTAGCTTGTACATTAATGAAGTTGAGCTCTTGCATATTGAAATTATGATCTGTCAGTTTTAATTTACCCAATAGAGCAGTCCTAAAATGCACACACATGCTCACAGAAACACACACACAGAAGGAGCACAGAGAGTACTCAAATGCAGGCCAACTACACCACAGAAATGGAGAACAGCTACAGTTCTGGTTTAAATCAAATCTAACAACAAACACTCACATAGATATCAGACTCTGTGACAAAATACCATCCAACAGAGATCACTGATCTAAGTCCTGTCTAGTTCAGTGACATGAACCAAAATTGGGAAACCTGTCTCATCTAAAGTAAACAGCTTTGTGTTTGCACAAGTGAATTCCCTTCAGCAAAGAGAGATATCTTTTGGTTCTGACATCCATAGGACAGCACAAAAGAAACTGACAGAAGACACGGAGGAGAGGACTGAAAGTGACGAAATGGGACTCAGCAAGGTCAAAAGTCAAGTACCTAACCCCACCAACAGGGGTCAAACTTCACAGGAAAAATGTTCTGAAGGTAACCATTTAGCGCAAACAACACACACACACACACACACACATGGCCTCTCCCTGACCCAGGCCATCTCCAGTCACATTTGGCTGTGCACTGGGAATGTACCTTCTAGTAATTACCACTTTCGTCAGAATCCTTCTACACATGTGTGTGGGTGTGTGAAGCTGCTGCTGCAGATACTCATGAAAGGGGATAGACGTCCAGGTCAGGATGGCCTTCCAAGCTAATTAAACCTGATACTCTGATTAAATCATGTCCAATTTCACCACGTTATGAAGAGAAGAGTCAGAGCATTCTTCACATTCTCCTCCTCTGATGTCTGGAGCTCAGCTCAGGAACATTTGGGCAATGTTCTGCTCCAGAGACACAAGCCAGATTTAAAAAAAAAAATAAAATAATTTAAGTGCACAAATGCTCAAGGTTTGTGTGTGTGTGTGTGTGTGTGTGTGTGTGTGTGTGTGTAGACATTTCCTACACTTTCCTTTCACTGTCCGCCTGTTACTCAGAACTTGCCAAAATAAGCGATTAGCTGTGCTTTCTCAGCAACCACACCCAGGCAGACAGTTATGTACACACACACACACACACTAACTAATGTCATCTCCTGTCATCCTCTTTAGCGTCATCCACCAGCCCATCAGAGAATGACCATGAGCAACCTCAGCAACCCATGGTAACCTCCAACACACAATTAGCAGCTGATGAGTGTAAACACTGTGAATGATTAAACCGCTCACACACACTTGTCATTCTCATCTCAATCGTCTTCTTTCCTTCCCTCCGTGCACGCACATCCATCCATCGAACCATCGTCTGCGCATCTGTGTGTGTCAGTATCTGTGTGAGGACTTTTGCCAGACGGTAGCTTCATTTCAAGAGAGGAGACGTCTGTTTGATGACATCCGCCACAGCAATCACTGCTGATTGGCTTTTTTCACCCCATCAGACTCTGGTCCTGCAGGTGAATTTTGTACTGATTACTGCTCCTTTCCCTTCTCTCCTCCTCCTGCTGGCTTGATGAATACCTGATCTTTATGTTCTTTTGGTGCCTAGTGACTGCAATAACAAATAATTTATCTATTTCGTTCTTTTTCTTTGCACCTTTTTTTCATTGCACTGTTGTTCAAAAAGAATGCCAAAAATTGTGCAAATAAACTAATCAAACTTAAAGAAATAGTTCGACATTTTGGGAAATGTGCTTATTTGCTTTTTTGCCAACAGTTAGATGAGAAGATCGATACCACTCTCATGTTTGTGCGGTAAATATGAAGCTACAGCCAGAAGCCAATTAGCTTAGCTTAGCACAAAGACTGGAAATGGGGTAACAGCTAGCCTGGCTCTGTCCAAAGCTAACAAAACCCACCTACTAGAATCTCTAAAGCTCACTAATTAATTGCTGCTGCTGAACGATCAATAAACTATATTTCATCAGCTTTCCACCTTACTAGTGTGCTCTACTTAGTTCTGGACAGTGCCATTTATTTTCAATGTATTAACAAATACTCTATAGTGGGAGTGTTTCATGTCATCGGTGGTAGTCTAGGTTTGTTGACGTCCACTAGTGGCCAGCATAAAAGTACTGGTCAGCACACGCAACTATAAAAGGCTCGATCAATTCTGGAGGAATGTGAGGGCGCAGTTCCACTTCCTTTCGTCCTGGCTCTGTGGCTATAGCACTCCACGGTCAGCCTGAAGTGATTGAGTGGACGGGATAATGAAAGAGGAATAAAAGAAGGAAGAGAGGAATACTGCCATTCTATTTTAGATACATCTGATGGGAAAAACCTGATTTCTTTCATTTGAGTGTTTGCATGCATGTCTTTTCTACTTCCTCCCTTTCTTGTTTTGTGTTAAATGCTGTAAATCTTTCTCTTGATCTCGCCCTCTGTTGAGCTTCTTCATCCTCTCTCTGTTGCCATCTCCCAACTGTGACCTCATCCCTTTATATTGTGTGTTGTGCTGCCACACTGTGCATTTGTGGCCCAGATATAGAAGAGGCTTTTCCTGTAGTTGCCAACTTATGTGGACTGACCACTGAGAGGTCAGAAAGGAAGTTAAAAAGACTTCCATCGATTAATCCCACTGCTTTAAATGTTTGTTGAAGGAAGAATGTCAGAAATGCCTTGATGATGCTGCCCTGTAAACTCTGCTCCACATTTATGAAACTGTTTTCTGAACCTGAAGCTGAAAAGTCTGTTCTTCATTTCCCTCTTTTTTACTCATATTCCTTTTCCAGGAGAAGCCTCCACTGAGGATTTACCCACAATCCCCTGGGTGCGGTATCAGAGTTTGACTGGCAGCAAAAGGCTCAGCTCATAGCATCTGGAAGGAAAAGTGAGCTTCCTACCTGTCCAGTCAGATATATAAACAAAGATGCAGATGTGATTGCTGTTTTTCTGCCTTCCTCTTATTTTATGAAGTCGTCGTGAAACTGTAAACTAAATATGTCTGTTTAAATATGTCATATGGATACTGTGCTGGTAATATTTCCACTTTAAAACAGCCTATGATATACACTGCACGGGACTTATATTGTATAGTATATGTGTAGTATATGCAGCACAGAAAACAGTATGACCTGTTTTTCCCCACCTTCTTTTCTCTTGCATGTAGCTTTTTTCTTATTCTTTTTGATTCATTCCAAACTCTGTTCACATTTCCTGATGTTTGCTCCATCTCATACTCATCTCTACTTTAAAGGAATAGTTTTGGCATTTTGAGAAATACACTGAGAGTTAGATGAGAAGTTAGATGAGAAGATTGATGCCACTTGTATGCAAAATATGAGATACAGCCAGCAACGGTTAGCTTAGCTTTGCAAAAAGACTGGAAACAGCTTTTCAAAGGTAACAAATCTGCCTACCAGCACCTCTAAAACCCACTAATTAACACATTGTTTGTTGTTTGTTTAATCCTTACAAAAACTGAGGCATATAAAGGACATTGGGGGTTATGTGCTATTGTGTTCTGTGCAATTTCTTGGCAAGTCACTTCTTAGAGTCTTGTTGTCACCGCAAGGTTGCCATGCAACCAGTGTAGACCCCAGGAAGTTACTGCCCCTGCCGTTTCCCCCTGTTTTCCGTCTTCATTCTAAACTGAGCTAAGCTAAGGTTATTTCCCAAAATGGTGAACTACTGCTTTAAAATCATTTTAGCTATGCATGTTTCCCTTGTATGAAACAGCAGCTTCACATTACCTTGATTGTTGTAGTTCTTTTATCAGCCGTGTGAAATTTCCTGATATCTGAGACTTCTGGGTCACTCATACAAAGATCTAGACAGACAGACATCTGAGCCATCACACCCATTTATCTCAACGCTACCCACACTGTACTCATCATCACAGGTATGCGAATTGCACAAGTTGGTGATGCAAGATTCAATGCCCCATTTTTGCTTGTTTTCTTTCCATCTGTAAGACAACACAGCATTACTAAATTCCACCAAATGTGTTGTCAGAAATATCTTTTGTCTACTGATGAGCACATATGGTTTGATATGAAGTGATAAAATTTTTAACCAAAAGCACATAGCTTTACCTATTTTTTTTTTTGTGCAGTGGAATAAAAACAAAATTACATTCATAAATTTCTCAGTTTGTTGTCCCTGAGGGTCTACAGTGGGATCTTTAGTTGAGGGATTTATGCCTTAAAAGTCCATTTGAAAATACAGTTTCAAGAGACCAGAACAGAAACTTAAAATGGAAATCTCATTCAGTTGTGAAAAATGTGGCTTCCACGTGTCTAAAAGCAGATATTTTTTACATCATAGATTTGGGTCAAAAGAACAACAAAAGCATCTTTTTTTGTAGCTGTGGTCTTCGAAAAAGAAACCTTATAGGAGGCAGTCACCCACTTAGCCTGTGTGTGTGTCTCTCTCTCTGTGTATGTGTGTGTTTATGTGTGGAGGCAAAACAGAAGCTCTTCTACAATCTGGCTAAATGGCAGGTTAAAGCTTCCTTTCACTAATTTCTCTCAGCCTGTTTTCTCTTCAGAGAGAGTAAAACACCCTGGAGAACAACTCCCAGACATTGATGCGTAATTTTGCCAGACTTCCACACACATACATACCAACACACACACACACACACACACACACAGACGACAGATGTTCCAAAATACCACAGTAACAACAGCGCAGATGCAGGCTGGGAAATGCCCTGCGAGATCTTCATTGCTTCAGTATAAAGCCGCTTAGGGCTTTTAGAACCGAAACAGGCAACAAGCTGCGATCGTAATTTATACACTGTATGTTTTCACAGGAATCAGAGAAGGAGAGAGTAAAGAAAAGGTGGCCTGTAAACGAGGGGAGGTGTCAGTTTTCCCTGCATGTTTTCTCATTTGAAGTTGTGCAAGAACTTGTATTTTTTCCAGCGCTGCCTCCTCTGAACTTGCGTCTCTCTGTAGATCAGCGTGAGACAGGGAGAAGTGAAGGATTCATGTATGTGAACTGCAGCAGGGAATTTTTGCCTGGAGCAAAACAGAGTGGAGAAAGGAGAGGGGTAGAAAAGATGACAGAGGAGCAAAGAGGATGAATGTTTAAAACAGGGAAGACATGAAGAGGATGGGAGGAGGAGATATTTGATGAGATGAAGGAGGAGTGAAAGTGGACTAGAAGATGACAGACGGAAGGCAATCTTGTCACCACACCTTCTTGGAAAAAAAGGGATGTCCAGGCAAGTCACACACTTAACACACTTTTACACAAACACCTGTAAATCTACACTTGCACACTCACAGTCTTCCTGCCAATCTTCCTCTTTCTGCTTTAACCCTCTGAGAGTGTGTGTGTGTTTTCTACACCCTCATTGCACTCACTCTCAACCTACTAACCTGTCATTTGATGTTTGTTTACATGCCTGGGCACACACACACCCACAATGTACACACACACCCCTCCCTACTCTCTCTCACTCACTCTCTCTCTCTCACACACACATACACACACAAACACGCACACTCTCACTCTCTCCCGTCCTCAGAGCAGCAGGTCCCTGGAAGCAGCCAAACTGTCGGTGACTGTTGCAAACACATGCTCGCTCTCAGCTTGGATCTCTCTTCAGTCGCTGCCAAGGGAGGAGGAGGAGAAGGAGGAGGAGGAGAAGAAGAAGAAGTGAGGCTGGAAGGAACAGACTGAAACACACAGATAGAAAAGAGAAAGAGACTTGGACCAACCTCTGACTGCTTACCTCTCGCCTCTACCTTGGCTGACAGTGTGAGAGACTGGAGGCAGCCGACAAGTGATGCCTCGCACTCTCTGGAGCAGCACATAGTCAGGACTTTCTTCAGCTTTCTCTTTCTACATTTTCCTCTCTCTGTTTCAATGATGAGGAGAGACCGTCTCTTCTTAGCCGCGACCCTCACAGCCATCTTCTCCGCTGACCTCTACTTTATCCTCCTGCCAAAGCTACGGAGCGTGGGGCAAGGATCGGGACACTTTTGCTCATGTGGTCACAACAACCTCACCCTTCCCAGGCACGGGGGTCTCGCCACCCCCCAGCTTTCCAACTGGACTTCTGTGCCGCCCCTGGATGGTACCACATCTGAACCCACTGGTGGGGGCTCAAAGCTGGGGAGGCTGTTTGCTCACCCTCTGTATAACATCCAGACTCCGGTGCTGGGGCCAGAGGAGAGGCTGCTGCAGGCGGAGCAGCTGATGGAGTACTACAGGAGGAAGGTGTCACGGTGGGAAAGGTCAGTTTCTTGTGTCATTTTTCTAGATGAGTTCACTTATTTTGTCCAAAGGGCAGTTGATTTTGCAATGGCTGACAAGTAGCTAAATGCAACTTTGGCTAGTGTTACTCAACTTTATTGTGAAAGAAGGGGAAACGATCTCACTGCGGAAGCACGTGTTGGGGCTTGACTGTGGTCGACGGGCAGGGTTCACCGACATTATGGCCAAACCCACCGCAGACGTACACAAACACACATCCATGCACATAAACATACTTGAATAGCATTTGTTCATGATAACAGATGCACACCCACAGACAGACGTCAGGGTGTGTAGACAATTCTATGCATCATAAAAGTCAAGTGGGCTGGTGGCAGAAAACCCTCACAAACGTCATTCTGAGCGCTAGCGTCTGGAACGCTCTCTTTAAGGTAAACAGGGATTTAAAGCTGCTAAAGCCCATCTTAATCTGTGGGAGCCGTAGCTGTCTTGGCTTGTGAGGCTGTCTGTCTATCCTGACACAGTGCACTCCCTCTGAGAGATACAGATTTTGGGCTCTTACGGTGGAAAATAAGAAGAAATATGAGCAATGGATCTCCTCTCTGCTGCTTTGTAAAAAAATCAAAAACAATGGATAGCCCAAAGGTTTGGTAAATCTTGCAACAGCATCTCAACATCGCAACAAAGACACCTAGGAGAGCTTTGTGACAAGGGCTGCTCAAATGACAACTGGTTTTATATGCATGCTGAAAGTAAATTTCCTGGTCAACCTGTGTATTTGTGTGTGTCCTTTGCTATCTCCTGTGTGACTCTACACTCTGTGGTCTGCACTTGTCCATTGTCCCGATTACCCTGATCTGTCACACGTTCTACTTGCTGGGTGACTGATGGCTCGGCAGGATGACCAATGAACAAACTCGTATTTATATCCTTTCACTCTATTATCTTGGTGCTTTATCCAGCCCGTGATGGAGTTTGTTTGGGTTGGGAGATAACTGTCCCACTCAGTGCGGTCAGCTCTGGCGTTGTGGTGCCCCACACACCACAGACTTATTTGTTTTGGTCTTGCTCAGGCTTTAAGTATAGCAGAGATGAGAGGAGGTTGTGTACATTTTGTTACAACTGCTTTTAAAAATAATACAGAGCCCATAAGATGACTAATAAAATTCTATGTCTGAATGAAAAATTGGGCTACAGGGGGAAATGGGCAAATACAAGTTATAAGACAGAGTGTGTATAATGAATTCAATAAATGCACCCACGAGGTATATCCTCATTCTAAACACATTCTTGTAAGACCTGCTGCAAAGAAAACCTGTTGAATGCACTTTGCCATGGATTTCTGGCACCAAGTACCGCTGCAACCGTCTTTCCAAAATAAAATACTGCCCACACAAAATGTTGTAAGAAGTGATTTAATTTGCCTGCTTGCAATTCCCAAGGGTGTTAAAGCTTGGCAATACAGGTTTAGCAAGAGCACAGCAAGAGCCCTGGTCTCTTTCAGTCAGCTACCTCATTGTTGTTTATGTAACATGGCATTCACAACCTCTCTACAGCAAGAAAATGTGTGATAGCACTTTGCATGTCCCGACTGTTTTGTTAAAGTTGTAACATCACATGTATTCATTAACTTCAGTTAACCTCTGTACTCACTCCTCAGACATATGAAACTCTACAGTGAGGCAGCGGCTGTGTCCAACATCACTGTAATCGAACATGAAGTGACCTTTGACCCCGACGCCAGCTGGCTGAAGTTCCACCTGGGAATAAGCCGCTACGCTCTGTACTCCCGCGATGACCCCGCTATCCCACAACTCCTCAAGGAGATGCAGAGCATGACGGTCGTCAGCGCAGGTGATGGATGGATGGATGGATGGATGGATGGATGGGATTTATAACATCTGTATGTCAGTGTAAAATTAATTGTAGGCCTAATTGCTTGATTTAATTTGGAGTAAAACTAAATGGTAGCCACCCAGAAGGTAGCCTCTTTGTCACTATTTGTACCAATGCATCTCGAGTCAAAATTAAGACCACATTTCCTATAAATATCCTAATGACCTCTATTTTTTCCACTAGCTTTTCACCGTCTGAAATTATCTGAAACTTTTGGGCTGTACAGCAATATCCCTTTGTGTCATAAAGTAAAAGAGCAGTTTTCTGACTTAGTGGACATTGTGGTGGAATGTAGAGGCTGTTAGAGATGCTAATATTCTGGCTATGTGTCCATATGCTTGTGGTGATGCATTGTTGACATTATAATGCTACACGTAGCACCTTTAATGTGACCAATGTGCACTAAATTATGAGCTAACACACCTTTGTCTCTTAACAGATTACACTCAAGATGAGAAGGCCCTAAAAGGAGCATGTGATTGTACCCAAGGTATGGTCAATTCACCATTGAATTAAATGAGGCTTCCATATCTGTTTGGGCTTTGATGTTCTTTGTCTCATATCTCATGTTGTGAAGCTCTATATTTTGTGTACAGCATGTAACAGCATGATGATTGTTCGATCTCTGACTAGCCCCTTTGTTTCCCTCTTTTTGTTTTCTCTCTTTTCTGCTGTGCTTGGCAGTGCCAAATAGACAAATAGAGACAAATTCACTGCTGCCTTTGTGATAGTGAGGATTTTATTTTCATTTGGCACCAAAATTCAGATTTGTCTGTCTGTGTAAGACACTTGCTCTAGGGCAAAAAAACAGCCGTTCGTGTTCAACGAGCAGAGCTCTTAATTAAATGTTTGATGTCTGCATGCTCTGAGGGAAACCAACATTTCCAGTCTTCAACCAACACAACAGCCGCCACCTACGCTGTCATCTCCTATACCTCTGAACAAGCCAAAGCTGCAAATACATGGATGGATAATTGAAAAAGTTACTTTTTAATAAATGTTATTGTAGCAAAAAACTAGCAGATATGGTAGATGGAGTAATGATGCTGCTAGCGGTTGGCTAAGTAATAAGGCTTTCATATAAAGGATACAAATTTATGTGCAAAGGCTGTAGTATACCTTTTCATGCAGAAATATGAACATTAAAGCAAATTCAGGTGGCAAAAAGAGCTCAAATTTTTCAGTATTTCAGTGAGAACGGTTTTAAATTTTGTATTTTACTGCCCTCTCACACTTTTCGTTCTGTCTGTGCCTCACCAGCACAGTGGAGTGGCTGACCACGCAAACATCATTCACTGCCAAGAAAAAATGCAACAAAACAATCCGTCCCGCAGGTTTAAATTTAACCTCAAAAGACTTTCTCATTATTTCAGTAACCGAAGAGCGACAGTCTTCAAGGCTGTTTACGCCAGATTGGTCCTGTTTTCATTCATTTCCAGAAAAAAAGTAGAGATTGCAAACCTTTATATGATTGTTAACTATTAATACTCTGGAGTTTCACAGAGCGCAGCAGGGGGAAAGCATGTGTGTGGTTAGTATGGCCTACTGCTGTGACATAATATACAGCCAGACAGAGAGAGGAACGCAAGTTGCTGAGAGAGCAGAGTGCAAGCTGTGTGACCAACCCCCCAATTACTTTATCACAGGGAACAGGCAGATCTAGAAAATATTCCAGTTTGAACTGGCCTCTGGGGCATTAAGCTGAAAGCCAAATACTGACTCAGTTAACTGATGCTCAGTGTTTACTTTAGTCAAACTAACATTTAAACTCAAAAGTTGACACAGTGTAAACTGTGAGTCAGTTTCTACATAACAAAAAGGAAATGTGTGATATAAAGTTTGATCTCCACTAGTGTGTACCTAACATCACTGACCATCTCATGTTTCTTTCTCTTTCTGTCTCTCCGCTTTAGTTGTGAAGCCCAGTGGACATCACCTGAAACTGGCTTTGAAGATGCAAAACTTTGCTAAAGCCATGTTCAAACCAATGAGGTGAGGACTGAATCTACATTTGATGAATCCCTGGTCATCAAACACCATCAGTGGATTTTATGTCAGTGCCCATTAGGTGACGCATAGCACTTAAGGTTCTTCTTCTATCCCACCAATACAGAGAAAAAATGTGGTTCTGTAATCCATTATCAACTTGAAGTCGGTGTCCATGAACTCTACTACTACAAAACATGAAATGTTTAGGTTACATTAGGTTACATAACATTACATTACAGTACATAATCTATCTGTTAATTTATGTCAGGCTTAATCATCTAGTATCAGTTAAAATGATAGTATTTAGTGTTGATTGTATACTACAGACTATTGTAATTGACAGCTTGATCACTGTGTACGTCTTGACTTTGTGTGTGTGTGTTTGTGTGTGTGTCAGACAGCAGAGGGACGAGGAGACTCCAGAAGACTTCTTCTATTTTGTCGATTTCCAGAGACACAATGCAGAGATTGCTGCCTTTCACCTGGACAGGTGCAGCCCTCCTCTTCACTCACTTTATTTATTTTTCCTCTTTTACTATCATCTCGGTTACACTCTGTATTTTAAGTGGTCTCTCAGTGAATTTAAGCAGCAGTGGTGCTTGGGGGTAATTTTTGTTTTTGTTGCACATCTGTCATTTTATTGCTCCCAGTTATGGTTCTGGTACATACTGAAGTGCTACAAATGTTTTTCTTTGGGCCCTTTATTTTAAAGACACAATCTGTGGTGCAAATGTAAAATTAAAACAAGCAAGTAAAAGTGAGTTATCAATGGTTTCCAATGTTGTTAAATGATTGTGAACAGCAGTGTGACATACTGTAGAGCTGGTGGCATGGCTCCAGCGATGGCAATGTCGGTCTGTCGTCCACCACTTTGGTCCAGGCAGAAATATCTCAACAACTATTGGATGGATCGCCATGAAATTTGGTTCAGACATTCATGCTCCCCTCAGGATGAATTGTGATAACTTTGGTCCTCTAGAACCATCATCAGGTCAAAATTTTATTTGTCCAGTGGCCAAATACTTGCAAAACTAATGTCATTCCCATCAGCCTCAGCTGTAATTTGTGTTTAGTGCTAATTAGCAAAAGTTAGCATGCTAACATGCTAAACTAAGATGGGGAACAAGGTAAACAGTATAGCTGCTTTGCATCAGCATGTTAGCATTGTCATTGTGAGCATGTTAGCATGCTGACGCTAGCGTTTAGTACAGCCTTGTTGAAATTTATATGGTAAAAAAAAATCACTGAAATTACCAAACACATTCTAAGTGATTGTGTCTTAGAGGAGCTGATGATGAAATTAGAATGTAATCTTAAAGAGGCAGAGGCAACTTTCTTGTAGTAGCATACCACTGATAAACTGAAACAAAAAAATCCAAAAAATCCTAAATGGTCTCCAACAAATAGATATAAATTAAAACTAAATCTCCCGGTGCTGACTAAAAACCACCCAGCCCACACAAAGATTGCAACATGTTTGCCCAGCCCAGGATTTCCAAACTAACTGATCAGCATAAACCACAGACTATGGACAAACACTAGAACACACACACTCGCCTGTATGTAATTGCACATTAGCTGAAGTGAGGTGATTCAGTCTGAAACACAGTCATCTGAGCTAGACGGTATCATTAAGAAGCCACACACAATGGTAAGCCATCACTTCACCACACAAGACAGAAAACAACAGGAGTGCCACGTCAACAACTCAAACAATCACTATAATTCTGTAGTTATTATCATACTGTATATCTGCTCATATTTTAAATATCTGTTAGTCTTTAAAATGTAAGAATCTGTCACCAAACACAAATAAGACAGACGGATCTTTTCCCTGCTCTCTCCTGTTTGTAATTTATGGTGGTGTGTTATCTCTTTCTGTTGTGTCTGTGTTGGCTGCCAGAAGACTTTATCATTATCGCTAGCAATCAGCAGTTGGGAATGTCAATGATTTGAGAACTGCCATTCAGCTTCACACAGTGATTGTTGTTTGATTACTGTTTGTGAGACATGACTGAAATATGGCCCTCGGGGAGGTATAAGCTCTTGATAGTGTATATGAACGCAGCCAGCAAAATTATACAGCGTGGAGAGTGTCAATAGAGTATATTCACTGATAAGAATCAGAGAAAATGAACCGTGGGCTCCTGTGAAATGAGAAGGCAGAGATAAGGATACCATCATCTTCAGAGGGTTCACATTACATTTACATTTACATTGCATTTTTGTAAGCATGAACTGTGTGAACTTTTCCTTACACAAGAAACCGAGATGACTTGTAACTATAGGGGTTTTCTTCTGAATATCATCAATCTATTTGTTAGGATCCTGGACTTCCGGAGGGTCCCGCCGGTGGCTGGCAGACTGGTGAACGTCACAGGAGAGGTCCTCCAAGTCACCCACAACGAAGACCTGCGAGCCGTCTTCTTCACCTCACCAGGTAAAGAACCAGCAGGCTTATTTAAAAGAAGTAGTTTGACATTTTGGGGAAAACACTAATTGACTTTTTTCCCCAAAACGTCCAACTATTTGCTTCATGTGTCAGAATCAGAATCAGAATCAGAAATACTTTATTGATCCCCGAGGGGAAACTCTTTGCTACAGCAGCTCACTATCATGTCAATGCACACAGGAATAGAAGTACTAAGCAAAAAAAATATAATACACTATAATACAGGTCAGAAAATAAATTAAGTACCAAGTGGGTATAAGTATAAAATAAAATAAGTGTGAAGTACAAAGTGGGTTTACCGGTTGATGATAATAATATGGTATAAAGTAATAGTGCATGAACTGCCAAGTTAAGTGTAGCTTATTTATAATGAGACGGAGGATAATGCATAGCAGTAACAGAGGTATGAATAAATATCAATATCAATAAATAGGGAATTTTAAACTGAAAAGGGTATATTGCCCAGAAGTATTAACACAGGATATTGCACAATTATGTCAAGCATTGCATAGATGTAATGATCAATGTCCAGTTTAATGACTTAGGGTCATACAGACTGACACTTAGAGGGAGGAGTTAAAGAGTTTGATGGCCACAGGCAGGAATGAATTCCTGTGGCGCTCTGTGGTGCTTTTTGGGGGGATGACTCTTTCGCTGAAGGTACTCCTTTGTTTGACCAGCACGTCATGGAGTGGGTGGGAGACACTGTCCAAGATGGCTTATAGTTTAGCCAGCATCCTCCTCTGTGACACCACTGCCAGAGAGTCCAGCTCCACCCTCACAATGTCACTGGCCTTACGGATCAGTTTATTGAGTCTGTTAGCTTCCGCTACCCTCAGCCTGCTGCCCCAGCATGCAACAGCATACAGGATAGCACTGGCCACCACAGACTACATCCTCAGCTGTACACCTGTAGCTTGTGTGGATTTATAGATTTTTTTTCTTCCACTTTTTAATTTCTTTTTTTCCTGTTTCATTTTAAATATTTATGCCAAACAGTTATAAATGTAAGGTGTTTTTATTCCTGGCAAGGTTGAAACAGCATTAAGACCATGTTCAGCAGCAAGGTGACCTGTTTATTTTATATCATGCCTATATCTATATTATCACTTTAATATCTACAGTATGTCTCTATATGTTTGCAAACAACACATATCAGTAAAAAACCTAAGTCTGTCTGTGAATTATTTGGTTCTGGTTTGATGTTTTTCTGGCTGGTGACACAGCATACAGCTGGTGGGAAAGGGGCAGAGCTGATCAAAAAGCATTTAATCGTATGTGAGCAGGAAACTCATTTTGTATTCCACCATTTTGCTATGCTTCCCAACAGCGAACAACACATGTTTCTTTGCCAAGTGCCTATATGTGTGTAAGACCGAATACGCCGTGTGCGGGAGCCCCGACCTGCTAGAGGGCTCCCTGTCTGCCTACCTGCCCGGCCTCAGTATCGCTCCCCGCATCTCCATCCCCAACCCCTGGATACGCTCCTACACCTTCACTGGACGAGAAGAGTAAGATCACAACCGCTCTACACTCAATACTTGATAAACTGTTTTTAAACTGTCTTGTTTGGCTCAATGGGAAGATTGTGGCACTCCAATCCTGACAGGACTTATTTACGGTCATGTCTTTTACTGACTATAATCCAACTGCAGACAGTTGGTGGCCTCTAGTCATATTGGAAATTCTAGTGTTTTCAAAATAAAAGACCAGATTTCCCATAAATCATGTTGATGCTGAATCAAATTGAATGTTTATCTCTTTGGTCAAAGGCATTTCCAATTAAAGATAAAAGAGGTGCTCCCCCCCTTCTTTGCTACACCATCCACTATTTTTGCAATCTATGAAGTCAATTTGCACCACCTCATTGACACGCAACATGACATGCATTATAGAGGCTGAGAGAGGCTGCCCATCTTTGCAATGATGCTGTCGTCTGGTTACATCATTATAATAATGTCTCAAAATATACGTTTAAACAAATATTGCCAGAAAGCGGTTGTAAGGAAACTGAGGAGTCTGGTCAAAAACAACATCCAAATGCAGTAAACAGTTCCTGGATCAGAACTTTTGAATGATGTCATTTATGTCTGTGTGTCTGTTTTTAAAGGTGGGAAGTGAATCCCTTCTTCTGTGACACCATAAAGCAGCTGTATCCCTATAACTCAGGCAACAGGCTCCTCAACATCATAGACATGTCCATCTTCGACTTCCTTACGAGTATTTTATACCACTACCTACTACTATCATCTACTATTCACATGAGCACTAGAACTTTTACTGTCTATAATCTATATATTTCTGTAATTTTTTTTGTCCCTGTTAAAGGCAACATGGACAGGCACCACTATGAGATTTTTACCAAATTTGGGGACGAAGGATTTCTTCTCCACTTGGACAATGCCAGAGGGTGAGACAAAAACGTCACAGAACATTTAATATTATTATTGTGAAAATATGCTTTGTGGTTTCAATATCCTTATCACATCTTGTGCTCAGGTTTGGGAAGCACTCTCAAGATGAGATGTCCATCCTGGCTCCGCTATCTCAGTGCTGCATGTAAGCCTGGCTCTACGTTTGTTTGTGGATTTATAATTGAGGTCTAGTGTCATTTTTTTAAAGAAGCAGTTTTGGGAGGAAAATTAATCTCTCTTCTCTCTGTCCTCAGGATAAAGCACTCCACTCTGTTGCGGCTCAAGCTCCTGGCCCGACCAGATTTCAGGCTCAGCGATGTGATGAGGGAATCCCTGGAGGGAGACCCTTTACAGCCGATCCTGACGAACCCCCACCTCTTAGCCCTGGACCGCAGGTTACAGAAGGTCCTCAGAGTGGTCCAGCGCTGCATCCGGCGGCTGGGCGAGGACGAGGTGATCACTAAGGACTTTGTCAAATCCTCAGCGAGACCTCAGACTGCCACAGAGACGAAAAAGGTCAGGTAGCAGCCTCCTCATAGCTGCTCTTTGTACTGCAGAGGACTTCATGATGAAGCGCAGTCACCTCATGAGCAAACAAGGCTCAGATGGTTTAAGGAACAAGCTATAAATGGACGACGCTGTGAAATCTTCAGAGCAGCTTGTCAGAGACGGAAGGCATCATTTTGTGCAGGTTCAGAACATGAATCACTGCAGGCCTCAAATTCCTATCACAGAGGGAGCCATACTTTTTCATTTCCTTTTGTTTCTCTCATGGTCATAAATTCCCCCAAAGGTACATTTTATGACGGGGCTCTCACTTTTCATGTGCACCTACACCATCAGAGTGGTTTGGGGGTTAATACATTTAAAGGAACAATTAAAGACCAATTTCATATGGAAAATTAGCTGGAAGAGTAAAAATAAAGCAGTAACAGTATCAGGGAATATTTCATTGATACATCAGGCCATAGGCACTCTCTCACTGTCATACACATTCAGCAATGGAGTTAACATTTCTAAGAGAGCTGTGATGCACTGGAAAACTCAAATTAATGCTGGTGAATATAGTGGTTATGGAAAGAAAGCTTTGTGTGTCCACGTGATGTTATAATTATAAAATAAAGTTATTTTATGTGATGACATGGTGCAAGTTTTGAAGAGAAGTTATCACCTGCAAGTAACAGAAGTTTGTGTGTGTGTGTGTGTGAGAAAAGTGCTACCTATTAAACAGCCATTTAGTTTGCTCCACCCCGTTTTCCAGACTTATAATCCTTCTGTCTCATCAGAGTGTTTAAACAGCTTTACGACAGCACTGTCAACTAAAACAGGCAGAGACTAGCTAATCTAAAGCAACTGAGAAATATGTGTTATATCACACCACTGGTAATAATTCTGAATGAAGGCAACTTTTTTCTGCTATAAATCTGAATGTGTTTTCCTCTGTGAACATGTCTAAGCTTTGGTCTTTGTTATTTTCTTTGTTCTCATCCGACAAACCTGATATGTTCCAGGTCTCCATGTGATGTAAAGTCAGACCAATAACCACAACTATTTTTAAGAGATCTTAGAGTTTGCGAGTCATGCCAAATAAAGCCAGACATCTGCCTGACAAAGCAGGCAGGGAGGCTGATAAACAGCAAGATCATAAAATTAAAATGTACTCTCCACCACAGGTAAATACATTCATACCACAGTATTTATACAATATATCTTCATTAAAACCTAGCAACAGGAATAAACATCTTAAACTCCTGTTGAAAATTAAGAATGACAGATTAGGAAATGAAGGGACACAATGAACTTTTCCAACTCCAAATAACTAATAGCAACTATTTTAAAGCATCTAGTGTTGGTGCGTCCCAGAGCCAAGTACAATTGTTAATAATTAAGTTTTTGCTCATTATTTGAAAATATATTCCACTGCATGGAAAAATGACCTAAGTTGTCTAAAGTCATAAAAATCCTCGGAGTGATATAGTGTATTATTAACCAGACAAAGCATGTTGAAAAATAATGAGTTCACAAAAGAGGAATGAGAAAAGGTAAACATTTAAAATGTGGGTACTGATTAAAACATAATAAGACTATTTATGTAAGTGTTGGTGCAGGACCAAACACCAGTTATCATAAGGCTTCTGCACTTAGAGCAGAGAATGTCTCCCCCTGGTGGACAGATGTCATGTTACACTTGTTGTCAGAGCCACTTTACACCCTCTAGTGAGATTGTCTTCAAAATACAATCCACATCATTTAAACTAGTTAAAGTAAAAGCCCAGTTACAGTAATAGGAGGGAATGACTTAACTTGGAGCCAATGAGAAGCATCCTGAACTCGACTCACCATTACAAGTACAGTAACACAACATAAGTCTTAAAAAAAAAAAACGAAACGTGAGACAAAGCTGAATCATTTTTACTTTTTTATTGCTTAAACTGCCATCTGGAACAATCTATACCAAAAGGATAAACATCTTTGCACATACAGGAGGTCAAACTGAATACAGGGTAAAATAGAAAAAGAATGGTCCTCTGATCGCCTGCAGCTGTCAGCGCTGCAGGCCTAACAAACTCACTGAAGGTCGGGCTAGCAGGAGTGACTGACTACTACTGTAAGCCCAGGTTAGGTAAGCTAAGGCAAACCGGGACGATTGCAGTGTGGTTAAAAACATTTTGGACTAAAACCAATGATGCAGCTATTTACATTAAAACAATATTTTCGACAAAGGCGAGTCGAATCCTCGCCCCTAACGGAGTCATGTCCTGTGGATCAGGACAAACAGGATGTGATGGCAATGGACACAAATCCACATGTAACCAAATCCACGAGGATAACCTCAGGGTTAGGGGGGGAACAGATGAAGATGATCAATTAAACAGTAAAGAAAAATACACTCATGTCCATTAACAAAAACTCTTCTCCCTAACCTGACTACCCTGCAATCGGCAACAAAATCAAATCTTTTTGGACGTACAAACATACGTCTCGATTCTAAGCAAGCGCTCTGAATGAGACAACAAAAACAGACACACGACTGGTTCTATGTCATTTCTGGTAACAGACAGTGAGGCAGGAATGAAGAGGAGGAATTGAAGAGTTGAAGAGTGAGCCTATAATCCAGAAGTCAACATTGTGTGATTTGGTAAAGATCTTTAAAAAAAAAAAAAAAAAAAAAAAAAAAGACAGACTTAACATTTTATGCCATCTAAATAGTCATGAAGCAGTTAAGCTAGGGAGTAACAAACCAAATATTTGACAAAAGGTCCTGCTTCTGCACGCAGCTGCAGGGCACGCTTTTTAATACACGCTTCCATTCATACCGGATCACTGGATGCCTAAAACATCATGCCAAGTAAGCATAGAGAACAGATCACAAGCTACTCTGGTGAAAAGACAGCCACCTTTTCAATAGGCAATAAGCAATGACACTAGTTTTAAATAAATATCTGCTCACGCTGCCTGTCAGCTCACCTGCGATGCTTTGATACATAAATACTTCAGATGTCCTGAAATCCATAAACCATCTTGTTTTGTTTTTTTCAAGACTTCACTTCAATAAACCTGTAATTACCCATTTGATCTATTTTAAAAAGTTTTAACCCATGACGTTTTACACAATACAATTACATACTGTTTTGTCAGTTGACAAGAAGAAGCATTTATTTACTTTGTGGCACTGGACACCTAAAATAGAATTTATGGAAAAATAAGTGTTTACAAAAGACAGTTAAACGTATTTTTTTAAGATCACCATCACTCCAAACCATAAGTTTATCATTTAGTCAATGATAATAATAGAACTATGATCATTTTAACTATACTATGATAACATTTTGATTACAAACCATAGCAGAAGAGTGACCAAGTTATTTGGTATATACTAAAAAAATTGAATACTGAAATACACTTAATACTCTTGTTTTTTTCCTTTCTTTTTTTTGTTTTTTTTTTTTCCCTCAGAGTAGTCAAGGCAGTTCTTGTATGGTCATTCTACCGATTACGAGGACAATAAGGGTAATAACTACTTCCTGTTTGGAGCTCCAAATAGTCAGGGAACTGAACACGCAATGCATTTCCACGGCTATGCATCTTTGCGTTGTGACAATAATTAAACATTTGGCACTAGCCTGGTAGCTGCACAGTAAAATGAAAACCTTAAGTTGTGCAAGCTCTCTCGAACTACGCAAAACAAACTCGTCATTGTCTCATCATACCAATCAAAGGTAACCAAAACCAACAAATGAAGCGCAACCATCATATAGCTGAAACCTAAAAACATCTGACAAAGTTTGATGTAATCATATTCTTCCTGCCTTCTACAGTTTCTAGGTTCTGCTCTGCTGTGTATCTAATCAGGCTAACTGACGTCAAAAAGGAAACTCTTTAAGGAGGAAGAAGCAGTCCTCTCTTCTCTTCAATCTACAACATAAATCCGTAACAAATTCACCAAAAGCGCCATGTAAAGGCTGATTGTCCTGTCTCATCAGTCTGAGACCCTAATGTCTTTCAGATCTCCTAACAATCCTGCTTTGTGTTTAAGTCTAAAAAAGAAAGCGTAACCAGCAAATACATATATAACATAGGTAACATGTGATGTAACTGTGCCTACAAGGTAGCGTACAGCAGCTGGTACAAGCGCTGGTGAATGGCTGAAAGTCACCTCTGTGTGACGGGTGGTAACAACAAAATGATTTCCGTGTGTAAAACAAAAAAAAAAAAAAAAAAAAAAAAAGGGAGAAAAGCAAACAGAAATGAAAAAAAATGAAAAGAAAGTGACAAAAAGCAAATTGCATTGGTGGACCCTGGGTCTAAAAAGAGAAAATGAGGGAAAGGGTGGAGAAAGAGGGAGGGTGGGGAGAGACGCCCCCTTCAGACAGACAGCGAGACGAAGCTGTTGTACTGTTGGATGTTACGTTTGAGAATGTCTGAACAGGGACCCAGGACACGCTCGAAGCGAGGCCGGTCCAACTTCACGCACTTCAGGGGGCCGCGGGCGACCACAGTGGCAGCGCGGGGACGGTTCATCAGCAGAGCGATCTCACCTGGAGACCACACACACACACACACACACACACACACACACACACAAACAGTTTAAAATCTCAAATTACATTAAATACATGCAAAGTAACTTTGGATATACAGTTGTATGCAAAAGTTTAGGAACCCCTGACAATTTCCATGATTTTCATTTATAAATATTTGGGTGTTTGGATCAGCAATTTCATTTTGATCTATCAAATAACTGAAGGACGCAGTAATATTTCAGTAGTGAAATGAGATTTATTGGATTAACAGAAAATGTGCAATATGCATCAAAACGAAATTAGACAGGTGCATAAATTTGGGCACCCCAACAGAAAAATCACATCAATATTTAGTAGAGCCTCCTTTAGCAGAAATAACAGCCTCTAGACGCTTCCTATAGCCTGTAATGAGTGTCTGGATTCTGGATGAATGTTTTTTGGACCATTCCTCCTTACAAAACATCTCCAGTTCAGTTAGGTTTGATGGTTGCCGAGCATGGACAGCCCGCTTCAAATCACCCCACAGATGTTCAATGATATTCAGGTCTGGGGACTGGGATGGCCATTCCAGAACATTGTACTTGTTCCTCTGCATAAAGGCCAGAGTAGATTTTGAGCAGTGTTTTGGGTCGTTGTCTTGTTGAAATATCCAGCCCCGGCGTAACTTCAACTTTGTGACTGATTCCTCAACATTATTCTCAAGAATCTGCTAATATTGAGTGGAATCCATGCGACCCTCAACTTTAACCAGATTCCCAGTACCGGCACTGGCCACACAACCCCACAGCATGATGGAACCTCCACCAAATTTTACTGTGGGTAGCAAGTGTTTTTCTTGGAACATTGTGTTCTTTTGCCGCCATGCATAACGCCCCTTGTTATGACCAAATAACTCAATCTTTGTTTCATCAGTCCACAGCACCTTATTCCAAAATGAAGCTGGCTTGTCCAAATGTGTGTTTGCATACCTCAAGCGACTCCGTTTGTGGCGTGTGTGCAGAAAAGGCTTCTTTCGCATCACTCTCCCATACAGCTTCTCCTTGTGCAAAGTGCGCTGAATTGTTGAACGATGCACAGTGACACCATCTGCAGCAAGTTGATGTTGTAGGTCTTTGGAGGTGGTCTGTGGGCTGTTTTTGACCGTTCTCACCATCCTTCACCTTTGCCTCTCCAATATTTTATGTGACCTGCCACTTCTGGCCTTAAGATCTGTGCCTGTGGTCCTCCATTTCCTCACTATGTACCTCACAGTGGACACTGACAGCTTATATTTCTGCGATAACTTTTTGTAGCCTCCCCCTAAACCATAATGTAGAACAATCTTTTTTTTTTTCAGGTCATTTGAGAGTTGTTTTATGCCCCCCATGTTGCCACTCTTCAGAGGAGAGTCAAAGAGAACAACAACTTTCAATTGGCCACCTTAAATACCTTTTCTCATGATTGGATGCACCTGTCTATGAAGTTCAAGGCTTAATGAGCTCACCAAACCAATTGTGTGTTCCAATTAATAGTGCTAAGTAGTTACAGGTATTCAAATCAACAAAATGACAAGGGTGCCCAAATTTATGCACCTGTCTAATTTCGTTTTGATACATATTGCACATTTTCTGTTAATCCAATAAATCTCATTTCACTACTGAAATATTACTGTGTCCTTCAGTCATTTGATAGATCAAAATGAAATTGCTGATCCAAACACCCAAATATTTATAAATGAAAATCATGGAAATTGTCAGGGGTTCCTAAACTTTTGCATACAACTGTATTCTGAAGTTATTCTGAGTGCAGTTCATTAAAAAAGGAAGACAAGTCCAGCGTAGTTGTTGTAATTGTTTTGTAGTCACAAAAAGGGGCATAGTTGTCCTGTGTTTAGTGCCATTAGTGCATTTTGCATTTTTTCTTTAAACTTACAACAATACCACAAAATAATATGAATTAATTAAATGACATAAAAGACTGCTGTGATAATAATTTAGTTCTTACCAAAATAGTCAGATGGTCCTAACCTCCCCACTTCCACAAACTCCTCGTTCTCTGAGCGACGCTGCAACACAGCTGCAGAACCCTGAAAACACACACACACACACACACACATACACAAGTTTGGATCAAGCAGCTTCATCTTCATCTTTAGACTTTAGTCACATGAGCAAACCCATCACCTGCATCAGCGGGCTTTTCTTTTTCTTTAAAAAAAAAAAAAAAAAAGAGCTGAATGACTGAAATGCATCTAATAGTATCAAATAGGTTTTTAAATAATTGGAAACACTATATTACTGTGAGTTAGAAGTCAATTAATCATCTGTTAAGCATTAACTAATCACACAAATCACTGATCATTTCTTGATGGTGAGGAACAGGAATTCCTACATCCTGTATTAATTCATGAAATCGTCATGAACCATGCATTAGTTACAACTTTACTTAAGCATGTGTTTTTTATCTCTATGACACCTCTATGAGTGTTAACAATTCATTTTAAGGGCTCTAGAGTCGTCACATTCAAAAGGCATATTGAGACAACATTTTCAATCAACAAATGATCACATAAAAAGAACACTGAACTGAACGGGTTTCAAAAGCAGAAATACAGACATTATTAGTAATTTAGTGAAATTTTCTAATGCATGTAGGCTCTGTCACAATACTTCATATTTCATCAGTTTAATACCTTTAAAACAACAATAAATTAAGTATTTCGTTTTATGAATTTTTTACACTTTGATCAAATTAAGGCTGCAATTAATAATTATTTTCATGATTGATTAATCTGCAGATTATTGTCTTTATGAATCGATGAATTATTTTGTCTACAAAATGTCAGAAAAATCCTTTTTTAAAAATGCACATCATAATTTCCTAGAGTCAAAGGAGACGTCTTCAAATTGTTTTATTTGTCTTGGCAAAAGCCTTAAACCCAAAGATATCCAGCTAACAATAATGTAACACAAAAAAAGCAACAAATTATCATATTTGAGAAGCTGGAACCAGTATTTATTATATTGTTGCATCTTACTATTTTGATTATCAAAATAGTTTGATTATCAAAATAGTTACAAATTAATTTTATGTTGATCGACTAATCAATTAATCGTTTCAGCTCTAGCTCAAGATACATGTTTAGTGCTGAGGCAAGATTTTCACATCACCACAAGAGGGCGTGTATGCCTGCATAACAAATCGGTTGTAATAGTTTAAAAAGATCCACTGGGTTCCCAACAGCTGAAAATATGTTACAGCAATAAGTCACAAGTGGATCCAACATCTCCTAAATTGATTAAATAACACAACCAGAAACGCTGGACAGCTCAACAACATGAAAAAACTGAAACATGTAACTCATCATGACAGTGTTTTCTGTGACACTTCAGAGTTCAAATGTAAACTTCTGGTAGTGTGACAAAACTAGCGTGTCTGCACATTATAAACTGAATAGAAAAGGTGTGTGCATGTGTGTGTGTGTGTGTGTGTGTGCGGGTGAGGGAAAATAAGTGTGTACCTCTAAGATGATGAAGAATTCATCTCCAGGCTCTCCCTGCACTACAATCTTCTGTCCATCCTCAAACTGGACGGGCTCCAAGGCGTCAGCGACTGTCAGACGCTCCCATTTGTCAAGGGACTCTGGGGGGGGGGTTATGACAACACAGAAGAGAGTATTAAGCTGACATGACAAGACAACCCTGAAAAAAAAAATCTCATTTGAAAGGTTGAACCTGTTATTGGTTTTGTTTTTATGGGAGATATTTTTAAATGCTCTTTCAGGGTATTTTTAATCTCAGCACCAAAACACAAGTAACGTGCTTCTCTTCTTCTATTTTTAAGGTTTGGGATGAGGCTGATATAAAAAAAAATTAACCCACCTAAAATGGACACTTTCCTGAGGAATTCTTCATACATCTTCCTCTTTCTTAAAGTGCTTCCCTAAAGAGAAACATATATTTGTATTAGTGTAATTGAACAAAAAGCCAACCACACTTTAATTAACATTGGTCTTTCTTTGCATTACAGACCCACAGGTACTATAATCCTCACCATAAGTATTCTCCTGTAGCTGTCTCTGTCGATGCCCCACAGCTTCACATTGGTCTTGGCTCTAACTGTGGCCGCCCTTGGGGTGCCGTATATCAGGGCCAGCTCTCCGAAGCTGCCTCCTTCCCCAATGCTGGTCACCCATTCATTGTTCACATACACCTGTCAGATTAGCAGGGTAGAAACCAAGGTGTTAAATTGCAACTGTGACAAAAAAAGAAACCAAATATATTCTGTATAAAGGACAAACATTATGATATTTTTCTTAGTAGTTTCACATTGCTTTCTAAAAATCCCTGACGAGGATCAGATACTTACATCCATCTCCCCTTGGTCGATCACATAGAAATTGTCACCTTCGTCACCTGGGTGCATACAACAATACTGTTAGCATCACACAAAGACATGCTATGAGTTGGATAAATGTTTGTTCGACTAAACACTGAAAAGATCAGTAACCGTACCCTGCAGAATAACTGTTTCCCCTGCGATGTAGGTGACTGGAAACATTGCATCAAATATGTCACTGGAAAGGAACAGACTTGTGAGTTGATCAGCTGAACACAATTATCAAAACTTAATAATCATAAAGACGTTTAAAAAACAAACACTGTTTAAAGACCGCTACCTCCTCTCATTGTCATCAAGGTGTGAGAAGAGCACGTTCTTTTCAATAGCTTTGGCCAAGGCTGCCATCGTCTTGTAGTCTTTTGGAATAACCTTAGAAAACAACACATGTCACGTGTTAAGATGTTTTCACTCACTTAAGAGTTTCAGCCAAATAAAAGTAAACTTTGCATATTACTGATTGTATCAGATTGTTGATGTAGATGTAAGTGTTGCAACACTCTTGTAGGCTTGACTACCTTTCTGACATATGAGGCTGCATCCTCCTCTGTGTAGACCTCTGCGCTGAAGGCTCCTCTCCGCCGGCGACCCTTTACCACAGGGTTCATGGGTGGAGACACCTCCTCATCACGCGAGTCTGAACGGGAACTGCTGGCCTTCTGCTGGTTCTGAATCTGCTTGGCCTCCTCCTGGAGGGGAGGGAGGGGGATGGAGTCAGCCGACTGTCAGCCAACAAGGTTAATAGCTGCTGCAATTCATCTAAGTTAAGTCAAGGGTTACTTATAAAGCACTTTTTGTGCAATAATGTGCTACGCAAAATCCTTCTGAACATATACAGACACATTTAAAATACAACATAAAATAAAATAAAAACCAATAGATAACGGTTTGCAATGAAATCTACATTCAATCAAGTGATCCCATAAAAGCTACTAAAAGTTCCTCCTTAAAATTATCCAGTGTTTTTGCAGCCATTAGACCAAACTGTAAAATAAATCCTACCTTGAATTAAACAAGAAAGCTAGTTATGAACTACTGCATACCAGCAGTAGTTCCAGAAAAACATTAGCAAACAATTCATAGTAGTAGTAGTAGTAGTAATGTGGAATTTCAATTATTGTATGTGCAGTTGTATGTTTTAATTTAATGAAATCGTTTGAGTCAAGGTTCACTAACTTTGCCCAACTAGTTTTTTTTACTGATATTTATAGTAAATGTAGCATCAGGTTTTGAACATGGCTTCTGCCAGCCTGATCCGCAACTTTACATATGCACTTGGGAAGTCCAAACTCTTGGCCAAAGCATGTGTATACTGTATACAAAAATCCTGCATGTACTATTTTTTGTCCACTATGAACGTTGCAGAGTGAGCAAAGTAAAACACAGACCACAGAGACAACTGAAGAGAGAAAAATAATAAAACTGTCAGCATGCTAGTTAGAAAGTTAATTAGCTGGCTTTTAATGTTACAAACAATTTCTAGCTATTGCCATGTGTTTCTTAGCCAAACTGCTGTTCTCGGACACAATGATGAAAAAGATCACAGTTAAAAAGTGATGATGAAAAATCTTTAGCAAACGCATTGATAACATCAGAGAAATATAAAGTGATTCAGGCAAAAGGACTGAGAAATAGCTTCATCAATGACATGCACTGTGTCATAGATGTGGGGGGGTTTCTGCCTGAGAAATAAAAAGGAGATCTAGTCTGACCAAGTGTAAATAAATACAGCTTATCATGGCAAATATTAGCTGGCTTATGAGACAGTAACAGCCAGGTTTAATATGATATAAGTATATAATGCTCAGCTTTCACAGTGTAATGATTTGCTTTCTGTCCACTGACCAATAAGGACAACCAAAAATCACACACACACACACACACACACACACACCTTCTCCAGCCTCTCGAAATACTCCCTGAGGAAGGCCATGGGCCTGTCTGGCCTGGAGGTGCACAGCTGGACAATGCAGTCCTTCAGCAGCTGTTGAATGTTGTGTTTCTGCACGTACTGCTCACACTCCCTCAGGCTCCGCTCCTCCTCGCTGCTCGTACTTCCAGATGCCATGACGACAACCACAACCCTGCTCTGTGACCTCTAACCTTTGTACCGGAGAGAGTGGACAGTAACAGGGGAAAAAGAGGCATGATTTCAGACCATCACTGTACAACATGGATTCACTGGAAGACCAGAGAGCAACAAAGAGTGTCTGTGTGTCGTGATGAGAAATGGACAGACAGAAAACGTGAGAATGTGAGAAAAATAGAACCAGAGTGAGAAGGCACAGAGAGATGGGGTGTTGAGCGCTTCTAAGTCTTAGGAGTGAAAACTGGTCATATGACGGGATCACACATATCTGACTACAGACAACAAACTAGGGCAGGCACACTGTCTGTCCTGGGTTTATTTACTCAAAACAATGAAACTTTTTCACCAGCCTGAATGAAGCCCTCTATGAGAGAGACAGTATCATACACAAGGCCTAATTTTAGACTAATGGTTAAATGAAGGCCAGTGAATCAATCCACTGTGAAACAGACTAAAACCATAAGAGCAAGTGCACTTGCTTGGGGTTTCAACATTTCAGGTCACAATACTGCTGCTGAGAAAAATAGCCTGACAGATCCCAGATCATGTGATCAGCCACTGTGATATAAGCTTCTTCAGATAGCTCTGAGCTTGATCTAGCTGTGTAGTCTAAAACAGGAAGGCCTCTAAAGCCCTGCTGTAACCAGCATGTGCATTTCACATAAGTAAATGAGTAAACAAGTTCTGTGAAGCAAGCAGACCAATCCATCCTGTCCCTGCAAGTGTACCATGCATGTGCATCAGTATAATAGGATTCGGATAATTTCTAATCTGACAAGGCCCAGGGGAGATTACTAGCCATGTTATCAAAGATGAGGCTGGCACCTCCTGTATGCAACTAACTACACTAGTGGTGGAAACTTGGCAGGCTTGCTTTAATCTAAATCTACCACAAGAATAACTAGGTGATAAATGATACTGTTTTCGGACCAGGTGTTATAAATTAAACTACAGACAAGACCCAACAACAGGGCTCTTCTGCCTCATATTATCAGTAAGTCTTATTTAGTTAGAAATATCTGAGTTAGTAAAAGTATATAATGAATATGTTAATTCTCTAATTCAGTTACTGAGCTGCAGCACCATCTCTGCTGTCTACTAAGAAGCGGGGTGTCAATTAAATTAGAGAAAACACTACGATGCACAAATGACCTTGCTGAACAAGTGACAACGGAGTATGCGCGAGGATACATGATAAAAACGCATCTAAGGGTCTACAAATTGAGTTAATGCAATCGCCTTTGGAGACAGTGTGAAGCAAATGCCCTGTCTGTAACACCGTCTAGGTCAGGAAGGCTTCATGAGGAGGCTGACGGCTGCAGCCAAGTAACTTACAGCAAGCACAGTCATGTTGAAATAATACCTACCCTAAATTTTAATAACCAGTAGACACCAAATACAAATGAATAATAAGTGTGTTATACTTTTGCTTGACTATCTATGGCCTACGTTATGTTAGAGAGTGTCTAGTTTGATGCCTAGCTGGCTAGCTCCGTGCAAAGGCAAAGCTCTCTTCAAATGACGCCATCTTGAGTTCTATCATAAACAAACGAGAGACGGAGGAAACAAATTTCACCTATCCAGAGGTCATATGATCCATGAACTGAAAAAACGCTAATACTCACTAGAAACTGTAAATTCCTGCCGAGCCCTTCGATAGCGACTCGGGATGGGTGATATTTCTCAAAGCGTACAGTTACCAGATCCTCCTCGCTTCGATTTTTTTTCGCGAGCCCTGGACCGCTGCCCCACCGGATACGGCTGAGAACCAATCAACAGCCGTCACTGACGTCAATTCTCCTCGTTCTGACATGTGAGCCCGTAACCCCTGGCAACCTTAAAGGAGACCGCACGGAAACCGTGACGTCAAGGAAATAGTTCAGAAATGAAAAAAATCGATTGATATCTGAATCAAAATTAGCCTAATAACAGGAATCTCTCTGTGTTTTCTCTGTAAAAACGTCTGGTTCACTGCTTCTTTCGATTTCTAGCATGAGGGTATTTTCGGAGACATTGGGGACAGATATCTTGGAGGGAACAGAAAAGTCAGAAGTGGGCTCCCCAGATAAATCAAATCTCATAGGAACATTAAGAAATAGTGCACAGTTCTCTCTGTTCTATGCAGGCAGCAGGACATTTAAATAATGTGTTAAAGTGATCACAATATAAGGTGCAAAACAGTAAACATTACCTTATATAAATTATGTAAGTGTATGTATTTAGACGATATTAGTAATAAAAGTTAAAAATCCTCAACTACAAGTATAAGTCCTGCATTCAAAAAATGTTACACAAAAGTAGAAGTGTTATCAGCAACATAATATTCTTATCTAAAAATGTTGTCAGATAGCCTAATATTAAAATAGCTTTGTTTAGCAGTTGAACATATCTGCCAGCGTCGTTGATTTGTCGCTGCCAGTCTATGGTCGCTGAACGGATTGGCAATAAAAAAAGCTTGATACGTCTTTTATCCAATGAAATCATCAAAACAATTTCTCGTGACAAGACAGAAAGTATTATTGGCCAATCAACCGCTTTTTACCTAAATAGGCGGCTCTTACTTGATTGGCAGCTGTGGTATCAAATCAATCAGAGGCTTTAAACAGCTCGACCAATAGAAAAGCCGAAGCGGAGAGTTTGACATGTTGCCGCCAGCCAATCGCGATGGCCCTCGGAGTGACGCATCCACCCATCAGCTGTTTTTGTTTTGCTGTGTGGATATTGGAAGTTGATAACACAATAACAACAGTGTCGACTGACCAGAGTGAAAGGGCTCATTAAGGAGGTGTCATCGTTGATCTTTTAGATTTAGGTATAGTTCACTCGGTGTGTGATGTGTGCCATCTGAGCGAGCCCGCCCGGACATTCCTCTCCCTGAAGAGTGTGAGCGTGGCGCTCGGAGTCGGGGAGCGGAGGAGGGGAAGCGGGTTCCGGCGGGGATCGACCCGAGCCCAGGGCCTCCGACCTCGGCGAGCGAGAGAAGAGGGAATTTGGTGGCTCGGATGGAGTCCCAGGACGTACCGGACGGCCCCGTAGTGCACCGAGGCTTCATCTGCGCCTCGTTTAACCAGGACACCACGTAAGCGACCTGCGGGCTGGGCCCAGCATGAACTCAACCTGCTTGATGCACCTGACTGTTGCATCATTGTTTTCAGTCGTATTTACATAGTTTATTTTATTTCACTTGGCAACAACCAGGCAGTTGTGTTTGTGCGTCCTAAAATGAAACTACAAGCTTCGGTGTGCCTCATTAAAACTTCTAGATTAGTCCCTACCAGCAAAGTGAAGTAGGCCACTGTGTTAATCTTCAAGGCCTGTTGCACATTAAACGAGACAGTTAGTAACCAAACCTCTGGCTGTTGTGTAACAAGACACAGCTTAATACAACTGATTGTCCAGGCCTATTCTATAGTGTCTCATTCAAGTTTCCTGCTTACCTCCTCCTTGATTCATGACACCAATTAACATACGTTACTACACGTTAATAATTAACATTTAACAGTAAATGTGGTATTTTCTGAGGTTATAGCAACATTATTGAAAGCAGCTTTACAAGCAGAAGTTCCTGTGTCGTTTTTTGACTACCCAATAATTTTGACCACTTACAGCTGTGCTGTAGGTGTCCGCTGTCCCATGCTTAGGGATTATTAGAGGGTCAACTCACTGACTTCTTCAGTTACACGTGTTGTCCCCTTACACAAACATCTCCTGCGCCTCTTGATTGTAAAACTAACCAGGTGCCCAAACAGTCCACCGGGCCTTCTTATCTCTTTGTCATCGTGTTCTTTTCAACTTCAGCCGTGCTAAGATAAGCTTGTTTGGGGGCAGATAACAGATTTTAATGGAAGCTGCGTTATGGCTGTGTTGTCTAAAAAAAAGATAAGATAGTTAGGGAGAAATCATGTCACATATGGCTACCAAGCACTTCCTGGAATGCCTGGACCTGGCCTGGTAACAGCCTCCTCATGCATCCTCATGCTATTATCACACTGATCCTGCACTATTTCCTTGATGGACACTAACAATCATAGAGCCATATACTGTAGCATCCATTACATAGATTTCCCCCCGTTTTGTGCAGTACTATACTAGCGATTGTACATAGTGTGTGTGCATGGATAATCCTATGCTTTTCAATAGCAAGCTATTCCTTTTAACCAAATCTATTCACTAATCTGTAGTAATAAACAAACAAAAAAAGGTTTCTGGGATTATTTTACTGTGACAACAGTAGACTTTATGTGCATCGAAATGTTGAAAACCTATGTTGTAATTGTGTGTGCGTGTGTTATCTGTGTGACAGCAAATAAAAACAGTTCCACATGAAATCAGATTTCATGTGGAACTGTTTCAGTATAATTTTTTTTTTTATCACTGTAATTAAGGTATTTTTAAACTTATAACAATGGTGGATGTGGCTGGTAAGATGTTCTGTGTTTGTGTGCGTGTTTTTCTTAATTGTAGTTCTCTGTCAGTGGGCACCAAGACTGGCTACCGGCTCTTCTCAGTCACTGCTGTGGACAAGCTGGACTGCATCCATGAGGGAGGTAAGAGGGACACCGAGCTTTCCTCTCTGCTGTAGTCTTAAAAAGAGTTCAAATTACAGGAAGTATATAATGTCACGTGACAGCTCCCCATGCACAGCCACATCTTCAATGCACAATATGCATGTTTGTGGGCTTATTTAAAAAAAACAAACCAAAACAATCCAGTCATACATACAGTAAGTACACTGTGACACACCAGCATCCCCTCCCTAAGGTGACATAGGAGCAGAGTGAGCTGTGGTCAGGTCCACCTTAGTCATACAACAGCTCAGACAGGCTGCAACATGTTTGCTCTGCTGCATACAGTAGGTGAACACAGGAATGCTCAATTTTCTAATCCTCAATAACAACAACGAAAGAGAAAGTTTAGAGTCAGTTTGCGCTCAATAATGTTCTCTTTGTCTGGGGACCGGCAGTTTCTCTGATAGCACTAAGTGCAGGAAATTGTATAGGAACTGACAACAGCAGAATGTGCTGTATTTGGCTTTATGAATATTCTGTACATGCACTGGTGATATGAGCTTACACTGAAGCCTCCATTGCTTTTCTGAGTAAAAGCATGCAATCCGTATCCAAGGTGTTTCTTTTTTCCCAGTAGAGTGTCCAGATGTCTATATAGTGGAGCGGCTGTTCTCCAGCAGTCTGGTGGTGGTGGTCAGTCTGTCCATGCCACGGCGAATGAACGTCTACCACTTCAAGAAAGGTACAGAGATTTGTAACTACAGCTACTCCAACAACATCCTCTCCGTCAGGCTCAACCGACAGGTAAGACCAGGAAACAGATCTTTCCATACCTGTAATCCTCAAAGTTGTTGCTTCTGGTTTGTGCTATCATATATATGTATTTTTTGTTCTCACTGTCACTTACCGTGTCACTGTTACCTCAGCGGCTGGTGGTGTGCCTGGAGGAGTCGATCTACATCCACAATATCAAAGACATGAAACTACTCAAGACCCTGCTCAACACACCCACCAACCTCTCAGGTACACTCAGTCTGTTACACAGACATCTACAGTATATATAGACCATAGAAACAGTGTGCACATTAATTCCTTTAGACTCTGAGCAAATTCTTGTTAATTACTTCACATACTATGTAACTTTTGCTGAATAGAAGCCACTGTGGCCACAAGTGGCATTTACAGGACAATGGTAAATGCTATCACACATAGTGTAACAGTAACACAAGCAGAGAAGAGTCAAAGTCAGCAAACTGACTCAGTAATGTCAGTTGTAGAACAATATAAATCTAAAGTTTGCTAACATTAGCCACCAGAAGCTACTGGTCATACCAGACCAAGAAAGGCTGTAGCAGAAAAACCACAGTTTGTACAGTCCATTTTATTTCTTATGAACTCAACTTTAAAGATGAAGAATGTTATTTCTTCTTTCAAAATGTACATAGCGTTGCTTTAAAGCTACCTGCCTTGTTGCACAGTACTAATGTAGTCTTACACAGTGAGCAAACATCAGTGTTGAACAGAACATGCATTGCTTGTTTGATTTTGGAGTTTTCATTAGTCCAGCAGGACTATACGAGACAAATACTAGACCCAGACAGATAGCTCCAGTGTAAAGCAACTGGCAAGATTGGTCTAATAGGTGTGTTGAAGAAAAAAAGACAGTAAAAGAAAAACAAGGGGGAAAAAAAGACAGGAAACTAAATTAGCCTCTGTACTCCCTTGTAGGTCTTTGTGCTCTCTCTGTCAACCACAGTAACTCTTACCTGGCGTACCCTGGCAGTGCCACCATCGGAGAGATCACTGTCTATGATGCAAACAACCTGGTGAGGCCGCATTAAACTCTAACATAGCAACAAAGGAAAAACTCCAGCTGTTGTCATGTCTCATGAAAACCCTCATGGGAACAAGCAGCCCAGTGTCAGTGCTGATGTCATTAGAAAGCGTTTGTTTGCCCCTTTAGAGCACTCTGACGCTGATCCAAGCCCATGACAGTCCCCTGGCAGCCCTCACCAACTGTTGTCATGTCTCATGAAAACCCTCATGGGAACAAGCAGCCCAGTGTCAGTGCTGATGTCATTAGAAAGCGTTTGTTTGCCCCTTTAGAGCACTCTGACGCTGATCCAAGCCCATGACAGTCCCCTGGCAGCCCTCACCTTCAATGCCTCTGGCACCAAACTGGCCAGTGCTTCTGAGAAGGTAAAGACTTGATTCCTTTTTATCCCTCCTTCTGTTTTATCATCCACCAGCCTCTGTCTGACCACTTTCTCCTCTACAGGGCACCGTTATCAGAGTGTTCAGCATTCCTGAAGGACAGAGACTGTTTGAATTCCGCAGAGGGATGAAAAGGTTATTACTCATATTATTTTGTTTTTCACCATGTAGACAATCAGAAACTATTTACAAGCAAACTGTGGATAGACAGTGGACAAAATGGTTCACGGTGGTTGTATGACAGAGATTAAACAAAGGATGCTTGACAGGAAGGTTAGCAGTTCAAATGACTCTCCTATTACTCAACTGTTAGTGTTTAGGTGAGTAAGACACTTTACTCCAGCTGCTCCGTTGCCAAAGGTACTTGGTTGTGGATGCGCTATGCAGCTTCCAGTGTCAATGAGTATCAGTGATTAAGACAGCAATGTGAGTAGCTGAATAGTTGAAACATTAGACTCAGACACACTGGAGAGGCTGTTTTCATGCACATTTTTAGTTTTCAATAAAAACGTATACCTAATTTTGACCGCTTCGTCCTTTTCCGTCTGTGTGTTTCAGATATGTTAGCATCAGTTCATTGTCCTTCAGTGCGGATGCACAGTTCCTGTGTGCCTCAAGCAACACTGAGACAGTTCATATCTTTAAACTGGAGCAGCACAGCCCCAGGTAAGCGCACACACACAGTTTGTTTCTACTTAAGGTGTAAAGCCAGTGAGTTCTTCTCTGTAGGTCAAATAATGAATGAATTGACATACAATGTGTAAATTGTACAATAATATACCAACTGTAAACAATGGTAGTGAGTGGCAGTCTGTATGCCTCACCAGTAGTATTGCTGGTACTTTCATCCAGATCAAAATAAATCATTTTCTGTCAAAGGGGTCTTTTTATGTTTTCCTTTTGAGGATTAACATTATATAATATTATATTAATTTGGCAGATGCTTTTGTCCAATGCAACTTACATTTCTCTGTATTGGAAGTGATTTCCCTATTGTCTTCTGAACCTCAGTACTGTTTGCATGACCAGCACCCGCTGCTGTATTTATGATGTAAAGCAATCCAGTAGTGTTCCTTTTAAAATTCAACTAAATGGCTTAATATGTATAATTCGTATAATATGTATAATTCAGAATCCAAATGTCTCCATCTTTCCACCTTTAACCATGACCCATGTTGTTTCCTTCCAGTCAAGAGGAGGTGTCTCCTACATGGTCAGCATATGTGGGCAAAATGTTCACAGCAGCCAGCACCTACTTGCCCACCCAGGTGTCCGACATGATGCACCAGGACAGAGCCTTCGCCACAGTACGACTCAACATGTTCGGCCTGAAGAACATCTGCGCCCTGGCTACGTAAGGCAGAGCGACAAAAAAGGGATGTGTTTTTTAAGAGGTGTATTTATGTGTAGGTTCATTCACATCTAGTGTGTGTGTGTTTTTTTGTTTGTCAGGATTCAGAAGCTCCCTCGCCTGCTGGTGGCGTCCTCAGACGGGTTTCTCTACATTTATAATGTGGATCCGCAGGATGGAGGCGAGTGCGTCCTGGTCCAAAAACACAGGTGTGTCTTAGTGGGCTGCATCATACATAAATGTCTGCATGTAAACCATGTGCCGTAACTTAAAAGGTACAATGATTTTGTTAGGTACCCCTAAATCAACTTTAGACTATGTTGGAGTTTCAAAACATTTACTGTTAGCTGTAAAAAATTAAAGGTACCTAAAGTGTTGGACATGTTTGACATGACAAGTAAACTGTACACAGCACAGACGTGTTTACCTACTTGGCTAAAGGTCCTTATTATACAGAAATTTGTTAATTAAAATACTAAAATTATTTTACTAGAAATATGTTTCACTGAGGGGTGGTTGTCATTCATTTTCAAGTTATTTTTATGGTCATTTTAAATTATCCATAATTAATAATTCAAAAAAATTATACAAATAAGGCAAATCTATCTTAATTAGTGAGGATGGGACACTTTTCTCAATGGTAATCCATTTTGTCATTGGAAGTCGCTTTGTGACTTCAGCTGGTGTATTTTTTGCTTTAAAATGTAACATTGGTTTGTGCTGGTTTTATTACAGCAAGTTGGGTGCTATGATGTTGTGAAGTCTTTGTCTGCTCTGTTCGTACAGGCTGTTTGACTCCAGTGAGGAGCAGGTGGAACAAAAGGAAGAGGAGAAACCAGAGGATGACGCTCCCCAACCAGCCAGCCAATCATACGCTGCCACTGTTGCTCTCTCTTCAACCCCACCCTCCTCCACCACTCTCATGGGTACAGTATCATAAACTGATGAAAACCTTTCCAAGATTTTCAACTAGACTTCTTAACTGGATACTTAACAGTTACTCCCTAAACCCTATTGTACACTACATTGTTCTAGCTCTTACACTATATGTGTGATGTTTTAACTATGGCCTCCACTGCTGTTATGCAACTCCTGAAACCTGATTTAAACATGGAGCTCTTTTGCTTTAAGTTAAAACACTTCATATGCAAATAATATCAGAAATACTTAAAACTAAAATCCTAAACAAAAGTGCTCTTAAGTCATTTTTGACAAAGTTATACAAGAATTATTTTCTTAGTTTTATCTCAGAACTTCTCAATTCTTATCTCTGACAGATGTGATATAAGCATCAATGCAGAAAAAATGTACTTTTAGTACTTTTAAAAAGCATGTTTTACCATATAATTGCTCTATATCTGTTTTAATAAACAAGAGGTTATTGCTATTACTTTCAAATTAAAACCACATGGAGATGAGGATTGCTATCAGCAGAAATGGGCTACAAAAACCTTCTTTTCCTCCTCCCTTCTCTTCCCAGGTTACTCTGAGGATGGTGGAGCGCAGAAGGGCGAAGTCATCCCAGAGCACGAGTTCGCTGAGGGCCCCGTCTGTCTGGATGACGAGAATGAGTTTCCTCCATTTGGCAACCAGAGTAACTGACCAAACCCCGTCCCCCGCCAATGAAACATCCAATCCCTGCATAACAATCATACTCACTTGTTTCACGCAGGGACGGTGGACAAAAATATTCCTGTGCTGAGACATTGTGGCACCCCCACCCTCCCACATGTACCCCTGCTGGCCTAGGGTCAAATCTTGCCAGAATGTTACTTCCAGGTGTTTCTGTATCCTGTGCCCCTCTCACTTTTTGTAAAGAATAAAACAACAACAAAACACTAAAAGAGTGGAAGGTCCCACTCGTTTAAAAAAAACACACAAAAAAAAACCACATTCAGAACATCTTAAGGTCTTAGATTTGAAGACTGTCAAAGAGTCCCACTGTTAACTCCCATATTACGCCATTAACAAACAGTGTTAATCTTTCTTTCTTTTTTTTAAATAATAATAACAGTGATATTGTTGCACAATATCATCATGGTAGCAACCAGATGAGCATGTGGTTGGTCCAGCAGGGAAGACTGAATATACCAAGGTAGTAGAAGAGACAACAGGCAGGCCTGCAGCTGTTGTAGAGAGATGCTAAGAAGTCGCCGGAAAGGTCATTTTAGCAGCTTCTAAAGCCAAGAGCAACCAGACAACAATATGATGAAATAAGCAAAATCTCTTAAGATCATGTCTTGTTTTCTGTCACTTAAAAGAAAATCTATCATAAGGGCATTTTTGTCAATCAGGCCTCAGGAATTTGGGAGCTTATCAATGGGCATTAAATGTGTCACACCTCAGGAAAGAGGAGCAGTAGTTCACTCAAGAAGGAAAAGATGTTTAAAGTGCGATACACTATTTAAATCATGATACATGCAGTAAAGTATTATATGACTTGCAGATGCAGCTGTCATACTAATTATGGTAGCGATAGATGAGACTAAAAACCTGCGCAGTCACAAATGTAACCTGATAATATATCTGGAAGCTCTGTGGGAGGAGCAGTCAACAGCTAAATGTGAAACACTTGATGGTGAGCTGTACATGACAAAGTTACAGGTCCTTGAATTGATATCCTGAAGCCCTTTTTATTTACTACATGATGCTGAATACAGTATGTTAACATGTAAGTCAGTCATTTTAACTTAGATGCATTGAATATTCTTTTGTTAAATGTTTTAAGTATTACACATCAACGCATAGGCTTACCGTGCGTAAATATATATTGAGGATTTTTACTGTGTGTATAATGTATATATAACATTTATATATAGTACTGTTGTAATAAGTAACATGGTAATACCATTTGATTTGCCAAAAGGTGGCACTGTTAGGACACCCTTACGCTGCATTGATACTGGACATCTACACCCGAGACTCATTAAAGCTGAAAAGTGATTCAACCTCTGCATGTTGTAGTTTTGATTTAAAAAAACCCAACAAACAATTTACATTGCTGATGTTTAAATCCTGTATTAAATCTCATCAAATATACAACAAAATAATAAAGCTAAGTTTTACACATTTTAGAGGTTCAGGTTTATTTCCTGAAACTTTCATATGTTGAATTACACTGCAACAAATTGATTGATAAATTGTAGCATGTCTTTACTGTCTGATTGATCTTATTTTCTCCAAATTATTGACCTCACAATACCAGCTGGCCAAAGTTCAGCCGCCTGCATCTCTTTGCTCTCTCTGCTTGTTTGCGCATCTCCATCTGGACATTGAACCTCCCAAACAACACATTCTACAAACAGCTGAGCACATCGAAAGGAGATATTTGTCTCCACATCTGTTTGCTTACATCTGCGTGCTTCTCTTGCAGCCTGTTATGTGAGTGTTTGTGTGGGTGATTTCCCACCCTCAGCCCAGCGGGTGGCAGCGGCAAACAGCCTGGCTAGGGTCACAGCAGGGCGCTGCTGATTCATCTGTGCTGTAGTCTGCTGTGGACACAGACTTGTCAGTGGCAATGTCCCATAATAACTCCTCCCTCCTGCGTGCAATGCTCTCTGCTACCGCCTGGTATTCAGATGTCTCGACCTCTAGGGGCGTTTCCTCAGCCTCGTCACGCTCCAGATCAAATATCAGTGGCAGGTCATGGAGCTGCTGCCTTCCTGCTGCACCACCACATGCCTCAGCTGCACCTGCAAAGGAACAAGGATATGTGTATTTCTTTTTCACAATTCACACTAAAATGGTTAAACTTTTCTCTTGACAAAATTAAACACAACTCAGAAACATGTAATATTACCGTATATGTATACTAAGTGACGGAGCCTGAGATTACCTGTGGTTTATGAAGATGTGTTGGGTTTAGAAAAAAAGAACAAATATGAAATTTGTGAGAAAACCTGCAAAATTACAGTTCCAATAGCTACACCTAAGATTAAGGTCATTTTGTGATAAACTGTAACATGATAATATCCTTAATATCCTAAATAACTACTATAGTACTTTGAAAACATTTACTTCATTTAAAACTTAGATCAGCAGCAGCATGATGCTTCACTATAAGAATGAAGCAGCTATCATGAAGCCTTTTGAGTTATACTCATAAAATACATTGGCACAGACAAACAGACAGGACACTAGTCTGGTACCACCATGCTGACATAATGTCGTGCATATCATCCACCATTGTGGCAGAGCATAACAAGCAGCACTGCAGACATATGTTAATAATCACATCATCACTGTTAGAGAAGCACATTTTGTCATTTCGCTGACAAACAGTTCAATAACATTACATCTGTAATATGTCTGACTGTGATGTAGTGTGTTTTTTGCACTGTAGACACATAACCTGTATTAGAGTCGTACCTGTGATGTAGAAAGCTTTGTGTTTCCCTGTTCGAACTGTCTGCAGGTCACCAAACTTCCCTGCAGCACCACTGTTAGGGTGGAAGAGAAACTACAAGAAGGAAGAATTAATGTCTGCAACAACATCCCAATGCACAACCCCCACTGACAATACAGGGGAAATTATTTATATAAACCAAAGTAAGATTGACAACAAAAACCAGTTAGTACCTCATGACCAGTCTGTTCACCATGCAGGAGGATATTTGTGGTGTCAATGCCATCATATCGTCTGTCTGAGGGGGGAGTTACCCCTGCCAGGGACAGAAGGGTTGGGAAGATGTCCATACCACTGCAAGAGCATAAAGAGAAGAGAGGACCGTATTTGATTTTGGTTAGGGTTTTTTTTTCTTTTTGCTCTGTTAAGATAGTGGTGTTTGATAAACTTACACGTGGGAGCTTGATAAAACTGATAACAAGAAGAGGGAAGAAAGAAGAGGATGAAAGGAGAGGAAAATCCCATACAGTAACATTTATTTCTATGCAAACAAGACTACGCTAGCATGATCTACAGCCATGCTAATGATGATAATGCTAACATGCTGATGTTTAGCAGGTAAAATGTTTATCGTGTTAGCCATCTTTGAATGGTTAGCATGCTAACTCTTGCTAATTAGCATTAAACATAAAGTACAGCTGAGGTTGATGGGATTGTCATTAGTTTTGCAGATATTTTGTCAGAACCAAAGGATTGGACACATTAAAATCTTGACAGCTGGCACTAGATGAAAAGATGAAATGATTACAATTTATCCTGAAAGGGGCATGAATGTCTGTACCAAATTTCATGGCAATCCACCCAACCTCAGAAAGTCAGGGGATCACCAAAGTAATTTGGATTAATTGTCTGGAAACCATAAATGTCAATACAAAAATTTGTGCCAAATTTGAGATATTTCACTTAAGTGATAAGTGAAAACCTTGACCTGCTGGTGGTGCTAGATTAAATGTCACAGAATCACCAAAGCCATTAGGATTCATCCTCTGGGCATCATGAATATCTGTACCAAATTTCATGGCATTCCATCAAACAGTTGCCAAGATATTTCAGTAAAAGCCAAAAATGCAGTAGTTATTGAGATATTTCAGTCTGGACCAAAGTGGAGGACCAACTGATCAACATTACCATTCTTAGAGCCATGCCGCTAGCATGGCTAAAAATATCTCTGAATGTATCTTCCTGCCTAGTGAACTAGACCAAAGCCTCAGTAAACAGGGTTGGACCCATCACATCTAGTTAATACTGAGTCCTTATGTACACATAGGGCCTATAAAGTCAACACAAGATCTATTAAAGTATTTGAGGGATTTAAAGTAGTCTCTGCTTATTGGTAAACTGGAAGAACCTGAGCAGGGCAAAGCTGGTGGTGTTTGCAGGGATCCTCCCGGGCCAATAAGCTACTGTTGGCACCCTGTGACCTCCCTCCCAGGTGGTCCGCTTAGCTGAGCCTCCACCTAACACACATGCAAAAGATGACTTTAGGAATATGAGTATTCACAGCGATAAAATGCACAGTAGCTCTAGCCACTATCATGTAAATGAACACATCAATCCCCCTCATAAAGCATGCACGGAAGGAGTTTCTAATTTCTCAGAAATTTACTTATTATACCTCTGCTGGTCTGCCACTTTCCCACGAAAGGCCCTACCCTTCCTGCGTACTGGCACTTCTGTTCCCAAGGACCGTTGTCACCTAGACACAACACACACACACACACGCACACACACATAAGACTGATTAAGGATAACAATTACACTGGTAGTGTGGAAGAACAGACGTAATCCATCCAGCTGACTAACCAGTGAACCAGATAAGAGTATTGTCTTTGTCTGTGTCATCAGAAGCGCTCTTTACCGCCCCCACCAGGCTGTCCATCTCTTGCAGGCTGGCAGTGTATACTTTGCCGTCAGCTGTGCGACAGGTCGTAGCAGAAGCATCTGGAGGGAGCGAAGGGGCCAGGGGAACATGCATGTGAGCCAACGCTATGTAGAGAAGATAGGGCTGTCTCCGCTCCCTGCGAAAACAATTAATGAGGTGACACTATGTCAGACAACTTATTCTGACAAATGCTTGTTTTGATCAATTTTTGCTCACAAGCAGATTCATGTTTAAGCAAAAAGATAGGACATGCTCTTGATCAACAATGTATATGATCACACACTGGTTTCCAAACACATGCCACTATTGTCCCGAAAGTGCAGATTTCTTTTTGACTTGTCGTAGTAACATAAGCACGGGTGCAGTAGGTGATTTGAGGGGGACGACATCCCTGACTGCCTGACTCTGCCTGACTCTGTTCTGAGTTAGACCCTATGTACCTCCTTCTTGGTCTTCCAGATGGTCATATTACAAATATCAAACACATGAGGTTATTCAATCTATTGATTTTTGCCACTAGGAAGAATATTTTGCTCTTTTGGATCAAGGATGCAGTGCCAACAAAAGTCTTGGCACAATCTTATGAGTATATTCCCAATGAATACATCGCATGTATGCTTCACTCAGTATGGGACCCTTACTTAAAACATATGTGACCTACACTGTCATCTTCCATACTATCAGGCTTAGCCTGTCTCTACCTTTCCTACTGCAAAATGAGTTTTCCTGTAACCTTGCTATTTGTTTCTATTTTTTTTTTATTTGACTGCCTTTCTCTGTTGTAGGGTGTGCCGAGGGTTGGGGGATGGATATAATGCCCACTTTTTTTATTTATTTTTTCTTATTCTTACCTACTCGTTTTTTTTTCTCATGTCCTGTCTGAGCTGTTTTGTTCTATGTTGTAAATAAAAAATGCAATACATATATTCTTTAAAAACAAAGGTACGTGTTTAGGTTTAAGTACTTTTTGCAGTATTTTGATTGATTTAAAGTATGTATATTTTGTGGATATAATCATGTTGGAAACAATACTGTATGGCAGTCACTGGGTATGAATGTGCACACTGAAGCATATTTCCTACTTTAAAGTCCATGTTGCCGTTTCATTTTTCTTTGTAAGAATGGACTTTTCAACTTTATGACATCTGGAACACAGCATTAGTCACTTTAAATGACTTCACTGAATGAAAGCCTGCATACTGTATGTTCTTGATGGCACATGACTGATAACCGCTGCACTAGTTCAGATGACCCTGTACTATAGCATGAAGGCCTGCCTTGAGTTTACTGCCCTCCTCCTGTCCTTCCAGCACTAAAATACACACACACACACACACACACACACACACACACACTTTCTGTATTGTATTATTATCAGCATTCTCATCTGCATGTAGGCAAATTTACAAAGCTCCTATGTTCTGTCTGGACTATATACAGACAATGCAGTTAGAGTTAATATGCCTGTTTGTATATCAGTGACATGTGCATTTAGTTGTTGACAAGTTGTTACATTGTTTTACAAACTAGTTAAACACCACAAAATATAGTAGAATCAACACCTCAAAAATCAAGCCTCTCAAAGGCAGTACGTAATGAAGGGTTAATTGTGTTATATTACATTACTGTATTGGCAGATTACCCTGTTATTAATACACCATCAGGCAAATAGGATCCAGATAAACTGATCTAGGGTGAACGTTGACATGTAGTGTAAAGCACTTTGAGTGGTCAGAAGACTAGAAAGGCGATATATAAATGCAGTCCATTTACCATTTGTCTTCAGATAATAATCTGACATGATGAAACACTGCTCAGATTTCTACACTGATAACAGCTGCACACTGGCAAAAACAAAACATGTCCTAGTTAGTGTCAAGCAGGAGAAACAGGGAATAGGATCCAAACGCAGACTAAGAGGCAGAGCAGGTGCAGTTCAGTGATTTTAATGAGAACACAAAAGGCTTACACAGATTTCTGGCAGGCAGTGGTCAAAATCAGGAAAGCACTCCAAAAGGGCAAACAAATCCCATGGGCAGCAAGCAAAGTCCAGGAAACACAGTAAGACTCCAAAACCACAAGAAACACTAGGAAAGGCTGTAAGGCTTGACAGGTTACAATGACAATCTAACATTGAACAAAGGAAACACACAGACTTCAATAAACTCAGGTAGGAACGACAACAAGACACAGGTGAAACAGATCAGATACTTAAAAATAGCGGAAAAGCAAACAGAGAGGAAGTAAAACCACAAGACACATGAGGGAATGAGAATATTGCGAAATAAAACAGGAAATAACATACATGAACCCTCAAACCATGACAAAACAAGACTCCAAGCAGTAATAAACCAGGGGATTCTGACTGAGAGATCATAACATATAGAAACAGTAACAGACCAGACTCTCTTTACTGGAGTGCTGCACAAGATAATGGAGTATGAAGCTTGACTCCTTAGACTTAGGGGATTACTGACCTTGACTTTTTCTTGCATTATCATAGCCTCCATCATTTTATCCCACCCTGAGTCTGGTTCTGCTCAAGGTTTCTGCCTCTTAAAAGTTTTTTCTTGCCACTGTCGCCAAGTGCTTGCTCATGTTGGGAATTGTTGGTTCTCTGTAAATAATATTATAAAGAGTACAGTCTAGACCTGCTTTATAGGAAAAGTGCAATGACATAACTTCTGCTATGAATTGGCGCTATATAAATAAAACTGAATTGAAGTTTCCCCCTCATACACTGTCTATAGCGAAAGATACAAACACACTTGACAGACTGGGTTTCACTGGCTGCTGAGTCAGTGGACAACATACTGACACAAAAGAGAAGCATACTCTATATGCAATAAGGGCCTGTTTGGTGCATAATTAGGCTCAGTAAAAGCTTTGCTTTCCTCGTGCCCCTAAAGCACGAGGACCTCTTCATTCACAGTATATTAGCAATGTAGTAGCCTGTCAACATCTAATACAGGGAATTCAAACAGAAAGTCAGGTTTTTAGGCCACACAGTTGTGTGTGACGATTAACAGCTACATCTAGCATGCTGTTTTTTAATCTCATATGAAGAAATTGAATCAGTGGAACCTTGTGATTTACAGTGTCATTATATGCACATAAAGGTTCAGCTTTATTGTTATTATACAATACAGGAATGCACAATGAAATGCAGTTGTCAAATATGAGAAAGAGAGGATGATTTGTAAAGTGTTGTTGTGTTGTATAAATGGTTTGTTCCATAACACACCTATCAACAGCATAATATAAATTTCTTATTGTACTTTGTGTATTGTACCTTGCATTGCGTATAATCCTGGTTGCAGCGGATTTGTATTGTTCTGTTAGTGTCCACAGGTCAAGCGGCTGCTCCACAATACTGCTGTTTTCAACCAGAGGAAGGCCCACTTTGGAATAACAGCCTCCATGTACACTTCTCTTCAGTCTAGACCATGAGAATAATAGAGCATAATAACACAATAAATGGTATGTGTGTATGTTTGTGTGAATGAGGCTGTCAAGTGGTTACAGGGTTTGGAATTAGTTAGGGAGGTGAAGGGAGGCAGGGTGTGGCCTGGTCAGAAAGGAAGCAGTTGATTCTATTTACCATACGTACAACTCTAGGTCTTATCTAGTGTCATATATGTTTAAGTAGGAGCACAGAGTTATACCTGATCACTTCAGTTCCTGATGAGTCACAGGGAAGGCAATGTGGCAAATTATATCCAGGTACGTCAGTACAGCCCATGTCGTTACTGTAAGGAATACCTAAGTAGTAGTCAAAACCTGCCCAAGAGACAATAAACATGGTGCAAATATTCATTAATACAACTGTAATTAATTGCTGTTACCATAGAAACAAGTAAGAAATTGAGCATGGAACTCTTTCTTGAGCTTGGAAAGAGTATTTTGACAAAATAATCTTAACTTGAGGCACACTTATTAGTAAGTGGAAGTAAGAATTAAATAAGAAGCAAGACATTTTTACTATTTGCTGAATTTTTTGATGTAGCCACTGTTCGGCTTTTTCTTTGGCGTTTACTTTTGGTTCAAAATTATCTTACCATAAAAGACCTCTGTGTCTCCGAACGACAGTGTGGTCTAACTGATCCCAGTTTCCAGGCATTAAAGCTTATAAACCCGTTTTTGTGTTCTTGTATTGGCAAGAACAAGAGATTAACAAGAGATGACATGTCGCTTACTAAGAAACAATTTTTCTGTGATATCACTTTGTCTTACTCCTGGTGGAAAAATGAAATCACACCCTGGAGCTGTGCCAAACAGCATCTTATACGAAGAACTTTACTGAGACCATCCCACTGAGATCACAAAAACCTAGTCACTACTGCAGTGACCCAGCCATGATCCCTCACCAACTTCCCACCCAAGCTGGAAGCACAGCAACTGGAGCTCAAACCCTAGTCCCTGCGGTGGTGTGCAAGTGCTTTTTCCTTTGCACCAGCTGTACATCTCCAGTGCTGTATATGAACTGGGAATTGTCTGAACACAAGGTCAAGTACAGCATACTGGAGGAAAGCTTGGCCAGTGGTCCAATGCCATAAAGATGCAAAAGTGTGTATCACCTGTTGGTATGTTGTTGCACAAGCATACAAATATAATGCAATTCACAGGCTGAGGCTGTCTGAGGTGAGGTGGAGGAGGCAGGCTTCCACCCAAGAAAGGAAGTCTGTCTAGTAGGGGTAGTAGTGGGCTGAGGGGGGGGCTGATGGGTAAGTTGTAGTGGGGGGTGGGTGTTGAGTCAGCTGTAGGCGAAAAGTCAGGAGCAAGCCTGTCGTCTCACAAGACACAGCTGCAGGGAGTTGTGTTGTGTGTAGTCTGTTCCCTGCAGTGAGGCCAATGGATTCGCTCACACACTCGATGTGGCTGGAATGTCCCAGAAAAACTGACTGACGCCACAACATTGACCTGGAAAGACACGGTGTGTGTTGTGCAATGGAAACGTGTGTGTGTTAGCTCATATCTCATTGCTTTATGTGGCATATACAAATATTTTTGCATTTTTATAATCTAATCCTTCAGATGTTAAATAAATGCCTGCACGTTACACTGTATTGGCTTCTCAGCAGTTCTTCTGTTACTGATGCCATTTTGTAGATCCTCAAGGCTAGACTGTAACCTTTGAGTAGTTTTATATTTTGGGTTTGTCAGTTGTGTGTGTGTATATATATATATATATATATATATATATATATATATATATATATATATATATATATATATATATATATATATATATATAAATATATATATGTACACACACACAGTATGTAACACATATACCCTGTGTTCTTATGTAAATCTCGCTCCTCTATAAAACATTATATAGCTTGCATTATAGCTTGCGGTTGTAGAAGCCACTTTCGTTACAGGGTTTACTGAGGTTTGAGATGACTTTATTTAATCTTACCTGTATGTTTAAAAAAGGTTGTTTTTCTGTACTGTACGTTTAGCAAAAGATACCAAAGAGGCGACAGAAGCTAAACATAGCTTACAGTAGATAGGAAGGAGGTTGCTTTGCTCTTAAATTTTGATTTGTCCATTCTTGTAGACAAAGAAATGTTCATACCCAAAACCTTCTCAATTTAGGCGTTGAGAAGTGTGGTGTTTTTTGAGAGCAAACTTTATGCTTTAGGCTGAAAAGATGAGGGATGAATTCTATCCAAAATTCACACACCTGTTTGTAAATTCCTACCTGGTCTCTGCCTGTATGTGTGTTTAGTTGAGACCCCAGGGGTTTTGGGGTATAAATGTCAAGCTCTTACTTACCTCTGTTAGTTGGCCCATATGGTCCATTGTGGCCGAGATGCCATTTCCCGATCATAGCGGTGTAATATCCCACCTTCTGCAGTAGCTGTGGCAAGGTGACTTCAGACAGAGGTAGACCGGCCACAGAGCCCACAGCAAAGTTATGAGTCACCCCATTTCTTAGGCCATAGCGGCCTGTCAGGATGGCAGCACGGGATGGGGAACACGTTGAGGCAGGAGAATGGAAGTCTGTCAATCTGGAAAAAGTAAGGAGATTTCAAGGCGAAATTACACTTTACCTTGTTGGCAATTGGAAGTGAATGTCACAGAGTGAGAGATTATGGAAGATATCCTGTCATTCATACTCAGGCGACCATATATAACCTTTCCTGTGCAGTCTCATTCAACAAAAATACCAACATCGCTCCAAACATAATCACCTTTCATTACCTTTATGCTTTCACTTAAAATACAGGCCCTGGTTACTATGATATGAAAGCGGTTAGGTAATAGGATTTACATCAGACTTTAATAATATGACATGGAATTTAGTGCTACATAACAGATCAATTAATAAGTTCTCTACCTTAGTCCTTGCTCGGCCATCAGGTTGAGGTAAGGTGTGTTGTTACCCTTCTCTTCAGGCTGGTTAGCATCCAGGTCACCCCAGCCTATATCATCTGCCAGTATAATGATGAAATTGGGCTTCTTACTAGGCTTTTCAACACCGGCTCCATGTTGGGACACCATGTGGAGCAGCAGACCACACATCAGCATCCCAGACAGCAACAGGGTGAAACCCTCTGCCATTTTGGGTCAAAATCTGCAAAGGGTTACATAGGTTTCATTTAAACCTTAGCTGGCATGCTCTGTTATTTTAACCATGAGCAACCTAACATACCAACATACTGTAAATATGACTGTATACAATACAATGCAAAAGTCAGCAAAAAATACATAATAAATAAATACAAAGTTATATGATTAATATAGTATAATATGACAGTGAGGGAGTGGGAAGGGTGTCACAAAATGTGAAACACTCCTACTACTTCTGCTCGCACCATATAAATAAAGAAAATAGTAAATATCTTATTTTTGGACCTGCAGTGCAATCGTTCCCACAAAAAACATTTTTGTAGAATTTAAATACCCACTCTATACTTTTTTAGGCTATGAAAACACAACTCTGTTAACTAAAATAGCTTGCCACAGATAAGACTATATATGTTAACTTGACGGGTGTGGTGTGATCCTACCAGCTTCCGTTTAGTTTAGCCCGAAACAAAAGTGATTTGCTGATGATGTGTATATACTTCTTATTCAAAAATACATTAATTAGTACTGATACAAATCATAATGTTAGATCTTTGAAAAATGATTAACTGAAATATATCTCAAATTGTCCTAAAGTTTATATATTACCACATGTATGGTCCTATTGGACAGTGTGAACTGTTTTATTGTTTTGATGAGTAATATCAGATACTGACAATATTAATATAGTAGTAATCAGTACCATTCACTGATTGGCTTTATATTTAACAGCAGATGACCAGCCACTTCTTCATCAAGTCTAAATACTGAGATAATAACAGCAGTTATGGATGAGGATGAAACAAAAACTGACAGAAAATTAAGTCTATATTTTAAATGTGCATTCAAAGAGTTTATGCGAGGCGAAGGTCACATTAGAGAGGTTTCTGTAATTTCACTAATCAGACAGTGGTCAAATATTTAGGTGTGGGGAGGTTGTGGAGTTGCTGATTTGGACAGCAATGGGCGAATAGAAGTACCTCTGCCACTGCAGAATGTAGGACAGCCACCCTAAACAGGCACTGAAATTATGTAAGGTCTGTTTGGGTTAACTCTGCACCCCACATAGTCATAATTACATTATGACTTGTAACGTCATTCTAACTAGTCAAAATGACAGTTAGAGATATCTGTATGTGATGTCACTGAAAACGACACTCAACTCATCACACATCCTAAATGACAATTGCAGATCTCAAACGTCATTATGACTAGTCCGAATTGTCGTGCATGATGTTGCTCATGTGAGGCTTCCCATTGGATAATGGCTCATCAAAACTGTACATTTTTTTGTCTACAGACACACTTGAGGACCTACGACATAGTCTGGATGTAGCTGAAAATGTAGATCCTATGTATTTCTCGCCGACAGATCCTGTCGTGCACGGGCTGTAGCGTTAAACCCTGTTTTTATCAGGGCCGGCCCTAGGATTTTGGTGGCCCTAAACGAGATTTTGTTTGTGGCCCAAAAACACCCCCAGCGCAACCACCAAATCACACACACTGCACATAATGAATGAACACACACACACACACACACAACAGAGATGGACAAATGAACTATCAACAAATCAAATTTGAAAACAATGTTTATTAAAATATATTAAATTTTGAGACTTTATGAAACACTTTACAATTGCAAAGTATCAGCAGATACAGTAACGTCGAAGGAGGATGTAGAAGGCTGTGGTACCTCTGTTATGACCTCTGCAGCTGCAGTCTCGTCAGCGGAGGGCGTAGATGCCCCTGAAGTCTCTGACGATGTTCCCTCAGCAGCAGTCATGTCAGCTGACGAGGTAGATTGTCCTGGTGCCGCGGAGGTTGCTCCAAAATATTTCAATAATGCCCCTGAAAAGATGATACATTAGATTATTATTATTTCTTAAATATAGTCTGGAAGACATTACATAGGTATGCTATGTATCTTCCAGGTCTATTTATTAACCACACAACAAGTGCAATTTTATCCAAATATGCAAATGAGCCAATTATCCAAATATGTCCAATATCTACAAATATGATCTACAAAAATACCATTTAACATAACTAGAAAGCAAATAGTAAGAAATCAAGCTTGTTCTAATGAAACATTTCAGCTAAAATTAATAATACATTAATTACTTTATATCCAGCCTGCCAGGTTAAAATTAACTGTGGCTATGTCCTATTTAATTCGATTTCGTTCAAAAACACAACATTAATATTGCAAGAAAAACGGTTGTCTGATTCACATCACATACCTTTATCCTGTGTGCTTTTTTTCCATCTCCAATTTTCTCTTTTTCTGCCCTTCAGCGCCACTCCTACATTTTCTTTTAGGAGCCATTTGTCTAACTTTAGTCGGTTCATCAAAAATAAGTTGCAAGATCGAGTTCTTGCTGCATTAACCAGCTGACTCACGTTGACACAGCCAGTCAGTCATCTCCGTACAAAGTGTGAAGAGCTTGTGTAACACACAAAGTTAATATTTTCATTTTATGTTCTTCATGTGTATTTGTGTCATTTGTTTTGTATGTGCGTTGTTCTCTACCTAAATGTGTGTATATTATCACAGAAAGTCACACTGATCTGTGGCCCCCCCCTAGCGGTTGTGGCCCTAAACAACCGAATAGAGTGTTTAGGGCCAGCGGCCCGGCCCTGGTTTATATACAGTCTATGGTTAAACCCTGTCAAAAACTCGAACTTCCGCCTCCCACTTACCTTAGCTTTTGACATAACTACAGATATCTGCAATGACACCTAGTCAAAACTCTAATTCAAGATATCTGTAATTACATTTTGACTAGGCAGAATGAAAATTAAATATATCTCCAATTTGATATATATCTAATCAAAATTCATTTTGATATCTATAACTTGATAATAGATATCTGAAATGAAATTACCGGTATGACTACTCCTAATTCAAGTCTGAGATATCTACAATGTCATTCTGGCTAGTTAAAACTTAATTTAAGATATCTAAAAAGGACAATTTGACAATTTAGATATCTTGAATTGAGGGGAAATAAAGATATCTTGAACTGGAATTCTGACTAGTCACAATCAAACTGTAGATATCTGAAACTGGAATTACAACTAGTCATAATTCAGCTGCAGATCTGAAACTGAATTGCAGAAATCTGTAATTAGAAACCCCATTCCCATGAATGGCAAAAGTAGTTCGAATCTTTCTAGTCGAAATGTAATTACAGACATCTTAAATTGCAGCTTTGACTAGGCAAAATGACGTTGCAGATTTCAGTAATAAATATCTAGTCTAGCTAGAACGGCTTGCCATAGATATGGGGGGAGAACCAGCTGTAACCAGATCTCTTTAACCCCCCGTGCCTGTTAGGGAGGGTGTTTGTGTGTGTGTCTCCACATGTGCGTGTGTTTGTGGATATATGCACGTGTGAGTATGTGCAGGCCTAAGTAAAGTCCAGTCTTTCATTGATGCAGTGCGCGAGACTAGCGGGATTAGAGCTGCAACAGTCGTGCGAAGGAAGACTGTTTCCGTCTGAAACTAGCTACACAGGTGAGACAGACTACTTAAATAAAAGATATTTAATTGTATACGACTACGTTTGCTTTAGTAAAGTAACTGTATATATTCAGTGCGTCTTGAATTAAATATATGGCTCAAACAGGCGATGTACAAGTACTTACAAAGTGTGGCAGTAGTTAAAAAGTCACATTGCCCGCTGACCACATGAGCCGCCGCTGGTCTGAGAGCATTGCGTCAGCCGCACGAGGACTCCGACTATTTAATAGTACCACCCCCTCCCACCCCTCTTAATTAAACAATACACATAATAAAATATCCTGTTTAAAACCAATTAATTATTTTACAATGTATTTAACAGGGCAAGGCAACATAATCGAACAACGCGTGTCTTGTGTGTGTTAAGTAATAAAAAATTTAAGAATTTAAAAAAAATTGTCCTAAATAATTAAAAAAACAAGGTGTAGAGAGTCGGATCCTGTAACAGAACAGGCAATGATTTCCAACTAAACAGCTACCTACATAACAAAACCAAGAAGAGGGGTTATAATGTTTTTTCTGCAATTTAGCTGGAGGAAATTGATACATAAATTAATTGAATAATACTTTGATAGGCTAATACTTGGTCTTGATGGAACTATTTTAAAATGTTTTTGTTGTTGGATACACAAAAAGTAGACACAAAGAGAAACATTTGAAACACTTCAAGGAAAATGACTTTAAAGTAAATCCAAACTGTGTACTGTTTGCCAATTAGCAGTATTTATCTACACCATAAACTATACTATTTAAACCCTAATGTCCATCATATCCCTGTTGCTTTCAGCCTGTGACCACTGTTCCACTTTGTTGATGCACTGAATTTGATTGTACTTGTATTCATTGAACTGTTGTGAGTTATGAAATAAAGTTAACAATATACAGTAATCTTAACTCAAGGTCATCTACCTAACTTTCAACAGAACTTTCAGCTGCCAACTCCTAATTAAATATTTAAACCATTTATTTATTTGCTTTTAGTTCTGTTATGTTACATTATAAATAATAAACTTCTGTAATCTGTATGTGCCAAGTGATCTGTGATCTATTTTAAGTGTAGATGTTGTATTTGTAGTTAAACATGAGTTATTGCAAAGGCTAGTCAGTTCAACTAAATTTATGTCTCAGTTATAGTAATCTAGGGGACTTAAGCATGCTGAGCAGGTGTAACTAGTATTCAGAATGTGTTAGTAATTACTGTGTAAGAGCATTTGTCCATGGCAGCTATTCTGTTTGTGCATGTATTAATATAGGTGATGCACGTTTATCCTCCTAGTCTGCACTGCCAATCACCATTCATGTCCACCTGTTTTACAAAGTACAGGTGTATTAAGTGTTAAAAAATGACAAAGTACCATATAGAGCAATTGTGTTGGCAGTTGTTTGATGATTAATTGCCCCAAACTGTATTGCACATGGAAAAGTATGTATTTTGTCCATTCTAAAAAAAACCAAAACAGAATAACACCATGCTTTGTTTAAGTAAATATCAGTTGTGTTGAAGAAGTAAAAGTGAAGCCACAAAATGGAGATAGTTTGTGTTACCCTGCTTACTGAAAAGAAAAGCAAAAGGGCTGACAGAAACTAATTGTACATAAAGTGTAACATTTTACATTTAACGCATCCCATCCTAATGCTCAGTTTACCCAGAAGCAGGGCAAAAAGGTGATTTTAATGACCTACTCCTAAAACTGTATTAGCTTCTGATGCACAAAATGCTGGACACATCTGATTTGACCCAAATTCCCCACAATGTGCTTTTGTATTAATAATTGATTAGGACCAGCCTTGTGGAGAGAGGGGATTGAACTTCAACTACTGCTGCCTTTTCCTCCTTGCCATCTTTGGTTACAGCACTGACAGTGTTTGTATATTAAACAGTAGCCTGGTAAGGATGCACATAATCACTTTATTTAAAAGGCTGCTATAGAAAGAGGGAAAAGAGGTGTATACTTAGAGGTGTATATACTTATCAGCATATTTGCTACCCTACTGGTGAGCCAGCAGTTTACAAGTCAGCTCATTTCTGTAACTGAAGACTCGGAGCAGGTTTACCGCATCTAACCTAGAAGAGCAGCTCGAACCCTTGGGGTGCAGAGTGAGTCAGTCTTCCTCACAGCAACAGGCTTGATAGTGATGCTCGATAGTGTTTGTTGTTAGCTAAATTTGACGACAGTTATCAACTCGACAAGTCTTCTACCTAAAGTTGTCGATAATGCGGCTGAACTCGCAAAACTGTGGCGAATTTAATATTATAAATATAGTATGTCTGTAAAAGATGTTGTTTCTGTAAGTGAAACACAAATATTGCTTTGATTTGTAGCTACTCACTGCGGGTCCCAGTTTTGTCTCTGCAATAACAAGCACTGCATGACTTAATAGATTCATAACTACTTGAACTTTTACCACCATATTTTGCACTAACATTCAACCATGTCAAATTATGCACATTTTAAGCATTTTTAAAATGAATTTATTTTTAAAATTGCTGACCACACCAGTCACTAAAACATTTCTCTGTACAGGCCATGGCGCTGTGTGGAGTCAAGGGAACACGTTTCTTGGGGCCCAATGTGTACCCAGAGGCCCCTGATGGAGGCTTTGGATGGGTGGTGGCCGTGGCCTTCTTCCTGGTGGAGGTTTTCACCTATGGCACCATCAAGAGCTTCGGCATCTTCCTCCAGGACCTAATGGAGGAGTTTGGAGAGACCAACAGTCGGGTCTCCTGGATTGTTTCCATCTGCGTGTTTGTCATGACCTTCAATGGTGAGTACAGCTCATAAGGTTAAGTAAAGTACAAACTATAGATTGAAATGACAATGAAGTTATGAGAATTACTGTACCATAGTCTACACTAAACAACAGTTTGTTCTCCGTGGGTCCTCAGGTCCTCTCTCCTCTGTGATGACTAACCGCTTTGGGTTCCAACTTGTTGTTATGATTGGAGGATTACTTATTTCCTCGGGTACCATTGCCACCAGCTTTACCACCTCAGTCAATCAAATGTACATCACCTATGGATTAGTTACAGGTATTGAATTGCTTCCTTCTTCCTTCTCCCTCTTTGAACATCAAATAATGCTATTATTCTTTGAATTAGTTTTTTAGTAACTCGTCTAGCTGATTTGGAGCAAAAAAATTTGCATCTTTTCCACTCTGCAGGTCTGGGCTACTGTCTGACCTTTCTGCCCACTGTGACCATCCTTTCCCAGTACTTTAACCATCGACGGCCTCTGGTCACAGCTGTGGCTTCCACTGGAGAGTCCCTGTACATGTTTGCCCTGGCACCAGGTGAGTGCAAGAGCTTCCACTGGTGTTTTATACACACGCTTAGAGAAGACAAGCGTGTGTAGCGGGGTTTAAGAAAACCATGTGATGAATATGTTTTTTAATGTTTGTTCTGGAATTTGCAACTCTTGAAGGCAGGGTGACTTGTATAATTTATTTTAGTGACAGAAAACTCTAGGAAAGATTACTTAATAAATGTGTATAGAAAATGTTTCATTGGAAATTTCAGAGACTTATCTTAAAGGATAAGTCTGGTAATATTCTATATAGTTCTTACTGTCAACAATTACCAAGAAAAGACTAAAAGCAACAATTGATCCTGCTAACAAGTATTCCCAGTGTAGTCGTCTAAAACTATTAAAAACACATCAATAGCCACACCATTGCACTTGGTCACATGTTTCTTCCTTAACATGACCATGGGCACATTTTGTTTATTTTGGGTCAATCCCACATACACCATCCTCATGTCGTAAATACTTACTAGAGTGTGGCTGAAAATAGTCCCCAACAAATACACTATTTACTCCTGTTTGTGTAATGTTTGATAAACACTCCAGTGCCCAGCTGTTAGCAAGTTATTTAACCTATTTTAAAAACCAATGGGCTTGGGCTATGAGCCACAGAATGTGGAGAAGTATACTGTAGCTATATGTACCACTCACGGCACCAAGGTCATGTCCTGTTTCTTTTATGTTCATTTCTATAGCAGTCTATATAAAAGTCAGATCTTGAACACTCCATACTTAATACCAAGTATGCAGTTTTATTGAGGAACACTCACTAAATACCTCCTCTTGCCCCTCAGCCTTTTCTGCACTGAGGGACCATATTGGCTGGAGACATACCATGTTAGTGATAGGAGCTTTACAAAGCATCATCATCATCTGTGGTGCTCTGCTTCGGCCAATCATTATCAAACCCAGAGTGACCTACAAGGCAGAGAGGTCATCCCCAAAGGAACTGGAACCTCTTAGTACACAAGAGAATATAGAGGGCACAAATTTAGAGGACTCTATAATAAACAATACCTCACATGCACAAAATAGTCTGGATAATGAGCTAACGACAGGCTCTGTTAGCACTGGAGACTCTGGTGTCCAGTCTCTAAAGGACACAGACAACAGCAGCCCCGAGGAGAGGACTTTACTGCACAAAGGAGCAAGGTTGGAGACAGAACTGATATCTGTGGAAAACAATATGGCAGAGATCAGAGAGTGTGAAACAGAGGAGAAAAAAAACAAAGATGCAGAGAAACAAGTGATGAAAGATAAGGAAAAGAAATCGGGTGATGAAAAGCTATCCGTGAAGAATTCAAAAATTCTAGATTTCTCCATCCTCAGAGAGTGCAGCTTCATTCTCTACTCTCTGTTTGGACTGTTCGCCACGCTCGGCTTCTTTGCCCCTCAACTCTTCATCATTGAGCTGAGTGTGAGTCGCGGTGTGGAGCGGGACCGCGCCACCTACATGCTCTCCACCATGGCTGTGGCTGAAATCTTTGGCCGATTCTCCATTGGGTGGATCCTGACACGGAGGCAGTTCAGGAAGAAGAAGCTGCTTGTACTTCTGGCATGTGTAATTATGACGACTGCGGATCTGGTGGGATTTACTTTGGTTACAGAGTTCTATGGTCTGGCTGTGTGCTGCGCTTTGTACGGGTTCTTTATGGGAACACTAGCATGCACCCACATCCCCATGCTGGCTGAGGATGATGTGGTGGGCATAGAGAGGATGTCTTCAGCTGCTGGTGTTTATGTGTTCATACAAAGCTTTGCTGGGCTGGCTGGACCCCCACTTGGAGGTAAGAGTTATCTTGTAGTGAGAAGCTTACTATTAATACTGGCTATGGCTTCACTTTACTACAGCTTTTATCTTCTTAACACACAAAGATGATTTAGATATAATGTTCCATTGACTGAATAGACTGCAGTTACAATTAGGGATGGGACGATATATGGTTTTATTTATTCATTTATCCTTTATTTATGCAGGGGGGCCTTATGATTTATGATTACCTTATTTAAGATTGTTTGTGTTTTTCACTAAAATGGATGCTCACTAAAAAGATGCGTATCCTATCTGTGATGCAATAAAAATATGTTTCCTAGCAAAATGTAAGATAAAGTGATTCCAGTATGTTTTAGTGCCATTTTAAGAGTTTTAAGCTTATTTTGATGATTATCAGGATAATGTCGTGAATCGCAATTATTTTGGCCCAGATAATCATGACATGAAATTTTCATATCGTCCCATGCCTAGTTTCAATGTACATATTGTAAAATCAAAGCTGAAAGATAGAAAATTGCAGACAATGACTTAAAGCACAGCAACAGGAAATGCATAAATAGATCAGATATATTTTACATCTGATGTTAGTCCTATGATATAAAATTAATATTATAGCATCTTACACTGAAATCATCATCAGTCACATCAGATTTATCATCTTTTATAAGGCTTTCTAATGGAATAGCTGTTGTCTGCTTTAAAGGGCTACTTTTATATTACTGCACTGCTATGAAGTTGAGGGACAGATTAACAAAAAGAATGGTCAAAGCTGGTGCAGCAGATGCCAAGATATCCTGACTTTTAGTCCTTAGTATGGGTCAAGCTCCAAAAATATTTCCCATAATGCAACTGGATAGTTTCTTTCATTAGGTCTTGTAAACTCCACACCTTCAGTTTGTAATGCAAGCTTTACGTAAGCTGAGATAACCCTGATGACATCACTATGACATCATCAGGGTTATTTTCTCAGCCCTGTGCAGAGCCACAGAAGATATTATGCAACTGTTTCCACAGGCTGAGTTGTGTTACTGTCAAATAAGTGAACTTGATGAGTAAAATTGTTGGAGTGAACCTTTAATTCTCCTCTATCCCCAGGTATGCTGGTGGATGTGACTCAGAACTATGGATCAGCCTTCTACTCCTGTGCATTCGGTATGGCAGTTAGTGCCATGTTCCTGGGTTTGGTAAAACCCGCTAAGAGAGGATTACTCTGCAGGAGGAGGAATTCAAAACGCCCTAAAGACATACATGAAAGGAAAGAGGACTCTGAGGAACAGAATGCAATACATACACCGGACAAAAGAACGGACAGTCCTGAGGATTGCTCTGAAGTAGATGACGACTTGGTCCAAGACCAGGCGGTGGCCACAAATGTCCAGGAGGTTATACGTTTTGCTTGAACCGATAACATAGAGTAAGGCTAATAAAAGGGTCAAGCCATACGAGAATAAAAGGTTATAAAAAGACTACTGCTGGTAAGTGCTTTAGTGACATCAATACAATAAAGAGAAAGACCAATATTAAGTGTTTATGATCTGCCATTGCAGATCTGGGCTCTGAGAGCAAACTAGAACTTTTAGATCACAACATACCTAATGTACCAAACAGTGTTTTTCTAGAGTCAGTACTGTTAAATTTATATACTCTTAAATTATCTTTGCGTAAGCTTTTGATATAGTGAGACAGTGATATGTGAGATATGGCTGGAAAGTATGGACATGTTTAAAATGGACCATGAGTGATGCAGTATTAATGGAGGTGCCTCAGTTTTAGATATTCCAGAAGCAAGATGTAACACTGATACTTGATGAACTAATTACCTGCTGGTGATCAATACCATAATGATAGCCAGAAAAACTGTGACGCAAATGTAGCTGCAATAAATTGCACAGATTCTGTAACACGTGTTATAGAAAACACATAAAGCTCAGGAGACAACGTGTGTGATTAAACGTGTTTATTTTAAATCAAACTGTCGCCAAGCTGACAATGCACTGTTATGTGATATGAGATGTCAGACTCAAAACGGTTTTTGTAATGAAAAAATGTTCAATCACAATAAAGCAACAGTGTGATTTGAACCTTTCAATTATGTATAATGTTTTTTTTCCTTATAAACTTCAACCTTATAGCAACTTATTCAACTGCTCTTGTATTTGTCACATAATCCACTGCAAACAGAACTCATAAAAACTGTACCCATGTTCACTTCATGTTAATAGAATATTTCACCCTTTCACATTCATAAATATTTTATGTACATATTGCATCTTTAATTTAGATTTTATATATATATATGTATATATATATATATATACATATATATATGAACTGCTCATAACATTTTTAAATCAACTGATGATGATAAGAAGAATAATAAGAATAATAATAATATGAATACAACTCAATATATACCTGATAGTCATACTGTAGAGTCTCTACTCCCAGATATATTAGTATAGGTAGTCATTACCACTCAGACAAAATATAAGGAGTGGGCCCTGTAGTCAGTCTGAAATTAGGCATAACAGTCATAAACAAAATTAAGATTCTGTTTTGCAATCAAACAGCAGCAGAAATGTTAATTTTGCATGGTATACATGAGTAGGTCAGAGCTGTTACATTTATTTCCCAATCTTATCGTGATTTATGGGCAAGTACTATTAGGTCATCTTTTTTTCAAGTATGCCCAGGCACCTGCGGAGCCACAGTCTGGATGTGTGAAAGGCTTCAGTGGGTTTGGAAAAGTGGAGCACAGGCTGACAGGCAGAGGCCTCCTCTGGTCTGGATATTTGACTCTGATCCTCCTCGATCCACTGCAGTAAGGCCTGTTGAACACAGATAAACATTCACTTAAAGTGTAAAAAAAACAAAACAAATAAAGTCCATCAAATTGCGTTTGTGCATTTGGTAAAATGATCTTTAGGTAAGCTTCGATCAAAACAAATGGGTATTGGGTATAGTATTTCCAATTTGTGGAGATGATTGTTACATTACTGGCTTTTGATTGGAGTTTGACTAACATCTTGTGATTCAGAAAAACCAGAAGCTTCTTTGTAAACCACAGCACATGTTGCAATAAATGACTTCAGTGTAATGAAGTTGCCATAGTAACAGGTACGGCTAATGTGCAAAACAAAAGAAATTCTAAGAAAAAAAGTTGATATATTTACCTAATTAAGGTTATAATTCTGTCAATGTGAAACAGTCAGATTCTGCGTGAAATACATCTTTCAGTATCTACTAGCTCAGCACACTCAGTTTAAAAGGCTTTAAAGTTTGCTTTAATGACCCCCTGTGAACTCAGGCACGTCAGGCAGCTGAGAATGTTCTTGTTGTGGTGCATGGATGTTGCTAGAAAGTGTTGAAATAATCAGGATTACTTTGGCATGTGATACTTAAACTGAACTCATTTACCCAGCACCAAGTAAGTGAGAAACCAAATGAACTTGTACTATTCTTGTATAGAGATATATCACTATGACTATGCTGTCTTAACTAGGTCATAATTATGCTGTTTTTATTATAAACACCTGCACCAGCACTGTGCTGTAAGTTACAGTCTACTGTAAAAAGACTTAAATATGCAAATGATGAATTTGGGATTATCGTCACAATCAAGGTTCCTCTTTGTTTTCTACCTTGCATCTTTCAGCTATTTTGAAGTCTATTGCGACCTGTAGCTTGCGAAGGCAGATGGGACAGAAATCCAGGGGCCTACGATCAGACTCCTCAAGGTGGTTGGAGCCCTGCATGACACAGTTCAACCACTGGCAATGCTTTATTCCAAACATATGGCCAATCTCATGGGTCATTGTCTGGAAAGAAATATTTAACATTAGGGTTTTCTGATAACAAAAAACAGCAGTATTTAGTGTTTTATCAGCAGTATTGATAAAAGTAAAATGGTGAAGGACCTTTGGCAAGACCATTTGAAGGTTCATAGTACCAAAACTGTATGAGTGGAGGAGCATGATTGTTAGAAACCTTGCACGATCGAAGCAGCAGAGTGCTGGTGATGGGGGGAGTGTAATATCCGTTAAACACAGAGTAGTCCCCCTGCTTTGGCTGAAGCCATTTCTTCAGCCTACCAGCATAATGTCTGCTGTAGAAGTTGTCATCATACCTGGCAAAGCTGAAAACACCCATTCCTGCAAGCACAGTTGAGAAACAACAGTGAGGATGTAGGTAACAAAATCTCTCCTGGATTGTATGTAAATCACTTTAGCACAACTTAGTGGCAGCTCAACCACATGACATCATCAGAGACTGTGTGTATGATTCCCTTTGACAAAATATTCCTTAGCTATCAAGCAATGTTTACTGATTCTCTCTTCTTTGATATTGTGCTTGTCCTAGACATATCAGGGTATTTTGACAGCAGCTTTACAGTATGTTGAGATGCAGTGGAGTATTATTATTAAATGTGGTAGCATATATCCTTCTCTGTCTCATTTATCCAAGTTGTATTTTCTTAGTTAAGGCTTTATGGTAAAATCTCACCCATAGTGAGAGAAGCCTGTCCAAAGACAAAGTTCCAGGACTCTTTGGGGTAGAGGTCAATGACTGTGATTCCAACAATACAAAAAGCATCTTTTGGTTTCCTATTCCCCAGGAATCGTAGCAGGTCACCTAAATTTCAAAATAAAACAATAATAACAAAGCAATATCATGCACAGTCCAGTTGGAGATCACTGCATTTTACCAAGCGTGCCCCCCCCCCCCCCAACAGATATGGACTCCCTAACTTACCGGTCAGGATCTGAAGGTTGTGCGAGTTACTATTAACTCTGAAAGAGCATTGTGTTTCAGCCACAGTAACCGCCGGCAGCAACTTGACAGAAAGCCCGTAGAAGAAGGCCTGGCAGTATGCTCTGAGCCACTCTACATACTGGTCTGTCTGGGCCCCCGCTTCCCCAAAGGAACCTACAAGAAAGATAGTGTAGCATTAAGGTCAGCCAACTACTGTATGTAACATGCTGCACAAAAAAACACCATATAACATACTGTACATGCCTCATCCATCTGTAGAACCCACAATGTAGTTTGAATGTAGTTTCTTGCATGTCTTGTCTGTGCTGGCACATTTACTTTAAGTGCTCATGGCTTATGCGTTATTGTACTGGCATTGAGAAATAGCAAACATGCACATGCTTACATGTCCTCTTGTCTAAAAAATGGCCATCTTATCGAGGGAAATGCTGTGAGAACATTTTCACAAACACACCCACACACTTCACAAGGACAGAAGAATACAGAGGCTCTGGTCGCACTAGACACAAACATACTCACCTATGGTTTGAATATAAATAGTATTGTAGCTCGCATTGGGGGTTTTGCGGTAAGGGTCTCTGTAGAAGCTCTCAAAGTCTTGAGGCTCCTCAGGGTGAGCGGAGATCCAGTCTGAGTCAGAGTGCACTGTGATGGGTTGGAAAAGGGAACCCGGCTGCCCTGGGTGGAATCCTTCCTCCAGAAGATGCCTTTCTTCTTTTGTGTACTTTCTGTAAAGTTTAGCCAAATCCTGACGATTAGAGACCAAAGCTGTTTGCAGTGTCTCCACAGAGTGCTGGATCACCTTCATCTATGGGAGGGATATACAACATTAACATGGTGACAGATGAAGTCAAGGTGAAATTTGCAACATGGCTTTGCTATCATGTAGAGATCATTTTTTGTTCCTTACAGTTTGAGTACCTGACCCCATACAGCATCCTATGGATGGAAATGTATTAAATTGTGTAAAATAATACCACATTGAGGTTATGCAAAATAGCAGTAGTTGCAGACACCTATAAAATAACACACGTGAACATGAAAATATTTATGTTTGCTAAATTGCCGTGTACAAACATGTTCAGAGGACTATACATGTGCACAGTGTGTAGATATAAATTGTAAAAACATGCCTGGACTTTCACTGTAGATACATTTCACATACAGACTAATGATATAACACTTTTGGTCAACGGAAAAGCCTGTCCTCGACACTTTATCAAAAACCCTCTATTACGACAGATGAATTAACTTATTGAAAAGAAGATACAAAATTGGACATGACAAAATGTGGACTAGTAGTGCACCATGTTGACACCGGAAGCCGTTTCCGCCATCGATACAAAACATTGATATCTATGGCTTCCGCTTTGTACTTATTCTGATGACGTCAGGTAAACAGAGAGGTGGAGCTCTTCACTTCAGGCGACATTGACGACTAGCAAAGAAGACAAGCTCGCTATGGCACACCTAACTCTGGAGTGTCGCTTATCCTACTTCGGACAACATTAAAGTTTACTGTAATTTTCACATTACTCACTCCGTTTCTTGCGTCGTACTGCTCTCAAGTAAAGGCAACAGTTAACTACGATTAACGGCAAGTGTACGGAATACGAAAGCGGAAGAACTTTCAGTTAGCATAGTGCAGCATTAGTTAGCTAAAGTACTTAGCTTAACAAGTAGCTGATATAACATTGTGCGGTAGCAGCTAGCAGGCTAGCTTGCTTCCTTTACTGTCATGCCTGGAGGTCCTCGAGATTTCACTGCGTAAACGAGAATACCTAGTAGTTAGCTGGTTAGCTTTCAGACGCCCAGCAGCAGTTTGTACGACCACCGAGGCGTAACGGCGGACTGGACTTGGAGCCGTGACAGGTCTGAGCTTTCGTACGGCGACCTGTGCTTCAGCCGTCTGGAGATTACTCACTCACACATCCTAGACTTTCAGAGATGAGAGGGAGCTTGCCATACTGAGTTTCTGCGAAATGGTCGTGAAGCTGTAACATAGCCAAAGCTTTAAAATAAGATATCTCAATCCGGCTCACAAGGAGTTTCAACCTTTCGCTTTGCCAAAAAACATCCGTCAAGACTGCAGAAATGCTGACTGACAACAGGTAATGGGAATAACATTTTTTACGCATCTTGGTCATTAATACAGGCTCGTCATTACATACAATATTACATTTAACAATTGAATCACTTTAATGTAATGCAACATTGTAGCTAAATCACATATTACAATAATCAAAACCCAGGACAGTATTCTAAACTATTCAGTCTGACAATCCAGTATCAATGTAATATCCACACTGTATGGTCAATCTCTATATAGACCCCCAGTGAAGGTATGATAATCAATGCATTCTCATAATGGGAGTGCCACATGTCTGATCATGTAACTGCCTGAGTGTGAGTTGCTATTTTTGGTTCCTCTTCATGCTCTGTCTTTCTGATACTCTGCTTTTCTCTGCCCAGTCTCTCTTCCCCTGCCTGCATCATTTGTGGCACACTATCTTTTTCACTTTTATGTTCACGCTATTGTCCTCTGCACTCACAATACTCTCTATTCCTTCCATTTCTGTTTTGCACAGGAAACGACATCGTAGCTGTGACAGTGAGGAGGACCAACAGCTGAGTCCTCAGGCCAAGAGGTCAGGAGGGGGTCCCAGCCTGCTTGTCTCGGATTTGGATTCAGAGGTGAGACTGACTTGATCTTTACATTAATCTTTAGACCATCACACAGACATAGGTTAACCCAGATTTAATCTGACTGTATATTGAAAGTTATCTTTGGGGAGAGGATAAATCTTTCTGCTAAGATCATTTATTCTCTATTGTTGAGCTTATAATGTAAAGCCCATTGACATTTATAGATAGATCAAGCAACCTGGCACCATGCATATAAATACACGTGACTGCATTGCATATGCATTGCACCACTGTCTCAGAAAAAAGCTCAGAATGTTTTATTTAAAGCTTCTGCATCCATCCATGAAGCTACACTTCAGAGCACATCTCTGTTCTGTATTTGCAGTCTTCCAGCAGCGACAGCAGTAATGGGATCAGTAGTCCAGAGAGAGCAATAGTGGCCAGCACCAGGCCATGCATACACAGCCAGAACAACCGCATCACCCAGTACTCCCTCAGCCCAAAGCCTGAAGAGTCTGCTAGCTCCTTGCAGCATGGTTTCCATGGCGACGGCAGCAGTGTCTCCTATGACTACATCAACAGAGTCCTGAGGGAGGCGCACTTCAGTAGTCTGCAGACCAGAGGGCGTCCAGGCTCAACATGACCGTGACCTCTGACCCCTCTCCTGACCTTTTGTCCCTCGCCCATCAGTGCTGACACGATTGGCATGGGGGCTCCTCCTTGAAAGCCTCAAGCGACACACTTGGGTCAGGGGGAAGGGTATGATGTGTGGGGAGGTTTACAGATTTTGGGCACAAAGGCTCATCCCCACCTCACTGTGTACCATTTGTCAAGACCATAAGCACATCCGCCTTTCCATGGCCCAGCCACTGTGGTTTTCTGTGCAGTATTGATGTGTATGTGTGTTTGTGTGTGTGTGTGTGTGTGTGCACGCACCCTGTGCACTTTATAAAGAGGTATCATTCTCTTTACATGCGTGCGTTGATGCGTGGACATTTTCATTGGTGCTAATCACAAGAAAAGTGTGATGATCCAAAGTGCTTGCAAATTAAATAAAGCTAAGCACTTTACTCAATAAATCCTCATTCTGTTTACTCCCGACTGGGGAAGTCAGTCACATGTTTGCATTTGTGAAGTGGGAGTTGTAGTGATCCCATTCACAAAGGAAGTTCATGGAGACCAATGGATTCACTCCCAAGGAGCATTATTAAAACAATCCAGTAAAATAACAGTTTAGGCCTTATTTGTTTTCTCTAACCAAAGTCTTGAAGTTGAAGTATAGTGTATTTGCAGTTACTTTCACTATCTAAATTAATCTATAATGTTTTGGTGTGGCAGGTCAGTGGGTTCAAGGTAATGGAACAGAGATTCTTCATGAGCCTCACCACCAAAATCCAACCTTAGATTAGACCCTGGCTAATTATAGAGCTGTGAGAGTAGGCACAGGAGTCTGCGACTCGGGCAGTGTCAGGCTCAGCACAGTGCTCCTAACAAAAACAGCCAGAAGAAAAGGCTCTCTAAATCAATTTGTAACCGTGTGTATGTGTGTGTCGTAAGCCTGTCAGCCATACATGTTTATGTATGGTTTAATATGACCAGCACACTGTGTTGCAAATAAAATGAGACGTGAAAGTGATTCATATTTTATGTAGTTTTCCAAATCATTTGACATTGAAATAAAACGTTGCTGAAAGTGATGTCTGCAACATATTGCTGATACCATTTAAGAGTTCAGTTAAAATGCAGTATAACAAGACTCATTTATGTAGTAGTTAGTGCTGTAACAAAAATACAGCATGTTTTATTGTTCATGTGCAACAGCATAGCTTGTGTTCACTGAAACTAAATACATCAGTAGCGTTCATTGCACGCATCAGCAGGTTGGATTGCCACCTGGGCATGTAGTTTGTACTACATTCCACAGTCCTCAACAACACAGTACAGTACGTTACTGAAATAATATTGATGAGATAGTGAAGGTAATTTGCTTTTTATTTGGTGACATGAGCAACCGTTAATGACACTGCAGATATTTAGCATTATTCTGATTGCAGATGTTTTGTCAAACACAATTCCACACATTGGTTATGCATACAGAATATCTCAATAATGAATTCCTCCATTAGTTCTCCAAACAGTTTTAAATCATAGACGTGCACTCTACAACCAATCTCACAGGTATGTTTTAATCAATACAGGGTAGATATAATAAATTATTTGTAAACTAACACTCAGATAACATTTACATTGATATAATAGCTTAGTACCAAAAAATATGGAAGACAACTCTCATTTGCAGGTTTATGTGTCCATAAGAAAAGCAACTGTAGTGCAAATTACAAATTGAGGGATTCTCCCTCAGAGGTTTAGGGCGTGCTGCAGAGGCTTAAGAGTTGTTTCAGTTAGCTAAAAGGAATCCTGAGATAAAGCAACTATTAGTAATAACCTGTAATTCAACCATTCTTGGGAAATACTTGAGAAATTAGACCTCAGCCAGCAAACAGCAACATAGCTTACAGACCAGTCCACACTTATGACAGTTGAGGGGCTTCTTGAACCAACTGTGGATTGCACTCATCCATACTCTAAAAAAGGGCTACAGTTATGTGTCCCAAATCTCTGTCTCTTGACCCAATCTGCTGCTTAAATACAACTTCTATGGAGGCACCATACTGATAAGAACCAAAACATTGTGAATCTGCTGTCTACATATAGTTATAACCTTACAGATCTGATGTTGGTTTATAAAATTAAATTGATTTTTGAAAGGATATATATGATGACATCATTGGTTTAAATAACAGTTCCAGCTGTAAAACGTTGGTCAAAAGTTGAGAAATGAGAAGGCTGATACTGGTTGGCTGCTATCAGATGCAACTGAATTATAAACTGAAGGAGCGTCGTTACTGGTTTCACTGATGCTGATATTGTTATGCACAGCTAGATTCTCCCTTAAGCTGTCGTCCATTGTGTCCATCTCTGCCTGGGGCGTCTCTCTTTCACACAGGGGCCTCCCCTTGGTCACCAACTCCATACCGCTGAACAGGGACAGTCTGCTCAGACAGGGCTGCTCACTGTGGTGCTCAGCTGGAGGGGAAGAACTGTGAACTCTGTCTGTGTTCAGCTCTGATTCTTCAGCCACCAGTTTAACCTCAGCAGTCCTGACTGGCTCTACCTGGTTTTGTACTAACTCTTGCTGAATGTGAGAAAGTTTCTCCTCATCACCGTCATTCGTCCGCTCCCGTGAGGAGTCTCTCTGGGCCAAGTCCAGACTAGGAGGGGAAGACAGGTGATTTGGTGGTTGGGTGACACCTGTGGGCGAGATGTCAGGCTGATAATGGTTGAGGTTGGTGTTGTCAGCAGAGTGGGTTGGTAGCAAATGGTCTGAGTATGTCGATGTGGGAAGCTGATTAGTTGTTGCTGCCTGATGACTGCTGTTCGCTGTATCCTGCCTCAGAGCATGTAGAGATCCACCCATCAGAGCCTCAAACTGTCGCAGGATCTGGTAAGAGGAGATAAGAACAAAAAAATACACCCTCGTTTTGAGTATTATCTTGTTCTGTCCTATCAGTCTTCACCACATGTAGCTTTCTCTTTATGTCCCTCTTACCTTGGTGGCTTTATTGGCCACAGGTCCTGGAGCCCCCTCACTCAGCTGGCGGAGCCTTCGTTGTGTAGCTCCAAACATTTGTTCCAGAGAGAGAAGGTCAGAGGTCATGAGGCATGATACAGCACACAGTGCCCGCTGCAGGATTGGAGGAAAACAAAGCTATTAATATTAGGATTGCACAAAATCATAAAGAAAACATGGATCTTCAGTGAATCCTAGCCATTATTACCATCTTAACAGTGTTTGAGGGATCTTGAAGCTTGCTTGTGAGCAACTCCACCACGACCTCACAGTTGAGAATGGAGCACCTGACAGATTAAACAAGACCGAAATCAGGCAACAATTTCAAAAAATAAAAATAAAATACAGTTCATAAAGGGAGAATCTGCCCCGAAATGGCAGATTTTAGATGCACTGACTCTTTGATGAAGTGCTGGCTCTCCTCTCTGGACAGGAAAACTCTGGATCCGTCAATCAGTCTGCTGATGAGCGCCATCTCCTGGCCACAGTCCCCCAACTGCAAGGCTTCCACCCTGCAGACCAGACAGTGTATGAAACAGAAAGTGAGAATATGTGGGGTTATCTTGTGCTAACACACTGCACATTGGACATTAAAAGATTCATCTACCAGCTCTCAAATGTGACTCCATTGTGAATTAGGCAGGAAATTGCTGGTTTGACAGATTGACTTTGCCACTCACCGTTCTGATAAGTCCCCACTGCTCTCTCTACTGGCCCCTGATTGGCTCCCGGTACCAGCTGACTTGCTGCCCACAGAGGCCCTGCTGTTAGCTGCGATATCCTGAGAAGAGTTGTGAGAGGAGCTGTTGCCGCTGTCAGTCTCTTCCCAGCCGCCTCCAATCTGCCCTGGGCACCGCTGGGTCAACGCTGTGGTGAAGACACATGGTAGTCCCAGGTGTCAAAATGAACATTTTTAATCAAATCCGATTAAGTCTTGACATACTGCTACACAGTGAGCTGATCAATGATTCATATGCTGCATCTCCAAAAATATTTGAGATTCAAGCCTTCTATTTAGACACCTAAGCCCGCGTTTCCATCACACCAACAACGCCTCACCTTTTGGTCTGCGAGCAGGAAGGTTATAGGCACACGCAGGCACGGCCACCTCTATGGGTGCAGACGGCGCAACTACGGCCCTGTAATGGTTGTCATGGAGACGGATGCCCTGGTGTTCAGTTGGGGGAAGGACAGCACTGGCCACTACCTCTGCAGCTTTCTGGATCTTATCCAGTAGTGAGTCACTGCCAGCTGGGAGGCACAGGTACAGACGTCAAGGTACAGAAATGTACACAGAAGATAAGCTTGATTGGATTTGTGTGCAGTGTGTGTGCTGGTGTGTCACTCACCAGTCCCCTGCTTCCCTGGACTGTATCCAAATCCCTGCATTCCTGACCTGTGGGAAGTTCCTGAGCCCATACCTGGACAGAAAGACACAGAAGACCTATTTTACTCAGGGCTTTCAGTTTGCAAAACATTACATAACTGATTAAAATTCATTACGCTCCTTACAGACACTCATGCTCTCTCTAATATTTCAGATGATGTACAATATTATTACACATGACAGTAGGAATGATTTCTGACAATTTTGATTTGTGTCTAAGTTTTATTATTTATTAAGCTCCATACCTATAACCCCAACACTTTAGGATTTGTAATTAATTGATGTGTGTGGAGTATGGTCCTCATTATTAAATTAAGTGCTTCTTATTACTCACCCATTGTAGGGGGCGCTAGGTTGAGCAGGGAGACACTGCTTTTGGTGGAAATTGTATCTGTGAAAAGCAACGTGGCCACTTCCTGCAAGTAGGACAAGTAAAAATTGAGTGTGTATACCTAGCTGTCACAGATATTTGATTGACATGATTAAATACAACCTGCGTCTCACCTGTGCTGTATTTCTCACTTTCTGATACAATGCTGTGCCATGGACAGGATCAGGAGGGCCGCTGTAAACTTAAAAAGCAAAACACCCAACAGCGAGTAAATATTCAGGTGACGAAACAGCCACAGAGTGATGAGAGTTAAATGGAGCTAAAGTGACCCATGTCTAACCTGATGCTTGCTGGATGAAGGTGGAGTTCCTTCTAAGTTCTGTGAGGAACTGGTTTGAGCCATGGCCGCAAAGATGGACAAAGATCTTCAGCACCTGAAGCACCAGAAGCATGAACAGAATCTCAAGTTACTCACAGACAGGAGAGGGAGGAAAATCGCATTTAAAAAACTTTATGAATTATGGCTACGTGACACAGCTCCATTTCACAATTTTATATTACAGACTTGAATAATAACACTGTTCTCACCTTGAGTTTGACATGACAGGACTCTACCTGCAGCCTCTCCAGAAGGTACTCCAACAAACACTGACCACAACCTGAAGACTCATGGGAAATTTCTACAGTGTGATGACGGTTAAGGATATCACTATAGGGTAATAGACTCAGTATGTCTGATCTGGGCAAAGTGATTATTCACTGGTTAGAATACCAGAAGATAAAAACATAACTGTGAAGAACACTTTCTTGCTGGCATGTTTATACCATTAACTCCTGTGTGGATGTTAGGAATGTGCTTTTGTCTTACTGACTCCTGCTCAGGGTAATAAGCTTTAAATCCTGCCCTGCTTTTCCATTTATTTTCACTGAAGAATTTCCATTAGTTTAGCTTTACAATCCTTTACATTAAAAAGGGAGATGTGTCACTGAGCTTTGCTATGTGGCATATCATCGAGCAATGGATTTCAAGCCTTTAAACCATAATGTTCACAGTAATACCCTTACATTTTCTCTTAATAAGCTTACAAATGTTTGTTTTCTCCACACTTTTTATAGATTATCCTCCTGAGACCCAGCAGCTATCAGCTAAATCAATTTCTTTGCATGTGTCATGTGAGCCACATATCAGATTTATATCCCATTCAGAAGTTGCAGCTGCAGGCTGAACCACAACAGAGGCTGCCAAAGGATACTTCCAATCTCTTGAAAAAGGTAGCCAGGACAGGGGTTTTCATCATCTGCTGTAGCCTTCATCAGAGTCGGGACCTTCAGTTGGAGGAAAGGATAATGGTAAAAAAGTGAATCTGAATCACAAGTTCAACGCAAACAGTAAAGGACTGTGTTGTATCCCTTGAGAACTGCATAGTCCACAAACCATTTGATTACAATCCAACCTGTGTACTTTACTTTACAGTATGATTAACGGTGAAACAGACACTGACATGGACACAAACTTGGCATGACACCAGTGTCTGAGTACCAGGATAGTTTTGGCCAAATAGGCTGTTATATCAGTGCTGTATGCCTGTCTGCTGCTTTTAGACTTCAACGAAACAAGCTGGCACGTCAACAGAAAAAATGACGTGAAATGCAATTACCAAATATGTTTCTTCATGTTGTTAGCTAGCAGGCTACTAGCAAGCTAACAGTTAGTGATGGCACAACTTAACAGAGTCAAATAGACACGTCAACGTGCGTCATATACGTCATGCTCCGTTCAGATTTTAATGGTTTTCACAACTAGAAATGACTGTAAACAGCACTTACTTTCTGAAGAAAAGCTAATCGTTCCATAAATGTTGCCATGATTTAGCAATCCTGGCTGCGGGTTACTCATCTTCCTTCGAGGAGCACAGGAGGAAGGCGGGGCTCGAGGTGACAGCTAGCCAACCATGGAACAGCAAGTAGTAATCCTAAAGTCTATTGGCGTTCTGGTTACGCCTAAGGTCGAAAAACAGCGAACCAATTTGAGGAAATATAGCGCTGACACTTTGATTGACAGGGAGATGAGCGAATCACATTACCGCATAGTCTGGGGGACGTTTCCTTGTTGACAGGGTCAACAATATGGCGCTGTCCATGGATTACAGAAATGCTTCATTTGCTGGTTGATGTGTATTTTTCATTTAAATGCTTTATAAGTTTGGTAGTACATTTAACAAACTGTGAAGCAGCGTCGGTTTCTGAATTATCAGTTCATTTCTATCGTACTTTTCAGTTGACTTAAAAACCTAAAGGACCTCTGTTAACGCTTGGACAGCAACCATGTCTGGGCCAAATGTCTGGAGTCGCAGTCGAGAGAAAATGAGACTTTTCCCCGAACTTTTTGCACAGTGTGCAGGAGAGGTAAGCAGCGAGAAGGGAGAGTTGTTGGGATGTTGTCATAGTGTGAACGTGTTGAACTCAGAAATAGTTCACTCCCCATTAAAATGAATCCCAGCTAGCTGCCTATGCTACTTAAAACCACCTGTCAGGACCACAAAACAGTGTTCCCTCAGCAAGTTAACGAGGCCATATTTTTGCAGTTCCCAAAACAGCACATGGCACGTATTTTTCCTTTGAACGTCACCATCCACGTGGTTTATAGCGATGTTGCGCCAAACATTATTACATAATTATGCAGTTCACCATGTCCTGTATTTTGCCCTCTGATGATGCTGATAGGCTACTGCTGTGATACTGTAAAGAGCAGATTACAAGAACATGGCAGAACATGAAATTATAAGGTAGGCTTTTCCAATTGTTTGTTCGGCTATAAACCACTTGACTATTTGTATGTTTTAAATTTGATTTAGTGTTTATTAACATATTTAGGCTGAGTGAATATGTTGAGCTTTGCAGTATATTACTCAATACAGGGTTGCACAATGAAATGCAGTTATCCCTCTATGCTACACAACCAGAAATTGTATGAATAAGATGAAAACAATTAGCATAGGATAAAAATTATGTAAAATAATACAGAAATAAGTTCTAATAATAGTCATAGCAACAATGAAGTAAAATGACAATACTGTATATTCACATAAGAAAAGATTAAACATTAATCTATAGACAAATACATTATATACATACAGTGTACACACATGTACAATATAACTGAAGTTATAGTGCAAAGAAAGGACAGCAGAGTGCATACTAATAACATTACATCATTTTATATGTGACATTTTCTTGAAATCACTACACAAGTGCCCCACTTTCCTAGACAGACAGTGAAAAAGATAACTTGCTTTGTTTACCTTTGTCTAACGTCAACTTCTGTGTGATTCAGGCAGCCGTGTATGGGAAGTGTGTGGCAGCTACCACTACAGGCAGACAGGAGCTGAGGAAGGACCTGTGTGCCAAGGAATTTGAAGCACTAAAGACCTGCTTTACAAGTGCAGTAAGTGAGAGGGTCAGTAATGCTCCTGCTGTTGTTATGTAGTGGTGATAGGTGGTCATCATTCAAAAGTTATTATTTTTTATTACAGGCCAAGAAAAGAGCCAAATGAAGCTGTCCTGGCTTTGTTAGAGCGGACCTACCTCGACCGTCAAATCAGCTGTTCAGTGCTGAGGGAGAAGACATGTTCCGAGTGTTGTTTGACTTGTGGTGCTGGAAGAATATTATTTAATCTTGATGATTACATAGCACTTCTTCTGCTTGGCACTGTAAATTAACTAAATGTGTGTGGTGTGTTGAAAAATCAGTTGACACTTTTTTTACATTGTTGAAATGGAGCCATGTCGTACTGCTACATTCTTTAATATGAAAAACTGATACAGTTCTGTAATATACAGCGGTGAATAAAACATTGCTGATATCTTCTGTCTTTATTGTCTGAACACAGACCAACAGCGATGGGTGTCATAGAGATGTTTTTATTTATTCTTATCAGCAAAATGTACAGAAATACAATGCACATAGAAAAATAGTCATAAAAATAGCCTCTTGTACAAAGCAAAGGTCGAGCATGTGTTGAAGTGCTAACTGATGGAGGAATTTTCAGAAAAGTTGGATTACTAAGAAGCACTGCAAACACAGTCTATATTTCCTTCCAATGTCCACATCTTATTTTTCATAATTACTGTACTGTTTACAGTAAGAGGTCCAGTGGAAGCAAAAAGACCACAAACTGAGAAACTACCACATTTTTGTTTTGATAAAATATTACTACTGCAGCATATGGATTGGAAGGCACTGATAAATCAACAAGAAACAATATTGAAGATGCAGTGATTAGTAACTAGAGTCATGGATCCAGATGGCTCAAGCTGCTTCACTGTGCACAGTTTATCAAACAGTAAGGTTACACTATATACCTCATAGCTCCAGCATGAGGTTGAGTTCAGTTACTTTCATTTGAAAGTATAGTGAAACAACTTATCAAGGCGCCTGAACCCACATTACATATCCAATATGTGGTAATGTAGGTTCAAAGAAACTCTAAACATTGATCACAAAACAAAGTTACAATATTTACATCTCAAAGTTAAGAGATAAACAAACAAATTGACCAGAAACATTTAACAAAAAATCAGCACAGGAGACCATAAAAAACAGATGCTACAGAGAGGCTCCACAAAGCTGGTGATTGAAAAGGAACGGAGGTGACTCAATACAAACATTAATATATTTGCCCTGTCTAAACCCAACACAGAATGGTATTTGCATAGGTTTATATACATTTCAACAGTAACCTCTTCAAAATTCTCCCCCTGAAGACAAAAATAATTTAATATTTACATACACTTTGCTCTTTAATAAAGACTTTGGGTTATTTCCAGAGTACACAGTATCAAGAAAGAGAAGATGTTCCTCTTTGTCCATAACATTTGTTTCTGAAGGCAAGAAAGAAAGTAAGGCAATGATATCATGGTCCATAATATTAAAAGTTTTGGAGGTGCACAGTACCTCCAGCTGCAGGTGTACAGTACTGTATGTGTTGCTGTCCAATCATTGAGTGAGAATCTGTGTGTCTGTGTTATTTCGCCCTCTCATCCTCTGAGGCCTGTTTAATCTGCCGTGAGTGCACCATTGCACCGGCCAGTAGCTTCTCCTCCAGAGCCGCATGCAGGTTTGAGCCCCCCAGCTCCAGCAGGGGCTCCAACCGTGGCACCCCCCTGGACACCCCGGTCTCCTCTGGGGGCCCTCCAGCCTCTCTGGGTCCCAATGCCCTGCGCCTCCGCCTTAGATCCATCTCTCCCTGGTCCCTGACCTTCTCGTGGGAGCCCTGGGGGTGAGCCTCGGCTTTGATGGCCCCATCTTCCACACCTTCTCTGGTGTCTGCCTGAGCAGCAACTTTCTCTTTGAGGTCTCGTCCTCCGTTCTTCAAAGCTTCACCATCTTCTCTCTCAGCCCCCTGTGCAGCCTTTCCAGCATTTCTGGCTTCTACCGCTCGCTCCAGCTGGGCCAGAGCCTCCTCTGCCTGTTTCTCTTTTCTCGCTCTCTCAGATATTTCATTGTCTGCTTTCTGTATGTCCTGCTGGAGTTTCTCTTCTGCAGCTTTCTCCTGTGCGAGTTTCTCTTTTACTGCTCTCTTTTTCTCCAGCTCCTGTTCTTTGACCAGCTTCTCTCTTCTCTCCCTTTCCAGTCGCTCTTTTTCCACCCTTGCCTGCACTTCTTTCTCTATTCTCTCCATCTCTAACTCCTGCTCTTTGGCCAGCTTTTCTTTTCTTTCTCTTTCCAATCTTGCCTGCACTTCTTTCTCTATCCTTTCTCTCTCTACTCTTTCCTTTTCTAACTCCTGCTCTTTGGCCAGCTTTTCTTTTCTTTCTCTTTCCAATCTTGCCTGCACTTCTTTCTCTATCCTTTCTCTCTCTACTCTTTCCTTTTCTAACTCCTGTTCTCTGGCCATATTTTCCTTTATCTCCCTCTCAAGGTGTTCTTTTTCCAGTCTTGCCTGAACCTCTTTCTCTATCAGTTCTTTTTTAAGATTTTCAATTTTCTCTTTTTCCTTATCCAGGCTTCTTTCTTCCTCTTTAAGTTGAGCTACCTGATCATTTTGAGGTACAAGCTGATGGTCATCAGGTTTTTTCTTTCCCAGTGGCACTCCCCTGGCCCCCAGCTCAGTCTGCTTATGGGATTCTCCTCCAGGTGCAACATGGCCATCCTCCTTGTAGGCCGCTTGAACAGCTACATGAGGAGCCCCGACCTCAGCTGCCTTGTCCCCAGCCTGATTCTGGGCCACAGAATGAGGCTCAGCTACTCCACCCTGTGGAGCTCCAGCTCCAGCTCCAGCTCCCTCCTTGGGCTGCTTCTGGTCTGAGGCCAGGCCAGACATTTTGGGCTTTGCTGCTTCACCTTCCATCACCTCCAAGTGTTCCTGGATGCCTTTCTCTGCCTCACCATCAGCAGCAGCCCCTTTAAATTATAAACACATTTATTTCTTAAATTGGACACTACCACCCTACTGTATGATATCTGTGCTCTCTGTCTAGTGTCATGTCTCCAAAACATTATGTTTATACGCACCAGCAGGTTGTTTCTGGTGGATTTCCTTGTGTTGCTCTTCTATGACAGCCAGTAGTTTCTCTTGCTGGTCAAGAAGTCTCTTCTGTTGCTCTTGCTGCTCCTTGATCACCTGCAGTAGCACGGCGTGGTCGAGCTGGCCCTCTACATGACAGAAACACTGAATTAAAATAAGTCACAACCTGCTCTGAGAACATTAGAATTAGTTAAGCGGCTTAGTTATGCTGATGTAGGGCCAGTCTCTAGGTGAGAGGGGAAGGGAAATAGACAATATTCCACTATGGCTTAGTACTGTCTCACTGAGCCATTCAAACACACATCTCTAAATTGCAGCCTTAAACATTAACTGGAATGGGCAGCAGTAGACACACACAAACTATGTTAGGGGGCAATGTGAGTGGGTGGAGTTTACACTGGCACATTATGTAGTTATATGATAAAAACACAAATTCATATATGTACTGTATGTAATGTAAATATCTATTAACTTAACAGATAAATGGCCCACTGAGTGAATGGCAGAAAATTTGAGAGACAGACCGAGATAAAGAGAAGAGGCAAGAGGGAATTCATACCTGCAACCAGCTTTTTTATCACTGTGATAGGAGTCCGGCAGAGAAAGAAAGAAAAAAGGGGGTAAAGATGGAGAAGGAGAGAGAGGGCAAAAGTAAACAGAACAAGAAAGTCAACAAAAGCCAAAAACGACTGCGTAGTGTATCAAGCCAGGTCAAGAAGTACGAGATAGAAATGGATTTGAATATCTCTGCTGCGTTTTACACCACTTGTACCATCACAAATAGGCACAATGAGCAAGAACAGATCACAGAGATTAGATTAAGATAAAACAAGCAAACTGAGGAAAAGAGAAGCAGGGGCATAAACAGCATGCAGCAGACCACTGCAAATCACAATATAGCCAATTAAAAGAATTAATCATCATAATCAATCATTTTCAATCTGTGATAAAGTTATTTTGTGACTAAGTGTTGTACTTGCATTTGTGTGCCATTTTCAAGAACAACTTAAGTACTCCTGTAGGGCTACGGTGTACTTTCAGTGAACACAAAGGTGGAAAATGCAGTAGTGATGCTGTCAGTTATTCCCCACTTAGGGCTAAACAGAAAACAGTCATGTGCTGGGTCTTACTGTCAAAGGACCACTGTATTTCATAGGCTTATACACCATCCACACAAAGCTACAACTGCATTGCATTCTGGTCAATGGAGGCTACTGTCTGTGGAAAGACTGGTATCCCCACTTCTTCTACATGAAATTCTTGCTGAATGAATGTTAGAAGGACAAAAATATTTTTATGCGGCTATATTTTAGATTACATCACATCCAATCAATTGTAGAAATTCAAAAATAAAAAATGTATCACCAAATGATACATTTGCAGTGCAACTTGTTTTAAATTGCTTCTGAAAAGGTGACCTAAGACTATTAACTCGTGCCTATACTGTGGAAGTTTTCTACTCCACTCACCGTCCAACTTCTCATCTGCTGTATCTTTGCTGTCTGCAGCTAGTGCCTCGTCTGCAGCAGGATGATGCTCTCCTTCAGGAAGTGGAGCTGAAGGATCACCAAATATCACAAGGTCAATTTAGCATTTTCCTACAACTGTTTTTCCACCTGGCTGGCTTAAACTACTGTTACACAACAACAGCAACAAATACTCACGTTTCCCTGCAGCATCTGGAGCTTTGCCCATGTTATCGACTTGTGCCACCATAGCCTGATTGACCACCATAGCTACATTCCCTGCTAGAGGATCTTTCACTGGATCAAGCTTCTCAACTTTCTTTAGCGGGGGAACGTCCTGCTTTTTGCCTGCGTCTGCATCCGGCTTCTCCAGCACCTCATTGGACAGGATTTCACCTCCACCCAAATCCACTTCCTCTTTCCTCACAACAGCCTCTGCAGGCTTTGGTTTCTCTTCAACCTTGTGGTCTTTTTTGTCCTCTACCTCCACAGCATGCCCTTCATTTCTTTTGGGTTCTTCCTCTCCTCCTCCAACAGGAGCAACAGGTTGTTTCTTGTCCTCCTCCAGCTCTGCATTGTTCTTTCTTGTGTCTACCATGACCTCGTCATGAGGGATGGGTGGTTCATGGCGATGGGCCTCGCCCTCCGGCACCACGACACCTGGGTAATTAAAACAAAACATCACTAATTCTACTCAGTTCATTGAAGGACCAGTTAAGATTCAAGCCCTGGTTCAGTTTCCTTACCAGCATCAGGGCGGTCCAACTGCACCTCTTCCTCCTTCTTCCTCTCAGGTAGTTCCACTGGTCCTTTAATCTGGGGGGGCTCAGCCTGATCCCTCTCTATGCGTTGTACCATCTCCACAGGTGGAAGGTCAGGTTTTTCTATCTCCACTGGCTTCTTGTTTGGAGGATTTTCTACATGCAGACACATGAAACACAATCTATTACAACACAGACTATATCACCTCTATGAAAATGTCAGATATGCAATATATTGCCAAGATCCTTTAGCCAAACTATGTTCCCTGTTAAGGCAAAATGACTAGGTAAATAATAGATTTATACAACCATAAAAATAAAGTTTTCACGCTAGGATGTTTTTTACTCCCGTTTAGTACTGTTGCTGGTGAGCTTTTTATTTGCCTTTGCGGCATAGCCGGTATATACAGCCTGAAAAATATGACACACATTACTGCGACTAAATTAGGAAACCATAAATTTGATGCCACATTTATTCCACTATTTTCTCTTGTCTCAGAAAAATAAAATTACTGTATTCTAGTGCATTACTATTTAACACTGGTCCTGACATCTACTCTTTATTTTCTTCTACAGTTGTGTTTATTACACACATTAACTGCTGGCATTAAAATAAATTAACACCTTGGCATATCTCACATCAACTGTGTGTACGGATTCACTCATCTGAAATTGATTTCAAGCGGACTATTTCTAAGGAGTAGATCCACTAGGTGGCAGCAAATACTGACAATGGCAAAACTGTCACAATTTGTGTGGTATAATAAATGAGCGAGAGAAGAGAAGAGAGAGGGAGATGAATTAAAATTGAAAGTGACAAACAGGAAACGGGTGTGGAGGTCGGACCACATGGGTTTTACCTGGAGAAAAAATGTGAGGAAAGAATGCAGTAAAGAAAAGAAAGAATCCCAAAGATGGAGACAGACTGAAGAATGATAGGGTAAGGAGAGAAAGTGAAACTAAAAGCCTCCTCCTCCTGTTTCACCCTAAAACTGAGAACATTAACTTGAAGGGTGCCTCTTCGTCTCATCTCCATTTGTTTCGTCTGCACCCCCAACCCCACCCCCACCCTCTTCCCTTTATACAACTAGAGCTTGCAGGCATTTTAGAGCTGCCACAGGAGATATGGGGGAGACGGGGGTTTAGACAATGTATTTTGGGGGGAGGGGATGGCAGGAGAAATGAACAGAGGTAGAGGGGTGGAGAGAAATTACTCGAGTTTGAAGGGCATCACTCTCGCTCCATCAATGTCAAGCACTCAGCGCTGCTCTCAGATATTATCAAGAGGTTATCTCCTCACCCTGCCTGTCTGTCTGTCTGTCTGTCTATCAGTCACTCTGTCTGTCTCCATCTTTTCTTCTCTCAAAGATGAAAGGAACCTTTTTTTCTGTGGCTTTGTGCTTTTGTTTACTTTGTGCCCTTTACTACTGCCTCATATTCTCTTTATGTTGCTGTTTTAGGGCGCTGCAATTCACAACTGTGAAAATAAAACAAGAAATAAACATGTCTCTCGTGCTACCGGTGCCTTTTGCATGAAATTATTACATGCAGCACTGCTGTCCACTCTCAGAAGCTGCAGACAACCCTGGCTCCGGAGCGCTGAGGTAAATGTTTCCATGGCTCATTAGTAAACCACTTTAATCTACATTCCATCAAGTAGATAAGTGATTGCCAGCCATTAGTACATGTCATGATCTTTACCGTGCAGTTCAGGGAGGTCCGGTAGGGGCAGGTTGTTCTTGTCGGGTGCTGGAGGAGGAGGAGCTTGGACCTTGGTGCCAGGGCTTCTGGCTGAGATTGAGAGGGTGGTAAAGGTGCTGACCAGGAGGATGCCCAGACCAACCAAAAGCACCAGCTACAGGACAGAAAGAAAGAGGAGAAGCACAACAGGTCAGAAACAGTGAATAAATATATTTTCACTGAGCAAATGATTAGTAGAGTGCTAATTCTGACTATGTAACCTGAGCGAGGATGCCATTCTTCTGGATCTTTCTGTAGATGAGAGCAGGGCATATGAAGCAGATGAGGCTGCCCATGGTGGCTCCAGTCAGACCCAGAATGGTTTCCACTAAAGAGAGAAAAACACAGGGATTATCTTGTGGTCCTGTAGAGAAGTGATAGTATCCCTGGGGGTTATTCTGCAGTTGTCAGGGCCTATGTGGTAGTAATAAATAAACAGTTAATAATAATGACCAAAAAGTAATGGATAAACAGTTGAAATAGTTAGCTAAAAGTCAGACCCAGTTTGCGTCCCACTGAGCGCATTGTTCTATATCTCTTCTGCTAAAAAACTCAAAGCAATTCCCTATATCTATGCTCTTTATCACTATTTCCATTAAGACCTGCCTCTGCCATTCATAACTGGCACCCGCCCAGCCCCAGGCTCCCATCCATGGCACCCTGCTCCTGGCAGCAGCGAGTCCTGGCCCCACCCCTGTCACTGTGGACCTGGCCGGCTGGGCGTCGGGCCTGGAAACCCATCGTTCATCCAGAGGACGGACACCATATTGTCTCCCTCAGATTTAGTGTCCATTCTCCCCATGGTCCTTACCTCCCTTCTCCTCAGTCTATTAGTCTGATTAGATACACAAAGACCCGGCCAAACCTGCTCTGTGTGTGTGTGTGTGTGTGTGTGTGTGTGTGTGTGTGTGTGTCTGTGTCCACCCAATCAAAAGTTTAACAAACAGCCACCATATAAAAGGATGAATAAAACATAAACTCATGATAACCTTTACATCGCCACCATTTTGGAGCTGTTTGTGAGAGGGACGGAAAGACTCAAAGAACCTGACAGAGAGCCAATATTGGCGTGTAGAGTGTGTGTGTGTGTGTGTGTGTGTGTGTGTGTGTGTGTGTGTGTGTGTGTGAGAGAGAGTCTGGGAGAATAATAGCACTATCTTTCCGTCTGCCCGTCTAAAAGGAGATAAAAGTTAGGGCCCTGATTTAAGGACTGTGTTAGAGTGTGACAGTCACTGACTCGTAAAGTCACATTCACACACGTCGTAAAGCTCCCCAGCTACTCCGCCCACATAAAGGAACACATGCACCTTAAAGACCTCCAGTCAGCAAGCTGTACACATACAATTTCAATCCATGCCTGATTGTACACACACACACACACACACACACAGGATGTACCGTTGGGGATAAGAATGCCTCCCAGCATGGTGCCAAACACAATGCAGAGGGTGATCATCTTGAAGCGCAGAGGAGGCATGTATCCCCCGGCAGCAAACGTCCCATCCTTCTGCTGTAAGACGGAAACAGAGAGTGAGATGAGAGGAACAGAAGGAAAGACTAAATAAATAAATTAAAATCTCATGAATGTATATGCTACATGGTTTTCTGAACTTAGAAAGAAATTGTGCGTGTCACAGGATTTTTACAAGTCCGATGTGTTTATGTTCCTGCAATGTCTGGATATGATACAAATGCAATTGACGTCACAGTTAAGTTCCACAGCAGGTGTTTCCAGGGGGCTCTGTTAACATGGAACAACATGTTTCGGTTTTTAATTTGTCAAACTGCATTAGAGAGAGGATGCGAGTGATACACAATAATAAGGCAGCAAGTTACACTGTATATTACATTATAATTAACTTAAAAGGAACAAGAAATAGGCAGAAGTTAGGATTTACTGTATGTTTAATACAGCCAACACCTGCCTGAAAGGGGGGCTGTTGTTACACACATCTGTTATTTTTCATACATCACACAGAGACTTCAGTTTTTGAACTTGTACCCAAACCTTCAAGCCATTTGCATGCCCTACACAGCTAGTTTATTAGTAGAATGCAAGCTGACCTGCTGCTCAAAGAGCATGGTGTTGATGGCCTGGCGGCAGGGCAGGATCATCATAGGGAATCCGACGGCCACAGACATCATGAAGCCCACGCGGATCATCTCTGTCACCAGGTTGGACGGGAAGTTCATCAGCACGTTGCCTGCAATGTTCTCTGTGAAACTGACGTAGCCAAAGAAACCCACCTGGTACAGAGAGAGGTGAGAGGAAAGCGAGAAGAGGGAGACATGAGTATGTAGGAGAACAAGTTTTTTTTTTTTTTTTTTTTTTTAGAAAAAAAAAGGGTTAAGTTCCTCATTATTTTCTAAATTAAAGTGTGTGCGCATGCGTAAGACATCTGCTGTGCTGTCTGATGGAAACATCACCTTTCACAACTCTTAATGCTGTTTAAAAGAATAAAAGACCAATTTTACCACCTATACAAATATAAAAATAGTCAGATTTCTCACAAGACAGTGTGTCCTATGAAACAGAAACCCTAAGACATTAAAAAGGCAACTGACAGAATTCAATAATTTTTTAGGAATTGAATTTAAGACGTCTGAAAATGATCAGAACAAGCAGATACTCTGTAATATATCACAAAATCACAAGGTTTCCCTGTGACAGCAGTGACAGTGGCAAATGTAGCCAGTGTAAATGGCAATGGCTGGTGCGTGTGGAAGTGTTTCCACTCACAGTGATGTAGAAGATGGTGACTACGTTGAGGGCCGAGGTGAAGATGGTGCTCATGCGTTTGACAGACGGCTCGTCCAGGCTGTCGTAGGTCGGCAGCACCTGCCTGTGAGAGACAAGCAGCCCAACAACAACACTGTCTGACAAGACTGGTACTGCTGCATTCATGTGCTGTCTGCATTATCACATACACAACTTTTGCTATGAGAAGTGGAACCTCCAAGTCTAGCAGGGAGAGTCAGGGAAATTAGTCTCATGGATGTCATATGAATCAGTAGTTGTGATTTTTTTTTTTCTGCTCAAACAGCTGACAACATATGACTCATATGACAGATATCTACTTACTTAAAATTATATTTGTACTGGAAACTGCTTTGTAGATTTCTTTAATGTGCAGCCATATGGAGGCTCATTTGTGCCACTCAATAGTCAAATGATGCATCTCATTCCTCATGCCCTTGTCAGCATCCAACTCAGACAAGTGATACATATCTTTCTTGTTTAGCCCATTAATTCTTTAACGCCATAAGTCATGTAGAGTCATCAATAACACATCAAATTAAGATTTGTATTGTCTAATAGGCTGTAGTCAGATTTCTTGTTTGACTGATTATAAAGCATGTTTGTTAATGAATGTAGTTCACTTAGCTTAAAGGGATGGTTCATCCCAAAATCTAAAATACATATTTTTCCTCATACCTGTAGTGCTATTCATCCATCCAGATTGTTTTGGTGTGAGGATCTATCGGTAGAAAGAAAATAGTCCCTGCATGAAACTGCTCACAACCAAACTGTAGATTATCTTGAATAACATGGTCATGATTTCTAGAAAGAGACATTGCTGCTGAGTTTTTCAAATGTATTTTTGGCGCTTTGAGCACCACAAGCCAAGTGCCATATAGTCCCATTATATTAAAAAAAGGCAGACATCTCTACGGCCGATATCTCCAGAACTCGGCAACTCACACCAAAATAGTCTAGATGGATAAATAGCACTACAGGTAAGAAATATGCATTTTGATTTTGGGGTGAACTGTCCCTTTAAGGTAGCTCCGACCTATGGGGGAGAAGAAACAAGACAGCCAGTTTTCTCCGATAAACAAATTTGTGCAGCAGCTGAGAAATGATTCAAATGAACAGCAGTTTGCCACCTCCCAACCTGATGGGACAAGATGAACTTAAATCATTAAAATCATTTTTATTTATTTAGTGTGAATAATTTGTTTTTCTCTTACTCATGTACTTGTTTTGTTTCATTTATCAATTCCCTTTTCCCATTCGCCAAGTAATTGTTTAACCATTCATTAATAAGCACATTAATTTAAGTGATGGATTTGTCTCATGATTTATCAATTGATTAGTTGATTATTACCTGCAAAAATGGGCCCCCAAACTCATACTGCAAGACACAATTTCAACAAACAAGTTGTGTTTCCATGAGTACGTCTGACATACTAAGAATGCAGCAAGTTATCCAGCATGTGGATTTTTTTTCACATTATGAATATAATGTTAATATTAATATTATCAAAATGGCAGTAGATGGAAGTAACTTCATGGCAGTGGGGGTGAAGTGTATAGGAAGTGTTTGTCTACATACAAGTGTGTGCACGTGTGTGTGTGACACAGAATGGGTGACAGTAGTCAAGGCTGGCTGAGGTTGAACCTGAGACTCTCTGTCTGTAAACCCGGGTATCTGTCTCCGTCTGTCATTGTCTGTCCTGTACTTTAAGAGAGTGTGGCGGTGTGGAGGGGACATCGAGTGCCTGGCAGGTTTTAGAGCATTATAAACTTTCCTGGCAGACTCTTTGTGCTTGCCTCCTCTCTTTCTATATATGTATATATGTGTGTGTGTGTGTGAGAAAGGAAGAAACAGAGAGAAGAAATGAGAGAGAGAGAGAAACCATAACTTTCTCTGCCTCTTGTTCTCTCTTTGCCCATCTCTCTTTCACATACTCTGGTTTTATGAGCAAGCACTGTCCCGTGGTGCTTTTTCTTGACGCTTGTTTAATCTGCAAACCAGTAAATCTCAGCCAAGGTTAAATAACATGGCTTATTGTAAATGGGGAGCTAAAGCATCTAATGGTCACTCAATAGTCCGGACTCAGAGGCTAATGTGTTTTTGCTTTAATGCTGCCCTTAAATGGAGTAAATATGACAGAGATGGTCTTCAAAGCAAATGTGGGGAAGTGTGTATGTGTGTTGGGACGGCTGGAGTGTGCTGTAGATAGTATCATTAACTTCGGAGTTGAAAGCATGCTGACAGTAGCATCACAGAGGGACATTTTCGCAGCACATGTTTTTCTTATGTCCCTCTATTATGAGTTAACTGCTCCTCGCTATTCAACCGCGCAGCCAAAAAAACAACAGGGCCAGCTCCCATCCCGTCATAATGGTGATGTTAAGTAATGTTTTAACTGAAAGTAAACACATTTCATGAATGTAATAAAAATCCAATGTGCTGAGAGCTGTTTAATCAGCCTGTGAATACATCAGTGTGTGTCTGTAAGATGGCAGCAGGCCAATGTGTTGATTAGTGGTTTGGCTTAAGCTGCCTGCTGCCTAACGGAGCGCTTGCCTCGCTTGGCCTGACCACAGGCCAAGAAATCACCCTGCCAAATATCACTCAGCACTGCTATTGGGAACCGACGCACAAAACACACATGCGTAAACAGGCGCACACTTTCTTATTCTTCTAACATGTGCACACCTCACTTACTAATGAACACGCCCGCCATACCATAATGTTATGTTGGCTTTGTGCGATTACATTAATTAAAGTCTTGTTTCAGTCTCAAGGCTATAGTCACCCTCTCCTGCCACTTACCTCACTCTCTCTCCCACAAACAAACCCATACAGTACCACCACCCAAACATCTGGGTCCTAATGACCTCACCATAACACTCCCTACATCCCTCCACAGCACTGCATTCAAATCAAAGATAAGACTTCATACACCCAGATCCCATTAGACCTTCACACATTGCCCTTCACCAGCTCAACTCACCGCAAACCCAGAGCAAGCACTAAAGCATAGAGGACAGGACAAAGAAGCAGTGACAGAGCATGCAGATGGATAAAAATGGAGAAATGAATGAATACGTTGCCTAGGAGAAGCTCTGATTAAGCTGTGAGAAGTTACATGTAGTAGTGCGATATCTGCAGTCACTGCAGGGAAAGTTAATGGAATACAAAGATTGGCATGAAAACCTTCTTACCATCTGGCAAAAATAAATAAATAAAAAATTCAACATATGTACAGTATTTGCCACACTAGCTTGCTTGACATTCATGTATATTTGAAAGTGTCAGATCAGAGAAGCAGATTGAAAAATGGACAGAAAGTTCACTAAAAATGTTTTATTTTTTGTTAGCTAACACTTAAGAACTTGTCTAAAAGTAATACATTTTTGACTATTTTTCTTGCAGCAAATTCTCAGTGTAGTTTTTGTGACATTTAAAAGTCACTTGACAACTGAATGGCACTGTTTTCCAACAAATGTTTGCTTTCTGTAATGGCCAAATTGAGTTTTATTCTTGTCGCATCAGAAAAAACAAAAGCAGTAGTGTGGACAAAAAGCAGTTTAAGTCTCAGGTTAATTCTAAAGAGGGCAGACCTAACGGTGGAGCAGAAACGGATGAGCTGACTGTGAAAAGCACATTGGCAAAAATAAGCAGCCTCCCTTTGCAACTAGAAATCCCTCAACAACCACTTCATCTCCACCACGAATTTGTGTCTCTCTTTACGTGACAAACTCACCCCAAACCCTCCACTGTGGCTTAAAGGAATGATGCAAGTACACATGCACTAATTGTGACGTTTGCTCAATTACTACATGCAGTGATGAAAGATTCAATTCACTGTGCTGCTGCAGGAGTTAGACAGTGGAAAAGCCACCGTTTGAACATGTACCAACCACATGATTTTAGAACTACTATCAGATTGTCCCTATTCTGAATCTTGTTTCGAGTCTTGTTTGACATTAGTTTCATTACATGGTCCTGTGCGGGAGGAGTACTTACGACTGACAGGCGAAGGCCATCCCACAGATGGGGAGACAGCGAAACACACCCTCCCAGCGCACCACAATGACCTGCCCTAGCCACCAGCCGCTGAGCAGCCCATGTTTGAACGAGGACAGCACCATCTGAGGGGAAGGAGGGGAGGGGGAGTTACGGCCCGAACCAAATGAAGACAAGTGGGGGAAGATTACGAAGAGGAGGAGGGGGGCTGCACCCATGCTGACGGCTCACGGACAGATAATGAAAGTAATGAATGAGGAGAGAAAACCAGAGTAAATGAAGAAAGGGAAACAACAAAGAGACATGACAAAAAACCCCATACTGAACCAAAAAACCTGTCACAGCTGAATAAATTGAGTAATGAAGGTGATACTAAAGAATACAAGTGAAATCATAAATTTGATGAAGAATAAGAGGCTTATGAAAGGGTAATCTAGACAAAAACTACGCCACAGGTTTTTGATCAGCATGCGTTTCCTATGTCTTGCTCTTTTAATTACCTGATTAAGTCCCAAAGGACAGCAGAACACTCCATAACCCTCCAGCCTCCCACACATTGGTGGGAGGGCAGCAAAGATGAAACTTTCACTTCAGTACGTTGCACTCGTCTGCCTTTTTACTACTGCCACCAAACACTCACACAGACACACACAAAGACACAGATACACTCACAGAGCTCAAATGGCTCAGACCAAACCCGAATTAAAGGTGAAAAATGGGGATGACTGAGAGGATTGGGCGGAAAGGCTCAGGTAGGTGGGATGGGGCTTTAAGGAGCGTAAAGTTGCAGGGGAAACATGGAGCTTCCTTCACTCTCCACCCCCCAACTGCCCTTATGGTGGTGTTATTTTGGGGGTGGTTTCTGTGGTTTACTTACGGGTGACAGCAGAAGGTTGTGGCGATAATGGGCAGGCACTGAATGACGCCCTTGAAGCGCCACAGGTGAACCCGCTCTACCCAGGAGCCCGAGATTATGCCGTAGCGCAGAGACGACAACACTATCTACAGCACCAGCAACAGAAACAGCAGTGGGACAGAGGGGAGCAAACAAAGGGTGCAGAGGAGAAGAGGAGGTAGTCAAGGAGAGTGAGGGAGAGCAGAAGGACACGAGGGAAAAAGAGGGAGAAAAAAAAAAGAAGTGGTACAATGAGCAGAAAGGAATAGGAGGGAAAACAAAGGGTAAAATGAAAGGAGGGAGGGAAGGAGATCACTGTTAGAGGGTTAGGGGTCTGGACTGGGCCGGGCCTGGATCTGAAGCCAGACACACACCACACCAGTGCTCCAGGTTATCGCCATGCTACTGAACTAAGTCACATCACACAGAGAGACTGTACACAGCAGTGAGAAGTCTGTGGAAGCAGCAGCAGGTCAGTAAAACACAATCACACACAAACTCTGTGTGTGCATTTAAAGAGTAAAAGAGCTGAATCACATGAGGCAGAGAACTGCTGCTGGACCGTCACTGGAGTCAAACTTTTTATTATGTCACACCTCTAACCACACTCTAACCTATGAAGCCAAAATCCATCAGCTGGCTACATGGCTAAAGATTTGCCTTATGTGATTCCTCAACCTCAAATCTTCTTATTTTTTCAGGTTCCTGAAGGAGCCATCATCATTAAGTAATCATAATCATTAAGGTTAGTATTAACCAGCCAGCTGCCATAATAGTGTTACTAATCAATGCTGACTGCCTGGGGAAGAAAGGTATATATATATATATGTCAAATGCATTTGTCATATTTATATCTGACGACAAGCGTACAGAAAGATAATTCCCAAAGTTGCAAAGGTTTGTGATTTAGTGGAGTTGACTAATTGCGTGGAGTTGACCTCTATTTACTTTGCACTTACAGTGCTTAAAATGTCTCTAGTGGCCATTTCCAAGCGGTGTCTCCTTCCCAGGGGAAAGCTTTTGTTTCATCCTATAAAGAGCAGTGCAGCAATTGTTTTCTGCCTGATGTGATTAAGTGTGACTTTGCTCTTTAAAAAAAGAGGAGCAAGACAACATTGTGTTGGTAAGGGAGACATAGTTCTGTACAATAGATCAAATAAGGAAGAATTAACACAGAATACAACAAAATAACATTTATCCAAACACTGGGCCTCATGCATGAATCGTTTGTGGCATTCAACAATACTTCCCACTTGTTCTTAGATAAGATCATAATTTAAGAGTGCCCTAGACCACACGTAAGCCGATACGCACAAAAACCAACTTGCGTTTTGTGCTGTGAAATACTAATAGTGATGATGAAAAAGCAACTTACTTCATGAAAACACAGAGGAAAAATGTTATACAATTATATATTCATTTACAAATTTTAAATGTTTACTCTTATTAAAAGATTATTGGGTTGGAGCCTCAATTTAGATCAGAGACAAAACGATCTACAGTAATCCCACTCCACCTCATCTGCAAGTACTCACCGCTATCGGTTTCCTGCTGGGACCTTCCAGAGAGCGACTGCTTATGGCATATCCAAGTCCACTGTTAGTCGTGTGTTGCCCAAAGTTCTCCAGGGTATCATCCAGTTAACACCACAGTACATTCAGTTTTTTATATACCGCTGCTCAGAAGACCCAGATAAAAGGGATTTATTTGAGCAATCGACTGTAGGCTACTGACATGCGCATCAAGGAACCATCTCCAAATCTGTTCCCCTTCCTCAATAGAAAACAATTCCATGACGTCCAAATAACGTACAGAATCGCATCTTGAACGCGCACGGCCTGTGGTAGATCACTGTCCAGTGTAATATCAGACTGCACCCCCGAGAGAGAAACCTCTCCAAAATGCGCTCATCCATGTCTGTTGTTTTGACAGTAATAGTACGCCTGGCAGCAGACAGTCACTTTTTTGTGTTAATTTTCAAATTGTTTTTATTTTTTTTTTCCCCACAGAGTTCTTTCTTCTGCACACACAGTATTAATTGCACTGCATGCTTTGCACTTTTCTGAACCGGTGACACACTGCTCACACTTGAAAATAAGAGTTTTGTTTCTTTTCTTAGCAAAACTTCATTAAGTAAAGTTTCTATTCCTTTTTCTTTCTTTTCTTATTTTGTCTGAGTTTAATGTTACCTATCAGATGGCAGTGGCTTGTTGGTTTGTGGTTTGCACACAGCACTTAAGTCTGCTGCCCTTATATCGTTTATTGGTTTATTTCCATCTGCTAATTGCAAATTTCTTGGCACACGTGTCCAATTTAAGATCAAACGCAATTCATCAACATACTTAGGTGGGTAAGAACAAACTTGGCTGTAAGCGCACATTTCATGAATCCCGTGTAGGATTTTCTTTTTTTCTTCTTATTGCTTTGTGCAAGAACAAATATAAGAGAAAAATAAGAAAACATTCATGCACGAGGCCCAAAATTCTGAAAATCAAATAAGTTTCAAGTTAAAACAGAGAGCAAGGTCAATGAACTATGTAGCAGGTTATAAATGCCATTTATATGTGCTATGTCTTTGGGGAAGAAGACTACAATAAAGAGCACATTGGCTTCAGAATCAACTCTAGTATTTTAGGAAAACACATAACAGAGAACATAAAAATGCATCAGCAAAATCCCAGTAATCATTTGACATTACATCCACAAAACAGTTTTTGATCTAATTGATACTTTATATGTGCAGCTTGACAATTCTTAATGCCATATTTCTGTACTGCAGATGTCAGATTACCACTGCACTCTATGATAAACGTTATATGACCTATGCTATGCAACTATATAGCTGACTTAATAAAAGTGTTCTACCGCATGCATTTTGATTGTCGAGCTTTGTAAGCAAAGCCAAAGTGTGTTTCCACTGCAGTCTATTCAGATGCATTGCGTGGAGCGTAGCAGTCGGTGTGCTGGTGGGCTCACCGTGAACATGAAGAGGGTGTAGAACATGAGAGCCATAGCAGAGAAGGACTGGATGGACGACATCATGTTCCTCTGCAGACTCAGAGGGAGGACGATGAACAGAGACACAGCGAACAGCAGCAGCACGCGAAAACTGAAGGTCACCTTTAGAAGATAGTGTAACATGGGAATACAACACTGTTTCTTAAAAACTTACTAACAGACTTGATTCTACCTGTTGTTAGTCGGTTGCTGTTTTGGTTGCTTAACAGTAAAGTTAAGAGGAATGCAGTAGAGAGCAGTGGAGACGAAACGTATGACTTGATCATGATAGTGTTCAGAAATGTTCAAAGATTGAGAGATGGAAATATCAAATACTGATCTCAAACCTGTAAGCCTAACAGCTGAGCGAAGAAATTTGAGCCTAGATCAGCTATCACAACGTAGAAGGCAATACAGGTTCCCAACATCAAACCGATCATACTGCAGGGGGAGAGAGAGGGGACGAGGGGACAGGTGAAATCGCAATTATTATTAGTGTCTATGGTTTTGGAAAGAAATCAATTTTATTTTTTTTTTATATGTCAATGATAATTACCACTAATCAAGTCACTTCAAATACAGCATAATGTGTGTAGTGAATTAATAATAAGACTTGCCTCATCTCCACCAGTGTTTTTCCTGGTTTCCCGTAGGCATGGAAGGCTGCAGAGAAGGGAAGTGTGAACAACATGTGGACAAATAGATGGCAGTGTCCTAAAAATAGTTTCTGTTTTAATAATACCTAATATCAAACCACCGTAAATACGCTTATTTAGCATTCCTCACACACTACTTATTCTCTATGTGCACTACAGTTCAGTAGCTTAAACTTCAAATCTGCAAGATTCATTATCATTGTCGTTAGTGATGTGGTTTTCTGTAAATGAAGTTTAAGTTTCTGTTGCTGACACAATTTTCTTCTATCGTTGCTACTGCTAAGAGACTGCGTCCTGTGTACCAAGAACAATAAAAGTGGCAGATGCAAAACCTTTCATGAACTGTATAAAGGCTGAATCATCATTGGACTATAAGTAATAAATACAAAGCAGAAAATTTAACATTTATTTAAATAAAAATGTCACTCATTAGTATTTAAAATCACCCAATCCTGCATAGGTCCTTCTTTTGGTGTTGCTCGCTGTGTGGACCAGGAACATGCAAGACTTGTGGGTCATCCACGAACAGAAGAACAACAACAGAGTTCCCAGCACTATCCCACACTGTAAGAGGACAGAGGGACACTTAAGACACAACATGCATCCATAGAGTTGTCCTGAAATCTGGTCATCTTACTGAAACACAAAATGCAAAATATTGTCCTCTACTAAAGTCTTGATGATCTGGCTGGGCACCCCACTAAACTATCTTGACTACATTTAGTCCTTAAAACTACTTACAACACCAGTTTAAGGAGGAAACAGTTTTATATTAAGTAGACTCAAAACATGAAGGTCTATGGAAAGGAAAAGACTAATTATACACACACTTCTTGATACAACAAAAGAATGAATGGCTTATCCATGTACAGGATATCCACAACATAAAATATAGAGAAATGATACAACTTTTATCCAACCATAGAGTTTTACAAATCAGTTTAATTTTTGAGAGAAACTGAGCAATTTGCTTCCAGAGAGTGTGCAATAAAGCACTAACTGTGAAAACATTACATGGCCATAGAAGAGTCACTAATGATGTACGTTAAATGAGGTTATTTTCAATTGCTGTTTTCTATAGGAAAAAATTCTAAAAAGATTACATAAACAAAACCAAAACAAAAATTTAAACAGATAAGCAATATGTGCGATTTGCTTTCAAAAATTTAAATTAAATGGCATATCAATGTTTCAATTCCTGATGTAATAGACAGTATGAAAATGACACTGGGTGGAGGTAGTGGCAGAAAAGAGGAAGAACTTTTTTTTGCATGCTTGCTTTTTCATAATAATACATAACAGTCATGATTATTATTATTATTATTATTATTATTATTATTATATACTGCATTTCTAAATTGCTTCTCATAAAATCTCTGTTGTGATTACACTATCTTGATATATTGTAGAGAGGTGTATTGCTGTTTTTTTAAATTCAAGGGGAATTCAAGGGCCCAATAAAAATATTCTGTTATGTTGGGGAAGACCTAGCTTCTCCACCCCTTATCTTCTGAAGTTCCTTCTGTACAGAAATACCTATAAATACTGCACACATTTTGTACTTGTGTACACTGTGGTTCATGGCCACACACACACACACAACAAGCACAGAGAGGCAGGAAGTAGGCTTCATAGCAAATTGTTTCCTGAGCTCATACTGTGATCACAATGATACTTTATGAATTCCTCTCCCTTTTTGACCTATTTTCCACAGGGAGGTTGGATCGTAATGCCTTGTCCTAGAGTATTTTTAAAAACAAGTTTGGTATTTATGCCAAAACCTATAAGACAATGTGTTCAAATGATTTAACAGGGAGAGCGAAAAGACTCTTGATGCAGTCACACAACAGACTGAGCTACTGTTTATGTTTAACCAGGCGTCCATTTATCTTATGAGGAAGTTGCCAGGCTATTAAAGTAACACAGTCACTCATTAAGTAAATTTTCCTTCACACTGTCCTTGTACAATGACAACACAAAACACACCGAGGCCAAAATTAAACACACTGTTGTCAAGCCGAAGGTTACAATGTTCAGCTTTTGTTGAAACCGCTTTAGCAAGATGCTGATTCAACGACTTTGTGGTAATTTATTATACCAATAAGTGTTTTTACATTTTTTCCAGCCATTTTATATCAGTGAGGTTTGACTAAATATTAGAAACACCTTTCTGGAAAATTCACCACCACCCCAAACTACAACAATGTATATAATATTATTTTGATGAACTACATCAACGTGAGGCATCTTTTGTACTTGATGTGTGACAACTTGTGTGTTGTTCAAGTCATGATTTACTAGGGACCAAATCATGCCAGTGTTTTCAGATATACATTATAATTTGTACAGGTATAGCTACCTGTGTGTTGCTTGATATGTAATATTAATGGAATGAAATAAAACCATATACAGTGGAAACTGATTATAGTGATAATAGTGGATCAAAAAGCTTGGGACAGAATCATTCCTATACAAATGCTGTTTAAATAATTTGCTTATAATAATCAAGTAGTCCACTTACAGTGTTCATTTTGGGTCATTTCATACATGACATCATACGGAAAAAAAAATCAATGGCGTTTGAAACAGCTGTACTGTATTTTGAAACAGTCAATAAAATTCAGTAAATAGCAAAGCTGTCAGTTTCATTACTTTATATTCATGTAATGAATATACAAATGTCAACTTGATGGTAATCTGTATGAGAAATAAAGATAAAGAAAAAATTATCGGTTATAATGATCATCCACTTATAATGATCAATTTGACCCGGACAGACGTGATCACTATAAGAGGTTTCCACTGTATTAATGTTGCTAAAAACATTTCCCTATATCTATACAATCTGACTATCTTTGCATTGTGCAAAACGTATATGTAGTCAATGATGGAAAGTACATTTACTAAAGTACTGTACACAAGTAGTTTACAGAACCTGTAATTTACTTGACTGTTCCCATCTTACTACTTTTCTCCCTTTTTTTAAGAGGAAAATACTTTAGCTACTTTTTATTCAACTATATTTATTTCACAGCTATATGTTTTCAGATTAATATTTTACATACAAAACGTACGATCAGTTTATAAAATACAATGCATCATTAAAGATTAAATTACCCATCTGTATATAATGCAGTTACAATGAGCTCCATCTTGACAAACTACAACATTAAGGTACTGCTTATATGTTAATGCATCAATAATAATGGCCCAATAATAGAATTATAGAACATTAAAATTGACATATACCATTCTGCATAATGAGTATTTTTACTTGTTTGAGTGCGTTTTGTTTGTTTGTAATACTTCTGTTGTAGTAAAATTTTAAATGCAGGACTCATACTGCTACTTTTAAGTAAATAATCTAAATCCTTCTTCCATCATCACTGTGTACAGTCAAAATAAAGGGTCGTGTGTCTGGGAAGGACTTTCCGCAGGTGCGCGTGCAGCTGCAGGTGACCCACCTGTTTGAAGCAGAAGGGCATGGTGAGCACACTGACTCCGACGATGCTGTTCACCACATTCATGATAAGACCCCAGTTGGACGCCGTCATTTTGAACAGCTTCTTGACTGGTCCTCCTTCGGTAAGAAAATGTCAAACAACACGGAGACAGCAGCTCTTTGAAAGCTAACGGTGAAGTATAATTTAGTGTCTAATATCTGGTCCAAAGCGGCGACTCGGGGCTAACGTTACATTCCGGGTGTGCTTTTCTGACTCCTCCGCTGATCAATGACGTGGCGCTCTGGGAGAAAACACAGACAAGAGTTTGACGTTTGACACATCGGAACTTTTCGTCGTTTTGTAAAATACCCACTAACCAAACACACACGTAAATATAATATGTATTAAAATGAAGAACAACAGGTCGTAAAGATTATAGCTTTTAGCTAGCAGGCTAACATAACCGTTAGTAGTTTCATTAACTCACCTTTCTCTGGGACTTCTGCGCCCACCGCCTCGCTGTCCTGTTTACGTTATCATCGAGGATTTCGTGACATTTAAACGGTCATTTGCCGTTGAAAATTTGCGTCTTTATGTGTGTATAAGCAAGCTACGGGCTGACGGAAACTCGGTATAAGATTGTCAAATCCAACCTGGCTATTTTTCTGAACGCGTATCCAGGAAGTAGGAATTATAGTCGAGGAGGTAAGAGAAGACAACACAGCATGCTGGTTTCATTACTGCTGAAATACTTTGGCGCCCACTAGTGGTCACATAGAAGTCATGAATTTGGTGCCATTGGACATACTTGGAGGTTAAGAATCCAGCTTGAAGTCCCTCTTTTTCTTTCCTCTTTACTTTCTTCCAGCATGGTTTTATCATTTCTTAAAAAAATTCTGTTGTTGTGTACTTTATTTGAATCTTTCCTTTTATTACTGCTTTACTTCTACTTCACTACATTTCAGAGGGAAATAGTGTACTTTTTACTCCACTACATTTATCTGACAGCTATGGTTACAAGTAACTTTTCAGATTAAGATTTTACATTAAAAAACACATGTGATAACCTTATAAAATGCAATGAATTGTTAAAGATTAAACCAGTGGCTCTCAAGCTTTCAGCTTTTGACCTCTTACAAAAACAGTGTCTACTTAGGGCCCTTTGTCACCTTTCAGATGTCTGTGAGTTGTTGTCAGTCCCACTAAAGAGTAATTTCCCCTCTAAACTTTTCAGATGGTTTCCTTTAGAAATAACTGCTCAAGGCCCAAAGTGGTCAAATTATCAAACATTTCACAAAAAAGAAAGATTAGAGAAATATTAAAAAAAAAGAATGAATACAAATGTATGTAGCATTTATGTTTTTTCTTCTTTCCTACCTCAACAAACATCTCACGACCCCTCAGAATTATCTTGTGACCCTTTTGAGGGACAGAACCCTAGGTTGGGAACCACTGGACAAAACTACTGATCTGTATGAAGTAGTTAAAACTAGCTCCAACTCAACCAGCTACAACAGCAAAATGCTACTGAAACATTGATGCATCAGTGACAATCTAATAATGTCATATGTAATAATGTATCAGTCACATGGGCCATTTTGAACTTTTACTTTTAGTTTTATACTTTTTTCTTTTTAAGTACATTTTGCTGATTGTACTTATGCACTTTTGCTGAAGTAGGATTTTGAATGAAGGAGTTTTACTTGCAATGGAGTATTTTTTACATTGTTATATTCCTACTTTTACTTAACTAAAGGACCTGACTAGTTCTTCCACGACTGACGAGCTCTGTAATCATAACAATACCAACTGACATGCATGAATCCTGTTTTTCCAGATGCCTCAGAGATTCCCTCCAGGAAAGGGAAACAGACAACAGAGGGATGCGAGGGCTAAAGGTGTGTGGGGGGGACTAAAACAGAACAGACCAATTGTGGATGACGTCAGAGAAAATAATCAGCCCGAGCACCTGAAATGTTGCTGGCAGTAGCCGGGTTTATTTCTGTCAGCCAAAGCGCCTGCCCGGTGCCCTCTCCGATAGATGACTATTGTGTTGTTTGACCAGGAAAGAGAAGAAGGAGCGGGGGCTGTGAGGGGGCTTGACCTGGGGTTTCCCCATCCTGGTGTGCTTTCCCCCTGAGGATGTAGGATTTTCAGAAGCAGGGATGTGATGAAGCTTTGAGAGGCAGACGGGGGGAATTTTGAATTGTATAGACGTGTGTTTGTGTGCCTTTGTGGCAAGATTCTGGTCTGAAGAATTTGTACATCCTTTCAATATCATCATTAACAATCTCCTGTGAAAATGAAAACACACTTTTATAGAGTTCAATATGTAATAATTACATATTGGTATAGTTTCAATTCTTATTGGATTTATTTTTTACACACTTACTATTCTTGCATTTTACCCTCCCACAAAGCACTTTTTTTAACTCTTTGTTTATTGTCATTATGTGTGTAAGTGTATGAGTGTGTGCGTGCATATGTGTGTGATCAGAGAGGTTAAGACAGGAAAACCCTGGCCATTGTGCACCAGTGACCCCTCAAAATCAATGTGACAGACCGGTTGATTGGCTGGAGGGTCCTGTCTCTCTGCACCTAATCCCTCAAGGTAGACCCTCAGCCAGGCCTGCTGCTCTCGTAAGTGTGTGTGTGTGTGGATGTATCTGTGCATGTATGTGTGTCTTTCTGCACCTAATCCCACAAGATAGACTAAAGGCCATGGGATGGGGTATTAGTGCAGTTACAGGGGGTCAGGCCAGTATGTGTGTGTGTGTGTGTGTGTGTGTGTGTGTGTGTAGGTACACGTTTTTTACCTACAGAGTGAGGACATTTTTGTAAAGTGAGGACTTTTTGGCCGGTCCGCACAACTACAAAGGGCTGTTTGAAGGTTAAGACTTGGTTTTAAGGGTTGGGTTAGAATTAGGTTATGGTTTGGGTGAGGGTAAGTGCTGGGGTTAGGCATTTAGCTGTGATGGTTAAGGTTAGGGTAAGGGGCTAGGGAATGCATTATGTCAATGACGGTCCTCACAAGGATATGAGTACGTGTGTGTGTGTGTGTGTGTGTGTGTGTGTGTGTGTGTGTGTGAGATGGGGGGGTATGAGAAAGTCCAATTAGACTGCAGAGTACCTATGTATTTCTATGGGACTCAGTCATGTGTGGAGGTAGTAGTGGGTTTTAGGATGGGGTGGTGGAGGGGGCAGATTTTAGGGCAGATTTGGAAGGATAACCCAGTAGGGGCGAAATTAGACGCAGGCATCTGGATTTGACCTCGGGCCCTCACTGTGACCCCGGGTCACTCAGGGGTCACGGGGCACAAAGCAGAGCGCTGACCCTGCACAGGTCAAGCATGCGGGCGGCTGAAAGGACGCCTTTGTGGGGCCTGGCATGCTCACTATTTCCCATGAGCACCAGGGGACTGTGTCTGCCCAGGAAACTGGACCTGAGAGCGGGCCAGACGAGGTGTGTGTGTTACTGTGTGTGTGGATGGAAACCATAATTGATTTTTGTTTATATTTCTGCTTGTTTGCTTTATGATTATCACTGACTGAAGGTCATAGTTTACCCTGGTTTTTATTTACTGCTGCTTTACTTGGTATGTGTTTGTTTTTGTGCATTTTGGAGAAACTTTGGTAGGCTGCAAACTGTCAGCTAAAAACCTTGCAACTCCAATTCATGTTTAAACTTCAGTTGAAGGTTTACACCCTCCTCTGTTAAAAAAATTCTACCACCCTTGGGCTTATTTCCTTTCAAATCCAATCCTGCTTTTCTTAGCACCTGAAAAGTTGACATTGTGGAGATACATGATTTTTTACTTCTGTTTATGTTTGTGTGTGTGTGTGTGTGTGTCAGGGAGAGAGATATGGCTGGTATGCCTGTGGTCATTGCTTGTGTACATCTGTTAGCGCCTCCTTAATGAGCGCATGCACACTGCCTCCAGTCCTGTGTGTGGCCCTCAGAGAGGGAGAGAGAAGCCCTCTGCTCCAGTAATCACATTTAATTACAGACCAGCATTAGACGGCCTATGAATAGGGTTTTTAGGCAGGCCTCTCACACAGAAATTGGCTGCATCCAGCTGAACATTGCCCACCTTTGTCCTGCCGGTCCCACTATATTCTATTAAGACTTCGTCATTTGACCATCAGCAAAGCACTACGGTCTAGCACTAACAACTGCTGGACTAATGCTACACATTAAAAACGGGAAGGTAAAGGGAACAATAGGCGTTTTCTTGGGTGAACAGCTTGCCTCTGCCCCATTAATGAAGCAAATGGACCACACATTAGACTCCATCCACAATTACATAGCACCTAGAATCACAGATAAAGGATGTATAGTCTCAAGAAAATCCTCCATGTCTGCTTATCTGAGATTTAAGCAAAAATTTGCAGATGCTTCTTTTGGAGAGAAGAAGGGGAATTTACTTTGTTAATCTCCGTTGCAAAAAGAAACAGATCAAGTCTCTGTACGCATGCATGTGCAATGTGTGCATAAGTGTTAATATCGACATCAATCACTATGTTTACATGCAAGAAGAATTCTGTTCTTACTCAGATAACCTGGTTTTGGGTCAACACGTGTAAACATGAGCTCTCAGATAGTTTACACCCCAAACTAAACATGTCTGTGAAACTATGAAAACATTTTAGTGCTTTTACTTTACCAAAGTATTATGGATACATTTTGTATTATATCCCTTTTTTGGTGTATTTGCTATTACTACTGAGATTGTCAATTTTACCATTATCTGACATAAATGAAAGTTCAGTTGAACCAGGCAGCTGGATGCATCTTCATATAATTTTTATACTATTTTATTTGTAGATGAGATACCCGAGGTGGTCAGAAATATTCTAGTACTCATTCCTTTATTTGTTACTCCTTGCATGTAAACTCAGACTATGGCTAAATATTTCTAAATATCTCATAACTAAATATTTCTCAGTGTGATGTAGTGAAACGTTGGACTAACACTGCGCCAATAACCCTCATCACTTTGACTGTTTATGCGTTTAATTCCTCTTTTGACAGAAAACAAGACAGCAAATATTCTACATTAGGGTCGGTGTTTAGGAGGAAAAAAAATCTTTTGATTCCCTCTCTCTCTCACACACACACACACACACACACGCAGTGTCTGAGATAGCGCCCAAACTGACCATAAATCCAGTGTGTTTTTAAAAGGCCAGACTCATAAAGAGAAGAGGTGACAGAGCAGCACTGATAGGTCAATATGGCCCCCATCCTACCACACACTCTCTCTCTCTCTCTCTCTCTCTCTCAGATGTCACAGATACAGTTCATACAAATGTACTCACATGTTTGACCACACATTTAGCACTCTCTCTCGCACACACACACATGCGCACACACACACACACACACACACACACACACACACACACACACACACACACACACACACAGTATGTTACATTTGCATGAGAACAAACTCAATCACATTCATATATGCATATTGTATACATATCTAACCACACACACACTGAAGCACATGATGTACAGTATGTAGGGACTTGTGTGTGTGTGTGTGTGTGTGTGTGTGTGTGTGTGTGTGTGTGTGTGTGTGTGTGTGTGTGTGTGTGTGTGTGTGTGTGTGTGTTAACACACATACAGGGCCAGTGTGTAGTGAATGGTGTGTTTGACTGGAACAGAATGACTGTGGGGATTCATGCTGGCTTTCCTCTATTAAAGTCTGCAATAAGGCTCACTGTGTATGGTAGTGCTGACGTCCCTGCCCACTTCTGTGATCTACAGCCTGTGTGTGTGTGTGTGTGTGTGTGTGTGTGCATGCTAAACTCTCTACCTGTTCCCAATGAGCTATAGCTCCAGGGGTTTTTATATACCATATACGAACATTTGTGTGCATTTATGTGTGTTTAAATCAATGTTTGCGAGTGAGCGTGTCCACATGGGCGTGCAGCTGCATGCCCCACAGCTCTGGTTTGCAATGGTTTGGGGTTTGGCACACAGAGGGAGGGAATTCCTTCAGATTCGGACCGAGACAGAGGAAGGTCTCACTGGTGACTCCAAACTGCTGCAAACCTTGGACGGGGGAGTGATAATTTACAGTCCGAGTGGGCTGCAACTGAAGGGGACTCAGTAAAGTGGTGGAAACGGGCTGGCCCGTATATCTCCCAGTAATTGACGGTGTTCGATCTCTGTTCAGAGTTCAGAGCCAGGAGAGGTGGTGTTATCCCAGGTTCTCCTCAGGCTCCTCCGCTGCTCCTTTCTCCTTGCCCGTCTGCGGCTGCTCGGCCAGAAAACAGGCCTTTCATTTGAAACGCTGCTTTATATGGCTCTCTGGTGCCAGCAGCATCATTAGGATTTTAGGAGTGGCACTTATCACATGAACAGCCAGGTCCTTACCCAACAAATATTAGGATTGTTCCTGCTTTTTTTATTGCTTTGCTGATTAATTACAGACAGAGACAACAAATGTTTGTTTCTTAAAATGCACTTGAAATTCAAAGTGAGAGGAATTTTCCCAACCACAAAAGGATTACATAGAAGAGACATGACAAGAAACAGACAGTGGTTTGACATTAAAGTAGTTAGGTGAAAGAGTCTGGAGGTCTGGGGTGGACAGTTTGCCACATTTGCTTTCAACTCTGTTGAGTATTTCCAAATCCTGAAAAGGAGTTTCTTTGTGAGAGAAATTAAAATTTTCTCAATCTTTTGTGAAACGCCACATGGAGGCGCAGAATGCTGTAGGATCTGCAGAGGAAGTGAACATGGAGGTTTCTGAACGTCTAACAACGAAACTAAACTTTAGTTTGTCTAATTTTTTCATCTAATTGTGCCAAGAAGCCATGCATCAGACTTGCTGCTTGTTTTTGTACTTTATGTGATTAGGTTTGATCAAATTTTTTGAAAGCGTCACATTTGGAGTTTAAAGTGTCAGTTCACCCAAATTACAATGGTATATAACCATGCAGTTGTGTTTTGCCCATGATTTAAAATACCTGTCTGTGAGATATCTGCGACTATCCCACTGAAATGGAGGTAAATTGGAGGAATTTCACTTAAGGTGCTCAAAAAATTAATTTAACTGAATTTAGTTTTAATTTTATTTAATAACAGCGTCTTTCCAGAAAATTTTACTTTGGCTCCACAGACATCATAGTTAACAGTGTTCTTTTACACCCATTTAACTCTTTTCACTCCCTGTGAAAACTGTTGGTGGTCTGTGGTTTACCAAAATAGCATTTACAACACTAAAAAACATTGTTGAAAGACACACTGGTGTTGAAGATTTTAATGTATATTTTCAATGCTGTGAGCAGCACAAACAAAATCCCATTCACGTCCAGTCCTTCATGGTGGAGGCAGAAATCTCAGAGACAGACATCTCAAAACTTGGGTAAATGAAAAAACTCAAGCAAGGGTCATAGGTCACATCTACTTACATGTTACATCTCACCTATAATATCACACCAGGACTGATGATATAAATCAACGTACAGCTGCTGCCCCCCCATGATGCAAACACAGCAGATTCCCCTTAATAAACAGGAAATATCTCTTCAATCCCAGCAAATAAGACGCATTCACTTGTCAGCATGAATTATGGGCCGATTCTCGCAGTTATGGATATTATCTCAGTCCAGCAACACACACACACACACAAACCCATATATATGCAAACACACACACACACACACACACCAAAGATTCTTTTTCAAGGATTGTAATTTTTTATTTTTTCGCCTGATTTTAGCTTCAAGTCTTGCAAGGCTTACTCACACTCGTCCAGTCTTCTATATACTTTTCCACATTCCTCCCATTTCTTTTTTTCTTTTCTTGAAGGATATACTATCCTTCTTCCCTCTATCCCTTTTCACATGCCTTCCCCGCCTCTACTTGTTCTCCCTTCCTCTTCCTTTCTTCTGTTCTCATCGAAATTCAGCTGTGTAATTCCCTCTCTCCGAGGACACCATTGATCTCTCCCTTCCTGCATGTTTGAGAAACACTGGGCGGGCAAAGCGAGACAGCAAGAGGAGAAGGACGAAGAGGAGAGGGATGACAGAAGTGAACTGGAGAGAGAGAAACAGGAAGCAGAAAAAGAAAGCTGAAAAGGGGAGTGAAGAGGGGGAAAAGGGGGTAAAGAAGAGGAGGAAGGGGGAGGCAGAGGAGGAGAGCCAGACCCTCTCTATAGTGGCTGGAGAAGAAAAGACACGGGCTTCCCTCATGATCGCATCTTCCGCCCCTCTTTTTGAAGCACAGAGAGACAAGAGAGCAGCTATTTACTGGAGCCCCCACATAATGGCCACTTTTATTTACTTGCATCCATTTAGCTTCTGCCAAGGACTCTCTAGTGTGTGGGCCAAAAACAGAAACCCGAGGTGTTTTACAAAGTACCAAAGCCCCCCCCTCTATATGTGTGTGTTCTTTATTTATTTGCTGATATCCAACTTCAAACCATCCACAAAACAAAAATCCAAATGCAGATGCAATCGCCCTTCTCAACATGTGGGCACATTTATATGTGACCTGCCTTCAATCCTCCCCCAGGCCAGGCCACATACACACACAAACACACACACACACACACACACACACACACACACACACACACACACACACACACACTCACACATACCCCTGCTCTGACATCAGAAAGGTCAGCAGTCCCATCCAGGCTGCGACGAAGCTGACCCTCTGTCCTGAGGCGAGACTGGTGACCATCCAGTCCTTAACACCACTCCTCCTCTCCTCGGAGTTCACCGCTGACCTTTACAGAGACTTTCATTGCTACCAGACCTCAGACAAACTGCAGCTCATCTGGAAAATCAGCTCTTCTGCTGTTTGTAACTTTCTTCCTAGAATCGTCAAATGAAATGTGTTCTTATTTGTTTATGTAGCGCTTTCTCATTTATTTTCTTATGTCCAACTAATCCTAAAAGCTACAAAAAGTTATGTGAAGAGGGGGTTTCTGAAATTCACCAATTTCACAGACCAAATTTGAGAACATTTTTTGTTTATTCTAAATTGGTAATAAATCTAATGAAACTAATAATATACTTACAATGCTGATATTACTACTTTGACTGCATATAATAATAGGAATATGAAAAATGTTATTAGTATCATAAGTATTTATTTTGCATTCAGATTTTAGTTTTGTGTCACTGTCCTTTTGAAAACCATGTAAATATCAACTGTATGTATGTCATTAACTGAGAAAAACAACCTTATTTTTAATTTTGTGCTAATGCCTTTTTGAGATCATCCAAATGATTTTTATGGGTTTTATTGGCCAAAGAAATAAGAATTTTTTTCTCAAGGCTTTAATTCTTCAGTGTATCTGGAAACTTCACTGCATGTTAGTGACGTAATCACGACTGTAGCCAGGATTTTAGAAATACTAAGGTCACACCAAAAAAGTGAAAAAATGTACTAATTATTTATTTTTTCATATTTTATATATGAGGTTAACTGTTCAGTTGTATTTTCTGAAAAAATCTGAAATATGGTTTGAATATCCACATGGCCTGGAATAAAATTCTGGTGGGGAAATACAGAAATATTTATTTATTTGTGGCGAAATGTAGTTAAATTTATATATATATATTAAAAATACTGGAATTAGTCTATTAAATATCCACAATGTGTAAGTTTCAATTGCAGTATGAAAAGTCCCCACAGGTCTCTAAAACTTTCCTAAATTCTCAGCAAAAACACAAAGGACATTAGCTCAGTGTCCACACTGTTACTTTTAGATGCTATAGAACTATATTTACTTCCTTCATTCTTCATTTTATTTGCAAAATGTTTAAACTGCTCACAGAGATGGCTCATACAATTTAGGAAATCCTGACACAGCTGCCTTACATCTGCTGTTCAAGGACAAAATAGAACCCAGAACAAAATCTACTGACCGGGAGAATTAGCGTTAGCAAACATTTACCTTTTACTTTGCTTATCTGCGTAATATTAGAGTTTCTTCAACTTTTGTGATCCTGGTTCACATCATCACCACGCAATTTCTTCTTCTCATAGACTCATCAGACTCTCGTCCTTGTGAAACTGCGTCCGGTGTGTGACTGATCATCCTACTCTTTCACCGTGCTTGTTTTCTCTTTGCAAAACGAGAAGCTGTTTTCTCTCAAATGAAACTCACAAGGGTGGCTGGTCACAAGACGGGGCAGCTTGCGTGTCGATCTCTCTTCCTCTCCTTGCCTTTCTCTGTGTGTCTGCTGACAGTACAGTGACGGACGCCCCTCTTGCCCCGTGCTTGATGCCTTTAGTTAGGGGCCTCTGAGCCTCCTGCATTTAAAAACAAATAAGCTGCCACATAAAGATCATCCCTCATTTCTTCTCCAGTCACTCAAAGCCTCACCCCCTACTGACACACACACACACACACAAAGATGCACCATCACCTAACTTACACTGACCTCCATACCTCACCAATCGCTAACATACCAACCTCCTTTTGAAAGTATTATGTTCTCTCTTTACGTAGCATTTCCTAACCATGCACACACTGCATAACAAGCAACACACACACACACACATACATACACACACAGACAGACAGACAGACAGACAGGCATGCACCAGGGGCTAACATCTGTAAGGGATTTGTACAGTGAGATGATACCCAATAATAAATAATGTGAACATTTGAAACTCATTTTAGTCCCCCTCTGTGTGACCCCAAACAAGGTCAGAGGAAAGTGTGTGTGCTTTAAGTGTGTGTGAAGAGAGAACAAGAAAGAGAGAGCCCACGCGTGCACGTTTACACTCCATCAGTATTATTCATGCATGTCTATGATATGACGAATCCCAGAATCCCACAGGTGTTCCCAGTTACTGCGGCGACCTCGCCTCAGTGTCCCCTCTCTCACCCTTCACCATTTCCCCTTAAAGAATGATAAAAAAAAACCACTCTCCATCAAATGTCACCTCCTCTGCTGACTTTTAATCATACAGATCCTTTAATTGATTTAGTTAATCAGATTCAGATGATTCAGGTTTAGACCTCAGTCCCTACTTTTCAGAGTGTGGTTTGGTATGTGGCCAGTAGGGGAGGCTGTAGCTCATCCTTTGAGGCTCTTCCTGTCGCTTCCCATAACACAAAACCAGCTGATCCTGCAGGTCAGAGGTCAGCAGGCAACCCTGGAAAAGCACCAGGCGTTCCAGTTGAGCTAATTCAGAATCTAACTGATAAAAAATCCTGGAGAAAGGCAGAGAGGAGGTGTGAAGTCACCATGGTGGTTGAAGTTTACTCTGACGGAGGACGTGACACCTCATCCATCCTCCAGCCTTTGACCTCCTCCTCCTCCTCTTCTCTTTCTCAGGATGGTCTGTTGCATATTTTGTTGTTGTCATGGCAGCAGCTGTTTGTTGACCATGAGGGGATCATCTGTTATGTCACCTGACCTTACGCTGAACCCACACACACACAATTGTAGTGTGATGTCACTGCAAACAAGACACCTTTTAACTTAAAGTGAAGCTCCATCTTCTGCTGTGTGTGTGTGTGTGTGTGTGTGTGTGTTGCTGAGCATATATGTGTGACTTTGTGGGCTATAGAGGAATGTAGAGAGGTGGAAGCTCAGCAGTGTGTGTATGTTTTGTCTGATTTTATGTAGGTGAGGATGGGTGAGAAAAGGAGAGAGGGAGAGGTGGCATATGACATGTATGTCAGCTACGAGAGAGGAAGGGGAGGTAAATCTGACCCTGTGACACACCCCGCCACATAAACAGACACACACACACACACACACACACTTTCACATCTGGTTTGGCCATTGGTCCCATTCTCAATTGACGTGCCCCTCCTCCAGCACACACACTCACACAAACACACATTGATTCTCCCCGTAGTGCTGCTCCTCACCCCTTTCTCTATCACTGGCAAAGTAAACCCACCATGTGAGAATGATGAATGGGCTATCCTGCACCGGATGCACACGTTAGAGACCCCCTGCCACCCCGAACCTGCTTCACACACACACACGCACACACTCCCTCCCTTATTTCTCTCACCCTCTCTAGTCCACTATCCCCTCTCCTCCTCTTTCCCTCCTAGTGACCTCATAAGCCTCCTTCCTTCCTGGTCGACACATCTATCCTCCTTAAACAAGATTCTGATGTGGTGTGTGTGTGTGTGTGTGTGTGTGTGTGTATGTGAGTGAGTGAGAGAGAGAGAGAGAGAGAGACTAATACAGAGAGTGTAGTGTCTAGTCGATGGTGTCCATTGTCGTACGCACACCTGCAGGTCATGTGCTTGTGTTTATTGTCTGCTTTGTGTGAGTAGATGCCTTTTAGTACGCTGTAGGTTTGTGTGTGTGTGTGTGTTGAGGCGGAGGCTAAAGGATTATGTGTTCAACCAATAAAACCCCAAAATTCAAAGATTTCCCTTTTTAATTCTTTATTAAAACATTTTTAGGCATATCACAAACACCATAGAATTTAAAACATAATCCATGATATGTTATATCAGTTTAGCATTGCAAATGACATATTTCATCTCTCTCTTCTCCAGCTATAGACATCACATGTATAGTTGACCTGAGGGAGTCTGAAATCAGCCAGGGGAAATGTTGAAACTCCAGGTGGTCCACAACCAATTAAATAAAGCATCACTTTTTGAAACACACACACACACACGCTCGAGAAAAGCCCCTCTAGATGCAGAGAGAGAGAATGTAAAAAAAAGCCTGTTTTTTCCACAATGTTGGAAAAAAAGGAGAAAGAAACGAGTTTCATTTGCTGTCAAAACATTTGTAGTGGAATTAAACATATGGATGCCACAGGCAAAGTGAGGGCTGGAATATATTAGAGCTGCACGATGTTACACTAACCCTCCAGTATCTTACACTGCTCCGAGAGATTAATGGAATAAAGGGGAGAGAGAGAGAAGGAGGGGGGAGAAAGAGTGAGTGTGTGTGTCTGTCTTTCTCAGGCCACTGCAAAATCAATATTTTTCCATGATACACAGCTCTTGCTGTTGGTCATATACGTACAGATATCCCCATCAAAACTTAAATATTAGCTGTCCTGAACTACAATCTGACTTCTGAGTTAATAAGACACGTCTGTTTGAAATTGTAGTATTTGATTTATTTATGAATCTGTTCCAGAGGTTTTCCATTTTTATAATAAAACTAGACATTGTCTGTATGCCTTTTCTACACACTCCTGCAAAGTGTAAGTGGGTCGTCATTCCTCACTTTACAGATAATATTTTGCACCCAGTTCCAACACGTTTGGTTCCATCATGTTAACATGCTGGTGTCTGTTTAAAAAAAAATAAAAATAAAAAATAAAAAAAGAAGCCCAAGGAGCATAATACTGCATCAGATTTTTTTCTGTTCTATTAAATGAGTGTGTTTCAGCACGGCGGGGTAATTGGGAAAGGCTTGTATGAAGAAAATTTCAGTGTGTAGAGAGACAGAGCGAGAGAGAGAGAGAGAAGAAAATAAAAAGGAATGTGCAGATACGTTCGCAAATGAATAGTGGGCTTGTTGTTTTATGCCCTCAGTAAGGAAAGAATTGAACTATGCGTTAATGTCTCAAAGGGAATAGAGCCTGATGGGAGGGGTAACTCAGTCTTTGGTTTAAAAATCTACAAGTTTTCAAGATCACTTTCAGAAGAAATGCTGTTAATATATCCAAAAATAACTAGTCAGCATGGTTTTCACTTCTCCTTCAGGGGCCTTACGAGCTCATATAACTGGCATCCGTGTGATACCACTTACTGTGATATTTGCTATGAATGTGAGTCATAAAAAGTGTTTCAGTGGTTTGACCCTCAACGTATTTACACACTCACCAGGTGACTGGTTGAAAATCTATAATTTTAAATGAATGTAGATAGTTTATAAGCAGTGGTGTCAAGTCATATATAACATATAATTATTCATATTTTAACATGAAATTATAAATGAATTAGTGTTTTTTCTTTTTCACATCCTCTGGAGGTTTTGTTCTGAGCGGGTTATGAGTGACATTTAGGCTGTAAATGGGTCTGGAAATTTTGATTTGAGCTTTTATCTGATGATCAAAACAGCGAGTAGAGTAAGACTGAAGTGATGTAACGAAGTAAGTAAAAGTACAAAAAATCTGCAACAGAGATATAAATAAAATGACTATATTCTGTATAAATCTAATATATCCAGTCAGGCCCATTTAAAACACTGTGGGTCAATATAGCACCGACACAGTACTGGGTTAACCCTGAACCCAATAGCAATGGGATGTTTTGACCCAGTGCTGTGTTATTTTTTTATATAACTGTTGGGTTGCTGGATCAAAACAACCCCTTGTCTTGGGTGCAATATTGACCCACAATGGGTTAATTTTTTACTATAAAATTTGAAAATTAGTTTAGCTTTACTCTCCAGTAAGTATTATGAACACTCACCAGGTTTGAATTACATGAACAGGCTCGTAAAGCAGTTAAACAAGATTAACTCTAATAAAATTAAAATTTTAGTAAAGAAATTCAAACTCTATTTCTGTCTTTTCCTTAACTTTAATTTAATCTCACGCAATCCTGTGATATCTGAATGAATGTGTAACAAAAAGGCTCACTGACTTATTTGCAATCTCACCACATAACTCTGGTTTAAAGCAAATACATGTGAATGATTGTGAATGTGTTTATAGGTTTAGAGAACTTTTTCAAATGAGTTTGCGTGGTTTAGTTCTCCTCCCTGCTCCAGAGGCTGCAGGTAAAGACCCTCCCTCCCTCTCTCTGGCCTCTCTCTCTGTGTTTGTAATTATTGTTTACACTGTTTACTGCTAAACCATCTTTTGCCATGTACTAATTTCACGCTAGACGGCCACAAAATTATTCGGCATTCTTGCAATATGTGAAAGTCGCAGATTCATTTTTATTTTGCAGCAGCCGTCCTCCCTCATGGGTAACAATGTGGCAATTTAGCCCATGTAGCAGTTTGACCTTAAACACACGCTTTTAGAGACAAACCTGGTTATTTAAGAAGGAGTTTCCTAACAAAGGCGCGGACAGACTGTTGCCCCTCCTGCACTAAATTTGGAATGTGGGCTTATGCATATTTTACATAACGATTCTGCCTATTATTGCAATTTCAGAGATCCTACAGTGTGAGAACGACGACCAATTTATCATTCATTGCGGTAAATCGCAGCGGAGACTGCATTTAATTGAGTTTTTATTGTATTTCGTAGCTGGGTGCCTTCTCACTATAGGGTGGGGGATTCTCTCTCAGGCCATCCCAGTGCAGCGGGGGCTGAGAGGGGAGGTGGTAGGGGTGAGGAGAGGAGAGGGGCGCCCCACCACCAACCCTCATCCTCTCAGCTCCGCCTCTGTCTTACCAAACAATCAACTGGTAGCGAAAATAGGCATCTTTCATGTAAAGTAGAGCAATAACAGGCTGCAGATTCACATATTGTATTCCCAAAAATAGCAAAGTGGCTATCTGTATGTAAAAGCATTTACTGGTCAGTTTTTAATTGTAGTGATAAATAAATAAAAAAAGTAGGTAAACAACTGGAACCTCCACTCTAATGTCAACAAACACCATGAGTGGCTGTTAAGAAAAGTTCATTATATCTCCAGAAAAGCACTAACTTGTGCATGTCTTCGAGTCCATACTCTCATTTAATCAGTTTGATTTTTTGAGTTAAAATAACTTCAATAATAAGGTGAATGAACAAGGTTTGCCTGCATGTACGTCTGATTTATCTAAGCAAAACTGGGTTTGCGTTATTGGCAGCCTGGTGAACGCCTGATCGCTGTTTGAATTATCGCAGACACATTGCACGGGCTGCACTGTTATATTCCACTTCATAGGCCCGCCACTTTGTTAATTTGAGTCTTAATTGTCTGCGATGCAATTATGGAGATATGGATCGTCTGCATGACGCTATCAGTGCTGCAGGAGGACCACGCAGGCCGGTAAAGCACCTCTCTGACACCCTGAGTCCCCGGTTTGAGGCGACTGAACTTGCTTTTTTGTGGCCTCGACGGGCTGCTTAAATCACCTCCGAGCGCCACGCAGCTCAGCACGGACACATCCCAGCATGCCCCGCTGCTGTGGCCCATCACAACCCTTTCTACTCTACTGACAGTAAAGTCTGAGTGCGTTTTTAAAATGAAATCTATTTTAACTTTGTTCAGTAGAAGTTATCAGCAGCCTTCTTTCCGGTTTGCATAGATTACACACACACACACACAGCTTGTTTGTCTTGCAAATTTTTAAATAACTCAGGTAGACCTATAACAATTACACGTGCACAACAGACACACGTGCACCACAAGAATCGTTTTATAGGCAAATAGGCTACAACTGAAAATATAAAATCTCCAGCAGTTATTTATTAAATAGCCTAATCATTATGACACAAAGACACGACAAAAAAATGATCAAACACTTAAATCTCTAACATAGTGTGTATTTCATACAGCCAGTAAAAGATACGGGTACGTTTTGAGAGAATAAACTCCAAAATGGCCAAACTGTTTTATAAACATTTTATTTTAAACGTACAAATATAAAGCCAAAGGACAAAAAAAAAATAAAAAATACAGCAAATAACTATACAGCCTACAGCAGTCAAGTCTCTATTCTGATAAATGAATATTTCAGTCAATATATTTTTTTTAAACACAAACCATTAACACTGCCTGACTGAAAAAAGTAAATAAATAAACAAATCACAATTATTTATGTCCATATTTATTTATTTATCTTTCGTTGATTGTTTGTGTATTTACTTGATTGCTTGTTTGAAGTAGCCTCTCTCTGGAGCAGTTTTATTTTAAAGCAAAAATGTTTGTAATTTAAATTTTTTGTTTTGTTTTTATTCTCATTTTTTTATTTACAGTCTATAGTTTAGATTGTATTACTTTATTTTTAATCAAAACGTTATCAATTCATATAGCCTACATTAATTACACACATTTGTTTATTTTAATAATTGAAGAATTGAGATTATATGGAAAATTTGATTCATTATTAATTTTATTTAGAAATGTATTTAGACATAATTTATTATTATTATTATTATTATTATTATTATTATTATTGGTGTAGCTGCATGTTACATGTTAAACTCTCTGGAGCACCATGAGGCTCAGTGCAGCTTTAAGTACCACATAAAGAACTAGAAGTGACCGCTCGGGCTCGCTGCTCGCTGCCTGCTGTAACGGTAATATTCCGGTGTCTCTCCGCTTGTGAGTGTGTGTCTTGTTATTGGTGTTATTGCTATTATCGCCTCATCGTGCTGCCACAGAAAAGCTGCCCGTCCTGCTGCAGTCACTTTGGATTAACTTCACCAACACGGAAACTCCTCGCTGACTCCGGCAGCCCAAAACACACACACACACACACACACACACACACACACACACACACAGGTTACAGTGTGTTTTAAATTTTAGCCAAACACACCTAAATACAGCGTTGATGGTTGTTTTCAATCATGAGAGATTATTCAACACAAATCCAAGTGACCGGCTGTGTGGACGGTGAAACAAATGAACGGACAGAAGCAAACAGAATGCTGCCTTTTGTCATAAATGTTCAAACTCAATTGCAAAAACTGCGAATAAGATAAAACGGATAATATGTTTGCATTTTAATGAGCTGCTGTTGTACATGCTGGGATGATTAGTAGAACTAAAAGCGTGTTCTTCAAAGTGAGCAGACTAGTCCACCGTGTGTAATTATGTAAAGTAGGCCTGCTCCTGCAGCCAGCCTGTAATTTTACACTTTTCTGAAGCCTGTCGAGTTTAGAAGAAGATACGACATCAAATCAGACGACAAGAAACGAGAATTCCCTAAAATTTTTCAGCGTGAAAAAATACGATGAAATAACTAAATCTGAAAGAAAAAAAAACTGTTCTCACACTGGTGTCAAATTCCCTTTTTGTGTGAATCTGTTTGGTTTCTTGCAACTAAAATCGGGATAATTTAGTTTATTTAATATATGTTGAACATTTAAAGACTAGCCTATACATTTGATTAGTAAATTACCTTTATTTTATATTTTAAATAAAGGTCAGGGTAATAGGCTCTCTGGACACACACACACACACACACACACACACACAAGGATCTTAACATGGCGAATGCGGCTCGCCCACCCCGCCAATGGTTGATTTTTTAGGTTTTATTGGTTTGAGTTTTTAGCCTTGAACGTACCACTTCGTGTTTTCTAACAGATTTTAAATAAAGGGAAAACATCCAGAAAAGTTCTAATATTTAAAATAAATTAGTCTCATATTACATTTAAATTCAGTTATATTTTGAAATAAAATTAAATGACTGTTCATGCAACCTATAGTGTTCAGATAATGTTTCACATTAAATCGTTACATTTATTCATCTATTTTATTTTATTTTATGTGTAGCCTGACTGTATTTTTTATGTCATAGCTTTGCATAATTATCGGCCTATTAATAATTATAACAGGTTAGTGCTTTTGCATGTTCTTTAAACAATGGATGCGTTTTTTCCGCTCTACAAAATCTAATTTAAATTCTATGGAAATCATTAAAGAACAAATAACAGCAATAATACCCGAGTCACTGCCCTACTAACCTACCACCTGCATGTGCTTGTTGTTAATAAATTACCAAAAATGAATCATAAAATGTCTCACCTTTGCAATAAAAAACAATCTTAAACAGAAGAATAGATGACACATTAAAGTTCCGTCCAGTTTTCCTGTTTTCTTCCTCTTCAGTCCATATTGTTTTTTGGGCAGATATATTTGTAACATGAGACGGCAGGACGGCTGCAGCCCTCCTGCAGCAAAATAAATCTCATATGCAAAGAAGGCTTTTGAAAATGGCGCCCTGCAGCAAAAGCCTCCCTGTCAGTGTGGAGGAGGAGGGAGCTAGGGGCACAGGGGGGCATGCCATGTGCGTCGTGTTACGCGCAATGGGACTGTAGCCTCTGCTCCCATGTCGGCTGTAGTATCTGGATATAAAACCGTCCCCGGTATTCGCCGGTATAACCTCACACGTTGAACCCCCCTCCCTCCTCTTCTCGTCAACAGCACGTCGGTACAGCCATCGGAGAGACGCGCCGTGTCATTACGCACCGAATAAAAGCGCACTTCTCGGGCTTCCGTGGCTCTCCAAGCTTCCCCATCCCCCCTTTCCCTCTCACTGTCTCTCACTCTTCGAAAACACGGAGCTGTTTCCCGTTTCTTCCGCGACTTTCGCGTGAAACGAGCCGCGGCGTGCGCACACACACACACACACACACACACTCTCTCTCTTTCTCCCCGTCTTTCCGTCTCCGTTCATTTCTTCGCTCCGTGGCAGCTTTGGCGCAGAACGGACCATCTCCACATCCACACACCGCCATTCCGGTGTGCAGGCAGGCAGCCTGTGTAACCGCGCAGTCTAGCCAGCAGCTGGGGCTTCCAGGAGAGAGTTGTGAAGAGGGGATCTCTCTCTCTCTCTCTCTCTCTCTCTCTCTCTCTCTCTCTCTCTCTCTCTCCCGCACGCTCTCTCTTCTCTCCCTCTTTCCCTCCACGGCGGAGCTGCAGCGAGGGAGAAGAAGAGGAGGAGGAGGAGAAGGAGGGGGAAGCCCACGCTGATAGCTGGAGGGAGCCCCAGCGCGTTGAGCTTGTGTGTACGTATGTGTGAGTTTGTGTGCGTGCGTGCGCGCGCGCATTATAATCGTTGCTAGGAAATCCTTTCTGTGGTTGTGTAAGGGAGGATCTACAAGCAGGATGAGATCGCAGCTGCAGCAAAAAAAAAAAAAAAAAAAATCCTCTGCAAAACGAAATCAACTTTTATCCTATTTCAAATATAGATTTTGGTCTTTTTTCTCTTTTTGTTTTTTAAAGTATAAGGTATGCATTTGTTCAGCAGTGTGTAGGTGTGTGTGTATTATGCTCCTCTGTTTTTGTGTATATTAGTGTTTACATGCATATGTGCAAGCTTAATTTGCACACACGCACACACATACACTGGAAGAGAAAAGGGGTGCTTCATCGCTTCATCCATAGTGAAGGAATTGATTGAGAGCTTGCTATAGGTGTGTGTGTGTGTGTGTGTGTGTGTGTGTGTGTGTGTGGTTACTGGTGGTATTTTCAGATAAATCACTCTCAGCTTGCAGAACAGTCAGTCCTCACCTATGTAAACGCACCCCTGAGGGCAACAGATTTATCTGCAAGAGGATGGTTCACCTCCCTCTCTCACACACACACACACACACACACACACACACACACACATGCACACACATCCCTCCTCCCCCTTTCCCTCCCTCGGTTAGCCCCTTCCCCTCAGCGTGGAGATGGATGGTCCATGTCCCTTTTGTCTAGATGCAAATGGACTTTAACCCCGAATTAATGGATAACTCCCCAGAAAGGCCTAATAATGCTCCGCTCACATGATGTACACACACACACACACACACACACACACACACACACACACACGCTTTCACTGGCAGGCTTCAGATTTTTATAAAACACTTAGACATGTTAAGTTTGCCTGCAGAACATGTACACTATATATGCATCATGTTTATCTGAGCAGGAACACTGCACAGAAAAATGCAACTTGTTGCAATTGTACATTAATCACTATTAAGTTTTGTATTTGCTCCTCCTGATGGAGTGCTTCCTAAATTAAACCAAGCCCTGCTCAGGGATTTCACAAACCACACAACCACTGTGACCAACCTTTCCTCCACAACAGTAGAAAAAATCCTCCGAGCGCGCTCACTAACTGTTCTTCCACCTTCCTTTTATAACCTCTATAACACAGAAATATCACATTGTTGTAATTCTATTTTCGTTTTATGTGAGGACATTTTAACTTTCGGGGGCTTGTTGTATCCCGCGCCGAGCACACAAGATGATGACAGACGCTGGGATTTAACATGGAGCTGGGTGCAGGAACGGAGATGTAGATATGATCCCCCATTAGCTGTGGCGCCATGCTGCTCCGCAACATTACCACGGCACTAAAATTTTATTTGAGCAGCCCGCTCACTCAGGTTGATCAAGAGGAGAAGGGGGTAAAAGAGAAAAGCAAGATGGAAAGCCTCTGAGTGGTTGTGTTGTGTATTTAGGCGCAAGAGTGTGTGCATGCACTTGTTATATTTTTGTGAACAATAAACCCACTTCCTCCATGTATACCTGTCACCCCTGAGCACAGTCAATGAAACACCCCTATTTGCTGCATGTCAGGAGCAGACTGCATTACCACGGATGTAAAAATTCATCTGGGGAAGAGGCCACTTGTTGCTGGAGATGACGATAGCCGGCTGGGGGAAGCGGAGGGGAGAGAGAGGAGGGGGGTAGAAGAGGTGGAATAATTTCGTCCAAGTAAGATGGATATTTTAATGCATCTGCTTCATGTAAAGCCCTCCACAACATGCCACATAAACATATCTGTCTTTATGGACGTGGCTGCCGGGATGATATTGGAGGAGAGGGGTGGTGAAGAGTTGTCATTTGTGCAGGGGGAAGCAGTGGCAGTGTGTGTTTGTCTGCAGTGTAAGCAGCATATAGACACTATATTGGGCATTTCTCTACATATGTTTCTCTTGCATTTATGATTTTTACCTTTTCTATTTCTTAGTATATTCAAAAACAATCAAATAGATTTATATATCATCTGGTAGATGAATTAGCTCTGGGCTGATGAAACCAAAGAGCAATTAAGGGTTTTCTTCAAAACCACATTCAGACCACAATCATGATTATAGTAGCTATGAACCCATAAACTATCCACCCCCCCCCAAAAATGTTACTCAGTTCCCTTTCATCAGCTCAGTAATTCCTTTAAACTTTTTCACTCCTTCCTCAGCTGCTGGTATTGCCACATTCACTCAGTCCCATGATCAACAGAGGGTGTATACACAAGCTATTGTTGTTGGGGAAGATGGCTGTAGTCGATGAAAGAGCTTTGTGAGTGGACTACAATGCACCCATACTTCCTGAAACTACCCCCTTAGTAGCATCAGTTTACAGTTGCATCACAGCAACAGCACCTGCACGGACCTCGACGATACTGATAGAGTATGGAGATTTTTCTAAAAATTGGTCAAATGTGGACTGATGAGCTTTAGACCCTCCTTAGTTAATTAGGTTTTAATGGTGATCTAGATTTTGAAATGGAAATTAACTATATTATTAATTATTATTATTTAACTATAACCATGAAAGCAAGTGAGCTGATTCCAATTTCCTCTTTTTGCAAGTTGAATCTGTAGATCTGTTCAACTCAAAATCATAGTGTTAGGAACAAAATCCTGTGTTGTCTGAGTGCCTTAAAGCTCAGCGGTTTCAGCCTTTGCTAATTTCACACTTACAAGGCATGCTCTTTTTTGACATTTTAAGAGTGGTTTAAAGAGGTGCTTATTCCTCAAACAGTCGATGTCCAGCTCTGGGCCTTGTTGTGGTGAAGCGCCTGATATTCTGGTGAGGTTTAGATTTACTAACCACATCTGCGCATATTTAATCACAGTCAACCTCAGGCTTTGAAGAGAGACATTTGGGTCAGGCCAGAGGCCGAAAAGCAAAGAAGAAAGGAAAGATAGCATTAGAAACAGTAAAAAGAGGGGAAAAGGGGAAGGACGGAGTGAAAGTGAGTTGGCCCTTTTGTGGCTTGAACTGATTGGATCAGCGTTGAGTTGATCTCTGACCTCCCAGCTGGACCAAAAACGGGTTCTGACACACACTTCCCTTTTCTTCTCCCAGGCAGCAGCCACTGCGGAGATCACATGATTCTCCTGGCCGGCCATGCCAGGCCGCGTGATGCTGCTGCAGATGTGGGGAGAAGCGGGGAGAAGAAATCATAAAAGGAAGAAAAGAAGTTTTTAGTGAAAGATTGGAAGGGGAACAAGGGCTAGGGGGTGACATGGCGAACAAGCAAACACGTCAGCAGACAGCGAGGAGGGGGGGGGGTCACAAAGCTAGCTTTGTTTCTGATCTGGCTGCTACATTAGCAGCTGCAATAAAAAAAAAGCTTAGAGAGAAGAGGATGGATGGACGATGGCATGGAGGGGTGAATGGCCTGGAATGACGTTTAAGAGATGTCTCTGTTTGTCACTTCAGTACACTGTGGTTAATGCTGCTTCATAAAATATGCATACACGCCATAACTCATAGAGATGAAGACCTACATGGCAGATTCAAGATAAAGGCACCACTGTGTTTGCAGTGATGTAACACTCTTTTATGACTGATATGCATTACAATATGAGAGCAAAGATGAAAGAATTTAGTGCTTTGGCAAGAAGTCATATCCCAGGATGCTTTGCTCTCTTAGCTCACCCTTTTGTGGCTGTCTCAGTTATGCAGTTACGCTCACCTACGGGGTCACTGGGCCTCTATAAACTTGTGTGTGCGTGTGTGTGTGTGTGTGTGTGTGTGTGCAGTGCACTTGCCTCTGGGGCAAACAACGTCCGTTCTCCAAAAATCACATGACCACGTAAACTGCAGAAACCGGCACCATTTTTAGGTCCGGTGGCACCTTGAAGTGTTTTCCATTTGCCAAAGAGGAGCTGGGCTCAAATTGGAACCAGAAACAGGTTTAGCGTCTGAATCTTAACCTATCGCAGCTGTGACACACACACACACACACACACACACACACACACACACACACACACACACACACACACACAAGCAAATATCAGGGGTCCACATACACACACATGCAGCAGGCGAGCAGTCTCTGAACAGGGTTAAGAGTGAGCAACTGTATTACACCACAGCAAATGAGAAGCATCACATCTAGAGAGTAAATCTCAAACATTTGTTTACATTTATCAATACTGCCATATGTGTACAACATCATGATGGGCTTAAAAGCTCGTCACACACACACCAAATGTTCTAAAGGACAAATATTGTCTTTTCTGCAGCTGCTGTGTTTTTTGTAATGAACATTAAAGATGTTTGATAAACAACTTAGAATATGATGCTATTTAAAGACTTTCACACTCCCAAAGCAAAGAATGAGTGCTGCTAAAGAAACAAGGATGTTTTAATGCCATGAGACACGACTGCTGCGTATATAAGGAATCCAGGAGTAAAAACCACCTGACACCTCTGATAGTATCTCATCAAGGCGTGTTTACCCAACACAAGCAGAGTGTGGAGCAGAGAAGGCCCGGGCTGGCCAGGGGTTTAGCTATAAACTGGTCGAGTTCTAGTCTGGGATCGTTCTAATGGGGAGGGAAGGGTCGCATTTCAGGCTGCAGGCAACGGTTCGAATGCAACAGAATTGTCCTTCATCAGAGTTGAAGTATATGGATGAGTGAGTGTATGGATGGCATCTATTTAACTGTTCGGTCTAAAGCCAGTTTGTACTTGCAGTTGAAACTTTGGTTGACAGATGAGGACCAGGGGCATCACAGCTATGACAGAAAGTAAACAACAGAGTTTCTGTGCGGTCTTGCTTAAGAATTTAGCCACGTTTCCATTTTAATGAAGCAATTCTGTGAGATATAAAGCAGAAAGTATCTTTTGAAAAGTGTTTTAAAGTGATAAAAAAATATGTTGCACAAGCTGCCACACGTTATGTATTCCTCAAAAATGTATAAATTCCAACCACAGAAGGACAAAATGTGTGCAAAAAAGGGAACAGGGTGGAATATTTTTCCAGGAAAAGTTAAGATCATAAGGCTTTATGGGACAAAGTGGCCGGGTTTGTTCAACAGACTGTGATAATATTATTGGTTGGCATGGTTGGGATGCATTCGGTTAAAACACTTGATTTTCCTTAAAGTGACAGAAATAGGATTTGGAAATAAATAAAAACATTTATGTAATTCTGTAAAAAAAAAGTCAAGTGCATTTAAAAGTTCTGTAAATGCTTTGAAATTTTAATTAAAAGAAGTGGTCATTTAAACTGAGAATGTAACAAACGTATCAGAATCGAAATTAGTGCAATAAGATGAACATACCCTTCTTTATTGTGACTTTAATGAAAATGTAAAATAGGGTTTGAGTATATAGACTAACTGCAAAACCCACAATGCAACAGCAGGCCATTACAGAGACAAATGAAGGTCACGTTCCTGAGTGGGTGGGGTCTGCCATGACCCTCCCACTTCCCCTTCCCATAAATCCTTTCAAAGGCAAAGCCAAAACCATAGTGGAAGGATTTATGTACGTATTGTTGATTTTGGTCTAGAGAATAGTTTCTATTTTTCAACACTGTGATGAGGGCAGTGAAGGTTTGGAAAAGTCATAATAGAATTACTTAGCTCGAACTTTGGTGAGTTTGTTTAAGTGGATTTGCCTGTTGGGGCTGGTAAAGCATATTTCTTGTTGTTAGATGGAAACGTCTGATGTCACTCTAGTCAAATGTTTTCATGCAGCTCAGTCCACTGACCCCCAAAATATATGACATACCCAGGGATGACTATAGACTAGACTCAGATTCGTTGGGAGGTTATTGTGCCACTGGGGTGTTTATGGTCTGTATTTGGCTGCAACGGCAATAATTCACATGCTGTTCAATATGAATTAGAAATAACGTCTGGAAAGGATATAACAAAAAACAACAACTAATTTAACCATTTTATACTGAAAATATAGTACAAATGAGAAAATGAATTTATTTGAGAGAGTTTTGACTTTTACACTATGTTGTTTCAGGAGCTTGTGTATATAGAGAGAAAACAACAACGAGTAAACCATGCAGACTAATTACAGCAGTTATTCTAATATAAGCTGTAGTGGGGTGAATTTCCACCGAATTGAAATAAATTGAAAGAAACCTGTTCCTCATTTTGCCGGAGACTCCCTGGACCAGCCTGGAGGTCCCCGCACCCCAATTTGGGGATCCCCCTCCTCCCTCCCTCTGCACAACCCCACAGGGCTCTCGGCCCCGCTTCTGTCCCGGACGCGGTGATGCAGGGGTTAACGTGGTGACGTGGTGCTCCTGAAGCGGTGACCCACTGGGGCAGCCAGTGGGGGCTGCAGGGGGAGAAGAAGAGAAAGCCTAGATTGAGGTCCCGTTTGGGAAGTAGGGAAGAAGACTCCAACAACCGCCGCGTTTTTGCAATTATTTCCAAGCTGCAGCTCGTAGACGCCGCTTCTTCCGCATTCATCTCCAACCTGCAGCTCACTTGTTTTACGCATCTTCAGTAAAACGCCTTCCCGAATGGAAACTGTGTGTGTGTGTGTGTGTGTGTGTGTGTGTGTGTGTGTGTGTGTGTGTGTTTTACTGCACGATTGTTTGCAATCATTTCTTTGTCTCTTATTCCATTCCAGAGCGACACATCGGCGCAGACTGCGCTCCCTTTCTGTGGCGCAAGAACGGGAGATAAATTCACTTTTACGCACAAACTTGTCTGGACCGTTTGGACTTGATCAAAGGCTGCGGGGCAAAAGCACAGAATGCCGTGGACTCTTTAACGCCTGTGCTAAATGTTTATAGTGCTCTTACAATTGAACCCGTGTGTGAATGGCAGTGTTTGCTTGCGCCGGCCTGCCGGCCATCCTCAGAACAAAATGCCTCTGAAACTCAGGAGAACAGCTATATATACTGTAGCAGGCATTGATGTGGCTACTGGTGATTTTTAAAAAGGTGGGTAAGCTGTGACCTCCAGGCGGTAATTAGGGCTATCATTTGGCAAACAACCACCACTAGAAACAAATATCAATCGGATTTTCCAGAGAAGAGCTGATTGCTCCTTTTCATGCCAGACTCGAACTATTCCTCAAATAAAAACTGAGCAGTTTGATACGGCCTGCCTTCCACCACATCACGGTTATAGGTTAGATGCTGCATAGACAGAGGAATGATTACCCAAAACCTTCACTCTTCACTTCACTCTGATAAAACTTTGGCAGTTTGGTGCAAATCTCATGTTATCAGAAAGATGCATGTGGAAGGAGTGATAGGCCTCCTCCTCCATGCATAGATTCGGTTCAGCACAATCACAAATGCAAACAAAACAATACTGGTCAGAAAAAGGTGTGTGTGCGCGCGTTTGTCTTGGTGCGTAAATGTGTGTGAAGCTCATACTTATATGATTGACTATATCTTTGTTGCTGTGGATGGAAGTGGGTGTATTCCTGGTGTGTAACTCACAAGCATGCTTGATGATGTTCTTTTGCCCCCTCCCCTGATTAAAAAAAAAAGAAAATGCAAGAAAGCTCTCATCTACTCCCCTAGACAAGACCAGAGAGAGAGAGAGAGAGAGAGAGTGCATGGGAAAGAGAGGGATAGAAATAGAGAAAGAAAGAGAGTTCCTCCATCAATTTTCTGTTTAATGTCAGCGCTTCAGCTCCATTGTGGGAGCGAGAGGACGCGTCATCCAGACATAAATTTGCTATTATACAGCCTCACATCCACAGGATCCGGAGCCTGTAGTCGGGAAAACCCCTCGGTGGATAAATTCAGCAGAGAGCTAACGTTTAAGGAAGCGGAGCGCTATTTAAGTCCATACATCTTAATGCGCGTTGCTTTGGATAAAGAGTGTAGGAGCAAGACTTTTTTTCCCCCGAGTTGTCAAGTTTTGGGAGGAAGAAAGACTCTTTTTGGTTGTTTATTTTTTTTTTAGATCCATAAATACAATTATGTGCTATATGGAGACGGTCGTTTTATAGGTAGGTGTTGTATTTTGTACTATGTTTAATCATTGTCAGTGTAATTTATCCAGCAAGGAGTTTACTTTTTAAAAAAAAAATATATTATTCGCAGTATTTTCACGGAGTTTTGACACTCTTGTAAAGCCTCGATTTTGGGAGAAGGCTAAACAGCCCTGAATAGTTTTTAATGCCAGGCGTATTTTGAGTCCTTGTTCCAATATGTACCCAAGATGAAAATGTGTTTGTTTGCTCATTTATTTATTTGCCTATTTAGATAGTTCTTCAGATCGTTTTTTACGCTTCCAACAACTTTAAAACGTGTAATCACTGCAGATATTTTTTACATATATATTTTTTCTCTTTGCCTGTGTTGTTGACAAACCGAATGGATGGGCGCATGTTTTTGAGTGAAAAATCTCCATGTCTTTCTTGAACCTTGAGTACGCAGTTAATGTAAGAAGGTTTATCAGTTGGGGCCTCTCGGGGGGGCATGTGCCAATATAGTGGCGCGCGCGCGCACGCACACACACACATACGCACACGGCAATTCAACCATGTAAAGTGTAGCTCCCTTTAGCGGATCGGCTCCACAGTTGGGTGTTATAGTTTGTCAGGCTTACTTCTGTTATATTAAGTTACACGGTAACACCGAGGATACCGAGTTGCTGTAGAGCTGCCTCTCTCTCACACTCACTCTCTCTCTCTGACACACACACACACACACACACACACACACACACACACACACACACACACACACACACATCAAGAGCTTTTGGCAACACCGTTGGCCATATAACCATCCATGCGAGATGACATACGTCTTTGTCAGGTCTAAAGACGTTAATGTCGTTGACTGATCCTCGATTTAGATACTGATGCAGGAAGCCTCTTACAAAATTCCCACCATATAGACCGACTCCTCATCACCTTGCTTTTACAGTAATAGGTCAAAATCTATTTAGTTATTTATTAATTTTTGTCAGACTCATTTAGGAATAATTTTGGTTAACATCCTAGAATCAACACAAATAAAATGTTCACACCCATACAAAGTTTCCTGATTTTTGCATCTGAATGTAAAAAATAAACTTCTTCTGTATTAGTGTCCAGTGTAGGGAGGTCTACATGAAACACCTGCTTTACTTCTTAGTCTCATCACTCGAACACACACTTATTGTAATTTTATTTTACTTTATTTTATTTTAGGAACAACACAAGTAGTAAATGTCCCAGTATCTGCTAAAAAGATACAGTAAATGTCATTGGTGTATAGGATACAAAGACAAGCAGGCGGAAGATACATTTTGTAAAAACATTGTTAAATGTTATTATTTGCAGCTATAATGTAGTTTTACTACATTATCTATAGATCATACAAGTAATAAAATAGTCAGCTGTTGTTGGACACATGGCTGGTTTATAGTTCAGTCATAATTGTAGTTATATTTTTTTCCTTATGAGAGTTTTACTTTGTCGGACACTGCAGGTTGTTCAGTCCCAAATGTTTCTGGCTCCTATCAGCCAGTAACAAACACACTGTTGCCGTTTACTTGCAGTGTTTACTATAAACTCAAAATGAAATTGTTGTTGGATGGGTTTTCTTTTGGGAGTTGATCCAGATGCAGAGATGTGATCTGATTAGGTGCTTTGAGTAATCCTTAACCAACAATACGGTCATAATATGACCAACGTGCTTAAGCAACAGTCTGCAAGAGGACACATGACTTAATATTAAAAATGTTTTTCTCAGAAAGTTTCCTGAAATCCTGTTTTTTCCCCTTAGGAGTCACTTGCGTCACTAAAGCACATTATGGGCGACTGTTAAAGTTATGAGTCATGCAAAGAACTTTGTTGCAAAATAAGTCCTTGTTTTTGTTGAAAGAATCAATTGCGATTATTTGAAATTTTGAGTGATGATTTGCAGGTCAGCTGACCTATTGACCCCAGGGGCCCAAACTGGAGACACTCAGTATTACACTTTTAACATTTGCTTTGTGTTTAGAGATTTTCCAATGTAACTGATCTTAATGCTTGGAACAACCAGAAAAACAAAGATGTTTCACGTTGGTCCATCACATCAGGCACACAATATATTTAAATCCTTTATTTGCGTGTATATTATCAACATTTCACTAGCTGTTAAGATTCAATTCTCCTCTCTGTCTGAATATAAACTACACATAAAGCTTACAGTGCAAACACACGCGGGACGGCACGCTATGGCTGTTTATGTTCAAATGGTAATGATAATTAAAGCCTCCACCTGCGTTTTGATGGCCCATAAATAGATGCTGGTGCTTTCATCTCATCCATACAGGCCTGGTGGTGGTTGCAGCCGGATATATGACTATGTGACAGGTACTAATTTGGTGCCCGCGCTATTCCCTCCGTTATCATCATCATAGCCATCATCTTCTTCTGCTGCGCCATCATCCCCTTGATCTAAAGGTGTCTGAAGACATGAGCCTTTAGTCATCTAACATCATAATTCAAGTCGTTTAAAGCGTTTTGATCGAGAAGTGGAACATTTGTAGTAATTTTATTTCTCATGGCAACCATTTCACATTTCGTGGCCCATGCTGAGGTCGGAGCTCCTCTGCAGCCTATCTGTCAGGATGATCAGAAATAGCAGCATCTGTCCTGCGCACACAGAGAAGAAAAGGTCATGTTGTTTTTGTGTCCACTCAACTTCTGACTCCATCATGTCTTCTTCTTCTTCTTCTTAGTGGTTTTGGATGCCGTTGTTGTTTGTTGAGGTTGATATTTACAGTGTGTTGACCACCAAAAGGAAAAAGAAAAACTGAACAATGTACCCACATCACCGTTGTTACACGCCCAGAGCGCACAAAACAGCCTTGTTTTTCAAAACCAAAAGCTTGGCAGCGCTACATTTCGCATGCTTTTCTACTCAAATACGGCTCTATTGTCTCATGGGGTTGCATCACCTTTAGATAGCCGGGGCGTCTCCCTGGTGAACGTCCCTGTATGGAAATTCGCATCATTAAAGGGCTATCAGAAATATCTGGTGAGAAAAGGATGGTTGCCCCATGTATGCAGGGCCTCCCGTGGAGACAGCTCTCCATTTGGACCTCATTTAAAACCAGCTTCGCCAATGTGTTTCCCGACTGACTGTGAATTATGCCTTTATTCATGTGGTCTTACTAAGACGTTCAAAAGTTTATTCAATTAATGCTGGGGATCCAGTGGAGGGTATAGCACCCACTTTAACCGCACGTCATCCACTTTTTAATGTACGGAAAATAGCTCATTCACTTTTTTTTTTTTTTTTACGGAGACATAACTCCTGATGAGGTAAAGTTGCAGTAGAGTTCATTTTCACAAAAGCAACAGTGAACGGATGCATGTCAGGTTGCACAGGTTGTAGGGGGAAACAAAAGCATCAAAATCTAAAAAAGAACCCATAAATAATGTTTGCATGCTTAATTTATTTGTTGATTTATTTATTGTATTTTCGGTTCATTCAATTGTGCACTCGTGCACACATGACGCCACATCTCCAGAGCAGGGGAGAAGCTGCTTCGGCTGGCTGGGCTGGACGACCAGAAAAAGCGGTCGGGATGTGTGGCTCCTCGCCGCGGAGGAAGAGTCTCGCACACCGGTCTAGTGTGAGGGAAGAAAGAAGGGGAGAGAAAAAAAAAGGGAAGAAGGATGCGAAGAAGGGAAGGTGGAAAGTGTCAGTCAGGAACGCTTCATTGCTCGAGGACAATCCGCGCGCAGGGCCGGTCTGTTTCAAGAGCAATCAGTCAATCCGCATTAATTATCCGCTGGCCCCCCCTCCGCCGTATAGGGTAGCTCGCGCTGGCACACGGACCAGAGGAGGCTGGGGTGTGTGTGTTATGCTTTCTCTCTCTCTCTTTCTCTGCACACACACACGCGTATCCACACACACACACACCCAACCCCCACCTTTTAAGTGAAAAAGAACCAATAAAAATCAAGCTATAAAAGGCTTTTCCTTGTCACTAAATAAATTAAATGCAGATTTCTGTTTTAAGTGCCGGACCCCTTTTGTGAGCTGCGGAACAGGATTCTTTATTGTCCCTCTGTCATTAGTGCTGAGGGCAACACTGTTGGGGGAGAGAACAGGAAACTAGTCATTTAAAAAAACAACACAACAAAAACATATATATATATATATATATATATATATATATATATATATATATATATATATATATATATATATATATATATATATATATATATATATATATCCTATGTAGTGAGGTTACTATAGCCTCTAAGCTATATCGACATGTTCTGGCATTGGTTTTCTAAGATGTCCTAAGCAGCTGGAATCAGGAAAAGTGACAGCACTAATTTACCTAACTTATTGTAGCCTAACGGTTGTTGCAAAATCCCGATAACACATATGTATTTGTTGCACTATTTTTATCACAATTTTTTTTGCAATATTGCTAGCCTGTGAATTTGTAATTTCACTGCAAACTTGTCGATTAGGATGAAGCAATGGTCCTCTTTGGATCCAAACCTCCTGGTTGACTCCATGCAGTCCACATGTGAGAGATAGCTTACTTAGAAAATAACATAGATTTCTTTCTTAATGAGGCTGCAAAAATAAGCCTATACATTCTGATGGACCTCGAGCACCAGCTTATGAGTTTCACAACTCCACAAAGGTTGTCATCTTAATGGACTCTTAATGCATAAATTATAATTCATGGTTGTCTTGCTGGCTGGAGAGCACATTTGGGCTATTAAAATATCGACCTTTAACAACTGTGGAAGTCTGCTGAATATTGTTAGATTTGAGCTTTTTGTATAGTGTGTGTGTGTGTGTGTGTGTGTGTGTGTGTGTGTGTGTGGACACGTGGTGGCTGAAGCCCATTGGAGAGCGCAGGGCTTTGGAATGCAGGCTGCTATGTAAATAGGAAAAGAGGGTAACGATTATCTAATTACAGACGTGATAAATCTGCTCGCCTTGGCGTTATTTGATTTGAATTATATATGTATCAATTCATTCTACTCTATAGATGGAAGTCTTGCTTTCCTCAATGCACACAGTTATCTATCGGCAGCAGAGCAGCTTGGGTCTCCTTTGTCCAGTGTGATTTGTTGGGGGCTGGACCCAAGCACGGGAGCGAGTCTCTGTTTTAATGTAAAGGGACATCAGTTGGAACAGTCTACATATACTTTATGAGGTGCATGTTCACTGTTGTCAGCTCTGGACAAGTTCAGCTAAAAGACATACAGGCTGTAAGGTTTTGCTTTCATGCACACACACCTATGACTGAATTTTTGCTGCGTTGTTGGTTTGAAGAAAATATATAATCATAATGATTCCCAAAAAAATAGACAAGCCATATGTACAGTCCTTTATATATATAATTATTAGTTAAATATACTCAATTGCACTGTTCTGTTTAGTTTCATTGCCAAGTGTTTGGTATTGTTTTATTTTTATTTGTAGCCTACAGTTGATACATTTTTATGTAACATAAAGCAAACGTTTTCACATCAGGGCAACGTATTTACACATTATTTTTTATATTTTTAATGTTTCATGTTTATTTTCAGATGTTGTTTTCTTTGATTATACTGAAAATTAAAAATTATGGTTTATAACTTCTTCTATTCCCCATTTCAGAAACAATTAATAGGAATAGGATGTAATTTATTATTATAACTGACCTACCATTTAAGCTTCTGCGGAAATGTCCACTTAATTATTGAACAGTTGGCAAAAAGTTTTAGTCAACATTTTAGGCGCAGCAGCACAATAAGAGCCAAATCCTGACGACCCAATATCGTCAGTGTTTTTGATTTTGTTTCTTAACAGACCTATTGCTCTTTCCACTGACTCCTTTTGTTGACAAAAACTTTTTTCCCTTCGTGTTTTGTAAAAAAAAGGAGCTCCCTCGAAGCAGCGCAATAGCTGTTTTCCGGTTCTTGTTGCTGTTCTCTCCTCCATTTTCTAAACACAAAGTTGTTATTGCACCATTCTGCGAATCTAGCCTCTACATTTAATACAACGTGTAATTTCCCCCCTTTTACCGTATTCCCTTTGATTTAGTCACTCTTGACTCTCCTTTTGCTCTGACGCCAACGGGATTCGCCGTGGGGGGCGCCTTGAAACCGCCCCTCCTTATCTCCTTTCATCGTTCAACGCTGGGCCGCCTTGAAACCGCAGGGGCAGTAATTGCTTTTTTCAGACAGCCCAGTGCGGACTGGCCAGCAGCCAATCAGAGCCTTGTTTACACTCGATGATTGACAGCACTCTGGCAACCTGCCAGCCAATCAGAAGCCTCGCAAGACCGAAGCCCCGAGTTTTAACCCTTTGCCTCCACATATAAACAAACCAGGACGGGAATATTAGCCTATAGCAGCTCATATATTTCGACATGGAAACACACAAGCCCATATCCTTCCACTTTTAATTGGCTAAATTAGTGAACCGTGCGCAAGGCTAACCCCGGGGACAGTAATGCTTTCAAATTACGCAGTGATTCAATTTGCCCTTGTGTGTGTATGCGTGTGTGAGATAGAGACAGGCAGACATACAGCCATAAAATAGAAAATACTGAGTATACTGTAGCCTGTGTTATTTAGATTTACGTGTAAGCCTTCTAAACTTTCCCCCAAATGCACATAAAAATAAAGCAACTTTATTAACCCTTTCTCCAAGTGTCGTTTCTAATGTTGTTAAATGACAGATTCCTTTATACATGGCATAAGTGACCTGATACAGAAGAAATGCAAGTTCATGTTCAGAGCATTACCTGCACTATCAGAGCAGAGTTTGGCTTTGTGGACAAAGCACAGAATTAGATGACCTACTCCCAGTATCCCAGTGGATACTATATTAAACATACGCTTAACTTATTAAGTTACGTACGCCTTTTACTTACAGGTCCTAAACTTCTCTTATCTTAATGTGGCTGTGCAAATGTGTGCAGAATGTCTTACATTGCAAACATAGCCTACATGTCCAATAAATCAGATACAGATTCTACAAATAAGGATTTATTTAGCAAAACACATGGGGCGAGTGAGAAAGCGGATTTCCCTAAAGGAGCATCAATAAAACGATCACATCATCGCTGTCACACAGCAAAATAACGATACACTCAGAGCACATGGAGCATTTGAACTGAACTGTAGTGGGATCACACAGAATAGGCTATAGATGCTGTTTGCTCTCCACCAGTGATCAGAAAGTGCAGGCAGCACTGCACGGCTCCAGTTCCTCTCCTCGCTGCCCGCTGAACAGCGCCGAGCTGTGCCGCCTGTCTCCTCGCATTTGCTTGTGCACGCAGTGCGCCGAGGGCTGCAAATCAAACGCCCGCCGTTTCGCTCCGCGGCTCCGGCGGCTTCCTCATTGGCTCGGAGCGGCAGCCAATAGCAGCGTGTGTTTACCGTCGACTGGGGGGGGGGGGGTAGGAGGGGTAGGAAAGGGTAGGGTGGGGCGGGGGCGGGGGGGCTCCTCACGGGCACGCTTTCACATTGTCGTTCTCAAACCAATAGTCCTGCGCGTTCACCCCTCCCCGAGCACACACACCCCTCCATCCTCCTCCTCCTCCTCCTCCTCCCGGCGTGTCTGAGTCTCCGGCAGCATGAACGAGCCTCGATTCACTACAAGCCTGAACTTCTACGATGCGTCTCTCCCATACCTCAACTGACTGCACACCACAATCTGCAGCAGCATAGGATGTAATCAATCCCACATGTTTCACCTCTGCGACTCGGGGATTTTCACTTTGAATATTTTTATACTTTTTCTTTCATTATACCCTACTCGCCATGCAGTGGATAGCCTATAACTTACCAGTAAGTAGCAAATTATTTTAGAGCTGCGTTTTGTAATCTTTGGTGATTGTACTGAATGCTGATTTTAGTTCAAGTGCTGCATGCAAGAGAGGATGATCTAAATTTACCGTTTTATTTAAATGGAGACGCATCTATATATTCAAATGCTCCGCTATTATTCACTGTCATACCTTTATAGAAGTAAATAGTAGGCTACAATGCAAGCTGACATGACTCTGCTAAACCTTTCAGAATAATAATCTGAAGAAATCCCTCATTCAGTAATTATAATATTAGCCTCACGATTTGACTGTATTTTAAAGGATTTATTTCCGATACCTTATTCCCACTCTTTTCTCTCCTGTCCAGTCTGGAGAGAGGAGCTGTGGGCGATATGTCACTTTTTGATTTGACCTCTCTTCACAGCCAAATTACTTGTGTGTTTCTAATTCATTCAGAGGACTATTCAAAACCACTTTCAGCGCGCCTCCTCACGCCTGTAGTTTCATAGATTATAAATTGTAGATTATTCTTTGTTATTTTCCTATTGTGTGTGTGTGTGTGTGTGTGTGTTTGAAAGGGAGGGAGACAGGGCAGTTTATTGCAAACTGCAGTGCTCCCTGCATCCCCCCCCCCCCTCGGTATGAAGGCTGTGCAGACGCCGGGCTGTCTTCGGCCCGGCCGGGCTTGTCTCTCCTGTTTAGCCGGCCTCTGAATATCCGGATTTAGTGTCCCGGTTATGCTGTGTGACTTTACTTTATTGCAAAATTGTTGAAGGCAATGAACTGGCCTCTGAACCCGAGCCCCTTAAACAGTGAATGCTCTTTAATTCTTTTTATCTTTTGTCTAAAGGTCCACACATTTTTGATTTAATAGATTTTTGTTGAAATAGCACAAAACGCGTTTTTGTGTGTGTCTGAAACCTGAATTGCACGACATCTGAAATACAGTTATTTGCTGATTTGAAGTTCATGTAATGTCGTTTTGACCAGTATTGGTTACTTTAGGGGGATTTTCGTCTGACGATAGTTCGACCCTTTGCAGGGCAGTGATGGTGGAGGTGTGTGTGCGCGTTTGGAAGGCGTGTGTCTGTGTGTGTGTGTGTGTGTGTGTGTGTGTGTGTGTTTTTGGGAGGTGTGTATGGGATTTGGGGGAGTCTGGGTGAAGTGGAAGGAAGTCTGAACGCCTTCCACGTATACGCGCGCGCGCACACACACACACACACACACACATTACAGCAGATCCAAATGATCATTTTCCCAAACTGTTATGCGCGATCTGCTCATGTCGTTTTGTTTGCGTGGCGTGCGATAACATGGGATTTAGATTCGGGTTGTTAAATGTAGCCTGAGTGGCTCTCTGTTGACGTGGAATGTAAACACCGAGGACGGGTGTTACGGCCTGAAAATTTAAAAATGTATAGACAAATGTCAGACGAGAGTGGTTTATGATTGATGTCCAGTAGAGAAGGGCCATTGTTTCTCACAGCCTAGGGGACAGGAGAGAGTCCATTTTGCCTTCCCAGTGCGCTTGCAGTAGCCTGCGTTTCTCTCCTTTTTCACCCTCATTTTTCCTCTTGCTGTCGATTAGATGTGGTGAAAAATGATAACGTGGTTCTCACAAACAAAAGGGAACTAAAATTATTTAAATGTACTTGCACTTTAGGGCAAATATTCTTATGGGAAGAATTTGGATATTTGCATGCATTGGATATTTTGTGTTTGAACGTACAACACACACTCACAAAAACATTTGCTCTGTCAGAGCTGCTGAACTTTGGAGACACCCCACCCCACACACACACCCCCCACCCAAACACAATTTCTGAAAGTTGGGAGTCCTTGAGCAGCTTGTGTGTGAGAGTGTGTGTGCGTAAAGAAGACTTGAATATCCGAGCTCATGCAGCCTATATTCCTATGCACTTCATAAGCCCCTGGTCCACCACAGCTCTTGATATTTTCTATCTACAGAGCGTTAGATGGACGTACCATGCATTGAAAGGCCTAATAGATGGACTGCTGAGGTGTGTTTGGCGAACGCAGGCAACTAGCTCTCCCTATCTGAGCGTCACATGGAGTCCTAAGTAAATGAGGCTATAAGGCATACATATAAAGTTGATGATTTCCTAGTCTGTTTCGCTGTTTATTGCCCCGCGCTTTTGCACTGGGGCATAAAGGTGATTTGGTTTGTGTTTGTGATTACAGTGTAGCCTATACATAGACTGTATATGTAGCAGAGATGCATGGTGTGTGCCACTGCCAGGAGGCGAGGGCCATTGCTGCTGACTCCGTAGGAGTTGATAGAAATAACTGTTTCTTTGCCGTTTTCATTAATAAGCAACACCACAAATAAGAATCCTAGTTACAATAGTGCTAACTATAAAAAGCCAAACATTAAAGGTGAAACACGTTAGGACGTAAATACATAAAACAGCAGCATCACTTCAGTCAGATTTAATTTATAAAAGCTATACATCAGACACTATTGATCCCAGGCAGAAATGTGTGCGTGGCTACTGGATCTTATATCAATCCCAAATTTCATTGCCTTTTTTAAAATTGAAATGAAGAATATCCTGTCCTCTTAAGTGACACAGCCACATGTTAAATGTGTGCACAGTGGGTCAGCTTTTATGACAAGTGAATGAGGAAAGAAATCAAACTTAATTTACATAAACAACATCCATTAATCAAAGCAGAAACTTGTGTGTTTCTTTCTGTTTTGGGCACTATGGGGACTCTGTGGTTTGGGAATAGATTTTACTCGCCATAATTTAGGGTAAAAGCTGATTTCGTACATTCTTGCTCAGAAGTGTTGCGCAAATGGTTTTCTTCATATTTTAGTGCAAGAGCCCCCGAGGTCCAGCTTGTTTATGAACAGTCCTTGTTCAGTCTAAAGACTTAACAACTCGTCCTTCATCGATAGAGGCTTTTTATCGCTGTGAACTCATGTACTGTATATGCACCATTTGTTTGTACCTGAGCCAAACCTCCCCCTTTCCTTTTTAATTCTTTTCGCTGATAAAAAAGCTCCCGTGTGCATTATTTGCATCGTGTTTTGTCGAAGGATTGGAGGGGGTGGGGGGCAAGATGTAGTGCAGGGCAAATCCACATAAACTCAGTTCACCCACCTTTTAATCTGCAGGACAGACTTTACTCACCTTGCTGGGCTGACATAAATCGTCATTAAATGAAACGTAGGATTGTAGCCTACCAAAGCAGTGAGAATAATATGTAAACGTGGTCCTTTTTTGTGAGATTTGTATTGCTTTTGTAAATAGTGTCTGTTTGTCTAAACATTAACAGCGACTGTCTCTCAGTACAGCCTTTTCTTCAGCACTACATCCCTGGTTGGCTCATTATTGTCAGCGCTTTGACGTGTCTCCTGCTCTCTTTTTTGTAGGACATGACGGGGACTCAGTTTCTACCCTGCAAAGCCAAAACTCCGCTCAATGCGAGGGGAGCCCGAAGTTCATAAAAGGGATTATTTGCATCTGGGTGCCTGAGACCTTCGGTGCCTCCGGATTTTACTTTGGATTTGGGATTTATCGGTTCTCACCGGGATGGAAAGCCGAGATTTCGCTCCTCCGCACCACCTCCTGACGGAGCGGAGCGCGTTGGTTCACAGCGCCGCGTCTCGGATGGCGCCAGGCGGCCATGGCTCCGTGCAGCACCCCGCTCACTTCCAGCCCGGGAAATACTACTCATCCCACCTCTCCATGGGTCCGCACTCAGGTCAGCTTTGAATGCAGCTCTTTTTATGTGTATTACTGACAAGTGTGGATTTAAAAAAAAAAATATGTCACTCTCTTTTGTCTGAAGCATATGTTCTACAAACTTCGGAAGCTCTTTGGGACGAACTAGAATTTACTGTGGAAGGAAATTGCCCAGACTTTGTGGTCATTTATAAATTAGCAAAAAATGTGCGGACATCTTAATTAGTTTTATGTTTTACTTAATTTAATGAACAGTTTATTACATAGCTACTTTCTGTGCGTAATATATGAAAATAAATATAATTTATCAGTTTAGTGTTTCAGCCTCGCGTAAAAGCAAAATATGGAACATGGTAGGAAATTTCCCTTTTAAAGAAACTTGGCTTCTTTGGCAAATGAGATCAACTTTAAATTTACGGCATACCTCCCTGCTTTGTTTTACACGTAAAACCTCTCACGATTTTAGAAATATTCTAGGATTATTTGCCTTTATCACACAGGGATTATTAGGCGTTTCCAGTAGCATAATCTTGTCATAGATTTATATGGTTTCATCAATTAGTAAAGTACTAATCATTGCCATTTGATGTAATTAATTAGAATTGGGTAATTCCACTGTTTATATTTCCCATTAAACAATAAATTAAAGCTATTAGCTGAGCACGTCCCTTGTTTCTACTGTTTCTGTGTGGCTCCAGGAGCATGGTGGTTTGGTGCTGGTGGGTTCGGGGCACATGCTGGTTTTGTACTGGTCACAAACTGGGGGTCACAGTGGTGGGGAGAGATGGGGAGCTCTGGCTAACAGAGGTGCGGGTAATAGCCTACCAGAAAATCCGGTTTCTATATTGAGCGGGGACGTGACGGGGTGCGAATGGGTTGACAGTGCATGCATTAGATTTAACAAGTAGCTTTGGTATCCTGTCTCAATAGGGAGGGGGGTGGAAAGGTGTGTGTGTGTGCATGTGCGTGCAAGTGCGTGTGTATAGAGAGAGAAAGAAAGAAAGCCTTTGCTTGAAACCATACAGTGTCTATATACTGGACTAACTGGATGAATGTAAACGTGCCCGATGAGAAATCTCATTAATTATCATTTGCACATGCAGCGGGTTCTTTAAATAGACGTTGAGACTCGGGCCCATGAATGATATCGTCTGTTGTTTGTAGGATCCACACATCCTCTTTCTCCACTTATTTGCATATTCATTAGTTTCACATAACAGCAAAACCGACCAGACGTCCAGTCCGGAATTTTAACTTTTAACAATTTAAACAAAATACATAATTTCCGGTCAGCACATTAAACTCGGCGCACTGTTTGCAGAAATATAAGATGAACCAGTTTGACATTTGGTGTGCTCCAGGTCCTGGTTCTAGTCTTGGCTGCTTCACATGGAGGGAGCCTGATTAAAAACAATAATATTTTTTTATTTACTTGTTTTGCCTTCAGAAATGTTCTTACACTCTTCATGACTCTAAACTTAAGAGCACGTGTGTAGCTGTACAGCTCTGAATCTGTCATCTTTACTACTGTAGTGTGTATGTGCACGCTTTTATTTTCTATAATCAATTTACAATATATGTAGGACTAATAGTACAAGATTCATATTTATTGTTATTTTCTATAATTTCTGAAATATATTCTAAAATGTGTCATATTTAATCATCTGTATGTCTAATAAATGTGTTATTGTAAATGTAATGTGTGCAAAATGTATTATAGCATGTATTATTCTGCAATGCATGTATGTATTATGGTATGATACATATTACAACATTTACATAATTATAGTATTACATTATGCTATATTTAAATATATTATACAATAATTCATGCAATATAATTTATTCTATATTGATAAAATATTTTATATATTTCATGATATATTTAGCTGCATGTCTCTCTCTAAATTTGACTGAAATGATTTTACCAAAAATATGGCCATGCCATTTTAAAACCTATAACTGATGGTGTCCTTGTTTTAACAAATACACATCTAACTTGCATAACGATTTAAACAGATTATCCTCCACTGACTGATATTGCTGCTCGCTGACATGTATTATGGTCCAATTTAAAAATGATTCTGTAATGTTGAAAGGAAAAAAAAGCATAGTAATGCAGGGTGCTAATGCTATTGAAATATATTCAAGAGGGCCTCTCACTGGGTCTCAAGGTGGATGACACTGTATTGAGATTCCAGATATCCAGACTCTCCATGCATGTCCCTGATGGGGTTTTGACTGACATGATGGGCATAGAGGATTGTTGTTTTGGGATGGGGGTTGGGGTATGTGTGTGTGTGTGTTTGCTGGGAGGTTAGGATGGGGGTTACCTTTGTGCTTGCCCCCCTTAGAGATTCAGAAAGCTGTATGCCTGGCCCTAGGCCTCAGCACAGGGGGTAGATATGATGTGGGGTTGGCCATACCAGGGCAGGAGGGGGTTACGACGGGGGGGTTTGTTTCAGATCTTTGGAAAGAGATGCACACACACACACACATACATTTTTTACCTTCTCACAAGACCAAACTGGGTGTATCACTTTCACAGAAATTCAAAGTAAAAAAAACCTTCTCTCGTTCCCCCTGTTTCTTCATATCCCAGAAAACCTGCAATCCATCAATTTGCTGAAGCCTCTTATTTAGATCAGCATGGTGTCTGCTTGAATATGGTCGCGCTTGACAAGGTGATGGAATGACAGCCGCATACCAACGCCATAAGACTCAGCCCCCATTTGATAAAACCCCACAATGATATTACACAGGCGTTTAGATTACTGATAGGAGCAGTGGGAAAGCCTTTGTCTCTCTCTCTGTCTGTCTTGTTCTCTTTTCCCTCCCTGTTTCACTGCTATGCTTTTATTACACTCTCTCTCTTTCTTCCCTTTTCTGTGATGTTAGCCCCTGGGCAGTAGTTGTGCAAGTGTGTGTTTACGTGTGTGTGTGTGTGTGTGTGTATGAGATTAAGGTTAGGTTTAGCCTGCAGTAGCACAGGTGTGCAGTATTATGGAGGGTGTGGCAGAGCTTGTCATTGAACAGGTGTGTTACTTCCCAGACAGCAGACGGTTTTTGTTTACATGACTTTGTGTGTGTGTATGTGTGAGAGAGAGAGAGAGAGTGTGTGCGTGTGTGTGACATAGTACTACAGACAGAAAGAGCCTACATTCATGTTGCATGTGTGCGCACAAGTACAGCTGTACACACACATACACACAGTCCTTAAAGGGATTTTCTCTTAAGCTGCTTGTGTTTTCTGCTTTGAAAAAGTAATAAACCATAATCAGAATGTTTTGGTTCGACTACATAACCTCTCTGCCACTTCTCTCTTTCTTTTCTCTCAATCTTTCCTCTTTGGCCTTCTCCCCTGACCTTGTTCTTCTTCTTTTCTCTCTCTCTCTCTCTCTCCCCCATCATTTCCAATTCTTTATTCCCGTTCAGTCTTGTTAGTGAAGCACAAGATTGCGCAGTTAGATTTTGCGTTTCTTTGCTATAAATGTGTGTGTGTGTGTGTGTGTGTGTCTGTGTCTTGCATGCAGCCGCCCTGTCCATTCATCATGATGCTGTCAGTAATACCTCTGCTCTCTTGGAAGTTTCTCGGCTTTGGCTTTGATCGTCACAGCAGCACAGATGAGACACACCCCTTCGCCCTTCTACCTGCACACGCCTCCACACACAAACAACTTGCATAACATGGAGAGAAAAGACGGTGTGTGTGTGTGTGTGTGTGTGTGCGTGTGTGTGCAACATGAGGAGGTTTCTGTGTGTGTACGTGCATATACGATTAGAGACACAGAGGTCTATAGTTGGTACAGATAGCCGTTTGTGCGTGTGTGTGTGTGTAGGGTGCTGATTATGTTAAAAGGCAACGGTGAAGGAAGGCCTTGTATAGGAAAGAAAGAAAAGGGTGAAAAGAGAATATGAGCATGTAAATGATAGATGGATGGAGCAGACGAAGAGAGGGAGGAGGAGAAGGAGAAGAGGGAGTAGAGAGGCTGAATGTTTCCACCTGGTTGGTAATCCAGTCAGATTACTACCGCCTGACGGCACCCACTGGCCGCCATCCCTGACTTTTCAGCCTGCCGTCTCCGCTGCCTCTCAACAGTGCGAGAGAGTGAAAGCGGGAGAGAAGAGACGCTTGCCTTAGTGTGTGTGTGTGTGTGTGTGTGTGTGTGTGTGAGATGAGTCAGCAATGGATGAACCTCAGACAGATCCAACTCCCCTTACCTCACCTGCGCTACCAGTGCAGCATGCAAGACGACCCCCCTGTGTGGAGGAGACGGCTGGTGAAGGCTGGTATGGTTGTGAACTCTAGCATTTTTTAAACTTACATATCACTATTTGTTACTGATTGTTAATAATATGTCCTTTGCAGTTTTGAATGTCATATGCACATTTGTGCCAGTTTTAAGGTGAAACTTAAGCTTGTTGTGTCTACCACTGGGTCAGAAATAATCATATTTTAGTTTGGGCTGTAACATAAAAAAATAATGCTAACACTCAGGTAAAGTGTGGGTAAAGTTAACACAGTATATCATCAAAGTATATTGGACTTGGTCAATTTTGACACAGTGATTTCTAGTGTGTATTAGGGTGAATTTTCGCACACACACTCCATACAAATTCTATAAAAATCCCATTTTGCATACACACTTTTTTTTTGTCAACCTCAAAATATTGGAAAACTGATTTTACACCCACATCAGTACTGCACTTATCTAAACTTAAAATAAAATATGCAGCAAGGCCAAAGAAATCAGTTAAATGAGACTGTTTGAAATTTGTTGACGCATTAAGGGCATTAAGTCATTAAGTAATGTCATTAAAGTCATTTCCATTACAAATTAGACTCTTGTGTATGCTTTGATATTTCAAGCAAACTATGGAACATCATTTAAATATATCCCTAAATGTTTCACTGCATCTAATCAAATTGACCTCGGAGTAACTGTGACCGAGATTTGAGTCGTCTAAAAGGTCAGTAAAATCAAAAAATCAGTGGAAAGATAAAAAATGTGAATACATTAACTGGAACTCTTTTTGATGTTGGAGTTTTGAGTGTAGATTGCATTTGTTCTGAAGCACATTTGCTGCAGTGACAGAAGACTTTTGTCTCATCTCCAACTCTCATCCAACATGTGAACAGCTGCTTATTGTCGGTAGCAGTGATTTGAAGGGAGCGGGGTGCGTTTGGTTGCGACATCTCCGGGGTGTGAACACACACCACCATCTGATGACTTGGCATGTGAATGGAAAGCGCCAGACTTCCTGTGTCCATGTGCTCTTTTCTCTCTCTCCTCTTCCCCCTTTTCTTCTTCTTCTTCTGTCCCTCACTAGCCAGACCTCCCCTCCACCCATCCTCCTTGCTCCTCTTTAACCACATGCTCGCCCTCCCTCTTCCTCTTCTCCTTGGGCTTTCCTCTTTCACTTCCCCTTCACTCTGCGTTCGCTCCTCTCTGCTTTTTTGAGTGGTCCTCCAGCCCTCCTTCCTCCTCCTCCTCCTCACAGCACTGTACCCCCCCCCACCCTTCGCTCGCTCCTCTCTTCTCAATCAATCCCCCCACCTCTTATATCCAGCTCCCATCTCTGTCTAACTCCCCACACACCCATCGCCTCCTTGTGTTGTTAGCTGACCAGCTTCTCTCAGCACTCCTATTTCTGTCTCAATTTCAGCCCGCTTCCTCTCCTTTTCCACATTGCCTCATGTGTTTCTCCCCCCCATACACCTCCTCTCTTCTTGCCTCCCCCTCTCCCCACCATTTGGCCGGTTGTTAACGGGCCCGTCCCGGTGCTACTCGGCCCATGGCCAACTCACTAAATCAGAAACGATTGGAGGATTTGGCAAGAGGGAGTGAGAGCTCAGTGCGGCGCCTTTGAAGTCAGAGAAACGAGAGAAAAATGACATTTTAAACAGCCCGCAAAACACAAGGCTAAAACAGCTTCTTACTCTGTACAGGAGGAGGGGGAGCTGTGTGTGTGTGTGTGTGTCTGGGTGTGTGTGTGTCTGGGTGTCTGCATTCATTTAAAAACACAATATAAGGTGTTTTATGTGAATATGTGGCTGCTGTGGCTGGTATTCATGATATGAATGCAGGACAAAGTCGCAAGATATGTGAAAAGAAAGCTGGTATTTCGTGTGTGCACTAATGTTTGTGTGCGTGTTTGCAGACACTATAATTCCCTGCTATTTTATGGCCTTCTACTTCTTCAGAGGGGTCAAGGCAATCCCTTGTTTACGCGACGTGACAGAGTGGTGACATCACTTAGTGGGGGGAGGACAGACATGATGTCACAGTCTCGCCAGATCCACAGGTCTGCACCTCCTGAAAATGCAAACCGCAAAGCGAGGCATTGCAACCACAGCAACCCTTATCGCGGCAGCAACTGACACCTGAGATGGACCGGCTTTTATTCGTCTCAGGGTCACATTTATGCCTGACTCATCGTCACTCGAGCTGACTTGTTTGACTCAGCCGGGGCCCCTTTTTCTCGGCTGTTGTGTTTTGGTTCTCTATTCGATTCATTTCAGCTCTGTTTGGCTCATTCATATTGTAATGGCCTCCATTCAGGCGGGTCTATGTCCAGTTTGTTTTGCTGTCAGGGGCTCAGATGGATGGAGGGGGCCGTAGGTTCATCTGGAGGTGAGGTTAAAGAAGGCGGAGTGGTTGGACTGCCTCCTGAATCCTAGATCCTTCAAGTTTTTTCTGAGTCACACTGCTGTCGTCATACAGATTGAGTATTTGGTGTGAAAGACACCTAATGTGCTCTTAAATAGGAAATAGGTTTGTGTGTGTGTGTGTGTGTGTGTGTGTGTGAGATGGGGTGGGGGGTTGTAAGAAAAAGAGAGAAGCAGCTGTGTGGAACAGCATGGATCGTTACACAGTGACACACATGAAAGCATTAAGTATATTCAGGAGCCTTTGTTGAATATACATGGAGCTGTGTGCAGCTTTATATATATATATATATATATATATATATATATATATATATATATATATATATATATATATATATATATATATATATATATATATATATATATATATATATATATATATATATATATATATATATATATATATATATATATATATATATGTATATATATATATATATATATATATATATATATATATATATATATATATATATATATATATATATATATATATATATATATATATATATATATATATATATATATATATATATATATATATATATATATATGTATATATATATATATGTATATGTATATATATATATATATATATATATATATATGTGTGTATATATATACACATATGTGTGTGTGTGTGTGTGTGTGTTTGTGAGAATCCCCTCCCATGTTCTTGCCCAAGCCAAGAGTAGTGAGAAAGAAAACAAGGAAAGAGAGCACGAGAGAGGGGGAAAAAAACACAACAAAGATCCGTCATCAGTCATTCATGGCTAATCAGTCTCGTGGGACGTGCACACACACACACACAGTGCTGAGGTCCTAATCCTACTGGGACTGCTTGTGCATCTGTGTGTGCCTGTCTAAATTTTGGATCCAGGCTGATTAGAAGCAAACTCTCCCCCTTTTTGCATGTCTCTCTCTACCTCCACATCTCTCTTTTTTTCTCTCTGTCTCTTCTCCTCTACGTCTTTGATTTCCTGGTAAAGTGTCTCTTCTCCTTCTCTCTATTTTTCTCTTTTGTCTCTTTAATAACCGCCTACTGTCTTTTCCGGTCATTTTGATGTGTGTTTTTGTAATGTTTGGAAGCATTTGTGCATGCATAATATAGGGACATCTTTTGTGTGTGAGTGTGCACTTATCTCTGCTTTTGCATGTGTGTGCTTACTCCTGCCTATGTGTGTGTATGAATGTGTGTTTGTACGTCTTGCTTCATCAGAACCTCTGTGTTGGTCTCTTGTCTGTGTTTTATCAGCTCTTCCATTTGTTTCAGCTTTGTCTTTTTCTTGAATCAAATAAGCTTTAGTGACATGAATGTTATTGCCAAAGCTTAATTGCATATCACTGAATATAATACATTATCATGAGAATAAATAGACAAATAATCACAAGAAGACAAATATCTTAAACAGTATGGCCCTGTGGATATATAACATGGCATGCAGATACATATTGTGCACCCAAGGGAGCTGTTTCACCGATCTGTCCCAAAGTGTTAGGATGTTTACCCTAATTTTTTCTGATTTCTAGACACACAGTCTGATGCTGGCTTTGTGTAAAAATTGTTCTCTTAAGTCTGTATAATTGGTGCATTAATTTAGGAAGTGAAGCGCTGTCTCAATGGCTTGCAGTGTACAGCAAAAACACAGTTAGTGTTTCCTTGGTAGCCAGGGCTCATTATCATAATATTAATAAGGACATTTTCTGATCATAATGTTGCAAAATTACATATATTGCCCAGCTTGTGTCTACCTGTTGCAATGACCAGGCTGTGTCTATATCCTCATTGTCTCATAAGTTGAGAGATAGAGTACCATTATGAAGGTGTGTTTTAGGTCCAAATAACGTGTGTGTGCGTTGATAATTTCTTTCCAGTAGGTCAGGGCTTTTCTTTTAGTTTGTATATAATTTGTTTGGGTGGTATTTTTTTGGTGCTAATTTGATGTTGCCCTTTATTTCTCCCTCTTCATGGGGGGTTAGAACTGAAACGTTAGTCAATCTTTTCAGCCATTTTTTTAAAGTAAAAACGCCAAACATTTGCTGGTTCCAGCTTCTAAAATGTGAGGATTTCCTGCCTTTTTCTGTTTTATATCATTGTGAATTGAATATCTTTGGGATTTGGATTGTTAGTTGGAGAAAGCAAGACATTTTAAGGGCTCTGAGAAATTGTGATGGGCAATTTTTTTCACTATTTTTTGACATTTCATAGACTAAATGATTAATTGAATAATCGAGAAAATAATTGGCAGAATGATCGACAATGAAAATAATTATTAGTTGCAGCCCTAACCCCCCCGCCACACACACACTCCATCAGCCCCATTCTTTCTTTTGTTTATTTTCCTTCTCTCCCCCTTTTCCTTCCTCTTTATTTCCTCTCTGTGAATCTCTCCAATAATCTTTTATTCCTGTGCAAATATTACAGCAATGAGGGAATATAAAGAATGGAAAAGCCACGCTGAAATAAGGTCACACTAGGTTATTCTCACCTGCTTTCTCTCTCTCTGTCTCACTCTCACTCTCTCTCTCGCTTTGTCACAAGCTCCCATCCTCTCTCTCTCGCTCCCCCTATCCCTCCCTCCCTCCCTCCATTGGTCGCTTGCTTCTTCCCTCTCTCCTCCTCCGCTCGCTCCCTTGTTGCCTCTGTCTCGTGTTCGCTGTCTGCTGATCTCGCGCTTCTCTCTTGTTCTCCCACCTCACACACACTGACTGTCTGACACCCACACACGTGCACACATACAGTACATGTGCACACACACATACACGCACAGACACACACACTACACGCTGACACCTGCATGTGGAGCCGTTGAGGGTCTAATTTAAGTAAAGTGCTTCTCTAGGAACCACAACCCCTCAACTCACGATGATGGAGGGTGATACGGTGCGGCGTGGTTGAATACACACACACAAACACACACAGTTATACATAGATGCACACACACATCCTGCTCCAGTGATACTGAGATATGAGTCCGTGGTGTGGGATTGAAGGAAGCACTGTAGATGGCTTGTAAGTAGCATACTGTAATAATAATGTGATATTTGATCCCCGTAGGGAAATTCACCTTTTCTCAGCTGCTGGCAGATCAGACTGCAGGGTCAGTTACAGCGGTGGCAGAGCTGGTAAGGATTCAATGTCTTGCTCAAGGACACTTCAGTAGGTTGAATGCCGGCTGACATAGATACGGTTTAATCTGGGTCTGCTGGTTAAAGGATGTTGTCCTCCTCTTCGCTGCAACCGCCCTGCTGCTTCGCTTCTGCTGCGTAGGTGTGTTTGTTTCCACTGGAGTTTGAGCTAACTTTAGCTGAAACTGCACCGCTG